>NC_090934.1:328401351-329010867 GCF_040938575.1 Ambystoma mexicanum | reverse complement strand
GGTGAGGGAACAAGGAACAACATTCCCTTAATGTACAGGTGTCCTGTACCACGGACCTCACTGCAACCCAATGCTGTGCCCACTTCCCAGTTTCCACCCATGATCCATTTTCCTGCGTAACATTACACTGCCAGCATATATGGAGAACCACAGATGGAAATTAACCTGGATCCTCTGTAAGTACAATCACCACCAAACAAGACATAAAGGCTTCTCAAGGGCAAAAGGTCACAGCAAAGTGGGGTAAGGACAAATCACTTGTTTGATGTCAGTGTAATGCATGACATGTCACAGCCCTGTGAATGAAGGACCTGCCCCATGACTACTCCACCAGAAAATTCGAGGTAGGACAACATCAGAACATGACAGGAATGCATAATCCCAAATGTACAAAGAAATGTACTAGGAGTGAACTACAGATGCCACAATGCAAAGAAGAACCACACCTATGAATAAGGTGAAGCAAATTTAAGCAACATGTTTTGGATGGCAGGAAGATATATTTATCTCTGGATGTGTCCAATGCTACAGCTGCTCAGTCCCATTCGAAAGGAAACTAAATGCAAGATATGGTTTCATGCATCCGGCAATCCACAAAGTCACCATCAATTGTCATACTGGTACTCTTGAAATCGAACAGATCTGTGACACTTTATATTCAAATCCACAAAATTGAGGAATTGGATATGTCAAGACCAACTACTGAAATAGATTCATACGATTTAATGTTCTACAACTTCTGAATGTTTTATTGATAACTTCTACCAGTGTGGGGTACAGTTTGGGCCTTCTCTCAATTGGCTCACCAGCCATGTTTCTTTGCCATCAACATGAATTGATGTCACAGTTTCCAGTTAGCCATGATTTTATCTGTAGTTATTTCTTACCTTTGGTCATTGATGATATTCATGTTGACTTTGGTGTCGCTGTTTCCTGTTAGCCATGATTTTATATATAGTTGTTTCTTCCATTTGGTCATTGATGATATCCATGTTATCCTTCTCCCTCATATGTCTCTCCTTTGATGTTATTATAATTTCTGCTGGAAAATCCATGTATCTATGATAAGTGGTTTTCAAACTATTGTTCTAATCATAATGTCATGCTAATAACTATAATAATAATATATGTTTTTAAGGTTAGAAATGTTGATTTTTATGTTTACCTCAATTTAAGACATGCCATTTAGCACAACATCTTTGAAAGTTAAAGGCAGAAAATGTTATCCCACCATTATAGAACGAGACTATTGATCACTTGTATCCAAGAAACACAGTTTGAAGCTGCCAAACTTGAACACCTCTTGTGGGACAAGTTTTATCAATTGTGGCACATGGCAACAATAACGGAGTTAGCACTCTTATTAATAAAGCATTCAAATGTAAAGTTGTAGGGACTGACTCCGACAATATGGGAAGGTGGGTGTTAGTTAAGATTTTAGTGAAATTCATTAAATATACTATTCTCAATGTCTATGGTCCCACCTCTCCTGATCCCTGTTTTTGGTAAGAACTAAGAAATCACATCATCCAAGTCAATCCTCATAATCAAATTGTTTTTGTTGTGGAGACCGCAATGAGATTAATGCCTATGTGCTGCTCATAGAGAGAGCTGTGGTTTCCCCTCTAACTCTTGCTGTTTGCTACATCATCAATTGGATAATGAATCAGACTGGCCACCGGTTTGGAACGATATTTCCAAGGTTCCCACTTTAGCCAGCCTACTTCAAACCTTGCATTTCTTTCATCATAGAGCCTTCATTATTCCTATAAAGTTCTTCAGATGTAATGCTGTAA
Organism: Ambystoma mexicanum; assembly: GCF_040938575.1. Taxonomy (NCBI): domain Eukaryota; kingdom Metazoa; phylum Chordata; class Amphibia; order Caudata; family Ambystomatidae; genus Ambystoma; species Ambystoma mexicanum. The sequence continues at coordinate 329,009,071 of NC_090934.1, read as the reverse complement.
AGAATGGCAGATGTTGGAGCTGTCTACATGCTCAAGGATCAGTAAAGCATATGTTTGTATTTGAACATGTTAAATCATATTGAAATAGTGAATGGAGCACAATCAAGCTAACCTTTAATATAGAACAAGATATGTGTTTTAAATGTCTTTTACTAGGTAGTGCACTGCTGTGAGGTGCCTTCAAAAGTAATGCCTGCTATTTATTTGACCTTCTTATTCAAGTGGCAATTCAAACTTAATCCTCCATCTGGAAAAATATTGATCACATTCATTATAAAATGTGGTGGAACTCTATATGTAATATCCATAGGTTAGAAAGATGTAATCCCTCTTCCAATTTTCTTTTACTTAAACATGAATTGAAGTGGCAGACATTCCTTGGGTTCTTATCTACGATAGCCCCTAACTGATGATGAAGTAGAGATCTAGTTATAATTGTACTGCCTATCTTCTTCCTCCCTTCCCTCCTTTTGTGGGTGTCTGTTTCTCTCTTTCTTTTTGTCATTGTATTTCTTGCTATGTCTTAGACTTTACATTTGTTAGTTTTTGCTGCATCAATTCCATAAGTATACTTGGCCTTCATGAGATGGCATTCTAACTTGTAGATTGTAGAAATCATTCATCAAAATATTGTTTCTGAATATCTTCTGTGGTTATTAAGTCCCTTGTATTACTCTTTGTTTAAATAAAACATTTATACAAAAAAAACCATAGGTTTCCAGCAAATCTGACAAATGCCTACTTAATATTCCTTCAACCCAAATGTACTAATTAAAGTACACTAATACATCTTAATAACTACAATACACAGTGAAAATATGTCAAGCACATCTAACTACTTTAAACATACCCTTCATTACAATGCACTTCAAACAAGCCATCACACTTATACTTACATAATACATCCATAGTAGTACAATAGTCCTTTTAATATCCAATACAGTTAGAATATGCCAATGGCTATCTGACTACTTCAAACACACACATATATTCTGTAACAAGTAAAGTTTAAAACCATAATGCCAGAAAGTGTATCTGTATACAATATATTTTTTAAATACAACTGGGATTTATTCCCCCAATGACCCATTGATTACTACATGTTAATACAACAGGGTACCACGCACAAATGCTGTAACAAACATAGTACATAAAACATACTGTTTATGACGGACAAAACATTAAATATATATGTACAGATGTAAGTAATTAAATGTTTCAAAGTATGTTGTATAACAAATTATACTTTTAATTTCTTCAAAGACAAACAACCACAGATTGCAGCCTTGTTAATGTCCACACATATTATCAATTACTCTGGGCACATTATTTTAGCAATAATTATTGAGGAGACATTATTATGGATTTCGCCACTGTCCAGAATTTTACATCACAGGGCTTGGTCAAATGACCCGGATGGCACGTGAGGGTATGTGGACTACCGCTGCGTCTGCAGAGGGCATGGCACAGGGCAGCCCTTCTTCTCTTTTTAACTTCCTCTCTCTAACACTCCTTGATTGGCTACTTTCCAGCAGTCACATATCCATCCACCAATCACATCCAAAAACGCTACATGGAACCCTTCTACTCACTTCACCAAGTCAGATGTACCTTTGAACTTTCACACTGCAGTTCTCCTGTGATTGAACTACTCATCTCATTCCAATTTCTAGATTCAAGAACCTCTACATCTAATAAGATATGCTTTCATTTGTATATTTACTTATTTTACCCACCTTTTTATAAATATATAAACACACATCTCCAGAACAATATCCTTTTTAACCACTGCTATCAGATGCCATATAGTGCCACCATGTTCCACCTGCTCACACCAACTCCAATTTAATTGTACCATTAAACGTGTTCACAAAGTGCGTTTTTCTTACCTTTACAGAATTAGAAAAAAGTTACTACTGCTCATACACCTACACATTGTCAATACTTTACTCATCTCCATTTAAAACTAGCCATCCCTGCTCACACACCTATGCATTGTTAGTGTTTCACTCAGAAGCTATTAACAATATCCATACCTGCTCAAACCACATTCCACTTATAAATATTGTTGAATATTGTTCCCTTACTTATAATAAAGGTACACATGGACTCCAAATCACCTATTTTATGTTTTTAACTTTTTAGAAAATACTAGTAAAAACTAACTATATTTTCTTTTGTTTACAGACAGAAAAGCATGAATTATACTTTTCTCACCAAATACAACCAACCACATTATTCAATTTACAATATTAATATCCATTTCATAATAACTATGCACACATTACTGTCTCCATTGACAGTGTCTCCAACAATCTAGACAATAGCTATTGCCCCAACTATACAACCATGAAAGCCATTGCCACAATTACACAACCATGCCCCCAAAGGTATACCCATTGGCCATGGTCACAGCTATACTCTTCAACCATGGTTTAACCTCACCATACTCACAACTCTTTAGCCATGGTATAACTTTAAAGCAAAAACTAACACATGTATTATTATTATTCCAAACACAGACATATTACTTTTAATCTCTACTTTCATAAAATATGTTTAAATATACCTACATATAGAACCTCCCAGTCCCAATGATGTCTGCGGACACATGTCTGTGTCTGCAGCTCAGAATACGACAGCTATAAAAAAGTCTCAAACTCAACTTTTTCCCCACCCTTCCCACACCCCCTTTCATCCACAAAATAACCCCACATGTATTTTCCAGAGGATTTTCACACAGAGCTGTCCGCAAAGGAAGTCTGTGGTCAGCGGATGCAAGATGGCATCCATTTCCAAACGTTTAACGGTCACGTTTTTCAATAACCAATCACCACACGCGTTTGATGTCTACGGACATCACCCCGACTCCCAATAGCCCAGTGGCATCTGCGGACAAAGAATCAGGAAATGAGTCCACAGACAAACGCAGATATCACTAAATTGTTTAACCTACTTTTTGGCCGTTTTAAACTAAAAACTACAGGATAAATTTACATCAACTTTGATGAAATATGCTTTTGGGACTAGGCCGCCGATCATCGCCCTAGTTTGGTCCAAATCCGTCCAGCGGTTTAGCCTGTAGACATGAGTAGACCTTATTTCAATATATGTCTATCTCAATTTCAAAAGATTTGGGAGCCCCTATAACTTTGTTCCACCTTGACGAAACCACAGCATACTACGGAAACGCATTTAGAAGTGGCCATATACTTTGTCTGCAAAGTTTGGTGAGTATTGGTCAAACAGCAACAAAGTTATAAGGCACCTAAAAACTGATCTTCCTATGTGTTGAGCAACTTCACCATAACTACAGGGTCGCCATCAAAGACATTGTGATAACACGCAGTGCAAGAGTTAGCAGCATAAATAGAACAAAATGCTATTCCACACATAATTTAAAGTGAACACATGATTACCAACTCAAATTACTGTGTGGGAGGGTTCACAGTGGTCTATTATGAAGGACAATTTCCTCAGGATTCAGAAGGAGACATTTGGGCCTCATTACAAGTTTAGTGGTAAGTGTTAAAAATGGAGGAAATTGAATTACTGCTACATTTACCACTTTGCTAAATTAAGGCTCACTAAAAATGGGTGCTAATTCCTCCACTAGGAATTAGTTCCAGCAAAATTACTACCAGTATAATTAGTGCTGAAAATCAGCAGTAATTCCCTCTGGCTATTTCCATAAAAATGCTGAATTGACCATCTTAAAAAAGGAAATACAAGAGAAATACCGCAAAAAATGGGTGTTAATACCACCAAAAAACACAATGCACACAAAAGGTGGAGGTAAAACATAAAGGTGATGGAGGGGAAGACACATGTTTACCCAATTGGACTTGAAAGGGTATGTGAGTCCCGCACATTCCTCAAACACACTTGCCAACACCATGCAGCACTAGGACTAGCATACCGTGACCTCCAGGATCCCCTGCTCTACATTGAGCTGCAGAAGCATGCACAACAGCACCACAGAGTCCAAGCTGCAAATAGACGAAAGAGACACTATGCAAGGAGAGTGCCCATTCCCGGGTCAGACAATCACCATGGGCTTGAACCAATGGGTAGTTAAGAACACTAAACGGCCGATGGGTAGTTAAGAACACTGAACGGCCGATGGGTAGTTAAGAACACTGAACGGCCGATGGGTAGTTAAGAACACTGAACGGCCTTAACCGGAACTCCATAGCAGAGGTACGCTCCCTGATACAGGCTGATCTACAGAGCAGGATCAGCATAAGAACAGCAATCTCACCACTGCTGAAGCTTGTGTTGGGGCTACACTTTTGTTTGCAGAGGCACCTTCCGGCACACTTTCTTTGGCATGCTGCCTGGCATTTTGCAGCCCACGTTTTCTGTTGTTCTTGCTCAGGTGCTGGACAGTCTCATGCAACACGCACTCCAGTACATCTCCCTGCTCACCACCCCTGCAGAGGTAAATGCAAAAAAGGCATGGTTCTAAGCAGCTGCCTACTTCCTGGTAGCTATGAACTGCACACATGTGACATTGGTGGCCGCTCAGGCATCAGACGATGGGTGAGGGAACAAGGAACAACATTCCCTTAATGTACAGGTGTCCTGTACCACGGACCTCACTGCAACCCAATGCTGTGCCCACTTCCCAGTTTCCACCCATGATCCATTTTCCTGCGTAACATTACACTGCCAGCATATATGAAGAACCACAGACGGAAATTAACCTGGATCCTCTGTAAGTACAATCACCACCAAACAAGACATAAAGGCTTCTCAAGGGCAAAAGGTCACAGCAAAGTGGGGTAAGGACAAATCACTTGTTTGATGTCAGTGTAATGCATAACATGTCACAGCCCTGTGAATGAAGGACCTGCCCCATGACTACTCCACCAGAAAATTCGAGGTAGGACAACATCAGAACATGACAGGAATGCATAATCCCAAATGTACAAAGAAATGTACTAGGAGTGAACTACAGATGCCACAATGCAAAGAAGAACCACACCTATGAATAAGGTGAAGCAAATTTAAGCAACATGTTTTGGATGGCAGGAAGATATATTTATCTCTGGTTGTGTCCAATGCTACAGCTGCTCAGTCCCATTCGAAAGGAAACTAAATGCAAGATATGGTTTCATGCATCCGGCAATCCACAAAGTCACCCTCAATTGTCATACTGGTACTCTTGAAATCGAACAGATCTGTGACACTTTATATTCAAATCCACAAAATTGAGGAATTGGATATGTCAAGACCAACTACTGAAATAGATTCATAAGATTTAATGTTCTACAACTTCTGAATGTTTTATTGATAACTTCTACCAGTGTGGGGTACAGTTTGGGCCTTCTCTCAATTGGCTCACCAGCCATGTTTCTTTGCCATCAACATGAATTGATGTCACAGTTTCCAGTTAGCCATGATTTTATCTGTAGTTATTTCTTACCTTTGGTCATTGATGATATTCATGTTGACTTTGGTGTCGCTGTTTCCTGTTAGCCATGATTTTATATATAGTTGTTTCTTCCATTTGGTCATTGATGATATCCATGTTATCCTTCTCCCTCATATGTCTCTCCTTTGATGTTATTATAATTTCTGCTGGAAAATCCATGTATCTATGATAAGTGGTTTTCAAACTATTGTTCTAATCATAATGTCATGCTAATAACTATAATAATAATATATGTTTTTAAGGTTAGAAATGTTGATTTTTATGTTTACCTCAATTTAAGACATGCCATTTAGCACAACATCTTTGAAAGTTAAAGGCAGAAAATGTTATCCCACCATTATAGAACGAGACTATTGATCACTTGTATCCAAGAAACACAGTTTGAAGCTGCCAAACTTGAACACCTCTTGTGGGACAAGTTTTATCAATTGTACCACATGGCAACAATAACGGAGTTAGCACTCTTATTAATAAAGCATTCAAATGTAAAGTTGTAGGGACTGACTCCGACAATATGGGAAGGTGGGTGTTAGTTAAGATTTTAGTGAAATTCATTAAATATACTATTCTCAATGTCTATGGTCCCACCTCTCCTGATCCCTGTTTTTGGTAAGAACTAAGAAATCACATCATCCAAGTCAATCCTCATAATCAAATTGTTTTTGTAGTGGAGACCGCAATGAGATTAATGCCTATGTGCTGCTCATAGAGAGAGCGGTGGTTTCCCCTCTAACTCTTGCTGTTTGCTACATCATCAATTGGATAATGAATCAGACTGGCCACCGGTTTGGAACGATATTTCCAAGGTTCCCACTTTAGCCAGCCTACTTCAAACCTTGCATTTCTTTCATCATAGAGCCTTCATTATTCCTATAAAGTTCTTCAGATGTAATGCTGTAAAGAATGGCAGATGTTGGAGCTGTCTACATGCTCAAGGATCAGTAAAGCATATGTTTGTATTTGAACATGTTAAATCATATTGAAATAGTGAATGGAGCACAATCAAGCTAACCTTTAATATAGAACAAGATATGTGTTTTAAATGTCTTTTACTAGGTAGTGCACTGCTGTGAGGTGCCTTCAAAAGTAATGCCTGCTATTTATTTGACCTTCTTATTCAAGTGGCAATTCAAACTTAATCCTCCATCTGGAAAAATATTGATCACATTCATTATAAAATGTGGTGGAACTCTATATGTAATATCCATAGGTTAGAAAGATGTAATCCCTCTTCCAATTTTCTTTTACTTAAACATGAATTGAAGTGGCAGACATTCCTTGGGTTCTTATCTACGATAGCCCCTAACTGATGATGAAGTAGAGATCTAGTTATAATTGTACTGCCTATCTTCTTCCTCCCTTCCCTCCTTTTGTGGGTGTCTGTTTCTCTCTTTCTTTTTGTCATTGTATTTCTTGCTATGTCTTAGACTTTACATTTGTTAGTTTTTGCTGCATCAATTCCATAAGTATACTTGGCCTTCATGAGATGGCATTCTAACTTGTAGATTGTAGAAATCATTCATCAAAATATTGTTTCTGAATATCTTCTGTGGTTATTAAGTCCCTTGTATTACTCTTTGTTTAAATAAAACATTTATACAAAAAAAACCATAGGTTTCCAGCAAATCTGACAAATGCCTACTTAATATTCCTTCAACCCAAATGTACTAATTAAAGTACACTAATACATCTTAATAACTACAATACACAGTGAAAATATGTCAAGCACATCTAACTACTTTAAACATACCCTTCATTACAATGCACTTCAAACAAGCCATCACACTTATACTTACATAATACATCCATAGTAGTACAATAGTCCTTTTAATATCCAATACAGTTAGAATATGCCAATGGCTATCTGACTACTTCAAACACACACATATATTCTGTAACAAGTAAAGTTTAAAACCATAATGCCAGAAAGTGTATCTGTATACAATATATTTTTTAAATACAACTGGGATTTATTCCTCCAATGACCCATTGATTACTACATGTTAATACAACAGGGTACCACGCACAAATGCTGTAACAAACATAGTACATAAAACGTACTGTTTATGACGGACAAAACATTAAATATATATGTACAGATGTAAGTAATTAAATGTTTCAAAGTATGTTGTATAACAAATTATACTTTTAATTTCTTCAAAGACAAACAACCACAGATTGCAGCCTTGTTAATGTCCACACATATTATCAATTACCCTGGGCACATTATTTTAGCAATAATTATTGAGGAGACATTATTATGGATTTCGCCACTGTCCAGAATTTTACATCACAGGGCTTGGTCAAATGACCCGGATGGCACGTGAGGGTATGTGGACTACCGCTGCGTCTGCAGAGGGCATGGCACAGTGCAGCCCTTCTTCTATTTTTAACTTCCTCTCTCTAACACTCCTTGATTGGCTACTTTCCAGCAGTCACATATCCATCCACCAATCACATCCAAAAACGCTACATGGAACCCTTCTACTCACTTCACCAAGTCAGATGTACCTTTGAACTTTCACACTGCAGTTCTCCTGTGATTGAACTACTCATCTCATTCCAATTTCTAGATTCAAGAACCTCTACATCTAATAAGATATGCTTTCATTTGTATATTTACTTATTTTACCCACCTTTTTATAAATATATAAACACACATCTCCAGAACAATATCCTTTTTAACCACTGCTATCAGATGCCATATAGTGCCACCATGTTCCACCTGCTCACACCAACTCCAATTTAATTGTACCATTAAACGTGTTCACAAAGTGCGTTTTTCTTACCTTTACAGAATTAGAAAAAAGTTACTACTGCTCATACACCTACACATTGTCAATACTTTACTCATCTCCATTTAAAACTAGCCATCCCTGCTCACACACCTATGCATTGTTAGTGTTTCACTCAGAAGCTATTAACAATATCCATACCTGCTCAAACCACATTCCACTTACCAATATTGTTGAATATTGTTCCCTTACTTATAATAAAGGTACACATGGACTCCAAATCACCTATTTTATGTTTTTAACTTTTTAGAAAATACTAGTAAAAACTAACTATATTTTCTTTTGTTTACAGACAGAAAAGCATGAATTATACTTTTCTCACCAAATACAACCAACCACATTATTCAATTTACAATATTAATATCCATTTCATAATAACTATGCACACATTACTGTCTCCATTGACAGTGTCTCCAACAATCTAGACAATAGCTATTGCCCCAACTATACAACCATGAAAGCCATTGCCACAATTACACAACCATGCCCCCAAAGGTATACCCATTGGCCATGGTCACAGCTATACTCTTCAACCATGGTTTAACCTCACCATACTCACAACTCTTTAGCCATGGTATAACTTTAAAGCAAAAACTAACACATGTATTATTATTATTCCAAACACAGACATATTACTTTTAATCTCTACTTTCATAAAATATGTTTAAATATACCTACATATAGAACCTCCCAGTCCCAATGATGTCTGCGGACACATGTCTGTGTCTGCAGCTCGGAATACGACAGCTATAAAAAAGTCTCAAACTCAACTTTTTCCCCACCCTTCCCACACCCCCTTTCATCCACAAAATAACCCCACATGTATTTTCCAGAGGATTTTCACACAGAGCTGTCCGCAAAGGAAGTCTGTGGTCAGCGGATGCAAGATGGCATCAATTTCCAAACGTTTAACGGTCACGTTTTTCAATAACCAATCACCACACGCGTTTGATGTCTACGGACATCACCCCGACTCCCAATAGCCCAGTGGCATCTGCGGACAAAGAATCAGGAAATGAGTCCACAGACAAACGCAGATATCACTAAATTGTTTAACCTACTTTTTGGCCGTTTTAAACTAAAAACTACAGGATAAATTTACATCAACTTTGATGAAATATGCTTTTGGGACTAGGCCGCCGATCATCGCCCTAGTTTGGTCCAAATCCGTCCAGCGGTTTAGCCTGTAGACATGAGTAGACCTTATTTCAATATATGTCTATCTCAATTTCAAAAGATTTAGGAGCCCCTATAACTTTGTTCCACCTTGACGAAACCACAACATACTACGGAAACGCATTTAGAAGTGGCCATATACTTTGTCTGCAAAGTTTGGTGAGTATTGGTCAAACAGCAACAAAGTTATAAGGCACCTAAAAACTGATCTTCCTATGTGTTGAGCAACTTCACCATAACTACAGGGTCGCCATCAAAGACATTGTGATAACACGCAGTGCAAGAGTTAGCAGCATAAATAGAACAAAATGCTATTCCACACATAATTTAAAGTGAACACATGATTACCAACTCAAATTACTGTGTGGGAGGGTTCACAGTGGTCTATTATGAAGGACAATTTCCTCAGGATTCAGAAGGAGACATTTGGGCCTCATTACAAGTTTAGTGGTAAGTGTTAAAAATGGAGGAAATTGAATTACTGCTACATTTACCACTTTGCTAAATTAAGGCTCACTAAAAATGGGTGCTAATTCCTCCACTAGGAATTAGTTCCAGCAAAATTACTACCAGTATAATTAGTGCTGAAAATCAGCAGTAATTCCCTCTGGCTATTTCCATAAAAATGCTGAATTGACCATCTTAAAAAAGGAAATACAAGAGAAATACCGCAAAAAATGGGTGTTAATACCACCAAAAAACACAATGCACACAAAAGGTGGAGGTAAAACATAAAGGTGATGGAGGGGAAGACACATGTTTACCCAATTGGACTTGAAAGGGTATGTGAGTCCCGCACATTCCTCAAACACACTTGCCAACACCATGCAGCACTAGGACTAGCATACCGTGACCTCCAGGATCCCCTGCTCTACATTGAGCTGCAGAAGCATGCACAACAGCACCACAGAGTCCAAGCTGCAAATAGACGAAAGAGACACTATGCAAGGAGAGTGCCCATTCCCGGGTCAGACAATCACCATGGGCTTGAACCAATGGGTAGTTAAGAACACTAAACGGCCGATGGGTAGTTAAGAACACTGAACGGCCGATGGGTAGTTAAGAACACTGAACGGCCGATGGGTAGTTAAGAACACTGAACGGCCTTAACCGGAACTCCATAGCAGAGGTACGCTCCCTGATACAGGCTGATCTACAGAGCAGGATCAGCATAAGAACAGCAATCTCACCACTGCTGAAGCTTGTGTTGGGGCTACACTTTTGTTTGCAGAGGCACCTTCCGGCACACTTTCTTTGGCATGCTGCCTGGCATTTTGCAGCCCACGTTTTCTGTTGTTCTTGCTCAGGTGCTGGACAGTCTCATGCAACACGCACTCCAGTACATCTCCCTGCTCACCACCCCTGCAGAGGTAAATGCAAAAAAGGCATGGTTCTAAGCAGCTGCCTACTTCCTGGTAGCTATGAACTGCACACATGTGACATTGGTGGCCGCTCAGGCATCAGACGATGGGTGAGGGAACAAGGAACAACATTCCCTTAATGTACAGGTGTCCTGTACCACGGACCTCACTGCAACCCAATGCTGTGCCCACTTCCCAGTTTCCACCCATGATCCATTTTCCTGCGTAACATTACACTGCCAGCATATATGGAGAACCACAGACGGAAATTAACCTGGATCCTCTGTAAGTACAATCACCACCAAACAAGACATAAAGGCTTCTCAAGGGCAAAAGGTCACAGCAAAGTGGGGTAAGGACAAATCACTTGTTTGATGTCAGTGTAATGCATAACATGTCGCAGCCCTGTGAATGAAGGACCTGCCCCATGACTACTCCACCAGAAAATTCGAGGTAGGACAACATCAGAACATGACAGGAATGCATAATCCCAAATGTACAAAGAAATGTACTAGGAATGAACTACAGATGCCACAATGCAAAGAAGAACCACACCTATGAATAAGGTGAAGCAAATTTAAGCAACATGTTTTGGATGGCAGGAAGATATATTTATCTCTGGTTGTGTCCAATGCTACAGCTGCTCAGTCCCATTCGAAAGGAAACTAAATGCAAGATATGGTTTCATGCATCCGGCAATCCACAAAGTCACCCTCAATTGTCATACTGGTACTCTTGAAATCGAACAGATCTGTGACACCTTATATTCAAATCCACAAAATTGAGGAATTGGATATGTCAAGACCAACTACTGAAATAGATTCATAAGATTTAATGTTCTACAACTTCTGAATGTTTTATTGATAACTTCTACCAGTGTGGGGTACAGTTTGGGCCTTCTCTCAATTGGCTCACCAGCCATGTTTCTTTGCCATCAACATGAATTGATGTCACAGTTTCCAGTTAGCCATGATTTTATCTGTAGTTATTTCTTACCTTTGGTCATTGATGATATTCATGTTGACTTTGGTGTCGCTGTTTCCTGTTAGCCATGATTTTATATATAGTTGTTTCTTCCATTTGGTCATTGATGATATCCATGTTATCCTTCTCCCTCATATGTCTCTCCTTTGATGTTATTATAATTTCTGCTGGAAAATCCATGTATCTATGATAAGTGGTTTTCAAACTATTGTTCTAATCATAATGTCATGCTAATAACTATAATAATAATATATGTTTTTAAGGTTAGAAATGTTGATTTTTATGTTTACCTCAATTTAAGACATGCCATTTAGCACAACATCTTTGAAAGTTAAAGGCAGAAAATGTTATCCCACCATTATAGAACGAGACTATTGATCACTTGTATCCAAGAAACACAGTTTGAAGCTGCCAAACTTGAACACCTCTTGTGGGACAAGTTTTATCAATTGTGGCACATGGCAACAATAACGGAGTTAGCACTCTTATTAATAAAGCATTCAAATGTAAAGTTGTAGGGACTGACTCCGACAATATGGGAAGGTGGGTGTTAGTTAAGATTTTAGTGAAATTCATTAAATATACTATTCTCAATGTCTATGGTCCCACCTCTCCTGATCCCTGTTTTTGGTAAGAACTAAGAAATCACATCATCCAAGTCAATCCTCATAATCAAATTGTTTTTGTTGTGGAGACCGCAATGAGATTAATGCCTATGTGCTGCTCATAGAGAGAGCGGTGGTTTCCCCTCTAACTCTTGCTGTTTGCTACATCATCAATTGGATAATGAATCAGACTGGCCACCGGTTTGGAACGATATTTCCAAGGTTCCCACTTTAGCCAGCCTACTTCAAACCTTGCATTTCTTTCATCATAGAGCCTTCATCATTCCTATAAAGTTCTTCAGATGTAATGCTGTAAAGAATGGCAGATGTTGGAGCTGTCTACATGCTCAAGGATCAGTAAAGCATATGTTTGTATTTGAACATGTTAAATCATATTGAAATAGTGAATGGAGCACAATCAAGCTAACCTTTAATATAGAACAAGATATGTGTTTTAAATGTCTTTTACTAGGTAGTGCACTGCTGTGAGGTGCCTTCAAAAGTAATGCCTGCTATTTATTTGACCTTCTTATTCAAGTGGCAATTCAAACTTAATCCTCCATCTGGAAAAATATTGATCACATTCATTATAAAATGTGGTGGAACTCTATATGTAATATCCATAGGTTAGAAAGATGTAATCCCTCTTCCAATTTTCTTTTACTTAAACATGAATTGAAGTGGCAGACATTCCTTGGGTTCTTATCTACGATAGCCCCTAACTGATGATGAAGTAGAGATCTAGTTATAATTGTACTGCCTATCTTCTTCCTCCCTTCCCTCCTTTTGTGGGTGTCTGTTTCTCTCTTTCTTTTTGTCATTGTATTTCTTGCTATGTCTTAGACTTTACATTTGTTAGTTTTTGCTGCATCAATTCCATAAGTATACTTGGCCTTCATGAGATGGCATTCTAACTTGTAGATTGTAGAAATCATTCATCAAAATATTGTTTCTGAATATCTTCTGTGGTTATTAAGTCCCTTGTATTACTCTTTGTTTAAATAAAACATTTATACAAAAAAAACCATAGGTTTCCAGCAAATCTGACAAATGCCTACTTAATATTCCTTCAACCCAAATGTACTAATTAAAGTACACTAATACATCTTAATAACTACAATACACAGTGAAAATATGTCAAGCACATCTAACTACTTTAAACATACCCTTCATTACAATGCACTTCAAACAAGCCATCACACTTATACTTACATAATACATCCATAGTAGTACAATAGTCCTTTTAATATCCAATACAGTTAGAATATGCCAATGGCTATCTGACTACTTCAAACACACACATATATTCTGTAACAAGTAAAGTTTAAAACCATAATGCCAGAAAGTGTATCTGTATACAATATATTTTTTAAATACAACTGGGATTTATTCCTCCAATGACCCATTGATTACTACATGTTAATACAACAGGGTACCACGCACAAATGCTGTAACAAACATAGTACATAAAACGTACTGTTTATGACGGACAAAACATTAAATATATATGTACAGATGTAAGTAATTAAATGTTTCAAAGTATGTTGTATAACAAATTATACTTTTAATTTCTTCAAAGACAAACAACCACAGATTGCAGCCTTGTTAATGTCCACACATATTATCAATTACCCTGGGCACATTATTTTAGCAATAATTATTGAGGAGACATTATTATGGATTTCGCCACTGTCCAGAATTTTACATCACAGGGCTTGGTCAAATGACCCGGATGGCACGTGAGGGTATGTGGACTACCGCTGCGTCTGCAGAGGGCATGGCACAGGGCAGCCCTTCTTCTATTTTTAACTTCCTCTCTCTAACACTCCTTGATTGGCTACTTTCCAGCAGTCACATATCCATCCACCAATCACATCCAAAAACGCTACATGGAACCCTTCTACTCACTTCACCAAGTCAGATGTACCTTTGAACTTTCACACTGCAGTTCTCCTGTGATTGAACTACTCATCTCATTCCAATTTCTAGATTCAAGAACCTCTACATCTAATAAGATATGCTTTCATTTGTATATTTACTTATTTTACCCACCTTTTTATAAATATATAAACACACATCTCCAGAACAATATCCTTTTTAACCACTGCTATCAGATGCCATATAGTGCCACCATGTTCCACCTGCTCACACCAACTCCAATTTAATTGTACCATTAAACGTGTTCACAAAGTGCGTTTTTCTTACCTTTACAGAATTAGAAAAAAGTTACTACTGCTCATACACCTACACATTGTCAATACTTTACTCATCTCCATTTAAAACTAGCCATCCCTGCTCACACACCTATGCATTGTTAGTGTTTCACTCAGAAGCTATTAACAATATCCATACCTGCTCAAACCACATTCCACTTACCAATATTGTTGAATATTGTTCCCTTACTTATAATAAAGGTACACATGGACTCCAAATCACCTATTTTATGTTTTTAACTTTTTAGAAAATACTAGTAAAAACTAACTATATTTTCTTTTGTTTACAGACAGAAAAGCATGAATTATACTTTTCTCACCAAATACAACCAACCACATTATTCAATTTACAATATTAATATCCATTTCATAATAACTATGCACACATTACTGTCTCCATTGACAGTGTCTCCAACAATCTAGACAATAGCTATTGCCCCAACTATACAACCATGAAAGCCATTGCCACAATTACACAACCATGCCCCCAAAGGTATACCCATTGGCCATGGTCACAGCTATACTCTTCAACCATGGTTTAACCTCACCATACTCACAACTCTTTAGCCATGGTATAACTTTAAAGCAAAAACTAACACATGTATTATTATTATTCCAAACACACATATTACTTTTAATCTCTACTTTCATAAAATATGTTTAAATATACCTACATATAGAACCTCCCAGTCCCAATGATGTCTGCGGACACATGTCTGTGTCTGCAGCTCGGAATACGACAGCTATAAAAAAGTCTCAAACTCAACTTTTTCCCCACCCTTCCCACACCCCCTTTCATCCACAAAATAACCCCACATGTATTTTCCAGAGGATTTTCACACAGAGCTGTCCGCAAAGGAAGTCTGTGGTCAGCGGATGCAAGATGGCATCCATTTCCAAACGTTTAACGGTCACGTTTTTCAATAACCAATCACCACACGCGTTTGATGTCTACGGACATCACCCCGACTCCCAATAGCCCAGTGGCATCTGCGGACAAAGAATCAGGAAATGAGTCCACAGACAAACGCAGATATCACTAAATTGTTTAACCTACTTTTTGGCCGTTTTAAACTAAAAACTACAGGATAAATTTACATCAACTTTGATGAAATATGCTTTTGGGACTAGGCCGCCGATCATCGCCCTAGTTTGGTCCAAATCCGTCCAGCGGTTTAGCCTGTAGACATGAGTAGACCTTATTTCAATATATGTCTATCTCAATTTCAAAAGATTTAGGAGCCCCTATAACTTTGTTCCACCTTGACGAAACCACAACATACTACGGAAACGCATTTAGAAGTGGCCATATACTTTGTCTGCAAAGTTTGGTGAGTATTGGTCAAACAGCAACAAAGTTATAAGGCACCTAAAAACTGATCTTCCTATGTGTTGAGCAACTTCACCATAACTACAGGGTCGCCATCAAAGACATTGTGATAACACGCAGTGCAAGAGTTAGCAGCATAAATAGAACAAAATGCTATTCCACACATAATTTAAAGTGAACACATGATTACCAACTCAAATTACTGTGTGGGAGGGTTCACAGTGGTCTATTATGAAGGACAATTTCCTCAGGATTCAGAAGGAGACATTTGGGCCTCATTACAAGTTTAGTGGTAAGTGTTAAAAATGGAGGAAATTGAATTACTGCTACATTTACCACTTTGCTAAATTAAGGCTCACTAAAAATGGGTGCTAATTCCTCCACTAGGAATTAGTTCCAGCAAAATTACTACCAGTATAATTAGTGCTGAAAATCAGCAGTAATTCCCTCTGGCTATTTCCATAAAAATGCTGAATTGACCATCTTAAAAAAGGAAATACAAGAGAAATACCGCATAAAATGGGTGTTAATACCACCAAAAAACACAATGCACACAAAAGGTGGAGGTAAAACATAAAGGTGATGGAGGGGAAGACACATGTTTACCCAATTGGACTTGAAAGGGTATGTGAGTCCCGCACATTCCTCAAACACACTTGCCAACACCATGCAGCACTAGGACTAGCATACCGTGACCTCCAGGATCCCCTGCTCTACATTGAGCTGCAGAAGCATGCACAACAGCACCACAGAGTCCAAGCTGCAAATAGACGAAAGAGACACTATGCAAGGAGAGTGCCCATTCCCGGGTCAGACAATCACCATGGGCTTGAACCAATGGGTAGTTAAGAACACTAAACGGCCGATGGGTAGTTAAGAACACTGAACGGCCGATGGGTAGTTAAGAACACTGAACGGCCGATGGGTAGTTAAGAACACTGAACGGCCTTAACCGGAACTCCATAGCAGAGGTACGCTCCCTGATACAGGCTGATCTACAGAGCAGGATCAGCATAAGAACAGCAATCTCACCACTGCTGAAGCTTGTGTTGGGGCTACACTTTTGTTTGCAGAGGCACCTTCCGGCACACTTTCTTTGGCATGCTGCCTGGCATTTTGCAGCCCACGTTTTCTGTTGTTCTAGCTCAGGTGCTGGACAGTCTCATGCAACACGCACTCCAGTACATCTCCCTGCTCACCACCCCTGCAGAGGTAAATGCAAAAAAGGCATGGTTCTAAGCAGCTGCCTACTTCCTGGTAGCTATGAACTGCACACATGTGACATTGGTGGCCGCTCAGGCATCAGACGATGGGTGAGGGAACAAGGAACAACATTCCCTTAATGTACAGGTGTCCTGTACCACGGACCTCACTGCAACCCAATGCTGTGCCCACTTCCCAGTTTCCACCCATGATCCATTTTCCTGCGTAACATTACACTGCCAGCATATATGGAGAACCACAGACGGAAATTAACCTGGATCCTCTGTAAGTACAATCACCACCAAACAAGACATAAAGGCTTCTCAAGGGCAAAAGGTCACAGCAAAGTGGGGTAAGGACAAATCACTTGTTTGATGTCAGTGTAATGCATGACATGTCACAGCCCTGTGAATGAAGGACCTGCCCCATGACTACTCCACCAGAAAATTCGAGGTAGGACAACATCAGAACATGACAGGAATGCATAATCCCAAATGTACAAAGAAATGTACTAGGAGTGAACTACAGATGCCACAATGCAAAGAAGAACCACACCTATGAATAAGGTGAAGCAAATTTAAGCAACATGTTTTGGATGGCAGGAAGATATATTTATCTCTGGATGTGTCCAATGCTACAGCTGCTCAGTCCCATTCGAAAGGAAACTAAATGCAAGATATGGTTTCATGCATCCGGCAATCCACAAAGTCACCATCAATTGTCATACTGGTACTCTTGAAATCGAACAGATCTGTGACACTTTATATTCAAATCCACAAAATTGAGGAATTGGATATGTCAAGACCAACTACTGAAATAGATTCATAAGATTTAATGTTCTACAACTTCTGAATGTTTTATTGATAACTTCTACCAGTGTGGGGTACAGTTTGGGCCTTCTCTCAATTGGCTCACCAGCCATGTTTCTTTGCCATCAACATGAATTGATGTCACAGTTTCCAGTTAGCCATGATTTTATCTGTAGTTATTTCTTACCTTTGGTCATTGATGATATTCATGTTGACTTTGGTGTCGCTGTTTCCTGTTAGCCATGATTTTATATATAGTTGTTTCTTCCATTTGGTCATTGATGATATCCATGTTATCCTTCTCCCTCATATGTCTCTCCTTTGATGTTATTATAATTTCTGCTGGAAAATCCATGTATCTATGATAAGTGGTTTTCAAACTATTGTTCTAATCATAATGTCATGCTAATAACTATAATAATAATATATGTTTTTAAGGTTAGAAATGTTGATTTTTATGTTTACCTCAATTTAAGACATGCCATTTAGCACAACATCTTTGAAAGTTAAAGGCAGAAAATGTTATCCCACCATTATAGAACGAGACTATTGATCACTTGTATCCAAGAAACACAGTTTGAAGCTGCCAAACTTGAACACCTCTTGTGGGACAAGTTTTATCAATTGTGGCACATGGCAACAATAACGGAGTTAGCACTCTTATTAATAAAGCATTCAAATGTAAAGTTGTAGGGACTGACTCCGACAATATGGGAAGGTGGGTGTTAGTTAAGATTTTAGTGAAATTCATTAAATATACTATTCTCAATGTCTATGGTCCCACCTCTCCTGATCCCTGTTTTTGGTAAGAACTAAGAAATCACATCATCCAAGTCAATCCTCATAATCAAATTGTTTTTGTTGTGGAGACCGCAATGAGATTAATGCCTATGTGCTGCTCATAGAGAGAGCTGTGGTTTCCCCTCTAACTCTTGCTGTTTGCTACATCATCAATTGGATAATGAATCAGACTGGCCACCGGTTTGGAACGATATTTCCAAGGTTCCCACTTTAGCCAGCCTACTTCAAACCTTGCATTTCTTTCATCATAGAGCCTTCATTATTCCTATAAAGTTCTTCAGATGTAATGCTGTAAAGAATGGCAGATGTTGGAGCTGTCTACATGCTCAAGGATCAGTAAAGCATATGTTTGTTTTTGAACATGTTAAATCATATTGAAATAGTGAATGGAGCACAATCAAGCTAACCTTTAATATAGAACAAGATATGTGTTTTAAATGTCTTTTACTAGGTAGTGCACTGCTGTGAGGTGCCTTCAAAAGTAATGCCTGCTATTTATTTGACCTTCTTATTCAAGTGGCAATTGAAACTTAATCCTCCATCTGGAAAAATATTGATCACATTCATTATAAAATGTGGTGGAACTCTATATGTAATATCCATAGGTTAGAAAGATGTAATCCCTCTTCCAATTTTCTTTTACTTAAACATGAATTGAAGTGGCAGACATTCCTTGGGTTCTTATCTACGATAGCCCCTAACTGATGATGAAGTAGAGATCTAGTTATAATTGTACTGCCTATCTTCTTCCTCCCTTCCCTCCTTTTGTGGGTGTCTGTTTCTCTCTTTCTTTTTGTCATTGTATTTCTTGCTATGTCTTAGACTTTACATTTGTTAGTTTTTGCTGCATCAATTCCATAAGTATACTTGGCCTTCATGAGATGGCATTCTAACTTGTAGATTGTAGAAATCATTCATCAAAATATTGTTTCTGAATATCTTCTGTGGTTATTAAGTCCCTTGTATTACTCTTTGTTTAAATAAAACATTTATACAAAAAAAACCATAGGTTTCCAGCAAATCTGACAAATGCCTACTTAATATTCCTTCAACCCAAATGTACTAATTAAAGTACACTAATACATCTTAATAACTACAATACACAGTGAAAATATGTCAAGCACATCTAACTACTTTAAACATACCCTTCATTACAATGCACTTCAAACAAGCCATCACACTTATACTTACATAATACATCCATAGTAGTACAATAGTCCTTTTAATATCCAATACAGTTAGAATATGCCAATGGCTATCTGACTACTTCAAACACACACATATATTCTGTAACAAGTAAAGTTTAAAACCATAATGCCAGAAAGTGTATCTGTATACAATATATTTTTTAAATACAACTGGGATTTATTCCCCCAATGACCCATTGATTACTACATGTTAATACAACAGGGTACCACGCACAAATGCTGTAACAAACATAGTACATAAAACGTACTGTTTATGACGGACAAAACATTAAATATATATGTACAGATGTAAGTAATTAAATGTTTCAAAGTATGTTGTATAACAAATTATACTTTTAATTTCTTCAAAGACAAACAACCACAGATTGCAGCCTTGTTAATGTCCACACATATTATCAATTACTCTGGGCACATTATTTTAGCAATAATTATTGAGGAGACATTATTATGGATTTCGCCACTGTCCAGAATTTTACATCACAGGGCTTGGTCAAATGACCCGGATGGCACGTGAGGGTATGTGGACTACTGCTGCGTCTGCAGAGGGCATGGCACAGGGCAGCCCTTCTTCTTTTTTTAACTTCCTCTCTCTAACACTCCTTGATTGGCTACTTTCCAGCAGTCACATATCCATCCACCAATCACATCCAAAAACGCTACATGGAACCCTTCTACTCACTTCACCAAGTCAGATGTACCTTTGAACTTTCACACTGCAGTTCTCCTGTGATTGAACTACTCATCTCATTCCAATTTCTAGATTCAAGAACCTCTACATCTAATAAGATATGCTTTCATTTGTATATTTACTTATTTTACCCACCTTTTTATAAATATATAAACACACATCTCCAGAACAATATCCTTTTTAACCACTGCTATCAGATGCCATATAGTGCCACCATGTTCCACCTGCTCACACCAACTCCAATTTAATTGTACCATTAAACGTGTTCACAAAGTGCGTTTTTCTTACCTTTACAGAATTAGAAAAAAGTTACTACTGCTCATACACCTACACATTGTCAATACTTTACTCATCTCCATTTAAAACTAGCCATCCCTGCTCACACACCTATGCATTGTTAGTGTTTCACTCAGAAGCTATTAACAATATCCATACCTGCTCAAACCACATTCCACTTACCAATATTGTTGAATATTGTTCCCTTACTTATAATAAAGGTACACATGGACTCCAAATCACCTATTTTATGTTTTTAACTTTTTAGAAAATTCTAGTAAAAACTAACTATATTTTCTTTTGTTTACAGACAGAAAAGCATGAATTATACTTTTCTCACCAAATACAACCAACCACATTATTCAATTTACAATATTAATATCCATTTCATAATAACTATGCACACATTACTGTCTCCATTGACAGTGTCTCCAACAATCTAGACAATAGCTATTGCCCCAACTATACAACCATGAAAGCCATTGCCACAATTACACAACCATGCCCCCAAAGGTATACCCATTGGCCATGGTCACAGCTATACTCTTCAACCATGGTTTAACCTCACCATACTCACAACTCTTTAGCCATGGTATAACTTTAAAGCAAAAACTAACACATGTATTATTATTATTCCAAACACAGACATATTACTTTTAATCTCTACTTTCATAAAATATGTTTAAATATACCTACATATAGAACCTCCCAGTCCCAATGATGTCTGCGGACACATGTCTGTGTCTGCAGCTCAGAATACGACAGCTATAAAAAAGTCTCAAACTCAACTTTTTCCCCACCCTTCCCACACCCCCTTTCATCCACAAAATAACCCCACATGTATTTTCCAGAGGATTTTCACACAGAGCTGTCCGCAAAGGAAGTCTGTGGTCAGCGGATGCAAGATGGCATCCATTTCCAAACGTTTAACGGTCACGTTTTTCAATAACCAATCACCACACGCGTTTGATGTCTACGGACATCACCCCGACTCCCAATAGCCCAGTGGCATCTGCGGACAAAGAATCAGGAAATGAGTCCACAGACAAACGCAGATATCACTAAATTGTTTAACCTACTTTTTGGCCGTTTTAAACTAAAAACTACAGGATAAATTTACATCAACTTTGATGAAATATGCTTTTGGGACTAGGCCGCCGATCATCGCCCTAGTTTGGTCCAAATCCGTCCAGTGGTTTAGCCTGTAGACATGAGTAGACCTTATTTCAATATATGTCTATCTCAATTTCAAAAGATTTGGGAGCCCCTATAACTTTGTTCCACCTTGACGAAACCACAACATACTACGGAAACGCATTTAGAAGTGGCCATATACTTTGTCTGCAAAGTTTGGTGAGTATTGGTCAAACAGCAACAAAGTTATAAGGCACCTAAAAACTGATCTTCCTATGTGTTGAGCAACTTCACCATAACTACAGGGTCGCCATCAAAGACATTGTGATAACACGCAGTGCAAGAGTTAGCAGCATAAATAGAACAAAATGCTATTCCACACATAATTTAAAGTGAACACATGATTACCAACTCAAATTACTGTGTGGGAGGGTTCACAGTGGTCTATTATGAAGGACAATTTCCTCAGGATTCAGAAGGAGACATTTGGGCCTCATTACAAGTTTAGTGGTAAGTGTTAAAAATGGAGGAAATTGAATTACTGCTACATTTACCACTTTGCTAAATTAAGGCTCACTAAAAATGGGTGCTAATTCCTCCACTAGGAATTAGTTCCAGCAAAATTACTACCAGTATAATTAGTGCTGAAAATCAGCAGTAATTCCCTCTGGCTATTTCCATAAAAATGCTGAATTGACCATCTTAAAAAAGGAAATACAAGAGAAATACCGCAAAAAATGGGTGTTAATACCACCAAAAAACACAATGCACACAAAAGGTGGAGGTAAAACATAAAGGTGATGGAGGGGAAGACACAGGTTTACCCAATTGGACTTGAAAGGGTATGTGAGTCCCGCACATTCCTCAAACACACTTGCCAACACCATGCAGCACTAGGACTAGCATACCGTGACCTCCAGGATCCCCTACTCTACATTGAGCTGCAGAAGCATGCACAACAGCACCACAGAGTCCAAGCTGCAAATAGACGAAAGAGACACTATGCAAGGAGAGTGCCCATTCCCGGGTCAGACAATCACCATGGGCTTGAACCAATGGGTAGTTAAGAACACTAAACAGCCGATGGGTAATTAAGAACACTGAACGGCCGATGGGTAGTTAAGAACACTGAACGGCCGATGGGTAGTTAAGAACACTGAACGGCCTTAACCGGAACTCCATAGCAGAGGTACGCTCCCTGATACAGGCTGATCTACAGAGCAGGATCAGCATAAGAACAGCAATCTCACCACTGCTGAAGCTTGTGTTGGGGCTACACTTTTGTTTGCAGAGGCACCTTCCGGCACACTTTCTTTGGCATGCTGCCTGGAATTTTGCAGCCCACGTTTTCTGTTGTTCTTGCTCAGGTGCTGGACAGTCTCATGCAACACGCACTTCAGTACATCTCCCTGCTCACCACCCCTGCAGAGGTAAATGCAAAAAAGGCATGGTTCTAAGCAGCTGCCTACTTCCTGGTAGCTATGAACTGCACACATGTGACATTGGTGGCCGCTCAGGCATCAGACGATGGGTGAGGGAACAAGGAACAACATTCCCTTAATGTACAGGTGTCCTGTACCACGGACCTCACTGCAACCCAATGCTGTGCCCACTTCCCAGTTTCCACCCATGATCCATTTTCCTGCGTAACATTACACTGCCAGCATATATGGAGAACCACAGACGGAAATTAACCTGGATCCTCTGTAAGTACAATCACCACCAAACAAGACATAAAGGCTTCTCAAGGGCAAAAGGTCACAGCAAAGTGGGGTAAGGACAAATCACTTGTTTGATGTCAGTGTAATGCATGACATGTCACAGCCCTGTGAATGAAGGACCTGCCCCATGACTACTCCACCAGAAAATTCGAGGTAGGACAACATCAGAACATGACAGGAATGCATAATCCCAAATGTACAAAGAAATGTACTAGGAGTGAACTACAGATGCCACAATGCAAAGAAGAACCACACCTATGAATAAGGTGAAGCAAATTTAAGCAACATGTTTTGGATGGCAGGAAGATATATTTATCTCTGGATGTGTCCAATGCTACAGCTGCTCAGTCCCATTCGAAAGGAAACTAAATGCAAGATATGGTTTCATGCATCCGGCAATCCACAAAGTCACCATCAATTGTCATACTGGTACTCTTGAAATCGAACAGATCTGTGACACTTTATATTCAAATCCACAAAATTGAGGAATTGGATATGTCAAGACCAACTACTGAAATAGATTCATAAGATTTAATGTTCTACAACTTCTGAATGTTTTATTGATAACTTCTACCAGTGTGGGGTACAGTTTGGGCCTTCTCTCAATTGGCTCACCAGCCATGTTTCTTTGCCATCAACATGAATTGATGTCACAGTTTCCAGTTAGCCATGATTTTATCTGTAGTTATTTCTTACCTTTGGTCATTGATGATATTCATGTTGACTTTGGTGTCGCTGTTTCCTGTTAGCCATGATTTTATATATAGTTGTTTCTTCCATTTGGTCATTGATGATATCCATGTTATCCTTCTCCCTCATATGTCTCTCCTTTGATGTTATTATAATTTCTGCTGGAAAATCCATGTATCTATGATAAGTGGTTTTCAAACTATTGTTCTAATCATAATGTCATGCTAATAACTATAATAATAATATATGTTTTTAAGGTTAGAAATGTTGATTTTTATGTTTACCTCAATTTAAGACATGCCATTTAGCACAACATCTTTGAAAGTTAAAGGCAGAAAATGTTATCCCACCATTATAGAACGAGACTATTGATCACTTGTATCCAAGAAACACAGTTTGAAGCTGCCAAACTTGAACACCTCTTGTGGGACAAGTTTTATCAATTGTGGCACATGGCAACAATAACAGAGTTAGCACTCTTATTAATAAATCATTCAAATGTAAAGTTGTAGGGACTGACTCCGACAATATGGGAAGGTGGGTGTTAGTTAAGATTTTAGCGAAATTCATTAAATATACTATTCTCAATGTCTATGGTCCCACCTCTCCTGATCCCTGTTTTTGGTAAGAACTAAGAAATCACATCATCCAAGTCAATCCTCATAATCAAATTGTTTTTGTTGTGGAGACTGCAATGAGATTAATGCCTATGTGCTGCTCATAGAGAGAGCTGTGGTTTCCCCTCTAACTCTTGCTGTTTGCTACATCATCAATTGGATAATGAATCAGACTGGCCACCGGTTTGGAACGATATTTCCAAGGTTACCACTTTAGCCAGCCTACTTCAAACCTTGCATTTCTTTCATCATAGAGCCTTCATTATTCCTATAAAGTTCTTCAGATGTAATGCTGTAAAGAATGGCAGATGTTGGAGCTGTCTACATGCTCAAGGATCAGTAAAGCATATGTTTGTATTTGAACATGTTAAATCATATTGAAATAGTGAATGGAGCACAATCAAGCTAACCTTTAATATAGAACAAGATATGTGTTTTAAATGTCTTTTACTAGGTAGTGCACTGCTGTGAGGTGCCTTCAAAAGTAATGCCTGCTATTTATTTGACCTTCTTATTCAAGTGGCAATTCAAACTTAATCCTCCATCTGGAAAAATATTGATCACATTCATTATAAAATGTGGTGGAACTCTATATGTAATATCCATAGGTTAGAAAGATGTAATCCCTCTTGCAATTTTCTTTTACTTAAACATGAATTGAAGTGGCAGACATTCCTTGGGTTCTTATCTACGATAGCCCCTAACTGATGATGAAGTAGAGATCTAGTTATAATTGTACTGCCTATCTTCTTCCTCCCTTCCCTCCTTTTGTGGGTGTCTGTTTCTCTCTTTCTTTTTGTCATTGTATTTCTTGCTATGTCTTAGACTTTACATTTGTTAGTTTTTGCTGCATCAATTCCATAAGTATACTTGGCCTTCATGAGATGGCATTCTAACTTGTAGATTGTAGAAATCATTCATCAAAATATTGTTTCTGAATATCTTCTGTGGTTATTAAGTCCCTTGTATTACTCTTTGTTTAAATAAAACATTTATACAAAAAAAAACATAGGTTTCCAGCAAATCTGACAAATGCCTACTTAATATTCCTTCAACCCAAATGTACTAATTAAAGTACACTAATACATCTTAATAACTACAATACACAGTGAAAATATGTCAAGCACATCTAACTACTTTAAACATACCCTTCATTACAATGCACTTCAAACAAGCCATCACACTTATACTTACATAATACATCCATAGTAGTACAATAGTCCTTTTAATATCCAATACAGTTAGAATATGCCAATGGCTATCTGACTACTTCAAACACACACATATATTCTGTAACAAGTAAAGTTTAAAACCATAATGCCAGAAAGTGTATCTGTATACAATATATTTTTTAAATACAACTGGGATTTATTCCCCCAATGACCCATTGATTACTACATGTTAATACAACAGGGTACCACGCACAAATGCTGTAACAAACATAGTACATAAAACGTACTGTTTATGACGGACAAAACATTAAATATATATGTACAGATGTAAGTAATTAAATGTTTCAAAGTATGTTGTATAACAAATTATACTTTTAATTTCTTCAAAGACAAACAACCACAGATTGCAGCCTTGTTAATGTCCACACATATTATCAATTACTCTGGGCACATTATTTTAGCAATAATTATTGAGGAGACATTATTATGGATTTCGCCACTGTCCAGAATTTTACATCACAGGGCTTGGTCAAATGACCCGGATGGCACGTGAGGGTATGTGGACTACCGCTGCGTCTGCAGAGGGAATGGCACAGGGCAGCCCTTCTTCTCTTTTTACCTTCCTCTCTCTAACACTCCTTGATTGGCTACTTTCCAGCAGTCACATATCCATCCACCAATCACATCCAAAAACGCTACATGGAACCCTTCTACTCACTTCACCAAGTCAGATGTACCTTTGAACTTTCACACTGCAGTTCTCCTGTGATTGAACTACTCATCTCATTCCAATTTCTAGATTCAAGAAACTCTACATCTAATAAGATATGCTTTCATTTGTATATTTACTTATTTTACCCACCTTTTTATAAATATATAAACACACATCTCCAGAACAATATCCTTTTTAACCACTGCTATCAGATGCCATATAGTGCCACCATGTTCCACCTGCTCACACCAACTCCAATTTAATTGTACCATTAAACGTGTTCACAAAGTGCGTTTTTCTTACCTTTACAGAATTAGAAAAAAGTTACTACTGCTCATACACCTACACATTGTCAATACTTTACTCATCTCCATTTAAAACTAGCCATCCCTGCTCAGACACCTATGCATTGTTAGTGTTTCACTCAGAAGCTATTAACAATATCCATACCTGCTCAAACCACATTCCACTTACCAATATTGTTGAATATTGTTCCCTTACTTATAATAAAGGTACACATGGACTCCAAATCACCTATTTTATGTTTTTAACTTTTTAGAAAATACTCGTAAAAACTAACTATATTTTCTTTTGTTTACAGACAGAAAAGCATGAATTATACTTTTGTCACCAAATACAACCAACCACATTATTCAATTTACAATATTAATATTCATTTCATAATAACTATGCACACATTACTGTCTCCATTGACAGTGTCTCCAACAATCTAGACAATAGCTATTGCCCCAACTATACAACCATGAAAGCCATTGCCACAATTACACAACCATGCCCCCAAAGGTATACCCATTGGCCATGGTCACAGCTATACTCTTCAACCATGGTTTAACCTCACCATACTCACAACTCTTTAGCCATGGTATAACTTTAAAGCAAAAACTAACACATGTATTATTATTATTCCAAACACAGACATATTACTTTTAATCTCTACTTTCATAAAATATGTTTAAATATACCTACATATAGAACCTCCCAGTCCCAATGATGTCTGCGGACACATGTCTGTGTCTGCAGCTCAGAATACGACAGCTATAAAAAAGTCTCAAACTCAACTTTTTCCCCACCCTTCCCACACCCCCTTTCATCCACAAAATAACCCCACATGTATTTTCCAGAGGATTTTCACACAGAGCTGTCCGCAAAGGAAGTCTGTGGTCAGCGGATGCAAGATGGCATCCATTTCCAAACGTTTAACGGTCACGTTTTTCAATAACCAATCACCACACGCGTTTGATGTCTACGGACATCACCCCGACTCCCAATAGCCCAGTGGCATCTGCGGACAAAGAATCAGGAAATGAGTCCACAGACAAACGCAGATATCACTAAATTGTTTAACCTACTTTTTGGCCGTTTTAAACTAAAAACTACAGGATAAATTTACATCAACTTTGATGAAATATGCTTTTGGGACTAGGCCGCCGATCATCGCCCTAGTTTGGTCCAAATCCGTCCAGCGGTTTAGCCTGTAGACATGAGTAGACCTTATTTCAATATATGTCTATCTCAATTTCAAAAGATTTGGGAGCCCCTATAACTTTGTTCCACCTTGACGAAACCACAACATACTACGGAAACGCATTTAGAAGTGGCCATATACTTTGTCTGCAAAGTTTGGTGAGTATTGGTCAAACAGCAACAAAGTTATAAGGCACCTAAAAACTGATCTTCCTATGTGTTGAGCAACTTCACCATAACTACAGGGTCGCCATCAAAGACATTGTGATAACACGCAGTGCAAGAGTTAGCAGCATAAATAGAACAAAATGCTATTCCACACATAATTTAAAGTGAACACATGATTACCAACTCAAATTACTGTGTGGGAGGGTTCACAGTGGTCTATTATGAAGGACAATTTCCTCAGGATTCAGAAGGAGACATTTGGGCCTCATTACAAGTTTAGTGGTAAGTGTTAAAAATGGAGGAAATTGAATTACTGCTACATTTACCACTTTGCTAAATTAAGGCTCACTAAAAATGGGTGCTAATTCCTCCACTAGGAATTAGTTCCAGCAAAATTACTACCAGTATAATTAGTGCTGAAAATCAGCAGTAATTCCCTCTGGCTATTTCCATAAAAATGCTGAATTGACCATCTTAAAAAAGGAAATACAAGAGAAATACCGCAAAAAATGGGTGTTAATACCACCAAAAAACACAATGCACACAAAAGGTGGAGGTAAAACATAAAGGTGATGGAGGGGAAGACACATGTTTACCCAATTGGACTTGAAAGGGTATGTGAGTCCCGCACATTCCTCAAACACACTTGCCAACACCATGCAGCACTAGGACTAGCATACCGTGACCTCCAGGATCCCCTGCTCTACATTGAGCTGCAGAAGCATGCACAACAGCACCACAGAGTCCAAGCTGCAAATAGACGAAAGAGACACTATGCAAGGAGAGTGCCCATTCCCGGGTCAGACAATCACCATGGGCTTGAACCAATGGGTAGTTAAGAACACTAAATGGCCGATGGGTAGTTAAGAACACTGAACGGCCGATGGGTAGTTAAGAACACTGAACGGCCGATGGGTAGTTAAGAACACTGAACGGCCTTAACCGGAACTCCATAGCAGAGGTACGCTCCCTGATACAGGCTGATCTACAGAGCAGGATCAGCATAAGAACAGCAATCTCACCACTGCTGAAGCTTGTGTTGGGGCTACACTTTTGTTTGCAGAGGCACCTTCCGGCACACTTTCTTTGGCATGCTGCCTGGCATTTTGCAGCCCACGTTTTCTGTTGTTCTTGCTCAGGTGCTGGACAGTCTCATGCAACACGCACTCCAGTACATCTCCCTGCTCACCACCCCTGCAGAGGTAAATGCAAAAAAGGCATGGTTCTAAGCAGCTGCCTACTTCCTGGTAGCTATGAACTGCACACATGTGACATTGGTGGCCGCTCAGGCATCAGACGATGGGTGAGGGAACAAGGAACAACATTCCCTTAATGTACAGGTGTCCTGTACCACGGACCTCACTGCAACCCAATGCTGTGCCCACTTCCCAGTTTCCACCCATGATCCATTTTCCTGCGTAACATTACACTGCCAGCATATATGGAGAACCACAGACGGAAATTAACCTGGATCCTCTGTAAGTACAATCACCACCAAACAAGACATAAAGGCTTCTCAAGGGCAAAAGGTCACAGCAAAGTGGGGTAAGGACAAATCACTTGTTTGATGTCAGTGTAATGTATGACATGTCACAGCCCTGTGAATGAAGGACCTGCCCCATGACTACTCCACCAGAAAATTCGAGGTAGGACAACATCAGAACATGACAGGAATGCATAATCCCAAATGTACAAAGAAATGTACTAGGAGTGAACTACAGATGCCACAATGCAAAGAAGAACCATACCTACACAAGACAAAGAACAGTTCTCCTGTGCAAGATGTCAGTGAAATACTGACATGCAGTGATGGCGTAAAGGCTGCCATACATGAATGCCATTTCCCAGCACAATGAGTACTATTCCAAATTGCACATGATTACACGAAAGCTTATCAGGGCACATGCATGAGTGCCCCATACTGAACATCTGCAAAGAACGTGTTCATTGTGGAGGAGATTGACACACTTCCTGGAGAGTACTTGTCGCCATACAGTGGCTGTGATGAAGGCAGGGCTAGATGTCTTGTGCAGCAAGAATTAATTGAGAATTTATTTTAAGGACATTTAATTTCACATACCTCACACAATTGTAAATAGTCACATTAGTAAATCTGTCACATCCACTCACACTCAAAGATAACTGTGTTCAGATATGTTGTAGTATATATGTGATATTTTTTTGCATTCTAAAAACACCCTTACCTTCCCATCTCCTTCTCTCCCAACAGACATCAGCAAACCACCGCCCTCATCCACAATATCCTTGCCCTCCCACATGTAGCCCAGTGAAATTTGTGTGACATTTTGTGCATGATATCTTCCTCAGCCTGTTTGGATGCCACATTTCATTGTGATAGACGACAGGGCTTTTATGTGGGGTGACAGAAGTAGAAGGTCCCAACTCTTGCACCAGATATGTTGCTAGGTGAGGAACAGGTACATTGCAGGATCTCTGCAACTACAGAGTTGGGGTATGGATAACATCCAATTGGCTGAAGCTCAAGGCAAGCACGACTGAGGTCTTGGTCATAGGCATCACTTCTCCCCACCTGTTTTGGACCACCAATTTTTGGCCTTCCTCTCTTGACCCCCTACCCATGCCTGTTCTGTCGGTTAGAAACCTGGGGGTTAAAACCACTATCTCCCTGGCCATGGATGAGCAGGTGGCAGCTGTCTGTAAGACTGCCCATTTTAAGCTCCGGGTCCTGCGGAAGATTCTCCCCTTCATTCTTGCAGCAAGCACCGATGGTTGCTGCTTTGGTATTGAATGTACTGGATTATTGTAACTGGCTCTATCTGGCGCAGCCCTGCTTCTTGATTAAGCGGTTACAACTTCTCCAGAGTGCAGCGACCAGATCTATCCTTCGCCCTCTGTTTTGAACATGCATGTCTCCTTTACTGAGGCAACTGCACTGGCTCATAGTTGCTACTCGGAATTATGTTCAAGTCCTTTTGCATTGTGCATCGGGCCTTTTATGGTGTTGGAGCAGAGTATTTGCAAGCCAAAGTGTGCATTAAGTCCCATCTCGCTCTCTCCACTCCCAGTCGGCCCTTCTGATAGTCGTCCCTCATTTTCGGCTGGCCCACTCAGGGGGCCATGCTTTCTCTGTTGTGGCAGCCTAAGCCTGAAACGAGCTTCCCCTTGCTTTGTGGAGAACTGCTGATCACCTTGTTTTTCAGCGGAAAATGTAAACATTATTATTCTTCTAAATGCGTACCTTTACTGAAACCTCCTTATGGCACCAGCACCATGATGCCTTTGGGCGTACGAGTGCTCAAGACGTTCCAATAACATAACATTACATAACATACAGAGAATGCTTCTGTGACCTCCTCGACCATCTGGCCTACCACTGGGTTTGATGCTCTTGCTGCAAATGGGTATTGGCATTGCCTGTCCATGTCCGTTGCAATATGGCAGGTGGTTCCCTGCACTGCATCACTGATTTCCTGCAGGTGTTGCAGTTGCTGCTCTGCGATATAGGTTCTTCAGTGGTGACTTGTGGTGCACCAGTAGTGGGCACAGCATATTTATGGCATGGTAAGCCTGGCTGAAATGTGAGCTGAATCTTTGAGCCACAGTGACCATTTCTTACACAGACTAACAACTGCGGATAAAGAGTGTGACCATGAGGTGAAAGGGATGCTCAAAGCCAGGCACGCACATTGTCTTGCCAATGTGTAAGGCAGCAACGAAATGTGATATATTACCTGCTGCAACAATGCCAAAATTCTAACTACGAGCCCTTAAAGGTTTTGACTCTAACTCTCTGATGGAAAATATTGTGTGACTTATGCCCTTACAAACACCTGATGCCTTCTTTGCTCCAGGAACCTTCTTGGCAGGTGGACCACCCCGTTTTCTGTGATGGTCATGTAGTTAAACATCTGACCATTGGTCTAAATGTCCATGGTGAAGTGCACTTTTGTCCCATGGACTGCTCCAGTACATGCCCCACTGTAGCCATAACTCCATCATACAATTCTAGTACTATTTTGCAAGAGAAAATACAGTGGCCTGGAGCTTCCCAACAGTGACCAACTTTTCCCATAGGCCACTGTCATTTGAAAGTGTCCAGATTAATTTGTTATTTATTCTGTATGAAGTAATGCAACACTTTTGAGTCTCTTTTGGTGGTGTTGCTGGTGTTGTTCTGCTTGCCACACACTGTTGTGATGTGTCTATAGATAGGTGACAGGAAGGCTGTATCACAGAGGGGCTTTACACAGGTGAGGGTGAGCTTCTCGTTATACGACAGCCTTTGTACCTGTGGTGTAACACTCCTCTTCTTTCTCAGTAAATATCACTTTCCCGAGAGGCCACCAGGGGGCACGCAGGCAATGGCTGCCTTATTGTGCCGCTCCCGCCGTAGCTGGGCTGTAACAGGGGATTGAGCCCCCCCGAAAACCCCCTAGGCGGACGAAGTAGGACGGAGGGGCGCGAGGAACCCCCCGGGCACCCACCGAGCGAAGGAGCGACGCTCGGGGCCCCCGGGACCAGCGAGAACGAGACCCGCAGTATCGGGCGGGACGTGGCCGCTCCAAGTCTCGGTGACCGTGGCGCAGAATAAGCGTGGAGGAGCTCCAGGGAAGCTGCGCACACGCGGAGGGGGCGCCCTCCTCTCCCGCCCTCCTCGACGGACCCCTCAACTCCTTGATGGACCCCTCTACCCGATCGAGCACTGGGTCCGGGGCGGATCGTGGGGGTCGGAGCGATCAGCACAGCGGACTCGCGCCCCTCCCCCCCTGCCTCCTCCATCCCCGTCGATGGACAGAAACCAGCGCTGGGAAGACCCGCACTGGTGACCACCCCAGAACACCGGGGGGCCCCCCCCAGCAGGACAGCCGACCCCACGCCACGACGAGAAGAGCCCAGACGAGGATCCACAGGGCGGCCACACGCCGTGAAGACGCAAGGCCCGGAGCGGGAAGATCCTTCGGGGTCGGGCAAGTGTGGTGCTCTGCCCGTGTTGAACTCGGAGCCCCGCCGCCCCCATGAGGGGAGTCTTGGCAGCAACGCACGGTCCCCGGGAGCGAGGCCCCCGCCAGACCTTGGGGGGCGTGTGCCCGCCCGGGACGACAGCGTTTCCCCCCCACACTTGGGAGCGGGGGTGTGGTGGCTTGAGGGGGACAGACCATGTATCCTGGCCCATAAAGACCAGCGGCGGCCTAAGCGGACTGCGGCCCCTTCGACCCGGGTGTGTGGCCCCCGCCTGGGGACAGTGGGGCGTGTGCCCGCCCGGTGTAGTCCCATTGCAGCAGCACGCAACGGTAAGGGAGGGGCGTGCCTCGCCCGGGGGCTCCCTCCCCACCCACCGTCGCGCCCCCAATCTGAGAGCCCCGGGGGGGGCGCTGGCGAACCCGGGGGGGAAAGCTCGATGGACTGGCGGCAAACCCTACTGGAATTCCGCTTTCAGGAGATGGCGTCCAGCAATAGAAGCCTAAGCCCCCCCAAGGGTCCTGCACAGTCGGAGACCCCAGGTCCCCCCACGTCCACCATGGAAAGAGGCTTTGCCTCCATATTACAGGAGATCAGGGACATGCGATCTGACATTGCCCAGAAATTCGAAAAAATAGATCAAAGAGTGGACAAGGTCGAAGACAGACTGTTGCAGGTGGAGGCCAACCAGACATCACCGACGTCCCTAGAGATGGACCTAGTACTGAGGATAGCGGCCCTGGAGAAAAGAGAGGAGGAAAGGTCCAGGCAGATGGACGACTTCGAAAATAGGGAGAGGAGGAACAATCTTAGAATTTTCGGGATACCAGAACAGGACGGGGAAACGGAGAGAGACATTACTCGCGCAGTGAGAGATATCATCACCCTCCTCTTTGCCGAAGAGATGACCACGGAACCCACGTTCGATAGAGTGCACAGGGCTGGGGGGAGGGCAGGGGGCCCCCGCTCTGTCCTGGTCCGGTTCCACTACTACTCCGAAAAAACAAAGGTGTTGGAGGAGGCCAGGAAGGCTCGGGAGATCACTTACAACAACGCTCAGATCTCAATCTACCAAGATCTCTCCGCCTACACCCTGTCCAAATGCAGGATGTGTCGCCCACTAACACTCCTGCTGAAAGAAAAAGGGGTCAGCTACCGCTGGGGCTACCCCTTCTCTCTGACCTTTGAGTACATGGGCCAGCGGTCAACCCTGACCACGGAGGATGACATACGAATGGCCATCCAGGACTACGTTGGGGATTCGGATCCCAGGAGGGCCCCGTCGGGCCCGGGGAGGGAGACCCCGGGGAGCCCGGGCTCGTCGAGGGACAGGAGACGTAAAACTGGAGCAAGGAAATATAGGAAAATTAATACCCCATCGCCAGTCAAGGAGGGGGAGCGGAACGATCCCGAGGGTTGAGACCTGGGGAAACCCACCGAGTCATGTGGGATATTAAGAAAAGCCAGCGGATTCAATATTAACAGCGTCCCTACGAACAGCAAGTATGGGGGAGCCATGAGGGGGACAGCAAGGCTAGGAGGGAGGGGGGGCTCACAGAAACACGCTTTCCACAGAATGCCCGGCTGCAGCGGGTAAGCTGGTGGTTCGGCCAGTAGCCAGGGATGGCAGAACTATTTGGCCGGACACCAGGGAAGGGGGAGGGGGGACACGAAGTTGGGGTTGTTCAGTTACGGTTCAGGGAAGGGGGGCAGTGGGGATTTGTTCTTGGCCCACCCGGAGGGAAGGGGAAGGGGGAGTTGGGGGATGAAAAATCGAACCAAGGGAGCACGTCAGGAAGAGTATGTCGAGTACGTTGATCAAGAGAGAGGAAGTCTTAGATTATGGCTGATAGTCTGCCCCCCCTGGGTGTGGGCTCCCTAAATGTACGGGGCTTAGACACCCCCACAAAGAGGTCCCTGGTCTGCAGGGAATTTAGGAAGGCCAACCTCGACTTTCTCTTCGTGCAAGAGACTCATTGGCCGCGGGGTAACGAGCCCAAAATGCAGGGAGGAGGAATAGGGGAGGTCTTCAGTGCCTCCCATAAAGGCAAAAAGAGAGGGGTTGCCATCTTAGTATCGAGGAATACAGGATTCGAGAACGAGGCCACGTTGAAAGACCCGGAGGGCCGCTACCTGATGTTACGGGGGTCCCTTCAGGGGCCCCACTCACCCTAGTCGTAATCTATGCCCCAAACGAAAGCCAGACCCTATTTTGGGAAAAGGTAGGGGACAAACTCAAACACTTTGCCCATGGTTCGGTGGTGGTGGGGGGGACTTCAACATGGTCCTGGACCCTACCCGGGACAGAAAACGCACAGGCCCGCAGCCCTCCAGGGCATCAGACGAGACCATGGCGCGTAACTTCCAAGGGGTTAATCAAGACTTGGGACTGATGGACACGATCCCGATCCCCAGAACGAACACCCCCCCTTCACATACTACTCAGCCACCCACGCATCGTTCTCCAGGATAGATTATATCTTGGTGGACGAGATCCTGCACCCATTCACCTCAGGTCATAGGGTTGACCCCATTCCCTGGTCCGACCACGATCTGGTCCGAATCACGATAGCAAGGGGAGGTTTAAGCGAACGCAGGGGGAGGTGGAAGTGCAACGACTCCCTGTTAAAGGACGAGGTACTAGCCCAGGAAGTTCTCGAGGCCATCACGGATTTCTTTGACCTTAACGATAATGGGGAGGTAGGGGTACACACCCTATGGGATGCCTTTAAGGCCACTCTACGAGGAGTCCTGATCAAAATGGGTGACCAGAAAAAGAGGGAAAGGGAGGCCCACGAAAGACTACTGAGGGAGAAAATAGCCAAACTTCAACCGGGGGGGCTCTCCACGGTCCCCTTGGACCGAGGCCAGGTGACCGCCCTGGAGGACTGTAGACTCCAGCTGAGGGACCTCCTCCTCCACCAGACAGAGAGAAACCTCCAATTGGTCAAACAAAAGTATTATGAAAAAGGGGACAAGGCGGACAGGATTCTAGCCTGGAAGCTGAGGGAGGTACAGTGGGGCAGATTAGTGAAAGCGGTCAGGAGCGAGGGGGGGGAGATAGGCTACGACACAACCCACATTGGGGAGGCCTTCCGCCAATACTACGAGAAACTATACTCGTCTGAATTCAACGGGAGGGAGGCGGAGATTGAGGGGTTTTTGAGCTCAATACAGATTCCGGCCCTGTCAAGAGAGATGGCGGAGGGGTTGGAGGGCCCAGTAACGGAGGAGGAGGTGGAGCGCGTGAACAGAGGGATGAAAGGGGGTACTTCCCCCGGCGAGGATGGCTACTCGGTCTATTTTTACAAAAGGTTTTGCTCAACCCTATCCCCCTACTTGGCTAGGGTATTCAATGCAGTGCTGGAAGGGGGACCCCTCCCGGACTCCATGATGGAGGCGATAATAGTTGTGCTCCCCAAGGACGGCAGGGACCCCTCGGAGTGCTCCTCCTACCGCCCAATTTCCTTGCTGAACACCGATGTAAAGATCCTGGCTAAGGTGATCGGGGGGCGTATGGAGGGGGTCCTTCCGAAGCTGGTCCACGGAGACCAGGTGGGGTTCATCAGGGGGAGACAGGGCTCTGACAATATACAAAAAACTATAGACCTGTTCCACTAAGCCCAGGTGTCAGACCTTGACGCGTGCGCCTTATCACTAGACTCAGAAAAGGCATTCGACAGGGTGGAGTGGAGATTTATGGAACTCACCCTCCAGAAAATGGGCTTCGGGGCACATATCATGGGTTGGGTGGCGGCGCTATATAGGGCCCCAAAGGCCAGGGTCCAGGTGAATGGCAGGCTGTTGGAGCCTTTCCCCCTCTCGCGGGGTTGCCCGCTCTCCCCCCTCATCTATGTCCTCACCATGGAACCCCTAGCCATAGCGGTCAGAGCACACCCAGACATCAGGGAGATCCAGAGAGGGGAAGTAGAATTTAAACTCTCCCTGTTCGCCGATGACATCCTGGCCTACTTGGTGGACCCGGGATCCTCGCTCCCCCCCTCATGTCCCTGATGGCAGCATATGGTCGCCTCTCGGGGCTCAAGATAAATGCCTCTAAATAAGTCCTGCTCCCCATGAGAACAAGGGACTCGACCCTGGACCCCCTGTCCAGCCTGGGAGGGATAAAAGTGGGTAGGTCTTCCATCCGATACCTGGGCGTCCTCCTCACCCGGGACCTCTCCAGCCTCGCCCCAGTTAACTACGACCCCGTAATGGAAAGGGTCACTACGGATCTGAGGAGATGGGGGTCAATGATCCTGTCCTGGTACGGCCGTATGCCGGCTGTGAAGAAGAACATACTCCCGCGCTTACTATATCTCTTCACTGCCCTCCCAACCAGCGTTCCCGACCAAACTTTCAGGGTCCTCCAGAATGCGGTGCATGAGTTCATATGGCAGGGTAGGACCCCGAGGACAGCTAGAGCAATCCTGACCCTTCCGAGGGAGGAGGGAGGGTTCGGGCTGCCGGACTTCCAACTCTACTTTCGCGATGCCCAGCTGCGCGTACTTCTCGAACACATGAAGGAGGGGATGGGTACATACTGGACATACTTGGAGGACATGGACGCCCACCCACTCAAAGTCAGAGACCTCCTGTGGGCCCCAAGCAAATTCATTCTGAACAGACTAAGATCACACCCAACGTTGGGAGTCCTCTGGGCGATCTGGCGGGAAAGCCCCCAGACAGCGCATCTAACGTCATGGCCGTCACTGATGTCATCGCTCTGGGGTCACCCCCTTAGACTGGGAAGCAGGGGGTTTCGCAACGCTCAATCCTGGTCCGACTCGGGGATGGAATGGGCGGGGCAAATGTTCAAGGACGGGGAATTCCGCCCCTATGAGGAAATGAGAGAAGCCCTGGGTCAGGGGACCCTCTCCATTTTCGAATATCTCCGCCTGAAGGGGATCTTGTGCGACCAATCCTGGGGACAGAACTTGAAAAGGCAGTTGACCCCCTTCGAAAAACTCGTGGACACAGCGACCTCTAGGAAGGGGGCGGTATCAGGGATGTATAGAATATTGAACACTGTCAACCTAGGGGAAAGGAGGAGGTTCCGCACCTTCTGGAACGACTTGGCGGGGGAGGAGATCTCTGAGGACGCCTGGGCAAGGATATTTATTATTCCATGGGAATTTATTCACAGCGGACATGGAACATAATGTCAAGATCCTGCAGGGATGGCACAGGGATCCTACGAAGCTGGCGAAAATGTTCACGGGAGTGTCCCCGCATGTCCAAGGGGGTGTGATCAGGTTGGCACAAGAGGTCACATGTGGTGGCACTGCCCGAAAGTCCAGACATATTGGGCAGAGGTACAGGGCTGGATCGCTGAAATCACTGAGGAACTGCTCCCCCAGAACCCCCTAACAATGTTGCTGGGCCTCCCCCCAGAGGACACAGACATATCCAGATACCCAAGGATGTGGGAAACCATGTTGAGGGCGGGGAGGGTGGCCCTGGCACAAAAATGGAAGAGCCCGGAGACCCCAACGAAGGAGGTCTGGTTGAAAAAGGTCAAGAACATGTTTCTGATGGACAAATTGACGGCAATGATGAATAACAAGTTGGGCACATTCAAAGCGAACTGGTTCGGGGTACAGCAGACCTGGGGATGGGAAGTTCATTGACCCACGAGGATGAAAGAAGGAGGGATCGGGCACCCACGGCCCGGGGTCTGGTGGACGATGTGCAGCCACAAACATAGTCAACGTACTACTTTTTTCTCGTGCTCCGGACAAATAAAATTACCGCAGCGTCTCCCCAAACAAGGAGACCCATCTGGGTCAAAGTTTCAGAGGGGGGGTGGTCTGTTCGGGGAGGGAGAGGAGAGAGGGGAGGGTTGTTGGGCCAGTTAATTGCATTTCTTTTGGAATTTGCCTTGAGCCCGTTTGTTGTATTATAAAAAATGCTAATAAAACAAAGTTTAAAAAAAATATATATATATCACTTTCCAGCAGCAGCAGCGCACATTTCCGTGTGCACTCTGTTGGAGTGTCATCTTTGTTGTGATCATCATGCATCTTCTATCACCGTTGTTGTCTGACTTATCAGTGGAGGGGGGTGGTGGAGATAAAGACCTGCATGTTTTAATCTCCTCCTGCTGTTTAACTGCACTGTGTGTTACTCTTCCCTGATATCAAGAAGCTAGATGAGCATGCATCCCCATTATTTTCCAGAGATAGTGGATGCAACTGAAAGTGCATCCTCCTCTGTTGATCTCTGTGGCTCTTCATCATCATAGTGCAATGTCCATGCATATACTTGTACTGGTGCAGGTACCCCAGAGTGACATACGACAGGGATTTGGAGCATGAGTTCAATGACATCTTCAATTGAGCACATGCAATTCTGTAATTCCAAGTGCAAACATTAAGGGCTGCTGCAGAAGAAAACGAACAATGAGCAGCATGTGTCCCCTACCTCTAACTCATTGTGGTTCTGACATGCTGTTCCAAATGTGTTGCCAGCCTCCTCAAGTCTCTGGTGTTTTCTTCCATCAGTTTCAGGTGAGCGGGACTCTCCCATAAGCAGTCGTGAGGGATTCCCTACCCCTTCTGTTTGTCGTCTAGGATTTCACCAAATGGCAGGTGCCTCATCCACTCACTTCAATAGACTAGTCTCCTGCCTCCCTGAGACCATGTTACTCTAGCCAACCAACATCTGGCAGCCCTGAGGGGTTCCCAGCTCATCCTGGTCTTCCTCCCACGTGTCACCTGATGGCACATGTCTCGTCCGTTCACTTGAAAGACAAAAACTGACCAGCGTGTCACTCACCTCCTCAAGTATCTGCTGCTTCCTCCCAGTAAAATCAGTGTTTTCGATACTGTTGATCAGTCTAACTTACTTTCTACTGTATCAACTCTTGGATGATCTGGTTCTGTTCTTAAGTGGTTTAAACATATCTGTCTGATCACACATGCTCTGTTTCCTGGGCTGGTCAGTTCTTTTCTTCCTACCCACTTCTCTATGGTGTTCCACAGGGCTCTGTCTTAGGGCCTCTTCTTTTCTCTTTATACACTATTTCGTTGTCAGATCTTATCTCTTCATTTAATTTGTCTTGTCAGTTTTATGCTGATGATTCACAATTTGTTTTGGTCTTTTTTGGAATTCTCTTCCTCGCTTCATAATACTGTTTCTTCCTGCTTGTTTGCAATAAAATCCAGTCTGACTTCTAGATCCCTTCACCTTTATCCCTCTATGACAGAGGTTCTTTTCTTTCCTTCATCTTCTCCTTCCCCTGCTCCCCCCTTTCCAGTCTTCTTTTTCCTCCATTTCTTCTTCCACTTGGAATCTTGGCATGGTCTTTAAT
The DNA here is from genome assembly GCF_040938575.1 of Ambystoma mexicanum. Classification (NCBI taxonomy): domain Eukaryota; kingdom Metazoa; phylum Chordata; class Amphibia; order Caudata; family Ambystomatidae; genus Ambystoma; species Ambystoma mexicanum. Next base: position 328,968,233 of record NC_090934.1, on the reverse strand, counting down.
CCATCTTTTTCTTTTTCTCTTCAAATGTCTAATATTTCTCGTATTGCACGCTTTCATCTCCATCATATCTGCATTCCAGGTCTTTTCTTTAAAACAACCAAACTCTTGATCCGTTCTCTGATTTTTCTTGTCTTAATTATTGCTCTTTTCTTTGGTCTTCTTAAGACTTATCACACTCCTTTACGTTATGTTTTCAATGTCAGCTATTCGTCTTTTGTTTCAGTTACCTCTGCGTTCTTCTGTGGCTTCCTCTCTTTGGTCTACTTCATTGCTTTCTTGTGATCTTTATTTTACTTTTACTTTTCTTTGCCTGCTGTTCAAAGCCCTTGATGGTCTGGCTACCGCCTAGCTTTGCTCTTTGGTCTCTCATTATTCTCTTTCTTGTTCTTTGTGTTCTGAATCTTTATTTCTTCTTTCTGTGCCTAAGCCACCGTGTGCGTCTTTTCGTTTCCGTTCTTTTTCTCTTCTTTCCCCTAAAAACTGGAATGCTCTTCCACATTCTATCGTTCATCTTCAACCTATACATTTCGCTCTCAACTAAAAGCTCATCACCTTCTTTTTCGTTCTACTGCTTAATTTGATTGTTCTCATTATTGCCAATTGTTGTACAGTTTGTTTTTTAGCTTTTTGTATAGGCTTTGGTAAAAGTGCTAAATAAATATAAATACATGCAAATACACATACATGAGCATGACTGTATCACAAGGTGCCCTCAATGAAGTCAACGGTCACATGCATGTGTCTCTCGTAGTTGTCCAAGCTGCTCACCCGTTCGGGGATTCCTTCTCCCTACACACTCTCCAGATACCTCCTGTGTTGTTTGCCCACTTAAAATCATGGAACTCATCACACAGTGCTGCTTAAACACCATAAACCAAATTCTCTTACTGGATCCCATTCATTCTCTCTCTCTATCTAACTTCCTTAAAAATAGCCTCCTGCCTCAATGAAAGCTGCCTGATACTGAAACGGAGCTCCAACCACTTGTCCACCTGTGAGCCGTCAGGTCGAAATGTGGACAAACTTTTTTAAAGGTTTATCCTAAAATCAACCTGGTCAAAACACCTGGCATTCTGGTGAGCTGAGATTTTATCAGTAGTGTTCATCCAGTCTTAGTATTTAAACATGCAGATGTGGATATCCATCACATGCTCCTTTATTAACACCAATGGTCAAAGTGGGTGGGAGCGGTGCTCCTCTACTTTTGTTTTCTCAGTTTTACTGTTCTTATACATTTATATAAAAAAAGAAACCATTCTGGAAGGGTTTTGTTTTAAAATAAAAAATTAGGAAGAGGTTGAAGCTTGTACTTTAGTGCGCTGCACTGAACCTTCCATAAAACAGCAGATGTGTTTGTTTGGGGGTTTGGATTGCAGGTGGGAGCGGACATGGTGACGGGGTTTGTGTCGAGTGGGGACAGGCCAGCGGGGAACATAGTTCCACTAATTCTTTTCATACACTTCGACCACTGATTAACACTCGTTGATCCAGCCCACTTTCATGGGGGGAGAGGGACCGTGTAGGGGGCTGGCCACTGCATCTAGTCCACAGCCATATCCACATGCTTCAGAAAGTGCCTCTTATTCACCACGACGACTCTGGAAAAATGGATTCCCATATAATACGCTGACTGGCATGTGACTGGCCCCTCCATACCTACCGCACTATCAGAGCCGCATGCATATGTGCAAATGTCCTACTTTTCTTCTTAGCCAGGTCCACCTCTGGCCTGAAAAAATGCCACCCTTCCACCCTGCTATGTGTCATGTCCTGTGTCTCTGTATTGGCAAAGACAGCCCTACCCTGTACTTTGTCTGGCTATACATGTTAACATAAAGGGCCTGATTCACAGAAGCGTTTTATAAAGGTGCAATCCCATAGGGAAGCGCTCTGATTCACAGAAGCGTTTTATAATGGTGCAATCCCATAGGAACACGATCTGTGAATCAGGTCCAAAGTGTTTACTTTTGTATTTCAAAATACCTTTACCCACAAGAAATATAAAATCTGCACAGCATCGACAAGCTCAAATAACTAAATAAAGAAATACATAAATCCATAAAAACATTCATTGAGTTTGCATTTTACCTTTACACCGGAATAAACAATCATACTGTTCTCCTCTTAAAGGAGGGTATCTTTTTCACAGAAGTTCAACAGACCCAGCATCTTGTTCAATGGCATCACTTTATCATCAGCACGTTTTAATCATATTTTATGTGGCCCAAAAAGGCAATGAAAGTTATTATTAGTGAAAACGGTGGACTTTGCCTGACTCAGCAAACGTTCTCCGCAGCTCGCTGGAATCATTTTACTGCCAATTTAGTAGCAGTGCAAATATCCCGAGCATATGCCTTCTGCCTGACTTGTGCACGAGGGCTACGAGGGATATTGCCCTCCACGGTGACATTTACTTAGATAGTTCCTTTTCAGAAATGATTCAGAGTGCAAACAGCCTTGAGGATCCGACAGCAGCCTGGGTCGTTAATCCAGCGCGGGACTGCAAGCAGCTGCTGCTTAAAGCGGCCTTGATCCACACCTTGCCCTGCCGCTGGAGCACGGACTGCAAGGAAGTAAACCTGCCTCGTGTCCGTGGTCCTAAGAGGTTTCTTGAGGGGCTTTCGAGGATAACATCAGATCTCCAATACAGACCAGACCCTCCGTGTAGAAGAATCAGCAGCTTTCCTCTGCTTTTTATATCAATCTAAGGTCTTTGTAGGCCACAAACCTGCTTGTGATGCAGTACCACGAAATCTAGTCTAGGGGCGAGTGGAAAAGCTGTGAATTGGATATAGGCTATTGTCCAGTGGGATGCACGTGGACAATGTACAAAGGCTTTCCATTAGAAAGTAGAATGAGGCAGGGTGTGTCCATGCCCCAATTAATTGATCAACCGATCTGGCAAATCCAGGGGTGCACGCTCCTAGTCTTGGCGACAAAAAAATAAGAAGCCATTTAATGAAGGATGGCGCAGAATTATTCTCTAAAACCCCATATGGCCTGCAATGTGAGCTTAATGCTCTTCAAGATGTGTGCACTGCCAGGGGGGCTATCAGTAAATGGTAGTAAAATGATCACCAAAGCGTGTCTCCCACTGGGGCATTAAATCTGCATTTCAGTCTCAACAGGGAAGAAGTGGGGTGTGCAGATAGTTGTGATTACCTAGGAGTGCGCCTGCACAAAGTTGCCCATTGGCCTGCTCAAATAGATAAAAGTGTCATAACTTTGGCTAGGCATGGTGACGTGGTCACACAGTTTTCTAGGTGGTTTGGGGGAAGGGCATAGGGGTATACAGGGCAAAGGTATTACCCGCTTGGCTTTCCAGCAAGTGCATCCAATGGGGGTCATTACGACCCTGGCGTTAAAAGGTGTCGGCGCCGTTAAACCCTTAATGCCGGATTACGAGGTCCCTTTGTGGGACCCGACCTTAACGGCTGGTTTTACCATCCGTTAAAGTAGGGTGCTGCAAAGGGACCTCGGTGCTAATTACGGTACCGCAATTTGCGGTACCGTACTTAGCGCCTTCCCCAGTCCCATTGAGCCCTATGGGGCGAAAATGGGAATGGGGAAGGGCCATGGTGAAATGGGGAAATACCGCCCCGCCAACCTATTTCCCTCACCTTGTCACCTGTATAGTTTCCTACACGGAAAAAAAAGAAACATACCTTTATGTGGCGCTGAGCAGTGCTGGCGTCCTTGAAGTCCCTTTTCAATGTTGATGACATCACTATCATCAACATTGAAAACGGATGCACAGCACTGCACAGCGGCGGGCCATGTTTATTTTCCCTTTATTTTATTTTTAAAAACCCACACCATTAGCACCTTTTTTAGGAACTACACAGGTGAGAAAAGCAATATGCCCCTTGGTGGGGGGCTGGCCATTTTGATAACAGTACCTCCACCCTCTTTAAGGGACCCTCGCTGTGCTCAGGCCCTTAACTTGGGTAGTGGGCTGTTACATACAGGTTCGGCCCACCACCTCAGGGCATATCGCCTCATTCTTTTGCGAAAATATTGTACACCGAATTTCACAGAGGGATATTGCTCTTGTTTCATAGGACAGCGTATTCAAAAGGAGGAGCTATGTCTAACTGCCCTTATTGTCTAAACATCAAAGAAGATATGGTAGAATTTCTATTCTTTTGGTCTTTGCACAGCATGGCCCAGACATTTTATGCAAGCAAAGGGAACACAATCTACAAGATATTGATTTTCAGAACAGTGAACTATCTCAAATTAATCTGTATATATGCCAGATGATTATATGAGTTTTAACATTTATAGTTTCCAAAGGCAGATATATGATATCAAATGCAAATACCATTAAGACTATGCGCTTTATCTATATCTGTGACCTACTAAGGCTTTTAAAGTATTTATATAGTTGTTATTGTTGTGTTTTGTGTAACTGTTTTATGACTGTAGATTAAAAAATAGAAAGTTAATGATAATATGAATGAAATTACAGTGAGAAAACAACTTGAGCTTTCTTCACCACTGTATCAGAATTAGATTACATAGAGAACACTATAACTGAGATTTCCTAAACACTGTAATGGAATATGACAAGACAGAGACCACCACACGCAAGCTTTCCTTAGTACTTTATTGGAATCTGATTACACCAAGTACTCCAGACCTGAGCTCTAGGAATCATATGACACAGTGAGCCCTGACGCTGAGTTTTCCTTACCACTGTATTCAGATCTGATTACATCAAGTGCTCCAGACCTGCGCTTTCCTTAGAACTCTATTAAAATCATGTTACACAGTGAACAGCAAAGGCGAGCTTCGCATAACACCACACTGGAATCAGAGTACCCACATGACTGTAGACCTGAGCTTTCCTTGGCATTGTACTGAAAGCCGATTACATACAGAGCACCAAACCTGATCATTCCTTACAACTGTATTGGAATCAGAGTACAACATGTACTCCAGACTTGAGCTTTCCTTAGGACTGCAAAGGAATCAGTTCATACAGTTCATGCAACAATGATGAGCTTTCCTGACCACTTTATTGGGAACAGTACAGCAAGAACTCCAGATCTGAGCTTTCCTTAGCATTGTTTTGAAATAATGTTACACATACGAACACCAAACCTCAGAACTGTATCTATAACCAGGGAACACTAAATAGACTTTCATCCAGCAATGTATTGCAATCTGATGCCCCAAAGGCTATATCAAAATATGATTATTCTGAGAGCACAAAGCAAGGGGTAACCTCCTGTAGTCACAACATGTGATGGCACGTAGAACACACACTGGTCTCTAATCTTTTTTTGGAAGAGAAAGCGTCTGGAGCTTGCATGTTCAGATTACGCAGGTAATGGCATACACGGGCATTTCTTGGAAGCCATTCAAGGGCAGAATAAAAAGAAAATGGCAGATCTGTCTTTTCTTGAGAGACATTCAATTTCAAATAACAGAAATAACGCCAAACCCGCATTTCACTAAAGTCTTAGCATGTTGAACATAGGAAGACTTTAAAAATAAAAAAAAATACACAAGACAAAAGCGGACCCTGGGTGACCTACTTTTTCGAAGAAGTTAGGACGGGATCTCGGCTCTTAACCCAATTGTTCTGTGCCAAAGCCGTACGGATTATGTTCTCATCAGAGCCCACTTCTGGATGGAAGCCGAACAGGCTTGCCCAACCCTGTTGTCAGACAGTGATTTTCATAACCTTAAAAATAAATGAGGGCTTGTTAGCCAAGTGCAGTCGGGGAAAACAATGTTTAATAGTGGCAGCTCTGTGTGAGTTATGCTTTATAATCCTAAATTCTACACACTTTTATGGGGCACGTAAATTGATCAAGATCTGTAGAGCTTGGTTGAAATACTAAAGAGTTTGATGGTTCTACTCAGTGGCATGTCTTCTTTTATAAAGTTATTAAAATCCAAATCTGTGTTAAAAATATCTTTGAGCACACAAATATGCAAAGTTCCTCGTTCTGAAGAGTCCTTTTTACAAGCCAACCAGAGGAATATTTGTCTGGCGGATGAGGCTCTGAGAAATGTTACAAGTAGCAATATTGCTTAAGAGTTTTATGCACGTGCGTGTGCAATAACAGTTGTTAATTGACTGCAACCTGTGCAAAAGTCCCTCACCATAGTGAGGGGTGTTAACCAGAGGTGCATCCAATTAACAGCACATATTAGCATTAACGCTACCTCTTAGATTTGTGCACCATAGCAGTGATATGCTGCAATCATCTCATACTGATAATGTAGTCTAGGTGTGACATATGTTATTTATTTTAGAAATGTTGCCATATCCATGTTCCTCAAGTTAATGATCGATCTGATTATCAACCAGTAATCTTCATTATCCCTTGTCCTACTCTTTCTCTTCACAGGATCTACTTTGTGAATGCAGTCCATCTTCTGACAAAATTCATCCGCATAAATCTGGATTTCATATGTCCCCAGAATCCTTCTGTTATACCAAAGGATCTGGGGTGATCTGCACACAAGGGTGGGTGAGATGGATGTAAGCACTTTAAAGAGGATGAGAAGGAAGTGGGTTAGTGAAACACTTCATTTGACAGATTGAGTAAGGCCAACTAAAATGTACGGCAAAACAGGGTGCTTCCTGAAAGATGAAGCAATGCCTGATGGGCGGCTGTATCCTACAGAGGCAGGGTACCCTACAAAAATGAACTGGGACTCATTTGCCTGCAGAACTGGGTATTGCTCAGTCCACAACTCAGCAGAACTCTAGGGAGATACAGTTTACGACAGCAACCAAAGTCACAGAAAACCCACCAGAGAGGAAGAACTGCTTAAAACATGTATGAGGCATAAAAGAACAACCTTTCAATAACAAGGGAGAAACCCCTCAAACATTTACTTAGGTTTAAACAAAAAGTAGAGGCTATCTGGACAGTAAGGAGGGGAAGACTCCCAGAAAGTCAAATAATTGAAATCCATGTCTATAGGAGCGAGCAGCATATTTCCGCCCTGAAACGGACTAAAGGTACAGATGGAGGTCAAGACTCTGGCAACCCTGGGAGACACTCTGGGAAAGGAATTAGGCTGCAGCACTGGGTAGGTCCTCCAGCTGGACAGTAGGCTGGATGGAGTAACAACATCCCAGCTGCAGAGTTGCAAGTAGATGAGACTGCTCCTAGGAAGAAGACACAATGGGGAAGACAGATGACTGACAGGTAGTTGGCCTGATAAAGATGATGCTTCAAGGCCGAGTACCAGGGGAGTAACCTTTCTCGGTACATAAGGCAAAAACAAAGGGAAAGACGGCGGAGAAACACTCTTGCAAACATCTAATCAGCTTTTGACCTCTTCAACCATCCTCCACCTTAGAGCTCCCACAGCGTGCTGGTCTGGGCTGTCTCTTACAAAAAGGCAGTGGAGAGGAAAAACCTCTGTCATGTAAACTCTGGGTAACTGTAAACCCTTGGATATTGGGAGTGAAATTCTCACACAGGATAGTGAAGGCTAGTAGCTGAAAGAGGAGAAAAAAGGATGACATTGGTGAGAGTTCATCCTACTCAAGTTTTATTCATCAACCGAGGGCACCAGCATCTGTCCTGACCAGGTCAATGCTACCCTCACACCCTTCAAGATGGAAACACAAAGTCATGACCAAATTCCCAAAGAGATTTCCAGGAACGGTCTTGTCAGCTAACCTGCACCCAGACGGAGAAAGTGTGCTGAAATGAGAGTTAAGGGAATGCAGCAGGAGTGACCATCCCTCAAATTATGAGTGCCTGCCCTAATGGCAAGGGCCAGGTACATCATCTGGGGCAACTCGATGTGCAGACCCTCAGAGTCGACAGAGAGAAGGGGACGGGAAAAAGGCAATGATATCTGCAAAGGGTGTTTACTCAAGCATCCTTATCCTAGGATGTCACATAGATGGGACTTTAATGTATTATCAAGCCCTCCCCTCTGCCTGACATTTGGAGAGAAATGGGACAGGGATCCAAAATGCAAAGGCCAAAACTATTCCACTGTCCTTTATCTCGAATGACCCTTGTGTGGAGAAAAGAGGGAAGCCATTGCAAAACACTATTTTAGGGGGCTGGGTGCAGTCCTTAGCTAAATATGAATTCCAGCAATTCATAGGATTACTTTCATAGGGGCATGCTTCCTAAGGCTCTGACATGAAATAGAATGTATCTCATGTAGTTTGGAAATTCTGTGAATCTAAGCTGTGATCTCCAGTTCACCTTAAAACTTATGTTATTACAGAAGTCATCTCTTTTGAAAGCAGGAATTGCCAAACCCCCTTACATTCACTTTAATGCCTCATCTGTGTTTACTTGCAACAGTAGGTCTATTTTCAAATGACGACAAAACAAGTCAAAATGAATTGCATCAGGGTTTTCAAGGCCTTGAATTTATAAGCTAATTTGGAAGGCCACCCTGGAATAGACTGATGTCTTTCTGGTCAACCATTAGATATAACTTCAAAAGAAGAAGAGCTTTATGCAGACCCTAACCTATGACCTTGAAAGAACATTAAGGCCTCATTAGAAATGTGTGTGTTCCATTAAATAGCTTATTAAACTTATCTATTTGCTCGACATAATGTCTTTCTCAGCAAATGGCTTCTGCTGATAGAATGAGTTGAGGCAACACCAATTAATTTCAGACAGAATAACAAAATGTCAGCTTTAAAATGTGGGCTGGAAAAGATGCATTTGAAATTGCCATGGGTAAACCTGATATTAAAGTGTATGATGTATGCATAATTCACATGGTTTTAATAACTGTGTTAAGTATACAGTGACAAAAACATAAAGGGTGTTCCGGTGTCAGACTATTCTTACAAATTTGAATACATTTATATATGTAACATGTATATGCAGGGAATCATAAGAAAAATTAATTTTAAAATCCATTTTGCTTATTCATTCCCAAGAGGAGGGCTAAATCATAGCTAATACAACCCCTTGTAACACATCAACATTCCATTGCTCAAAACAAGCCAACAGGAGGACTGAATCTAAAAATGCTGCATGGGTGGGGTTTGCTGAGTATTGTAACTCAAACATGTTGGATGAAAGGAGAGTTTTGGGATAGTAGAAAAGCATGAGCACATGTCCAACAGGAACATAGCATCCTGTGGTTCCAACTACAAGCTGTCAATTGACAAATGTCCTTAAGAAGACTTTTTCCAAATGGGACTGGATACGGAGGCTTTTCCCAAGAGAGAACCAAATTATCAGAGAGGGATTCTGGGAGCAGGTACACAGACTGAAAGAAAGTGCTTACTGGTGGTTCTGCCTGAAAGTGGTTGAAGTCCCTACCTGTCCTAGGCCTTTGAAAGACAAATCAAAAACAAGTACAATGACCCAACATAACCTAAATAAATGTCTCAAAAATATATCAACTCCCAGCTAGCAATTACAAGTATTTTGGGGAACACTGTTCGTAAGCTATATCACTGAAAGAAGGCATATAATGCAAGGCGTATGTGTTGTGTGACTTAACATTACAATTGAAACCCAAATAGCTTCACATAAAAAGGTGTTTATCTCTGGCAATGCAAGATGTATGGAGTCCTTAGACATCTCATATTACATTATGGAAAGAAAATTACTTTGATTGGCGTCTGCCATAGTTGATAAAGTAATTGAAATCTATTCCTAATGGAACATGTGAAACTGGGATGTTGGGAGGAAGAACCTTATTCTCAGAGAATACTTTGCTGCCCCAGAGTTCCAGAAATACAGCAATAGCTGAACCTAAGCCTTCAAAATAATTGCAACCAATTCAACATCACAAAAAAAAACAATTTTATCTATGTCAAAAATTGAAATCAATAGTATTTCATAGTGTCCAACATGTTAGATATGAATTATCCCAAAAATCAGAAAACCACATGTTATGTTATGTTATGCTATGTTATGTTATGTTATTTTATGTTATCTTGCGTTTGTGAAGGGCATCCAGCCACAGTTTATGCTGTTGAAGCGTTTTGACTGTCAGAGAGGTAAAGGAGGATTTCGATAGAAGATTCAGTAGTGTTAGGGAAACCTAAAGTCGGGTAGATAGTTGTGAGGAGGGCAAGAGATTCACAGGAAGGCATGAGAAGGAAAAGATGGAGGTGGTATGTGTACATTTGGACCACATTTATCGTGGGACTCAACTGTATTCTATGGGGCACAACTCCAAGAGGAGAGATAGCTGGAGAGGTGTTTGCTGTGCTAGCTGTTTGCTGCCCTATTTTTTAAAGCACTATAACTGCCATTTGTTTTAGAGAAAGGTAAGGAAATTGTTTTGTTTCAAACTGTATTCTAAGCACTGATCTACCTTTTGAATTAAACAATCAATATTAATGTGTGTGTCTACATCATGAAGTATATTCTCTTGTCATCTAAAATAGCCTTATTTGTTTTTCTATGTATGGATGTTTGTGCAAACTGAAATGAAAATAATAGTGAAACAATAGAATGCAGGTTCCGTTTTTCATTCTGTAGACATGCTGCTTGTACTAGTTTGATATATTTTGAGTGACTTCCCCCGCATTATAATTTAGAGGACCACCTTTTTGAGTCACCATTTTAGATAAAAACACAATATTCATATTAACCAGAATGTTTCTTGTCCCAGATTGTGGGGTGGGATTTTTGCATGGGCGAGGGAGTATTACATTAGTGGTATTGTTTCGTATAATACATCCTTATAAAAAATAAATATATTCCATATATGGATGCCATTACAAATATTTCCTTGCACCAGACCCGGTGCTTCTTTGGGGAATTTGGGTCTCCCAAATTGTCCATTATACAAATCCTGCATCCATGATGAACCATGGAAACCATTAAGAGGGTGCCCAAACTGCCTATACCTGGATTGTCTGACTAACAAACTGTGAGGGAGATTGATCAAATGCCAGCATACCATAGCCCCTATACAGTACACCCCTGGTATGGTCCCCAATTTGTTACCCACCAGTTTGTGCATTAGTGCATACCCATGTTACATCACAAGTTTCATTTGTGAGATGTGTCATCATAGAGCATATTATACCTTCAATAGAAAATTGACAACTCACCATTCTAATTGCACTTGAAGTAGGATTAGCACACTGGTTCATCTTAAACAAGACTAACTTAACTCTGAACCCACCTCTCAGACCAATCTTTACCCTTAAAGTATGTCACCAGACATTCTCAACACCAAGGGCCTAATTCGCAGAAGCGTTTCAAAACTCCATTGGAAAACGCTCTGCGAATTAGGTCCTAAGTTTGATGGAGCAACCCATCTCCTTCATTATTAGTCAGAACAGGTTGAGTGGGAACATTGGTTTGAGGTAGAAAGAACACCACAAATAGCCATATCCTCATGCACACTGTCCTCATGCATCCCTGTAAAATACAAAAGTAATCACAAGAGGAGATGGACATTGTCTGCACCCGTGAGGCTGCACTGCCAAGCAAGGGGACTCTTGACAATGCATCAACATACTGCTCTTCCATATGTGAAGCGTGGACCCTTCACCGTTGGGTCCTCAGAACATCTGAAGGAATTTGATTAATTAGTTGGTGAGCCTCGTCAGATGCAGGCTTGGGAACAGTTATCCCTAATCATCTGCCCGCCTAGAGCTCTCTTGGAGATCTGATGGGCTCAATCCTAAAATGTGCCCCACATATTCATTGTGGTACACACGGAGATGAGAGTCCAGTTGGTGTGATCTATAAATCAATAAAACAAACAGTTAATGTCAAACTTTGTAACTGAATGACAAAACTCTTTGGAATATAATGGGATAATCGTCAAAGAAATGTTTGCAAATGAAAATGATCATTTTCATTTGGTACTTGGTGAATAATAACGTCACACAACAACAACAATAATAATAATAATAATAATAATAATAATAATAATAATAATAATAATAATAATAATAATAACTCTACATAACATTCCTGAGCAAAGCAAGCATGGCTGCCATTAGGAGGTCCTCAGGGGTTGGCAACTCTCTTCATACTCATGGTGCTGCTGTTGGGAACACATGTTTCTGGATTGCAATGGTAGTGGCAGTATCTACCAAAGTAAAGAGGGATCTTCAGAGTATGTTTTACTTTAGAGAGTTCCCACCCCTGACCCTTCCTTAGCACCACAATAGCTTGCTTATGGTGGGGCACGGGATGGACAAGAGTAGGGAGGTTTTCATCATCACTATGCCAAGAGAAAGTTGTTGACCCGTTGCACACAGGAAAACAAAATCTTCTGGAAAAAGGCCACACAACAATGGTCAGCGTTGCTAGTCATTAAACCAGGAGCCAGAACCAGGAATGGGTTCCAGGTAAGTGTGAATGGGCAGACAGTGACTTGGCCAATAAGAGCATGTGTGTAATGGTGTGTGGGTAATAGCATCTGCACCTGTGATGGCGTGCCTTGCATGTGGTGACCATGTGGTTGGGCGGAGGGGAGAAGAAGGTGCAGGAAGAGCAGGATTTCTAAGGGTTTTTGATGCTGAGCTTCTCATCTGTACCTTACATGTAGTGACATGATGCTGGAAATGCATCGGAGGGTCAGGGCCTCCGTATCCTTGTCCTTTACTGCTTTTTATTGTGTGTTCTGTCGTGTTTTCCTCGCAGGGGTTCATGTGGGACTCCTGGCGGTGCAGCTCTCTCTTTTGGTTTGGTGAACAGACCCATGGGAAACCCTTATGGCACCTACGGGTGGGGGTACAAACCTGTACCCCTAGTGTATGTTTTTGGGCACCTGTGGGTGGCCCACAGAGCAGTATGGGCTTGTGGCAGCTCCATGCTAAATTTGACAGGTGCTCTGAGTATCCTCCATTTTGGGATACCCAGGCCCTGCCATTGGACTCAGTTGATTCCTGATAGGAAACAAGATGGCCCCCATGGCCTCTTGCTTTCTATTGCCTGTTACCTTGTTTTCCCAAAGTCCTGGGATGCCCTGACTCTGTCCCTTCCCCCTGACCGGCTGTTGGGTGGAAGTTCCATATATGGTGTTGTTGTGAGGTCCAGGCCAGACTGGCTGGAGCCTTCCCAGTGACTGTATGTTGTGGGTACACCCTGTGGATGGGACCTGGGTGAATGGAGTGTGTGATGAATACGCATTCTGTGTTGTGTGTGTCTAGTATCTGGTGTTTGACACAGTGACTGAGACAGCCCTGCCCAAAACTGGTATGAATGCAGTGTGGAGTGTTGAATGGCTGGGTACTTGTCCCAATACACATAACTTGTTGTGAGTGTCTGGAGAGGAGTGAATGGTCTGCATGCACTATGCACCTGATTGGATGCCTGCCTGCATGAATGCACTTCTGTCCGATTGGTTGCCTGAGTGTGACCCAGCAGAATGAATGGGAGATCAACTAGTGTATCTGGGGGCCTCTCACTGCTAGAATTCGTATTCAGAAGCTGAAGAGTAACTGGAGTGAAACTGAAGCTTAACCTTGAAGCCCTGCTGGAAGAGAAGAATTGCTGTTGCTCTCCTTCACAATCTGAAAGCTGCTGTGTCTCCAAGAACTGACCCAGAGAGGACCTGGTAAGGCACCCTCTTCCCGAGCTACGAGGGACCATCGTGCACCAGCTGATCTTTGCCAAAGCTCCCTGGTAGACAGACCTACGACAGGCTGCCGACCGGAGACGAAGACTGCAGCGGAATCCCAAAGAGAGGCGCTCGGAATGTTGTCCGCCACTGTTGATGACCGTCATCGCCGACTCGTGCAGCCATGCTCCCGTTTGCCTTCACTTCATTTGATCCAAGGACGCACTCGTCTGCATTGCTGCCCGCTTTATCCCACTAGAGAAGGTCGACCATTGATGCGCCGAGGGGCATCCGCTGGTGGGTTTCCTGCCACCTAAAGACCACAGAGATGCCGACGACTCGACGCCCTTGCTGGGCCACAGTTCTTCATCATCTCTTTGCGGTCCAGAACTATCGTCACAGAGGTGCCCCGCACGCCTCCTTCTTGCAGGACGCCAACACTCCGTTGTCGACAAGCACCGCTAGTAAAGAAGCTGCCACTTCACTGTCGTAGTTCACCCTGTTCTCCATCAGACATTCGATGACCCATGACTCCTGCATTAAAGGGAGGGCACTCAAGAAGGGCCGTCGATTTCCCATCGATGAACGCTACAATTCCAGGTACATTGGGGCTGTAAAACTATTGTAGAGGGAAATAAGACTCAGAGAAAAATATATGGACTAGGCTTGTGATACATCTTTGCTTTACAGGTTGCCCAGGTGGGGGGATGTCCACACAGAACTGTGCTTAACGGCAGAGGCCAGTATTCTGCCTATTGTTTCAACCACCTTGCTTTCCTTCCTATTTCTGTTGCTGGGTTCCTTGTTATTGATATGTGTGACATTTTGACAGTATAGTTGACGCACTTTAATGAGATCTGATAATAATTGTGGTACCACTTTAGAACTGTATATATTTACCATTATTGATTTTTTTTAGCACAAAGTGAGTTTTGTGATAGTGTACATAACCTTGAATATTAATTATATAAAGACTGTGTTTTAACTAGTACAGTGTGTGGACATTCCTTTGTGGGGGCTTGGGGACTACACTGTACTTAAGAACCAGCCTGCATCACGTCCCGAGAAGCTAGGCCTTGATTGCTCGACCATAGCTACCGGGCAGAGAATCTTGGCTGGGGTCCTCTGTGCCTCTCCATATAGGGAGCAGAAGTACAGACACCCCCTTCCAGTCTTTACAGTGACAACCCTACACATAGGAGGCATTATCAGGGATATGATGACAGTACTTGGACCGCTTTGGCTTCATTGTAAAGCTGCATCTCAAACGTGCTAACGATTCAATTAATATAAAGCATTACATGGCACTCAGAGGAATTACAGTGCATTTGAGGATCTACTCAGCATTTAATGTCAGGAGATGCACATTACAGAATGTGCATTAAATCGAAGATTAAAGTCAATTAAGTGGCATTAATGTCAAACTCTCGGTGCTCCAAAACTATTAACATACACTAGTACTGTGTGGCATTACTGGGACATTTAAGTCTGCGTTCATAATATGATGGCAGCAATTGTTTATGCGAGGCTGCACCTTAAATGTGTTGACTAAGCAATGCAGGTGAAACATGTGTGTTAAATACAGTGACTACAGTATGCATATAAGACATTCTCTACTATTAAATCGTATTTCTTATGCATGTGAGGCTGCACTTTGTATATGATGACAACACCTGCACACTTATGGCTGAAACTTATGTATGGAAAATATACTAATGTGTGGTATTAAATACAAATTCTGAAGGAATGGAGTCTGCACTTTGCATGTAATCTGAGCACCTGTACATGTACAGCATACCTTACATATTGTGACTGAATCTGCCATATGTGTCTACCTCAGACATGAAATGGCAGTATCTGCATATAGTAGGCTGAACTTGGTATACAATGTAGGTACCTAGCAATATAGGACTGTATTAGGAATATATGGTTGGGCCGGCATGGCAGGTGTAACTTCTCTAAAATTGGAGTAACTGGCCCTATGCAACTGTCTCTGGCTAATGGTAGTTCTGGTTCTGCGACTCTGTCAAATCATGATAAAATCACTCATGACATGCCAACGTGGCATCCTATCTAAAATATCATTGGAGAAAAAAATAGCATTTTATCAGCTTCATTGATTATTTGGTATGTTATTAATCGTAGGCTAATCAAAAGTGTTTTCTTAATATACTTTACTTTGAGTATTATCCTCAGGGTCAGAGGCCATATGACATAATTTCATGTGGTGCCATTGGCATGCGGTGCGACCCTTCTGTTACCATTGCCATTGTTGTGATCTAACGTCCATCAATTTAAGGGCAAGTTAAGGATTAAGGACAGTTAAGTGGCATTAATGCCAACACCAGTTTGTGTTATCCCCAAAGTATGTACCTTTGTGCCATTCCCATACACTCCGTTACATGATCCAACCATATAAAATAACCAAAGAGAAAAACTATTGAAAAAAACAAAACTGAGACAACAAATAAAAAATACCATATATATGACATGACACCTGAAGTCTTGACCCTGCAGAGGGAGAAAAAGAACAGGAAAACACACAGTAAAATCAACACTTATCATCAAGTTATAAGGACTAATCAACTGCAGCATTGTAATGAAAAAGGAAGCTAAGTATATTGTTAATGTATTCAATAGGTTCTGTATTTTCCCAAGATGGTGGCGCGGTACTGGGTGCTTTCCTAACATCAGACAAGTAAACCCAGTACTGCAACTCCCTCACACGAATTGCGAATTATGTTGAATACACTACTTTGTAGGGGCCCTGTAATTGTCTGTCATGCCACTGCATCACAAAAGTTCTGAACACAAATTTGATCCCCAGGATACAACTGTGGCATTGATAACCTCACTCTATCCATTGATGGTGGTGCAGCTGTCTGTTTTCTTCTAGGAGCATTATGGAGTGATAAGAATGTCATACTTTTTGTTAGTCTCTCAAATACTCCTGAAAATCCTCCCCCAATACATCTGCTTCCCTGTGAGCATCTGATGCTGCACTTGCAGGTGTGAGAGGCGTATGCATCCTTTTCCTCATAACTATTTTGTGCATGAACGAGTGGTGTTCCTAACTAGGCTCCGTCCTCAGGCTGAACAGAGACAACAGGAGACCACACAGGCAGTTAATCCCTAAAGTAGTACAAAGTTTAGATAATCTTGTCTTTAATAGGCCTTTCAATTTCTTCACAATTCCATTGGCTTGAGGGTGGTATATCAAGCACAACTTGTGTTGTATCCCTACTAGAGATACTATTTCCTTAAACAAATAATTAAAAACGTGTGTCCCTTTATCTGACTTTAGCACTTTGCATAAACCCCAGCGAGGAAAGACCTTGCGGACTAGAAATTTAGCTGCTGATTTAGCATCTGGTTGTGCACAAGGGTCAGCCTCAATCCATTGGGAAAATGGGCAAACATCAACAGTAAGCTATTGGAAATTACTACACCTGTTTCACATGTCCACACAGTCAATGTGGTGTTCCCGGAAGGGTCCAGTTGGACAGGGCAATATGCCGTGCAGCATCCTAAGGGTGTGTCTAGTACTGTAGAGATGGCAGTAGTACAATATGCCACACATTAATCTGGTACATAGAGCGTTATCACTTTCCATACTTGCTTTGCACTCCTTGTAGAACAACTCAATATCAAGGTCCATACCAGGCCACCAAAAATCTTGCTGTATTAGACCCTTTGTCTTGCTGACACCGAAATGTCCCTCAAGATGGATTTCCAACACAACCTTTCATGCCTCCCAGAACAAGTAACCCCTAGACAAAATGCCTTTCTCCACACTCAATTCTTCTATGTCTTTAATTCTTCATCCAGCTCCTCTACCAGCCATCACTCTTGGACTTTTTCGTCACCACGTTCAAAAAAGTCATGTCTTTATCGTACTCCTCTCTCCAGTCACTTTCCATGGCAACTTTACTGTTAAAATAAAACCTTGCCTTTTAACTCACACATCATAACATCATTCTCCTCCATGGGATTGCGAGACAAGGCATCGGCAATAACATATTTCTCACCCTTCACATGCCTTACTTCCATGTCCAACCCCTGGAGAGAGGAAATCCACCAGACAATCTTTCTTGAAACTCCATGCAACCCATTTCTTTGAAAGATGCCCACCAATGACTTGTGATCAGTTACTACAACACGTTTTCTTCCCCACACAAATTGGCAGAATTTCACAATCCCCCATACATAAGCCAAGGCTACACTCTCAACAACAGAATAGCACCTCTCGGCTTCCTTCAGGACATTTGACACAATGACAACTGTGTGCAACGCATCCCTATTCCTATTCATTAATACACAGCCAAGTCCACTCTAGCTTGCATCAGTGTACAACTCTACCTCCCAATCATCTTTAAATCCCTTTAAATTGGGTGCACTCACCCAGGAATGTCTTATATCCCAAATTCTTCATTGCACTTTTCACACCAACCAAATCTCACACCTTTCTTTACCAATGTGTTCTTGGTCTTTGTTCTCTCAGCCAAATCTTTAATATATTTGCCATAGAATTCAACCAACCCCAAGATATGACGATAATTCCTTTTTATCCTTTAGGGCATTCATCTTCATTATTGCATCTAGGGTTGCATAATTTCGGTTTCACCCAATCCACCGATAACTCATGCCCAAAATGCTGAACTTTCACAAGCTTAAATTTAAATTTCTCCACAAGATAATCAAACCTGGTTCTGCTATTATTTTCAACACTTCATTATGTCATTCATCATGCTCCTCCACATGCTTCCCCCATGCCAACATATCACCCTGATAACAGCATGTCCGTGCAAGTCCCTTTGGCATCTTTTTCATTACCCTTTGGAATACATTTGAAGCAGACACCAATTCTAACAGCATCCTTTTGCATTGATATAGGCCAGCAGGTGTTATAAAAGCTATTAGGTCCATGGAATCGGGGTGTACTTTAACTTGATGGTAAGCTGCGTTCCGTTCAAGAGTTGAAAGAATTGCAGCCTCTCCAATTCTCACCAATATATCATCAATTTTGGGGAGTGGAAATCCTATCTGGAATCAAACTTTTATTAAGACACCTGCGATCAATGCACAGCCTCAAGCTCTCATTCGGCTTGAGCATGGCCACAATAGGGCTTATCCATTCTACAGTATCTGCCTCCTCAAATACACCTTCATTCATCATAAGCTTAAGTTCTTTTTCCACATCTGCTTATAAAGTAAGCAGTATGGTGTGTGCTCTTGGCCTTACTGATGAACTACTCCTTTCTACGGGCCCTGGAATTGTCTGTCATGCCACTGCGTCAAAAAAAACTGAATGTAAAGTTGATCCCAGGGATACAACTGTGGTGTTGGTAACCTCACTGTATCCATTGATGGTGTTGTAGCTGTCTCTTTTCTTCTAGGACAAATCTGTTGTGATAAGAATCTAATACTTTTTTTAGTCCCTTAAATACCTCTGAAACTCCTCCCCCAATAGATATGCTGCCCTGTGAGCATCTGATGCTGTGCATGCAGGTGTGAGAGGTGTATGCATCCGTCTCCTCATCACTATTTTGTGCACAGGCAAGTGTTATTCCTAACTAGGCTGCGTACTCAGGCTGGGCAGAGCCAACAGAAGACAATGCAGCCAATTACTCATTAACGTAGTACAACATTTAGATAATCTTGTCTTTAACAGGCTATTCAATCTGTTCACTATTCTGATGGCTTGAGGGTGGTATATCAAGCACAACTTGTGTTGTATCCATAGTAGGGATGCAATTTCCTTAAACAAACAATTAAAAACGTGTATCCTGTTATCTGAAATTGTACTTCACATGAACCCCAGTGAGGAAAGACCTTGCGGACTTGAAATGTAGCTGCTTATTTAGCATCTGGTTGTCCGCAAGGGCCAGCCTCAATCCATTGGGAAAATGGGCAAACATCAGCAGTAAGATATTGGAAATTACTGCACCTGTTTCACATGTCCACATAGTCAATGTGGTGTTCCTGGAAGCGTCCAGTGTGCCACACAGCATCCTAAGGGTGTGTCCTATACTGTACAGGTGACAAGTAGCATAATTTGCCACACATTAATTTTATGCAAGTTGTGGTTAAACCAGTCCTCCTCAACATCAGCTGCAATATGCTGCTTAGAATTATGTGCTTGGTCATGTGGTTGCTCAAGAGCAATAGGTAGCTACTGTGGCATTACTAAATAGCATTACTAATGTACCTGTAATGTTTTGTCTCCATACCAAGTCAGTCGGTGAAAGTGAACACCCTAGTTTGAACCCACAAATCATTCTTGTCTTGGGGAACCTGACCTTGTAGTTAAATTATTTGTGTGAGTGATACTGCTGTATATGGTATTGATAACTGTTAAGTTCCCAGATCCTCCAGACAGTGTAGTTTCTCAATGCAGTTTTTTTTATTGTGTTCTAGCTGCAGCAGCACCAAACCTTTCCCACATCACAACTGTTCTTCTTCTTACAGCTAAAGATTCTACCCAGAACCAAGTGATGCATGCGGCTGTTCCATAACAGAACACCAATGCAACCCATGGATGAACAATAACATTGCAGTAACAGTGCAAGGTGCAACTATGTACATTCCCCAAATTACTATGTACACATTCCCACCTGAGTGTTGGACCATCCTATTGAAATCCCAACCTGATGTTATATATGATCTTCATTACAGACATGTAGACTTGTGGTTACCTACATAACAAACCTCCTCCACTTCACAGCGTGTGTGAACTTTATATATTACCTGTTGTAATCACTGCCATTCCATTTTATGACAGCTACCCTCTCTTTACTCCACCTCTCACCATTACTCAACTAAACTTTGTTACCCAGATCCACCTTCCATGGAGCCAAAAACTTGACAATCCCTTTATCAACTCTTGTACCTTTCCTTATCTTGACCACCTCACCTTCTTTCAAGATGCACTCCTTCACACAATTCAAAGCCTCAAATGGGGAAACACCTGTCACCTGGTGAGGTGCAATCCTGTATTGTATAACACGCTCCATAACAGTCTGCTCCCAATCTCTACCTGACATAATGCCAATTCTAATTACCTCTAAATAGTTGAATTTCTGCTAGGGTTATATAGAGTCATTGTAGAATGTCAAATTACATTATCTTCCAGTAACACTTGCATCTCTCTTCCCACAAATTGGGGACAAATATCCAACACTATCTTTCTGGGAAACCACTTTCTCCAGAACACTGACACCAAAAACTTTACTATCCTGCAGGAACTAATGTCCCTCCCAATACACACCTCAGGCCATGTTGACAACAAGTCCATTATGAAAATTAGATACCCGCTTCGGGCTCTCCAAACAGGCAAAGGACCCAAGATGTCCATTGCCACAACATCCCAAAAAGAACTGGGCTGCTCCACAATCTTCATGGGTGGTACTCTGGTACATATAGACTTATCACTGTCCATATATGCCTTGCACTCCTTCAAGAACAACTCAATATCACGGTCCATACCAGTCCAGCAAAAATCTTGCTGTATTAGACCCTTTGTCTTGCTGACACCAAAATGTCCCTTATGAGTGATTCCAACACACCCCTCTTCATGCTTCCCGGACCAACTAAAACCTCACCCCTAGACAAAATTCCTTTCTCCACACTCAATTCCTCTATCTATCTATTTTTTCATCTAGCTCCTCTACCGGCCATCCCCCCATGAAATTGTTTTCAGCACCACCTTGTAAGTCACGTCCTTATTGCACTCCTCTCTCCAGTCACTTTCCTTGGCAACTTTACAGTTAACAAAAACCTTGCCTTCTTCCTCATACATCATAACATCATTCTCTTCTATGGGATTGCGAGAAAAGGCATCAGCAATAACATTTAGCTCAACCTTCACATACCTTACTTCCATGTCCAACCCCTGGAGAGATGAAATCCACCTGACAATCCTCCTTGAAACTCCATCCAACCCTTTCCTTTCAAAGATGCCCACCAACGGCTTGTGATCAGTTACTACGACACATTTTCTTCCCCACACAAATGGGCAGCATTTCTCAATCCCCCATACACAAGCCAAGAATACCCTCTCAACAACGGAATAGCACCTCTCAGCTTCCTTTAGGACATTTGACACAACAGAAACTGTGTGCAACGCATACCCTTTCCTTTGCATCAATACAAAGCCAAGTCCACTTTTGCTTGCGTTAATGTACAACTCTACCACCCAATCATCTTTAAATCCCTTTAAAATGGGTGCACTTACTCAGACATTTCTTAAATTCTTTGTTGCACTTTCATACCAAACAAATCTCACACCTTTCTTTACCAATATTTTCATGGTCTTTATTCTCTCAGCCAAATCTTTAATACATTTCCCATAGAATTCAACCAACCCCAGATGTGATGATAATTTAGTGTTATCTCTTGGTGCATTCATCTTCATTATTGCATCCAGGGTTGCATATTTTGGTTTCAGCCCATCCACTGATAACTCATGCCCCAAATATTGAACTTTCGCAAGCTTAAATTTATATTTCTCCACTGAGATAGTCAAACCTGCTTCTGCTATTATTTTCAACACTTCATTAAGTCGCTCAACATGCTCCTTCTCATTCGTCCCCCACTCCATTATATCATCTTGATAAGAGCATGTCAGTGCAAGTCCATTTAGCAACTTGTTCATAACCCTTTGGAATACACTTGTAGCAGACACCAATCCAAACGGCATCCTTTGCATCGATATGGGCCAACACGATTTATAAAAGCAGTTAGGTCCAAGGAATTGGGGTGTAGCTTAACTTGATGGTAAGCTGCCTTTGTTCAAGAGTTGAAAAAATTGCAGCGTCCACCAATAAATCATCAATTTTGAGGAGTGGAAATCTATCTGGCATCACATTTTTTAAGACCCCTTAGATGAATGCACAGATGAATTCTGCTTGAGCAGAGCCTCAATGGGGCTTATCCATTCTGCCTCATCTGCCTCCTCAATATTACCTTCATTCATCATACGCCTCAGTTCATTTTCCACATCTGCCCATAAAGCAAGCCATTTGGTGCATGCTCTTGACCTTACTGGTACCACCCTTAGCCTAGTTCTTATCAGATAGAGAAAACCTTTCAGACATTTCAGCCTTGATGGATTTCTGAAAGGATGTGGTTACCTACATAATACTAACTCCAATTGTTGAATGGCCAGCTCAGTATATGCGGTCACATCCTGTTCTATGAAATATGATGATTCTTTGGAGGCTTAGTCTGCAACACCATTGCTAAGTGAGGCAGGGTCTGTGTTTTGGATGTGGGCAGTGCATTGAACTACTGCTACCATCTTTTAGCGGGACACGGCATAGATTAATTGTTCCAACAGGTCTGCATGCTGCACAGGCGTTGCCATCTGACCACCTGAATTTTCTCCTTTTCCAGCTAGTCAACCCAGAACGTACGGTGGTGGTGATGTACGTGGAGTCTGAATATGTGGTTACTAAAACCCCTTGTGATGCATCCAGTGCTTCAATGCAATCAGTTCTGCTACCTGTGCCACTTAATGTGTTGGTAACCTCTTTTTAACTAGAACCACATACAAGACGCACCACTCTGTTCCGTTTCTTGATCGATCATCGATGACTCATCAATGAAAAAGACCTCCCCTTCTTCAAGTGCATCCCCGCTTGCCTGTATTAAATCATCTTCATGTCCTTCACATGTAACAAAATCATGTACTTCCTCTCCTGGCAGAACATTTATTGCAATAAATGTGGCCGGTTTACTGTATGACACCACACAATGTGAATGGATGGGCTTGACAGGATAATTTTATGTGCCGAAGCCCTTTGTGTAATTAATGAGGACTTGGATCGTTCAAGAATTGCAAACACTGCATGCTCTACATATAACATCATGGAACATCCATTAGTGATTGTGGAGGACCTTTCAACTGCAAATGCTGCAGTGGCCAGTGCCTGTTCATAAGGAAATTGATCCTGCAACACTGAATCTAATATTCCACTATAATACGCCAAAGGCCTGTGTCCCATGGATGTGGGCTGAGTCAACACTGGAGTCATGACCTGACCATTGGTATATGAAAACAAATAAAATGCCTTCTTATAGTCAGGGTTTGCTAGTACTGGAGCATTACTTATGAAATGTATGAGTTTCTGGAAACATGTAATGATTTCTTCTGTTCATGTGAGTCTCTCTTTGTTTTTCTGTTCTTCCTTGGCTGCCTGCAGCAGAGGCTTTTGATAGGTAAAGTAGTCAGAAATCCCTGATTTACAATAGTTACACAATCCCAAATGCTGCTGCATTTCTTTCACTGTGGTTGGCTGTAGTGTGTGTTTGTAGTGCAGCTGCATTCTCTGAGGTTACTTGTTTTCTTGCAGATGATGTAATCTGTCCCATATACATCACTTCCATCTGACAGTGTTGCATTTTATCCTTTTCCACTTTGCATTCTTTGTCTGCAAGCTGTGTTAGCAGTATCACTGAATCTGCTCCACACAGGTCTTCAGTTGTGCTCCACACTAGGAGGACATCTACATACTGAATGACAATACTCTGTACCTTTATGCTGCCCAAGTTCACATGGAGTACACTGATGAAAATACTAGGGGACTCACAGTACCCCTGAATAAGTTGTGTGTGTTAGAATCTTTGCCGGTGGTATGTAAACACAGTGAGCTGTTGGGAATTAGGGAGCAATGGAATGGAAAAAATGCATTTTTCAAGTCAATGATAGTGAAATGTGTGCCCTCATTTGGTGTGTTACAATGGATCATGGTGAGATTCGACAGTACTGGAAATTCAGCTTCCACAATATTATTTAAGGGGCGCGGGTCCTGTATCATCCTCCAACTTGACCTTTTTCACTTTTTTGATAGGATATATTGCTCTATTGCACGTGGACTCTAGGGTGCCCTGCTCCCATATGCCACAATTTTCTCTAATTCCCTTATCCACCTCTATGGATAACGGATACTGTAATTCTCTGGGTAATATTGCTCCCTGATTTAACTTGATACGGGCCACTCCTATGCTCTTCAAGAGCCCTACATCATGGGGATTGTCAGTCCATAAAGTGCTGGGTACCCTGGCCATATCTTCCTGTAAGTATGCTGGCATAGATTGGGCAATATGTATAGGATAGGGTATTTGTATATGCAGATCCATTATTTGGCATGGAATGCATATCTTGAAGATCATCTCACCATCATGATCCCCATCTTCAAACAACTGTCCATCTAACACCGCACCTAGTGTCTGGGCCGGGTTCATACACAAAATTATATGCCACTCATCTCTCTCCTCATCAGTCCCTATCAACATTACCTTGCCATTTGCAATCATCACTGCTTCCAGGTCTAGAGTGATAATGGTACCCAGAACATGATCTTGGGGAACCGTTGGCCTAAACAGAAATTCAGATGTCAATCTCCAGAGTTGGTTCTTGATGCCTGGTATCTGGGTGCAATGGTATTCCTCTAGTATCTCCATTGCTATACAGTGCTTGTGTTATTGCCACATCAGCTAGCATAACATATTCCTGTAATGGGCTAAAACCTCATGAGTACGTAGCTTGATGGGTACATATTCTGTAAAGGGATCTGATTTTATTGCACCAGAGAATGCCTGTGTGCCATTACCTAAGGGGAAGCACCCTTATTTATGCATGGTTATGTTATGTTGCACTTATATCAACCATAAAAACAAATTATGTGTTACCTACTTGGGGTTCCTCTTTCTGGTCAGCAGTGATTGACAGGTCTAGGCATGGCAGGGCTCTCTGTGGGCTGTCCTAATCTGGATAAATGTTCAGCCCTGGAAATAGGAAAGGCATACCACCAACTACACTTGTCCCTGTATAGTGCATCACTGTGCCGTGTGGCAGAGGGTTTTAACCCATAGTTGTGGTACTGTCTGTTGTGTTTGCTGTTGTAAATATGCTGGTGTGGCTTTTGGGTCTCGGGGTTGCATTTGTTGTGGTACAGATGGAAAATACTGTTACTGTGTCTGTTGCCCCTGCTGGGATGCTTGCATAGGACCTTGGCCATATAGGGCGCTCAGAGGCATCATTCCTGATGGCTGGTGATATGCAAGCAGAACCCCATGTCCAATGGGGGAGGAACAGGGGTCATGGGGATACACTGGTCTACTTCTACATTCTCATGCAACATGCCCTATTCTCCCACATGACCAACATGGTTCTGCCCTCTTCTCATTGATAACGTCCCTGGATAACCTTGGTACCCTTCCATCTATTCTGGTGCCATCCTCGTGTCCCCATGCCCTACAGTCAGACGTGTAATCACTCGCTTGATCAATGCTCAACTTTGCTAATTATTTCTGTTCTAA
The DNA here is from genome assembly GCF_040938575.1 of Ambystoma mexicanum. Taxonomy (NCBI): domain Eukaryota; kingdom Metazoa; phylum Chordata; class Amphibia; order Caudata; family Ambystomatidae; genus Ambystoma; species Ambystoma mexicanum. The sequence goes on along the minus strand of NC_090934.1, from coordinate 328,942,412 downwards.
CTTAGCTTCAGCCTTCTGTGTGTTATTTATCACCCCCTTCTCCTTCTCCTGCCTTTGCCTACAATGGTGTACTATGGTGTACTATTATTGGAATCACTGCCCATCCCTTAGCCTAAATCCACACTACTTTACCCAAATCATTGTGTACCTCCTTTGGGAGGCCGTTCTTCAACATGTGGTAATATAGTGCTACATGATTCCCCAGTCTGAGCCCTCTACATCGCCTGAATTGTATTGATATATTGTGCAGGATATTCATCTTGCTTCATCGTACGCGTCATAATGGAATTTATATCCGGGGTGTCAGGATACGCTGTTCTTAAGGCAGCCCATACTTTCACCTGACAATCATTAAAATGTTCCCTGTCATGGCTATCATTGCTCATTTGTACAACTGGGTTTCCTGCTTTCCTCCAAATATCATCTACTTGGTCTCCTAGCAATGTAGCAAACAAAATTGTCCTATTTCCTACTACTAGTGTAATGCCTGCTGTCTTCTTTTCAAGTGTATATATCCACTTGCGTGGACCTATACTGAGCGAGCTCAGTGCCTTAATCAGATTGTTTCTCTACATGTGTGGCCATGGCACATATTGTGCTCTGCCAGGGCCTTTCTGTAATAATGGAAACAGTGTCCCTTTTAGCTTGGATGCTAATGTTCTTCACCCTCGCTTTCCCTTTGCCACCGCTATCTGGCCTTATTGCGCTATAATTATTGGATCCCATAACATCTCTACTCTTGGTATTACCCTGGGTGGCATCTGTTCCCCGGGAACCTCATTTATTGCCCATTTCTCCTCCTCTGCTACTCCTGCTTTCGTATCCATTCTAACCGACTCATAGTCTATACTGTCAGCACTCTCTGGCACCCTCAATACCTCTCATCATTGTGGCCATTGTCCTACGTTTCGACATGTACATCCCCAATTGCTGTACTGTCAATTAGGAATACAAATTCACCAGCTCTCCATTCATCAGTACCTATTGGTGCTCTATGCCCTTCCCCCTGTTCATGCGTTACTTGTGATAGCTCTGGCTCTGTCCTTCGAAGCGCTGTTTCTAAGTCTCTCTGTGCCCTGTTCTCTGTCTCCATAAATAATGGGTTGCGTGTCACATTTGCTGATATGGGCTGCAGAATGTTTTCATAGGTGGCAGGGGCTCTCTGTCGCGGGCCTGCAGGGAGAACATACTCAGGATTAGTATAACCTGCAGCTGCTTGCATGGAGTAAAATCCCTGTGGGGGCAAAGGGGAGCTCGGGTTGTAGAGGCATCACAGGGTGTGGGGGTTACACAAAGTGCGGGGGGTAACACAGGATGCCGAGATCACAGTTCCTTGTCCCTTACAATTTTTCGGGACATCTTCTAATCCCGCAACCATCCTCCAAAGCTTCAGAATGCCCTGCCTGCTCCTCAACTTTTTCCCCTTATACTTTGTGGCTATATATGTGTGCATATGGCACAAAATGTCCTTATGATTCGATCCATCTTTGAACTAAGGTTTATACATCCCTCCTTTTGTGTCAGCAACCCACTTGCAATGGTATCTTTTCCCGGTAACACGGAAGGGCGATACACATGTACACAATTCACATCACTATTCTAAGGGTAACCGATTGCAACAGTGCCCCAAGGTCCTTGGGCTTGGGGCTTTACAATTGTAATAAATAAATTAAATAAATACATGTAATCAAGTGGGGTACTCAAAGTTCCCTCTGGTTATCCACTTGTTGCAACTTTCCATTTTCCTAAACACCAGCCCAGCAGTGCCGTTCTACCCCCACCCTCCCAACACTGCACAAACTCCCTGTTCCCTCTCCCCCTATCCCACAATCACAATCTCACTCCCCTTTCTTTTCACCACACACACTCACACACTTATTACACTACACTTCTCTGCACACAACTCAAAAACCACTACTCCACACTACAACAGCTCCATAAACACCTTAAACCACAATTGAATAAAACACAATTACATACACAATACTGTTTCCTCAGTCTCTGCTTTGAGACGAGTGATCATACCTCCTTATAACCCATCATGCCGGTTGAGGGGATCCCAGGCCCTCCATATAATGGTACTACACAAAAGAACCACCTTTTTTTACACAATGGTATAGACCTTTCCTCTGTCCCCTTGCCTTGGGACAAGGGAATTTCCCCTCCTCACACTCCCTTTTCCTGAATGGAGGGATCTTAGTCCTTCATATACTGGACCTCTACTCTACCTGCAGTGCTGCCTTTCCCCCAGCAATGGAGGTGATCCTGTTTTCTCTCTCTTCTCTTTTTCTCACACTATACGACTGTGACATCACCTTACTTCTCACTGGAGGAGATCCCTCTGGCCGCCTCTATAACAAAAAACAATATATTGCCATGTGGTCTTTTACAATCCACACACTCACAATCAGCTCACACCACATGCTCTATCCCTTCATTGTTTTCTCCTGAATAGGTGCACTTACATCTATACATTCTCCCAAGCGCCTCCAATGTAGGGTCCCCAAATATTGCCTATTCAACGTAGCGCAGCGCCCCACTCCAAAGAACAGGCAGGCTTTCTGGCATCAGGGCGACTGTGATCCTCTTCAAATTGTGCACAGGGGACTGGTCACTGCAGACAGGTGCCGCAAACCAGTATGTGTGGCTGGGACACCTTTGATCTCATAGAGAGTCTGGGATCATGTCAGGGTCCCCAAAATTGTGGAGGGACGTAACCCAAAACCTGGAAAATGGAAATAATCCAATGGCCAAATAATCACTGCAAGTCTTATCATATGCAAATCTTTCATACTGTCGCCATGACCCGAACTGAAACGGCCCTCATCAAGCCTAAAAATGTTACAGGTTCTATAGGGGAAAACCACACATTTTCATACAAAGGTTACAAAAGTCATACCACCTCCCCCATTGGCTACCAACTATATGACATGCTAATACCACCGAGTGGACGCAACAGTGTCGGAAGCGGCCTCAGAGAGACGAGGGGAGAGGAAAAGGCGCGGCTTGACACGACTCGACAGAGCGTGAGCAAGAGCAGTGCGTGCGGGTCCTTTACTCTAGCACGCTAGGCAAGCAGGCAAGCCGAGTCGAGTGAGCGGCAGAGTGGCCCGCGAATGCTGTGGGCTGCCCCTGGTGCTTTCTGGATTCTTCCCTGCAGTACCTGGGTGGAGGGCCCGAGGAAAGCCGAAGTCGAAGGAAGCTACATTCTCCGCACTGCACACTGCACCTGTGGGGTGTGGTGTGGCTGCCTCCTAGGACGGCTGTGTATTGGAGGGGCTGTGTAGGGCAGAACCCAGCACCTAGCGTAGCGGCACGCTAGTGGGCAAGTAAGTAAAGGGGCCTCGGGGTTTGGTGGTTGCCGTGGTTTGGCCGTGGTTTTGCCGGTTTTGCCGTGGTTCACTCTGCCCAGGTGGCCCTCTGCCTCGCAGTCTGTGTGCCTCAAACGTCTGTGTGCCTCAATACCCCCCTGTAGTCCCTGGACCGATTGGCTACACCTTATCTAAGCCCATTCCCATATACACATGGTCCACTACAGCATCACTGTAAAATCTGAATACCTGATTGTTGCGCAGGTACACTGCTACACTAATAAGTATTGGGCATGAAGTGATGTGCACCCCTCCAATCCAGGCACACTTAAAGTAAGGATGGCAAGACCAACTCTGCTTTGATAATACAAATGGCCCTCTCATAATAGCAGATGCTGCAGCAGAAACAAGCTGTACCCTAAACCTTGTACTACATTTTCTGGCATCACCTTTGCTCCTCCTATCCCAAATTATGGTACATTCCAGACACGGCTCTTCCCCTTATCTCCTTTAAACAACAGGTGTTCAGTAATGACATGACCATGACACCACTCTTGGGTCTGACTTTCAGGGATTTTTTTTGGTTTGGTTATGCATGTACGTATAATTCAAATGGGATGACCGCTCCTCAGGTGAGGGCAGTAGTGCTCTAATTCTTTGCTTGGCCTGTTGGCTTCACAAACCCTTGTGACCTGTTATGTTATGTTATGATATGATATAATATGGCATTTATAACGGGCCTATACACAACTATATCATGAAACTGTTCTTCAAAGGGCGCATCCCTACCTTCCATCCCCACATCTAGCATTCCATTCCCAGCACCTTCAAGCTCTGCAGCTGGATACAATTATCGTTTATCTGTGCAGCACAGATGCCTCTGAAATTGTCTTCTCTCTTGGGGGATGGAAATGTGATTTGTCTTGGGACTGAGCTAAGCGGAGCTGCTGCTTCACATCAGGGTCTTCGCTTTGCTCATTGTGTGTTAGGACTACAAATCCAATAAGGTGGCACTCTTGCCATGTCGACCCTGACCTCACTTTTACTGCATCACCTTTCCGACTCAATTTTCTGTCTCTCCACCTACTTCAACTCCCTTCTTGCACCTTTCCTCAAACATAACATTGGGCCTCATTACACGGTAGGCGGTGAGCCATGGCGCTATTAGCGCCATGGCTCATGCCGGTAAAATACCGGCACCGCCTTGGCGGAAAGGGGATTTACAGCCCCATTCCCAGGTTGGAGGGGCAGTAAATCCCCTTTCCGCCATTGCCCTTCCCCATTCCCATTTCTGCCCCATAGGGCTCTATGGAAATGGGGAAGGCGCTAATTACGCCACCGCAATTTTGCGGTGCCGTAATTAGCTCCGAGGTCCCTTAGCGGGTTGGATTTTAACGCCTGCAAGAAGCAGGCGTTAAATCCTCCAACCCGCAAAGGGACCTCGTAGTACGGCGGCAAGGGTTAACGGTCACCGTTGCCATTAACGGTGACCGTTAACCCTTACCGCCGTCCGTGTAATGAGGCCCATTGTGTTCAACTTCTAAACACCGGGCCTATATACACTCACCTATCCATAACCTCTGCAACCACATTACTTCATTTTATGCTCTTTCTGTGTTGTTGTATAATTATTCTATTGTGTGTCAAAACTAACTACAAGTGATAAATGCACCTTCTACTGCACAAAACTTCAACTGCTCACACTACGATGATTACTAATAGGACTTTCTCAGCCTGAACCTTTTTGCCTCGGTGGGATGCGATACGTGCATCCCAACATTTGTCAGGTCTGCTTTGCACCTGAAAAGAAATGTGTTCAGCATGCAAGAATGGTTTCTTTAAAGATAGGGGAAAAGGATGTGCTCCTTTTCACTAACATGAGACAGGATCAGGGTGGAAAGTGCTACCTCAATTTGCATCCTTTTTTTTAAGCAGGCAAATGAGAAACGATGGAGCTACAAGAGCTCCCAAAAGCAAAACCACAAGTATGTGAGAGGCAGCACAGAAAATAAAGCACACCTAACAAGGTAAGTGGTTGGGGCACAGAACAGGCACATGCATAAGCCTCAACTTGTTGAAGCTGGCAGGCAGACACCCATAGCAGACACAGGATGCCACACTACTTGCAGCGTACTTGGAAATATAAGGAAACGTAATCATTTATTGCCCACATTTAAAATATCTTTATAGACTAAAGAGCAAACAATATGTTATATTAATCTAATCTGTGATGTAAAATGTTGCCATGTTTTAACATTATTCTTATCTTCAGAGATTTCCAGATTGTCCTCATTAAGTTTTACTAATGATATTTAAGATCGGGTTTTTATACCTTTTATTGGGCTAACAGAAATACTGAGGTTCTCTAATGCACGCTTTTTCAAAGTGACACAGATGTTCAAAATAAGTAGAAAGCCTGGCATGCAAAGAATGCAGGTCATCTTAACTAACAGCTAGAAATATACCTAATAGGACTATTTGCTTGCAGAAAGAGCTGTTGGAAATATGAAAATATACATGTTTTTGTTCAAGGTAAACATATCACAAAGCACAAGGCAGAGAAAGCAAGTGTTACTGTGCATTTATTTCACAGGTAAAATCGCTTGTTGAAATTTTGTGCACTGTAGGTTGACCATTTAAATGTTGGCTGCTTATTTTGAAGGCCCAATAATGAATGACTTTAGTGATTCTAACACTGCAAAATGATTCAGAAAAAAAAAAATGATTGAACTGTCAGATGATTTTAGGTGTGGGAAAATGCTGTGTGACTTATATGTCTTTATTACCAAAAAACGTGATGGGTTGCAGTGCTTCGGTCAACCTTACAACACATTGGGGGTCATTCCGAGGTTGGATGTAACTATCTTTACCAGCATGGAGTAAATACTGTGTCCCTGAAGGTCAGAGACCGCTAATAGAGGGCCATTACTACCTCGCGGGCACGAGCTTTGCGCCATGCTGGTACCAACATTACTGGCATGCCGCTAAAGTCCCAAAAAGGCCCTTAGCACCATCAACTAAAGTGCAGATTGCACTACCGGCATGAATCAAGACGGCATTAGCGGCTAATAACGATTAGCGGCTAATAACGGTCACTGTAAATAAGCGGAACCAGAAATAGCATCAGCGCACAGGAACAGGAAAGAGCATGGCGGCCATCTTTAAAAATACAATCCGTTGCCATCCTCAGCAGACAGGCCTCCTCCCGCCAGCGCAAGGAGCATTTAATTAAGATGAGCTGACCATGCTCACGGAGACCCTTGAACAAAATGCAGATGTCGTGTTTGCCCAGAGCATGAAGAGGGAGGCCATAATCAGAAAAAAGGAGATCTGGGCACTAATGGTGCTAAAAGTAAGCGTGGTCGGTAACACCCCCCGCACAATCAAGGACTGCAGGAAGAGGTGGGATGACTTGCGGCTGCAAGTCTGCAACATCCTCTCATACAACAGGAGCCAGGCCATGTCAACTGGCGGAGGAGCAAGCTTCCCCATAAAGCTGTCCCGGTGGGAGGACATATGTGCAAGCCTGATTGGCATGGAGTCCATAGAAGGTGTGGGAGACATGGAGTGTGGCGTCACATCATCGGCGGATGGAGGTGAGTGTCCTAAGAAAGCACTGTAATGCAGAGTCTGATGATAGTTCACCAATATGTCTGTCTAAAGAGGCACGCCATGGCCCAATACACACACATTCCCAGCAAAATTGTCGTACACAGCACAGACACATGCAGATGCCTGCAGCAAGGCAATGCCATACCGTACACAACCCATACTAAGATGTCAATGGCATGAGTCACACTGCATGCAGGCCCCAAGAAATATGCATGTCACATACCATAGATCTGCCCCAACATGAGTGACCCCGACGGATGCCTGCATTACCCACCCATGTAGCAAGCAACATGATCATCCATACTCAACTGCCTATTACCCTCTAATGTGTAGATGAGCAATTATAAAAATGTTGCATGATGCTTATCAAACCATCACTCATGCCTTCCCTCTCTTCGACCCCCACAGGCTCCGACCATGGCAGCGGGGTGCGGGACTTACCCCCACAGCCAACCACACCCCAGAAGAGGGCCCGGGATGAGGGCAAGAGGCCTTCGACCTCAAAGGCCCAACACAAGGCCCGCCATGCACCACCGAGGAAACCACCTCCAGATGCCACGGCACTGGTGCTGCCAAGGGCCGTCGAGACAGAACCCACAACTCTTGTCACACTGCCAAAGGACACAGCTGAAGCTCCACACTCAGCAGTGTCCAGTTCAGTCGGGAAGGCAGAAGCCACAGCACCCCTGGCTGAGGAGGCAGCGCAGGTAGAGGTGTGGGTGCTCGTGCTGGACGACTCCTCAGAACTGCCTCACACACAAGTCCAGCTCCATCCCCCCAGATCACATCGTTAGAGTCTGACCATGCCACCACCCTGAAGCAGTCTGTGGGGGAGTACAACCAAGGGGCCATGAGTCCCATAATGGTGCCCATAGAAGTTTTACCTGACCCCCAAGCACCCTCCACCTCCACAGGTGTACCGGCGGGGCCACAGCGGCATGAGGAGCTGACTGCCCTTGTGCGTCAATTTGTGAGTGACAATGCCCAAGCAAGTTAGGAGTGGCGTGAAAACACTGCCTCTCTGTGCAAGATAATTGCCGACAACACCGCCTCCCTGGGCAAGATCTTTGCGGAAAATACAAGTCGCCTGTGTGAGGAGGTATCCGCCCTGCGGCAGATCCTCGGCCGCATCGCTGATGCAATGGAGGCTGAGCGTCCGGCCCCCAAATGGAGCGTGCGGCCACCCCATCGTCCTCCAGCTCAACACAGACCAGCCCACTCCGCAGGTCGTCGCGCACCCTGCGCCGGCCAGATATGCCACCAACAGGTCCAGGAAGTGGCAGGAAGTAGACTAGCCAGCCTGATGAAGGCAATAGACACTTGTTGCGACATGTGTGGGGGAGTTGTGGGGGGAGGTGGAGGAGGGTGAGGGTGTGAGAGGGAGGGGATGAGGGTGTGTGGGGGAGTGGTGGGGGGAGGTGGGGAGTGTGGTGGAGGGTTAGTGCACTTTCGTATTCATTGTAAATTTCAATATACCCGTTGTGTAAAAAGAATGACTTAGTGGACATTCATCATTGTGCATGTGTCATTTATTCATATACAGTGCATAGTGTACATGTACCCCCACACCCAGTGCCCTCTCTCCAACTATCATGTCACCCTCTGCAGCCATGTGTGTCAGAAATATTGTGCAATCACTGACTGACGCACAGCACATCCATCCTGTGCATCGGCACCGCGATGATGTGCAGCCACATCTTCTTCATCCCCTTCATCATCACCAGGTGGTAGCAGTTCAATGTCAGGGGGCAGCAGGGGCACGTTGAGTCGGATACACATGTTGTGCAGCATGACACATGCCATGATGATCTTGGCAACCTTCTCATGCCTGTAGAGGAGTGCCCCACCTGACCGGCTAACCACACCGGTACGGGTGTGGGATCGATTGTAGTCCACCTAATGCCTGTTCTGTGGGTTTCGGACAGGGGTGAGGAGCCACAGCTTCAAGGGATAGCGACTGTCACCTGCAAGGGTGGCAAGGAAAGGTATATTTCAGTCGATTCATGATGGACAGCTGTACTAGTCACACAAGCCTGCACATTACCATTGGTCACATGCACATGTCCCTGGTTGTATACATGCAATTTTAGGCCCTCAATGTATCCTGTGCCATGGAATAATGGTGTTGGTTGCATCTTCAAGATGATACACGGTGTGCACTGTCGACTTGTTGCTCATGCATTGTGTATGCACACAGCTGTGTTCGTGTCCAATTTGTGATGTGTTGTGTTCTGTATGATTTTCTTACTGGGAGCGTTGGCAGTGGTCTCTTCAATATTAGGCATTCAGCACTGAATTTTCACATGGTGACATGCAGCATTCCTGTGGTTGTGGCAGCCCTGTGACAGACAGAAAATTCCCTTGGTGGTTCAATTCAATGCACTCCCAAGGATGCTTGTCCTGTGTGGTGATTTGCTGGAGACAGCAACATAGTGCATATACACTGCATGTTGCTGGATGGTGTTACGTCGGGTGAGGTCCGCTGATGAGTGGTGCATGTGTTGTGGGATGTGGGGGGGTTTACTGTTAGGCATGTTGTGATAGTTGTCGTCCTTACTTCATTCCTATGGGATTTGGGTGTCATGTTCCGTTTGGGATGCTTTGGGGCACAGTGTTTGGTGATGTGCACATCGTGCAGTCACATCAACATTGACACCATGGTGGTGTGTGCATCTCTCCCCCCATTTCAATGTCATGTGCTGGTCATTCAATTTACCAAGCAGCCAGGCACGTCGTCCAGCATGTCGTTCCATGAAGCGTGGTAGCGTGGAGTTATGAAGGACCATAGAGTGATGAGTTGATCCGGGATATCGGGCACAACAATGTGTGATGATCTTGCTGTCATCGCATACCATCTGCACATTGATGGAGTGGTATTGCTTTCAGTTGCGGTACAAAACCTACATGTCATGCAGGACCACCAACTCCACGTGGGTGCAGTTGAGGGCATCTATACAATTTGGTATGCAAGCCAGCTTTTGTATCAAAAATCTCCTGGGGAGTCCATGGTAGGGATATGTAGTCCCTTGTGTGCTTGAGGAGGGCATCCAGCACTTGCTTCAGAATGCGAGAAAATAAGGGTAGTGATATGCCATGCATGTGCCCCACTGTGTGCTGGTAGGTGCCTGTGGCAAGGAAGTGGAGCACAGACACTGCCTTCAGTAGAGGGGGGATGGCGGTGCATATTTCAATGTGGCTGACAAAGTCGTCGTGTATCATGTCCACGATGGTGGTGATGGTGTCCCGGTCCAGACGGTACAGGATGTGGATCTGCTCAGGGGCTCGGTTGAAAGGCCTGGCTCTGATGCAAGGGATTGGGAGCTGCCTGTGTGGTAATGCTGGCTGCACTGGTGGGGCGTGCTGGGCCTGTCTCACCCTCCTTCTCCTCCTGCCTCTCCTCTGTGGTGCCTGCTGTTGCTGTTGCTGTTGTTGTTGCCGGTGTGGCAATGCAAGCATGTCCTCCAGCTCCAGTATTGCAACTACTATCGGAATCATCTTGGTGTGGGAAGGGGTGTGGTGTGTGGGTGTGCTCCTTTTGTACTGGCCCAGACTCCATTGCCTCCACCTGTGCTGATTGTGTGCACCTGTGGCAGTTGGGAACACTGCACACAGCATTTTATGGTTGGTTCTCGATGCCGGTATTACTGGCATGCCGGTATCCACTATTAGCGCCTTCATGATGCCAGTATTTGCTTGTCCGCCTGACTTGTCATTTCCTCCCTTTAGCGGCATGCCACTATTGCCGGTATGATGGGCCGCGTGCCTGCGTCCATGCCGCAATTAGAGGCACCGTTATTAATGGTGCCGCTAGTAGCGGGAACTTAGGTCAGAATAGCCCGGAGCAGTATGCTATGCCGGTAATCCTTCACCAGCATCGTTTTTCCATTACCTCCAACCTCGGAATGACCCCCATTGTTTTTTTAGCCTGCCTGCGCCATTACAAAAGGGGGCCAGCCATATAAAAATCAGTCAGGTACTGCTACCAATAGATCAGCCCAGCCCAACCTGCTTGGTCAGGTCCCCTCTGCATAGAAACAGAAGCAGCTCCAGACATGTTTTCGGCCTTGTTGGGCCTCATCAGTGAGGTGCAGCTTGATTCCCTATGGTACATCGAGCAAGGGTCCCATGTGTGGGCATACCCTCTCTTACACAGGAAGACAAACAATAACCACAAATGTGATGGGTGGAAGGTTTTGAAGAAATCTGAACCACTGGCACTGCTCTGGGCAACCCTCCATGCAACCTTTTTTAGCCCATCTGAGCCATTGCAAAAGGAGTCAGGCCATAGGCAAATGAGTCAGGTACTGCCACCAATGGGAGCAGCCCAGCCAGAACTGCTAGGCCAGGTCCCCTCTACATGGAACGCACACAACCCCAGACATTTTCCGGCATTGTTGGGCCTCACCAGTGAAGTGCAGTATGGTTCCCTATGGCGCAGCGAGCAAGGGACCCTTGTATGGGCTTACCCTCTATCACACAGTGAGGAAATCTATATATTGCATATGGGACTGCCCCTGTTGGGGTGGGACCAAGTCTGATTGGCATATGGTCTTTCCCCTTTTGTAATGGCTTGGCAGGTGAAGAAATATGGTTTAGAGCATTGCCCAGGGCAATGCCAGAAATGAAGATTAATTCTAAAGCATCTAGTTAAAACAACTCTTTTGTTTTGCTAAGTCTCCCTGAGTGGGATTGGTATTCCAAGATGTGGAGGTCCTGTGGCTGCTGGTCCTAGAGACCCAAGCTACTCCTCACTGATGAGGCCCAATAAGGCTGACACATGTCTGGGAATGCTTTTGTTCTCATGCAGAAGGGGTGTGACCAAGCAGTGCGAGTTGGACTGGCCATTATGAGGTTGGACCAAGCCTGATTTGCATAGTGTCTTTCCCCTTTTGCAATAGCTTGACAGAGGTTAAGAGTAATTGGAAACCTTCAAGCCATCACCTCTTTTGTTTTGACTTATATTTCTTGGAAAACTGGTATAATTACTAACACCTATATGAACCTCATGGATACATCACCAGTGTCCCCATGGTAACCTACTTGCGGGCTAAGCTTCAAAGTTCACCATAGTGAGACATGAAACCCATGTCTCTGTTCACACCTCTGCTCTTTAGCTCAACTTAAGTCCCTGTATTTTTCCTTTGTGTGTGCCCCTCATGCCTTAATTGGTGTCCTACAATGGTGTCTGTTTCATGGTTGAAGGTGGTATGCCTTTGCAGCTTCATTCTTTCATGCAGTTCGAGTCAAGTTCCACATATGTAATTTCCTTCCAGTCATGTCTGTTATTGGATGAAATACACAATAGAGGACAATTTGCAGTTTAAGTTCCTTGAATCTGCATTCTTCGGCTCTATGGGATTGTTATGACATATTCCACACGGATGTATTGGGAAATATTTCATCTCTCAAAACAGCCTCGGTATAGAATCCATATCTAATTTGTTCTTGATTCAATGGAAATCTGCTTTAGGGACTGTGCTAGGTTTTTTGGTTGCTTGTATGGAATGAAGGAGGGTTCTCTGAAAATGCCTTTCAGTTATTAATCCCTGCTGAATGTTGGTTATGAATCTTTAACTATTCTGCTCAGTTCTGTTAATGCTGGTAAAATGGAGACCACTAGAGGTACTCATTATGTGGTTCTGCTTTATTTGTATTCTAGCAGGTTGTGTCTTAAAATTGTAGAGAGGCAGAGGTATACATAATTAGACCCCACCCCCCACCTCCATCATATTGGCAAAGCAACAAGAAGACACTGTGCCTGACACCGGGTATCAGTGTCAGTGTCATCCCATTACCACATTGGGGAAATGGGAGACATTATGCGCTTAGACAACCGTACTGAATGCACCCTCAAACTAATGTGATGGAAGGAAGTCTGCAGACACCACTGGACATAGAAGAACTATAAGTAAAGCCTGACAGGTGTAAAGTGATATCATGAAGAGAAGACACAAAGGCACACTAAATGATGCATGCATACTTAAACAAAGAAGATGTGACTGAAGTAACAAAGTGAACATACATGCAAATACGAAGAAATCATACACAATGAGAAGATACGTGAGAAGAGATGTAGTAAATGTATACACACAGAAACCAAAGGTAGATAAGACATATAGCAGCTTGCTAAACAAAGGAAATATAACACAAGTAAAGCAGCCATGCTGAGAAAATGGACATCATCTTCGTATAATAATAAGCAAGAAGACTGAAGGAGAAAAACCAAGGCTGCAGAGCTGACAAGCACTGTGAATACAAATTTGCGCAAGAACAAAGAATATTTGTTTGGCTCAGGATCAAGGATGCCACAGCAACAGGCGATTGTAAGGCTTGAAAGGAGATGAAGAGGATAAGGCATGTACGCAGACATAGATTAAGTAAAGGGGTGAACATTTGCGAGTGCAAAGTATTGTACAATCAAAGATGCAGAAAGCATATGCAAGGCAGAGCAGCCAAGTCTCCAGAGGCTGAAGAGAGTAATAGCATCTAAAATAATTGTTTCAAATAGCATTAAATAAGAAGACAGAATGGACAAAATCATGGTCTCTGCTTACGTGGTGCAAGACCAGGAAACAAGTCCTCTTAATAAGACTCCAGACGAAGATAACAATGTACCTTCACTCCCTTTAAATTTCTGGAGAAGAGAACAGTCAGCAAGGTCAACTACTAAGAAGAAGCCTTGGCTTAGGACCTAACTGATAAGAGATTTTAGGGTAATTAATCTAGTGGGCAGTTGTCTTATTGTGTTTCCCCACAACTGTGTTTCATTTTGTTTAAGTGCTGCTAACAAGCCAAATGTCTAAGGTTGGAAGAGAGTGTCAACTAGTCATGAGGGCCTATGTAATGATGGACTATACATTGTTGCAGAAGCCTATCCACTGCTATTATGCTGGTATTATCTGTGTTATTTGTATGTGTTTATTTATTGTGTATATAGTTAATACACTTGTACACAAATCAAACACAGATATATTAAATACAAATTAACATAGAGACAGAATAACAACATTGTCAATTAGTATTATAAAAATATCATCAGTAGCATTTGAAATTTTCCAGAGATAAAGCAACATAGTAGTGAAGCCTAAATAGATAAGAAAGAAAAGAAAAGTAAGAATAAAATAAGTATTTGCATAATCCTAAACCAAATACTAAATAAACTAAAAATAGTAAACATTAAAAGAAGGTAAAGGAATAAACCATATATATAGCGTGTCCTAATAGCAATGACAAATGGTAGACCATGAGTAACCATAAATATGCATCCCAATAGATGGTTTACGTAAATATTCATTAACCTTCATCCAAATCTGTGTAATGACAATGATCAAGCTTTTGTTAAACCCTGATAAACATCTAAGCCAGAATGTTTCTCTCACGATGTATTCCTGTTCGAACTCAAATTTGGCAAAATATTTATCATAGATAGGTCTCATCTTTGGACAACAGGTAAGTACATGTCTAGCAGATTCCAGCATATTATCTTCCACACATAGCCTGCAGGTCCACTTCTAAGCCGGAATGGCCATCCATGCACTTCTTATTTCTAGTACATTCAGGCGATTAACCTTAATATCAAGAACGATTCTGTGTGTCGACTGGGAAGGCAGTAGTTTTAGATAGTTTTGTGTTTTTTTAAATTCACAAGGAATCGTAGTAAAAGTTCTTAGGGATTTCATTCAAGCCACCTTATAATTTCTTCGACCCAGTCCCACTTCTCTATAGATTGCTTAAGGGATTTTATCACTGCACCTTCCCCATATTCCCATTTAGGTCACCAACCTATTTTATCAAAAATGTTGGAAAATTCTCTCCTGAAATGTATTCAAAGCCTCAATTTTGCCCCCCTCCCTACCTTTTTGAAGCATAAATAGAAAGGTTTTAGGGCGAGCAAATGTAATCCTGATATAGAGCTTGGCTCTATTAAGATCTATGCGAGAGGGAAGGGAAATAAGTCCCAGCTCGAGACGAACTGCCTGAATTGGGATATATTTAGAAAACCCAAATAATCTCCTCCAGGTCATGCCTTCCGTAACTTCAGCCCAATATGACCAATCTGAATATGAGGCTTCCAAAGAGTATAGGAATATTGCAGGCAGCTTCTGCTTATATACATTAATAATGCCCAACAGGCTGTATCCAGCCATTTTCTTAGAGAAAGACATCACTGTAGTTAAGGTGGACATAACTTTAGCTCTTTTACTTTGTTGCACCATGAAGTTAGGTTCTTTCTTTTCTCCCCAAACCTCATATCCTAGATATTTACAGCATTTGCCTTCCCTTATCGCACCCAGCAAGCAGGAAATGTCAGATTGTTTACAACAATTACAGCCAACAGCCATAAACTGAGTTTTAGATAAGGTTACCTTTAGGCCATTATCGGATGCATATTCACATACAGCTCTAGCCTTGTTGCAGATACCGATGTAGGTATTATCAGAAATGATAATATCATCTGCGTAGCTAATACATCTTATTTTACGCATACCTATTTTGGGAAAAGCATTAATTCCTTCCTTAAATATTGCTCCACAATCAGTATATCTGTGTTATACATCGTTAGAGGTAGTTCAAGGCATGCCTACTTGATAAGGGGCAGCCAAAATGAACTATAGGTACACATGTTCCCTTAACCAATGCCTCCGCCCAACAGAGTTTTACTGTTTGACACATAGGATGACGTCATAGCTGGTGTACATCCAGGTGTAAAGCCTTTTGTCTAATTTAATGTGTTGAGAGTGTGTGAGCTGCAATTTGTTATGCTTGCCAAATTTCCCTACGTTATTGAACTGATAATAAAGTAGTATTTTGCCATATTCTTTGAGTCTGTATGGTTATTTGGGCCTGAGATCAGTTACTGTGGTAATCCCATCCAGCACTGGAAATACTTCAGGTGACACAGCACAATATTTTCAATGTATGATCGAACTTCCGGTCAATTTGCTGGCAGAGTGTCCCTTTTGCAGAAAAGATGTATGGAGTGTGGCCTATGAATTCCAATTCCCAGCTGTAACGTACTGCCCGTTACATGCCAGTTGCACATCAGGTGTAGAAGGAGCCCTCTGTTTTACAAGTCAAAATGTTGACAGGCAGTCACGCCCCCTGCTCCCGGTCTTAGTCCCTCACCTTTTGATGTTCTTTGAGATAAACTTAATATACATTTCATATAAAAATGATATAAAAATGTTTGATATTGATTTTATATCCACTCTATAGAGGATATAGAGTGTTTTCTGATTTATATCAGTTTTGATATAAAGTGAATATACATTTTATATAAAATCTATATAAAGATGGGAGCAGTGCTCGACGATGTTGCTCGGTTGAGCGCAGAGAGCAAAGTGAGCTCTGTAGACAGGGACTGTGAATCTAGGGTTCTTCATTGTGACGTGTTGATGATGTCACACAGGGATTCCACCACGGGATGATAGGAAGCATTTATACATTTTATATCAAAGTGATAAGCCTCCAAAGTTTGATAGCAATTTTATGAATCCAATAATTTGTATATAAACTTTATAGAGTGGAAAATGATATCAAACAATGTTGACATCTTTTTGATATAAAAATGAATAAATAATAATATTTTTTATATATAAATGAGTATATTAATCAATATAAACAATCATATTTTGGGATATAAAAATGTATATACAAATATACATGAACCATCATATTTTATATAAAATTCCCTGAAAATGATGATATAAAATATGTAGCTATCAATTCAGATATAAAAATATATACCAATCTTATAAACTGGCTTTGATACAGAATCTAAATAATCAAAAGCAGTTTACTCTATAAGTAAAGTGTGCTCCCAGAGCCTGTCCAAAAGTCAAACTATTGTTTATATGGGGTCTACAGCATGTTGTGTGCGGCTTACAGTCCCTCTACCACACTGTGACCCAACAAAGAGCTGCGAAGAAACATTGCTGGGGGTTTTAAATCTACGACAAGGCCTGTGGAATCCCAAGAATGTGTTGACACACAAAGAAGCATTCTATCCACATCAGCAGAAAGCACAGGGATCTGTAAGGGTGTCCCTAATTACGCTCACACCAGAATAAATACACCCTCTGGGGAAATAAGGCCAAGAGTCTATTATGTAAGGATAATCTTACAAAAATGAGGATGGTAGCAAAGGACTATTCTTCCTGAACGGTCTTCTCCTGTCCCTCATTGGTTCCTTTCTCCTGCCACAGTCGTCCCAGGCAGGAGGTTCTTGCTGTAGTGGCGTCACTGGATACAGGCCATGGCTTCATCCCAATGCTCCATAAAAGGGATGCTCCAAAGCCTTCCTTTCTTCATTATCAGTGATTTCTGTCAGAACATGCTGCCCTACATTTTGCTAGCTGATGCAAGAATACACTGTATCTCATGCTTTGCTTCATTTTGCTACGTATGAATGTTTTATGTACAAAAACAGTTTCCAGTAATTCTCTCCATATTTCACTCATTCTACTCATGTTTATATGAGCCTTGTAGGTTCCCCCCACCCTTAATACTCATAATATGTTCCATTTCTGCATTTTGTGCACTGAGGATATACATCCCATTTTTAGCCTGCATGGACTCTTGATGAACAGTAGACAGCTGGTGAGTCACGTGTGCTGCCAGTGCTTGGCTCTAGTGACAAACAACTGCAGAAGCCTGTAGTTAATTTCTAGGATAAGCTGCATTATTTCTGTGAAGGGAGATGGAGGTTGCATTTACTGTGATAAGATTTTTAAAATGCATAGGATCTTCACATTACAAATGTATACAGCTAATAGTTAATTGTGCTTTACATTTAAACAATAACTTCCTTCTTCAGTGTCTGCCCATGTCCTTCTTCAGTGCCTGCCCATGTCTGTATATGTGATTATATTTGCATGTGAAAGCCTTCCCAGTGCCCCTCCTCCCTCCTCTCCCTCCTCCCCCATTATAGCGCCTAAAAGAAGTCTTGCCTAATTCTAAAGCACTTGGGAGTGCGGGAGGACCCTGGTTACTTCCCAACATTCCCCCCTTTCGTTATTTCTACAGTAACAAATTCCTCCTCACCGACATATCTACAATTCCAGAAATATTAGCTTGAGTTTTGTTCTTTATTGTATGGGAAGCTGTTTTAGATCCCCCAATTTATACCATCATCTTTGCACTATTAGGAGCTATATTGACACAACATCGGTGACCCAATTGGAATGTGCAGAAGAGGACCAAGAAGAATATGATGACAAGCACCAGTATTCTCACTGCTGCCCCCAGCCATGACGGGACACAATCAAAGGCAAGCAAAAGCCAATCCGTGTTCTGAACTCCACCTTCTTTCTTCATTTGAACACCTATATTGTGCACTGCCTCGAAGATCTGGAATAGTGACCCATTCTCAGCATTCTCCGGGGTGCAACAGCTGTTTCCCAACTTTTTATACACTCCTCCTTCTATGGCTGTTAGAAAATCCAGCATGTAGCGGTTTTGCCTCGGCATGAGTCTCAATGCACGGCGCTCTACTTTGATGGCGTTGAACCCATTCTCTGTGTCATTGGCCATCTGGACTAGCTCCCATCAGACTTTCTGTACCCACTTGGCGTTAGCAACTGCTTGTACCAGAGAAAGATGAAAAGAAAGTCTCGGCTGAGCTAAAAAGTCGATACTCATCAGGTAATCCTCTGAGCAGTGCGGAAGAGTCTTTCGGGACATAGTTTGATCTTTTCTTTCTTCCCCGCTGTTGAAGTCATTCTTTTTCTGGCATCATACCAAATTCTTATGTGATCTGCAAGTTTCTTTCTGCTTCTTTAGGTGCTGGAGTGGCTGTTGGCACCTTGACAGGCATTTCTTCTCCCATCAGCTGTTCTTGAGTGCAGGGTGGCCAGTGAACACTTGCCCCTTCAGGATGGTGGGAGGTGGTGGGAGGTGCAATTAGGCTTATTGGCCTCAAATTCAGTAGTAATCCATCACCAATGCCGTATCTTTCATCATATCAGGGATCACAAGAGTGCGGTTGCACTGTGTTTTTGCGCCAAAAGGAACTGTTCTTTCATTGCTTAAACAAACTTCATAGTCCATGTCACGATGTATTCACACTGGCTTTTCCATTGTTGCAATCCATGTTAGCCTTGTGTATTCTAACTATATTTGCGCACACATAAGGCCTCATCACAAGTTGGGCGGAAACGCTGGCGCTAATAGCGCCGGCGCTAATAACCCTACCGCCAAACTCTATTAGCGCTGGATCACGGGTTTGGCGGAAGGGTTATTGCCCATTCCCCACTGGGCCCATTCGGGAATTCCTCATTCCCCGTTGGGCCCAATGGGGAAAATGTGCGCTATTACCACCAGTGTTTTTCCCACCGGCGGTAATCATGCCGAAAATCGGCAATTTTTCCCTAGATTTCCCCCCAGCTAAGAGCTGGGGGGAAATCCACCAAAGCCATGATCTGGTGAACCCTTAAATGCGGCGGTAATTGCGCTACTGCCACATTTAAGGGTTACCGCCAGACTCGTGATGAGGCCCATAGTCTCTACTTGGGCTATTGTTTCTTTGCTGTACTTGATCAGTCCATATGCCGGGCACGTCACTGTGGTGCCCTGCCATTTGTTGGTGACATGTGAGTGACTTCCCAAGGAAAAATATGGTACTTGTAGACACTTGCTGTATTAGCTGGGTCTAGATCATTGTTCCTCAACTGCATGCTGTGTGCCTGGAACCTGTCCTTTATCCTACATAGTGCAAGATGTACCAGGCATTGTGCCTCTATAATTGGGACTGGATGTGGAACTAAAACCTTAGGAGCCCCTGACGCATGTGGGATAAGTGCACACATGTAACAGCTTTCATTTATCACATTTCTTCCTGCAGTACACATATCAGAGTACCAGCCATTTGAGGATTCTGAGTAGTCAATGTCAGAAATGGAGTCAAAGCCCAACCCTTTATATAAATAATACGTCATTCATTTTATTTGTCTATGAAAACCTGTAGGGGTGGCCGGCAAAAAAGTGAGACATTATTTGATTCAGCATAGACATATTATTACTAGCATTATTTTCCAAATGTTCATCCCCCCCTTTATATGGCCACCCGATATAACAGACATACCTTCATATTCTCCAACAACCATGACCAGTGTCATAAAAAACAATATCATACCAAAAAAGCATGATACATAATTCCTAGAACAAATGCCATTCATTTTAACCTTATCCCTACATAACAGAGAGGTTTAAACACATCGGTCAGGTAGCCTTGCTTATCCCTGGAGAGGAGAAAAAAGGTTATCAAGAAAGAGAGAAAGAAAGAGAGAAAGCGAGAGTCAGAGAGAGGGAGGGAAAGAAGGAGACAGAGGGAGAGAGAGAACGAGAGAGTGGGAGAAGGGGATAGAGAGGGAGGCAGAGAGAAGGAGGGAGGGAGAGAGAGAGAGGGAGAGAGGAAAAGGAGAGAGATACCATTTTCCCACCAGGGTCGATCGGGTTATGGACCTTCAAAATTTGAAAAATGAAAAAATAGAAAAAAGATACAAAAGAAAAGAACAATACAAAAAGAAAAAATGAAAAAAGAAAAAGAATAAATAAAAATCAGGTGTGTGCTTTGCATGCTCTCAATGCCTAGATGAGAGTGACAAGTTCTGCTGCCTGAGCTGAATAGTGCATAAGTAATCTTTTCATGATCAGAACTTCATGCTCCCACCTTTACCGAGCACCACTGCCACCCCTGTATGCCTCTGTCCTGTCTCCTGGTCAATTATTGATGACACATCAACATATATTATCTCTCCTTCTGTCAATGCACTGTCTCTAGCTTTAGATGTACCCTCCTCTTCACCCTTGTATATAGGACAGTCATCCATTTTCAGGTCATCATCAGTGGATTCCTCTGTTAAAAATGTGGCGGGATTCACCGTCCTACACCTTACTATATGACTATGAGGTCTGGATATTATAATCTCATATGCAGAGGATCTCTGAGTTTTCAAGGTCAATTTAGATCTTTCCAAAATGGCAATACTGACACAACAAGGTAACAGAGCACCCTATGACAATCGTAGAACCTTTCTCTATCGCAAATGTAGCTGCTGCGAGTGCTTGTACACATGCAAACTGTCCCTGCATGACTGAGTTGAGCATCCAAATATAACAAGCCAATGGCATGTGGCACAGTGTGATCTTTTGGATCAATACTGCTGTCATGAGCCATCCATCAGAGTGGGAAAATAAATAAATCTCCTGTGTATAATCCGGAGTTGCTAAAACAATGGCCCTGCAAGCAGCTTCTTTTAAGTCCTCAAATTGTCCATTCATTTCTTCAGTCCATTCCAATTTACCATTTTTTGTCTTCTGTCCTCTGAGAATTTGTAAAAGCGGTTTTGTGTAGGCTGCATAGTCTAGGATCCATGCCCTACAATAATTACATAAGCCCAAAAACTGCTGCATTTCATTGACAGTACTAGGCCTAGGGGTGGCACGTACTGCTGCCACCCTATCGGAGAATATTATTTTCCTGTTTGCAGAAATAAGTTGCCCCAAGTGTAGTACCTCCTGTTGGCAGTATTGTAGCTTCTTTTTTATTTGTCGTGTACCCTTTGTGAACTAGCAATTGCAATAATGCTATAGAATCCCTCCAGCACTGATGTTCATTTTGACTACATACCAGCAGATCATCCACATACTGGTTGTTTGTGCTAGGCACCTAAATATTTCCCAAGTCAGCGTGCAGTACTCAATTGAAAATACTTGGACTTTCACAGTACCCTTGAGGCAATCTTGTGTGCTCAAAGCGCCATTTACCATGCACATATGCAGTGAGATACCATGAATCAGGATGGAGTGGGATTGAGAAGAATGCATCCTTCAGATCCACCAATGTGAAGTATGTCACTGTGTTGGGAATGCTACATAGGATTGTTGCCGGATTTGGAACTACTGGATACTCCTTGTGCACCACGCCATTAAGAGGACGTAGATCCCGGATCATCCTCCAACTACCCTCTGTTGCTTTCTTGACTGGGTATATGGCCGCATTACATGGGGACATGGATGGCACAATGATCCCTTGCTCTAATAGAGACTAATATCCCTTCCTCTGCTTTCCTTGCCAATGGGTACTGCAGTCCCCTCAGGAGTACTGCTCCTGACTTCAATGTAATCTGTACTTGGGTCACATCTCTCGGTAACCCAAAATCATGTCAATTAATAGTCCATAATTGTGCTGGCACATATTGTGTGTCCTCCTTAAAAAATAAAGACAGGGACCCCACTGCCATCAGGGGTCACTGTACCTTCCTATACTGTACCATGATATCACAGGGGATGCAGATTTCCAGAATTATCTCCCCATTTTGCTCACTGTCCTCAAATAACTCCTCATCAGTAATTTCCTTCAATTGTACTGTCGTGTCTACACATAGTACTGTGCGCCACTTGCACCTGTTCTGGTCAGTTCCAATCATGATTATTCTTTTGTCTGACACTACTAGTCCTTGCAAATCTAATGACAATATTGTCCCCGCCACCATCTCGGGTGGCACCATGGGTTGGAAAATAAAATCTGTCGGCACTTGCCAACACTTTGTCACAATTTGAGGCACTGGTTTGCTAGTACCTTGATACCATAGACAGGACAACAACAATTCCATGGACTACTGTCTCCCTTGCCATTGAATTGATTATTACCATTGCTCGAGCTACACACATCCCTGGATTGGAACACACTACTCTTTGATCTATAAATGATATAGTTGCATTTAGTTTACAGAGCAGATCCCTACCCAACAAGTTAACAGCGGAACTCTCTGAATATAACAAGGGGGCTCGTACTGCCTTCCCTCCCACTTTTATATCAGTGTATGGAACCATAGAAATAGCCCCAGAGAATCCCTGCATGTCAAGAGGTTACCTGATAATGGAAAGTTCCACTCCGTAATGCATGATTTAGTTGCACTTGAATCTACCATAAATATAAATTGCTTGTTTCCTATTTCCGCCTCCACCAAGGCCATGCTCTTCAGGTTGTGCGGTTGTCAATAAGATTGGACAGACAAGTGCTCTCTGTTGGCTGTCCTAATCAAAATACGTATTTGTCCTGGCGAATGAAAAAGGGCCACCCCCCACCATTGTAACTTCTTGGAACAGGGCTCCTGTTCCTCCTGCCATCCTGTTAAAGTGTGTTCCCTCACTCTGCTGTGGTTCTCACCCACATTGACCTTTCTTGTCAGCCCCATAAGGGAACTGATTTTGACCCCCTTGCCCAAATTGCTGGTGTCCCATTCCTTGAGGCTCTTGGAGTCCCTGCCTTGGAGGTGATGGCTCATAATTAAATCCCATCCCAGGCCTGTTCCTGCATTCCCTTGCAATGCCCCCATCTCCCGCAATACCAACGCTGTGATGTTCCCAATCCTCCTCCCAGGGGCCCTGTCACCAAAAGCTTCCTGCTATTGCTCCTCAAAATTCTTCTCTTCCCCTTGGTGCGCCTTAATACTACCAGTGTGTGTCGGGGTACTGTCCCCCCACCCAATTGTCACTGTATTCCTTCACCCCATAGTGCCGCAATTGTGGCATTCACAATATGTTGAGTGTCTCCTGTCCTTTCTCCCTTAGCCAGTGCCGTCACCGGTGCTTGGATGACAACTTTTTTTAGTTTCTTTTCCACTAGTTTTGCCTCATCCGTTTGCCGCTTCTGGGCTGTCTCCCTGTCCCGCTCCTTGATTCTTTTACAATGGTGAACTATTTTACTTTGTATCTCTGGCCACCCTTTGGTATAAGAGGCATATTCATGTCTATTTTGTTTTCTACCCCTTTTTTGGTATTCTTCTGATGTTGTACTACCACCATTAAATCTGGTCTACTTCTTGGTCTATCCCTTCTCACTGCCTCTTGTGGCGGGGACAGGTTTCTCGCCGCCTCCTCTCCTTGATCTCTTTCTTGCCCTGCCTCTTCATTATTTCTGCCACCTTGATCTTCCACAAACATTTCTTGTTGCTCTAGGGTTGAATATAACCAAAAAATCTCCTGACTTCCAATACCCTATTTTCTGCACTGGTACCCTTATTTCTGGTGGTACTTTTTAAAGGTTCTTGTAACCTGACCAACCATTCCCGCAATGCTCTTAACTCTTTGTTCATATCTGCTTGTGAACCCCATGAGTACACTTATGCTACAGGCATGTCAGCGCTTGTGGATGGGTTATATGAAGGTGGAGGTGGCAATGCTCTTCAGGTCCCCCCTCTTTGCTAATCCTGATAATCCTGTTGTTGACACTCTCTCTACCACTGGAGGCTTATAGACTGGATTTGTATACCCTACAGCAGGTTTAGGCATTACGGGGTATATCCCCTTACATTTGATCTATTTTTCATCTTCCATATCCTCTAATAATTGGCAGAGATCTAGAATCTCTTTTCTTTTTTGGAATTGTTTCCCCTTATATCTTGTTGCTTAAAATATGGACATTTTTTGTAGCATGTTTCTGTTATGGGAGCCCTCCTCTGGCCAGGAGCAGGACTTACCACCTTCCTTTGGTTCCAATACCCATTATTTATGATATTTATCTATCCTGTCACAAAACAGTGGCAGGACTCATGCATGTGTTTTATTGGGGTTTCTTCCCCCATAATGTTGCATGCATTTCTAATTCTTCACTTAGACCTCACTGCTATGCTGTGCACTCTGCCGTTTGTTACACAAAAATACAGATCAACACACTTTTTCACACACACACACACACACACACACACAGCGACTCATCCACCTCCCTCCATTCCTATTTTACCACAAAAGACAGCAAGAGAAAATATGCAAAAAAATTGACTAAAATCCAGGCCCATTCCTTGTACCGAGTCACTACTTATTTTCTTTATGTCATTGTAGTATCACCTTTTAATATGTTGAGGATCCCATTGCTTTTATCGTCTGAGTAGAAGCACAGAAAACCCCAGCCAAGATTCTCTATTGTTGGTAGCAATGGACGAGCAATCAAGGCTTAGCTCTTAGGAGGTGACTCAGGCTGGTTGTTAAGTACAGTGTAGTCCCCAAACTCCCACAAAGGAATGTCCAAACACCACGTTAGTGATAACACAGTTCTTTATATATTTAAAGTTCAAGTTACATACACAAACACAATAACACACTTTGTGCGCAGGCAATCATTTTAATGGTAGTCTTGACTTTGCTAACCTGTGTTTTCTTTCCTTGTAGGTTGCGGTGTTCTTCAGCGCGAGTGGAATGTCTGGAGTGGTGCCACCCAAGAGGCGACCAGCAAGGTAAGCCTTTTGAGCAGTTTGTAATTTGTAAATGTCTCTACTGCTTTCTCTAATGTTGCCTCTATCTTCCTCTTTCAGGTTGTTCTGTCTGGGAGGCATGCAGATTTGAGGAAGCTGTTCTCAGTAGCTGCGAGTGTTTAAAGATGAAGACTGCAGGTAAGATGCTGCTTCTAATGATGTTCCTTTTGTCTCCTTGCAGGTTCTGCTTCTCTGAGGTTCGAGGGAATAGCTGGACACGTTGAGCGTCACGTTGCAAGCTGCAAAGTAACGCAAAGCGTGTTGTCTTGCTCGGGTGTGGTTTAAATAGCCCCAACAAAATAGTCCAGGTAAAGTAGTCCCTAGGATACCACACCCAAAACACTAGACTGCATAGCTTGGTTCTTAGGAACCAAGCTACGTGGATGCCTCCATGTTGGCTGACAATAAAATAAAATAGCTCCCAAGCACATTCTTTTTCATGGTGTATGAGCCTGGTGCCATAGGCGCCAGGACTGGCCCCATGAGGGCTTTTGAAGAGGATGCCAGGCTCTAGAGGCCCGAGTCCTGATTCAACATGGCAAATGGGTTTGCCAGAGGGGGTTTTGGGCGAGGGTCGTGACAGTATATTGACAAGCCCAGTCCATATATTGTTTAACAGAGCCTTGTTCCCTTCTAAAAAAGTTCTACTACCCCAATGTACCTGGTTTAGCAGAGTTCCCCGAACGGTCGTCGATGTATCCTTCTTGAGTGAACTCCCTTTAAGGCAGGAGCTATGGATCGTGGAGATTCCTCGAAGAAAGTGGTGAACAATGTTGTCGAGACAGCAGCTTCAGTCCTTGCGGTGCTCATCGATGATCAGTTGTGGATGTCCTGCAAAGATGAGGCATGCGGTGTACCTCGACGACAATAGTTAATTGCTGTAAAGAGTCAATGAAGAATGTAGGTCCAGCAAGTGCATTGGGTCATCTGCGTTTGACGTCGGTGATCGGGACTCCACCATGGCTGGCTTTTGTATCTTCGTTGACGTCTTTGAGGTCTTCGGGTGGTGGGAAACCCACCGGTGGATTCTCCTCGGTACATCAGTGACCTTGACTTTCTCTGGCAGGACAAAGCGGTTGGCGGTGATGAGCAAGTTGGTGCTTGATTAAAAGTGTTCGTAGGCAACGGAGCATTGCAGCTCCAGTCGATGATGATGGTCATCGACGGCGATGTCCGTGTGCTTCGCTTCAGATTCCTCGCCAGTCCCCGTCTCCTGTCAGCAGCCTTTCGAGGATTGACTTCCAGGGAGCACAATGTTCCATCATAGCTCAGGAAGAGGTCTCCAAGACAGGTCCACTCTAGGACCAGTTCTTGAAGACACGACAGCTTTTGGATTGTGTCGAGGGAAAGCAGCAGTAAAGCCTTCTTCTTCCAGCTGGGCTTCATGGTAAAGTATCAAGTTTCAACTTCAGCTTCTGAACAATTCCAGTAACTGAGAGGTCCCTAGATATACTGTTCTGTCTCACATTCAAATTGCTGAGCCAGGCTCAGGCAGCCAATCATTCAGAAGGGCATTCATGCAGACAGGTCAGACAATCAGGCTCACAGTGCATTCAGGCCATTCTTCTCCATCCAGACACTCACAACAAGGAATGTGGATTGGGACAAGCACCCAGCCATTCAGCACTCCTCACTGCATTCATACTAGTTGTGGGCAGGGCTGTCGCAGACATTGTGTTACACACCAGAAACCAGACACCCATAACATGAAATGTATATCGGTCACGCACTCCATTCACCCTGATCCCACCCCAAAGGTGTACCCACAACATACAGTCACTGGGAAGGCTCCAGCCAGTCTGGCCAGGAATTCACCACAATACCATATATCGCACTTCCACACAACAGCCAGTCAGGGAAGGGACAGAGTCAAGGTTTCCCAGGACTTTGGGAAAACAAGGTAATAGAAAGCAAGAGGCCATAGGGGAAATTGTGTCTGCTTTCAGGAATCAACTGATTCCAATGACAGGGCATGGCTAACCCAAAATGGAGGATACTCAGGGCACCTGCAGAAGCCCATAACATGCTCTGTGGGCCACACACAGGTACCCAAAAACACACACTAGGGGTACAGGGTTGTACCCCCACCCATGGGTGCCATACGGGTATCCCAAGTGTCTGTTAACCAAAACAAAAAGAGGAAGAGCTGCACTGCCAGGAGTCCCACATGGACTCCTTTGCAGAAAATACACAGAATAAACATGATAAAAGTAGAACAGGACAAGGACATGGAACCCCTGTCCCTCCAATGCGTTTCCCGCATCAAAGTACTACAATCTCAATCTATTATGGCTGAGGAGCCCTTACTTCTCTGCCTTTATACCCTTATACTCCCTTTTTCCATTGTAAAAAGTAGAAAAACAGAAATATATGACAATTACAATGCATAACACACCTCCTTTCCAATCTATACCTTAACACATCACCTGAAATCCTGTGCAATCTATTCCTTAACACATCACCGAAGATCCTATTCAATCTATGTCATTGACCTCTTACTTCATCCACACCAACATACTGTCATACATTCATGTCCCCTTGTTGTTATCTCTTACAAGAATATACTCACTTGCTTTTTCACGCGAGTATGCTCGGTTACAAAGTCCCCCTACTGGCCTGTCTTTCTCTCTATAGCCACACCCCGCTTTAGTGAGAAGAGAGGATTTCTTTTAAAGTGGCTCCTACTAAAACCGTTTCAGGGAACATATATATATTTTTTTTTAGTGGACCAGTCACTATAGATGGGCGCGACTCTTTCCTGGTGACTAGGCCTGGGTATTCGCAAAGTACGGGGGAAAGACTGAGATCATGTCGGGAATGTCACCACTTATAAAGGTGTCTCTAATTGTAAGGGTGTCCCTAATCATGCTCACACCAGAATAAATACACCCCTCTAGGGAAATCAGGCCAAGAATCTATCTTGTAAGGATAACCAGTTTAATCTTACAAAATGAGGATGTAGCAAAGGACTATGCTGCTTGAACAGGATTCTTCTGTTCTTCATCCGTTCCTTTCTCCTTTTTCCTGTCAGAGTGGTCCCAGACAGGAGGTTACATAGGACGGTCTTGCTGTACT
The DNA here is from genome assembly GCF_040938575.1 of Ambystoma mexicanum. Taxonomy (NCBI): domain Eukaryota; kingdom Metazoa; phylum Chordata; class Amphibia; order Caudata; family Ambystomatidae; genus Ambystoma; species Ambystoma mexicanum. The sequence continues at coordinate 328,914,160 of NC_090934.1, read as the reverse complement.
GACATCACTGGATACAGGCTATGGCTTGATCCCAATCCATCTGTCATGACCACTGCCTCCAAGGTGTCAGACCTAGCCCAACATCCTTGGAAGCAGGGTCATGACCCTTATTCCAGGCACAAGCCGGCCCCCGTAGGGGCCTTTTGGACCTTGTCCTGGCGCCAGCGGCGCCAGGCTCATGCTCATAAAGGGACCCAGTCCCGGCACTGGAAGCGCCGGGCTCATATAAAAAGGATTGGTGCTTGGGTGGACTTACCTCCTGCAGACCATGCTGCTTTCCTACCTGCAGGATGAACTCTTCATCCAATCCTGCTGGGACTACTTTAACTGCTGGGTGGGGCCAGCCCCACTCCCAAGAATTACATACTGGAACTCTTTTCTTACCTCTGAAAGCTGTGGAAGAAGACGCCTAAGCACTACTGAAGGCTATTTAAACCACACCCGATTGGTTTCACGTGCTTCACGTTATTCTGCAATAGCAGCAGGATGCTCACCGTGTCGGCTCCAGCTGCTCTTCTTCTTCTGCACCTGAAAACAGGAAAATCTTCAACTTACCTTCCTGAATCCAGCTCCAGCCTTCCGCGACATCTGAAAAGGAAAACGAGAACATTAGAGTAGCACGAGAAAGTACCAGAGCTGCTCTTACCACCTTCCGGCGCATTCTTCGTTCTCCAGCCATCTGCAACTACAAAGAATACAGGTTAGCGATAACTCTGTGATATCTGCTTACCTGTGCCACGGTCTCCGCGAGCTCCGTTCAGCGCCATTTGTCCGCACCTGTAAGATACAAGAAGGACATTATTAGAGCTCAGGACTCCATTTCTACTCACGCGCCTTAAGTGGTGATACCTGTCCATCCTCCGGCACTATCCTTCGGCATCAGTCTTCATCGCCGATTGCACCGCGACCTGAAAGAAAGGGAAAAAAGACTTTTAAAAGTGCATTTAACTTCAGATGAACTTTTTGCTTGCCTGCAAAAACTCCGGACTTCTCCACTTACCGGATCAGCATACCGGACCTGCAAAAGAGGCAAGATTCTGAAAGGACAATAAAAAGACTCATATAAGGCACTCACCGTTCGTGCAGCTAACGACGGTCTTGCCTTCTGGACTCTACCTCCGCAATAAAAGGCTGAACTATCGTCCAGTGAAGTAACTGGCTACAGCGCCCCTGCACAGACGCAGGATGGAGAGCGCCGCTTTTACCTACCTAAGGTGAGCACGTGCGGCCTAGGAGAGTTGTAGGAGTGTCAGGAAGGGGAAAGGGCCGAAACCCCGTCAGGCAGACGTTAACCCCTGTTTCTTCTCTGCCCGCAGACATCTCACTCTCCAAATTAAGATCACAGTAAGGAGCTGGCCCTTCCAGGGTGGTGCCAAAGACCTGCGAGTGACTTTGGAAGGTTCCGAGAACGCCCAGACCAGACCCGCGCCTCTGAGGGATTCAGGTGAGCGTTACACCATCCTTCTTCCATACAAGGCATGCTCCAAAGCCTTCCTTTCTTCATTGTCAGTGATTTCTGTCAGAACATGCTTCTCCACATGTTGCTAGCTGACGCAAGAATACACTGTAGCTCATGCTTTCCTTCATTTTGCTATCTATAAATATTTTATGTACGAAAACATTTTCCAGTCATTCTCTCCATATTTCACTCATTCTACTTGTGTGTATCTGAGCCCTGTAGGTTCCCCTCCACCCTTAATACTCATAATATGTCCCATTTCTACATTTCATTTTGTGCACCAAGCATATACATTTAATTATTAGCCTGCATGGACTCTTGACGGACAGTAGACATCTAGTGAGTCATGTGTGCTGCCAGTGCTTGGCTCTAGTGATGAACCACTGTGGAAACATGTAGTCTATTTCTAGCACAAGCTGCATTCTTTCCAGGAAGGGAGGGGGAGTTTGCATTTATTGTGCTAAGATGTTCAAATGCATAGGATCTTCACATTATAAATGTATCCAGCTAATAGTTAATGTTGGTTTATATTTAAACAATAATTGCCTTCTTCAGTGTCTGCCCATGTCCTTCTTCAGTGCCTGCCCATGTTTGTATATGTGATTATATTTGCATGAGAAAGCCTTCCCAGTGCCCCTCTACTCCCATTATAGCACCTAAAAGAAGTCTTGACTAATTCTAAAGTGCTTGGGAGTGCGGGAGGACCCTGGTTCCTTCCCAACAGATCTTTATGTTTAGCTTGACGGAATATAGGATGTTTTGTGCCAGCTGTATAAATAAACCACCCATGAACTATTCGCAATCTACAGTGCCACACTATAATTATTCCACATTAAGCAGAAATACATATATCTGTACATTGTTGATAATGAAACCACATTGAGCTTTCACCCTTTAAAAGGGCCCTTCTGACCACCAGGGGTATTGTTAACCCCATTGGACGATTGCGATCTGCTGGGGAAACCTTGCTTTTTGGCTGGATTTCATCATGAGTCTGGGTGTATTTCAATACTTTCATTTATTGGTTTGTGTAGTTTTTAAAAAATTGACAATTTATGTGATTTTATTCAAGCTTGATAATGCTTTATTTACTGTATTTATCAATAGTTAGGCCCTTTCTGAATTAGGCTGCGAGTCATACGATGAGGTATGCCGTGAGGCATGCCATGAGGCAGGCCAGGGGTGAGAAGGCACACAAGGTGCTAGCATGTACATTTTAAAACTAAACAGATATGTGCTTTTGATGATGTTTTTAAAAACGTAGAGTTTTCTTAGAATGCTCTCTGGTTTTACATGTCAGCCACAATAGCGCATAGATGTTGGTAGTGCCAGAGAGTGTGCATGTTGATTTTTGAGATTTTGACTACAATGCTTTGAAAGAAGTTGACAATGAGTAGACAGTTTTTTAAGAGTTTAGTGTTTAAAGATCTGCAACACAATAAATAAGACACATAAACAATCAGCCACTTCAATATTAAAGCTTGGATACCGCCACCCTTATAGCCATTCCAAACATTGTATCAAACATTAAATAAATCCTGACTGCACTTTTGGTGTACTTATCTTTTTGTGATGCAGCATATTTTCACATGCACTGTGCCTTGTTTTAGGTTCACAGCGCTGATAAAGTTGATTAAATATTTCAAATGCGTGAAATGTGATGTTAGTATTTGAGTTTTTGCCAAAGATCACACATGTTGTGCACATGTTATAGTTGAGACGTATTGGCACAAAAAATAGAGTTCATGAAATTAAAAGGGTGGTGAATGTCATGGTCCTACATCTTATTCGAGGGGGTGGGAGGGATGTGTGTGTGTGTTTTTGTGTGTGTGTGTGTGTGTGTGTGCAAATAACCCTAATTGTACCCTTGGGGCAATTGTCTTTTTTGATGCAACATATTTACACACGTACAATACATTGTTTTAGTTTCACAGCGCCTATGAAATATTTGCAGTGAGTAAAATATTCAGCACAGAGTGATCAGTTTATGTCAAAGATCACACGTTACATAGACGTTATAGCCAAGATGTATTGGTACAAAGTAGTAGAGTTAATTAAATCTTATGTTTTTCTTTCAATTTTCATTTTTTATACTTTTTGCTAAAATACAGTAATCAACTTTGAGAGGCAGTTCGGACAGCAGACATCCACATTCTTTCCACCATGCCTCCTACTCAATAACATCGTCAAACATTTTCACCCCCCCCTTATCTCGCCCCACCCTCACTTGATACTGATTTCTCCCTTCTTAAACCACATCTTAAAACCTTTAGATGACTAAAACATCATAAACATTGACCATTGGCACCTGGCCACCTGTCCTGTGTGGCTTTGTGTCAAATCCCATTAGCATGCCAGGAACTGCTTTTGTTCATCACCACCAAGAACCCAGAGATACCCCTCTCTCATTCATTTGCATTAATCGCTGATAGGTTTGCTCTGGGCTTCAAATATGTATCAATACATTCTCCCCACTTCATCTCAAGAGGGCCTGCCAGTCTAAGAGCCCTGCTGTTATTATTTCCATGCTATATATGTTCTTAGCAACATTGATCCATTCCCTTTAACCATGGGGTGTACCTTTTCCATTTCATGGCTAGACAAGCTCTTGCTGCTAAAAGTAGAGACACCACGATTTTTGGCAGTCTGACATAGTCTCCATCCTCCCCCTTCAAACCAAACAGACCATCATGGGTGACTTAACCTGTGCAATTCCGTCCAGATCTTTAATCCACCCCAGGACTTAATCCCAGAGGAATTGTACCCTTGAGCACAACCACCACATTTGCCAATAGTCAGTACTCACTCCATATCCCCTCCAACAAGCAGGGTGAGTATTTTGAAACAATTTGGAAAGTCTGACCAGATCGTATTGCAACCTGTGAAGGAGCTTGGTGGCTTGCAGCTCATATTGACTGCAGATCGATGTCTGAGAAGCTCCCCTGCAGAGTCTACCCACAGAGCTGAGTCTATATCCACTTCCATGTCTCATTCCCACCGTCCCCTCAGTTTCTCAGTGGACCTACTCCCAGATTCCACAAGGGCCCCATACATTGCCGAGATCAATCCCTTCATTTTGGTTCCTTTATCTAAGAGTTTTTCAAAGGGGGTGAAGTCCCTCTTCTGTATCTGTTCCTTCCAACCAACTCCAGTTAACACCCCCTTTAACTGAAGATACGAGAATACTGAGAGTTTACCTATGCCCAGTGCCTCTTCTATCTCGATTATGATGATTAATCTACCCTCCCTCCAGAGATGGCCAATCCTTTCAACACCTGCCTCAAACCATCTCTGAAAGCTTTCAGGGTTCGGAATAGCCTGCCTAATTCCCAGTACCCAGTTCCCCACGATAGGATGCTCCCGAATTATGCAGGGGAGCTTACTTCTCGGTACCCACAGCCATTCCCCAACTGTGGCAGGGTGCAACTTTAAGTTATCCAACGTAATCCGTTGGAGATCTATTTGGGCTCTAAAATGAGCTATGAGAGCTCTAAGTTGAGCGACTTTATAGTAGAGGTTCAAATCTGGAACGTCTACTCCTCCTTTCACTTTGGGTAGGACTAATATGCCCTGCCAAAGAAATCGCAAAAGGGTGCCCTTTGTCTCTTGAGAAAAATGTGTCTATGATATGGATGGGGAGCATTTGGAACATATAAAGGATCCTCGGGAGGGAAACCATTTTAAGAGCATTGAGGCGACCCAACCATGATATTGTTAGCTTATTCCACTTCAAGTACACCTTCATTTTGGCCATCATGGGGGGGAAGTTTGCCTCAAAAAATTTCCCAAAATCCCTACTGACATTGATACCCAAGTATCTTAAAGTTCCCAGGTTGACCTGCACCCCCAGAGGTGCGAACCTCCCTATTTCGTCATCCCTTGTCCTGTTCAAGGGGAAAATATCTGATTTATACTTATTAATCTCAAGTATCGCCAGGAAGCCATATTGTTCAATCAGTTGAATCGCCACCGGTATGTAAGTAAGGGGATTCATTATGTGTAAAAGAATATCGTCTGCATAAAGAGCAACTTAATAATTCACCCCTCCTACACAAGAATCCCTCTATGCGGGGGTCATCTCTAATCTTCTGGCCGAGAGGTTCTACTGAGAGTGCAAATAAAGTCGGGGAAAGGGGGCAACACTGCCTAGTTCCTGTTCCCAACCCAAACCAGAGGGAATACCCACTGTTTACAGCCACACATGCCTTGGGGGATAGGTACACTGCCATTATCCCACTTAGAAGCCTTTCCTCTATACCACACTTAGTGAGCACTGCTTTCAGAAACCCCCTCTCCATCCTATCAAATGCCTTCTCAGCATCTAGTGAAAGGAGGGAGGGGTCCCCAGTTATTCCCTGAGCTTCATGCACCAGGTGTAAGGTTTTCCTCATCATTTCAGCTCCCTATCATCCCCTGATAAAATGCACTTGGTCCGGGTGGATCAGTCTTGGCCTGTCCCCCTCTAGCCTAGCCACAAGCACCTGGGTTTGGATTTTGGCATCTATGTTAAGAAGGGGGTTTGGGAAATATGCAGCACATGTTTGGGGATCTGTGCCCTCCTTATGTATTACCGTGATAAGCGCCCAAGCAAAGTACTCTAGGGCCTTCCCGGTATTTCATATGGTGTTAAACAGTTCCATCATATAAGGGAGTAGGGTGGAGAGGAAATATTTGTAAAACCCTGCTGAGAACCCGTCCTCCCCTGGGGCCTTTCCCATCAGCAACCTTGCCAGTGCCAGCTTAATTTCATCCTCTGTTATGGAGGCCTCCAATGTGTGAGTCTCCAAGTCAGACAGTTTGGGCAACTGAATATCAGCTAAGTGTGTGTCTATGTCTCCCACCCCAGGTTTAGACTCTGATTCATACAGCTTCTCATAGAAGGAAGCAAAGGCCTCTGGAATCCCCTCTGCCAAAGGCTCTTTTACCTTGTCCCTCCCTTCAATTTGTGTAACCGATCTTTCTGCTCACGGCCCCCTTAGTCTAGGTAACCATGATTGTGTCCACCTTGTCCCCTTTCTCATAACATTTCTGTTCCCGAAATCGCAAGTTTTAGATTATTTTCCCCTCCTCCAGATGCCACAGCTCCTCTCTTTTCTCCCTAGCCTCGAAGACACAGTCCTCTCGGCCCTCCAAGGACTCATGCACCATTTTCTTCAGTTGTTTTATCTGTTCCCTCAGCCTATTTTCAATAATTGTCCACTCCAATTTTCTTCATAGCCCCTTCCCAGATTAGAATCCCCCACCAAGTCACCTTCCGTGATTCCCAAACAATTCTTTTCTCCACCTCACCTTTGTGATTCATATTGAAGTATTCCCCAATGTCCTTAGCCATCTTCAAGTGGAATACTGGGTCTTTCCAAGGAGATTAATTACACCTTCCTTTTGAGCCCTTGGGCTCGTCCCCATCCAGCCCAAATCCCGCTGTCACCATATCATGTACGGACCAGGAAATCGGACGAATCCCCAAGCTCTGCACCTCTTCCCATAAGTCCCTTGAAAAAGACATATAATATATCATAGTATAGGTTCCATGGGGGTGAGTAAAAGGTAATCCCCGATTCCTGAGGGTGGAACTGCCGCCATATGTCTCACAACCCATACACTTCCAATGACTCCTGGACCTCCCCATATCCTGGTCTTGGCGGTTCCTGTTCCCTACCGTGTCACACCGGTCTGTCTAACTTGACATCTGCCCATACATTAAAGTCACCTCCTGTAATATGGTGTCCTGAGCTTTCAACCAGTATTTTCGAGTGGGTACTCTTCAGAAAACTCAACTGTCCTTGGTTTGGGGCATAGGTTGTGGCAAGTGTGAAGTGCACCTTTTTAATGGTACCCGACTCCAGAAGGGCCCTCACCCCCATGTCTGACGAGACCTTAGACACATCCATCTAGAGCATTCTACTTACTAGGATACACACTCCAGCTTTCCTTAGGGGACCAGATCCCCAATATTCTCGGCCAACTAATCCACATGTGATCATTTGTTCTCCATCCTTACTAAATATAGTCTCCTGGAGGAACAGGATAGCCAGTTCCACCCTCTCGAATTCCCTTGCAACCAGTGATATTTTAGTTTGTGAGTTCAATCCTTTTATATTAAGAGTGCCAATCTTCAAAAGGTCTTCCTGTGGCCTTTCCTCTTCTGCAGCCACTTTGGGAGCACCCTCCTTGCTACGTAGCAAGCCCTTGTGTGCCAATTCAACCTTTATCATGAAAGGAAAACCAAAACGAAAAAGCCTGAACCAAGGTCTCAATCTCCCCCCCAATCCCCAACCCCACTCCCACAATCCCCCCATCCCTGAAAGGGCACCCATCTCTCCCCAGTTAGCATAACTAGGTTAAAACTGAACCACCAACAGAACCCGTATGATTGGATCCCTTCCATCCAAACCACTTACTCTAGAGCCCCCTTCTAACCCCCTCTAACAAACTCTTATCAAGTATTAACTGAAACTCCCCCCAGCCCTTAACCCATGCACCACTACATTATAAACATTAAGAAGCGGTTGGGTATACAGTAAACCACAGCACGGTCCCCACAACCTGAGATCCCTCTGATTGTGACCCTCCCTTTTTCGAAAGTCAACTCTGGGATTATACACCGGTGTTAGGTCAGGTCTCAGCCGCCCGGTGAGTGTTCGACTTTCTAAACTACCGGTATCCTGGCATTTGTCTTCTATTAATTCCCTTAATACACCATTGTCCGTCACCTGTCACCTTTTCCTTTGAATTCTAAGGGTTTTTGACTTCCCTGTGACTCTGTGAATATCCTCCTCGGTAGTCAATTTGTATTTGTACCCGTCCACTTCAAAAGTGATGGAGAACGGGAACCCCCACCTCTATCGAACCCCTTTCTCATTTAACCACTTTGTGAGGGGTGAGCACGGTCTTCTTTTGGTAAGGGTCAGAGAGGACAGATCTTGAACAAACTTTACTACAGTCATACCATACATCACTGGGCCTGTTTTCCTTGCTCTCTCCAGGATGTTGAGCTTGTCAGAAGAGTTATGGAAGTGTGTGAGGACTGAGCTAGGGCCCCCGTTGGGCCACTTGCTCTGCAAATCCTCTCCATTTTTGCTTCCTCAAATGTGCCGTCATCGAAAATTAGTTTTGTGACTTCATATAGAGTTCTCCTCAAGTCCATCTTGATCCCCCCCTCTTTGTCTGGGATCCCAAAAGGTCTTAGATTGTTACGCCTTTTGCAATTTTCAATGTCGTCCATTTTCAGTATGATCTCAGCTTCTCTCCTTTCCATTTCAGACATTTGCACATCCAGATGGGTCTCCAGGGTGTCCAGGGAGGACTGGTTATGATCTACCTTTCCCAGTCTCTCCTCCATTTTATTGATCCTTTGGGTAATTTTATCAACCCTTCCTCCAATGTCCACCTGATGTTTCTAATCTACTCCAATAGTGCTGCGACATCTGTCCCGTGAGGCTGTTCCTCCCCCGTTTGTCCTTGGTGTATATTCGACACTGGCAAACTTAGATCTTGCATCCATGTGCCACCACTCAGTGACTTGCGTACCTGAATGTGTGTGGTGATGCACTGGAAATTGACTGGCATGGCTTCCACCTAGTGTTGATGAAGCCTACAAGTCGTTTATCAGCCTCGAGTTCACTAAATTAAGAACCATCTCCAGTCTCTCGTGTAGCCTTGAATGCTCTATTATATCTTGTAAAGATTGGAAAGTCCAAAGTTGCGCTTCCACTTTCAAGTTGTTAGGTGCAGTTTACAAAATTTCAATAACTAGAAATACCACTTTGTGCCTCTGTGTTTATTGATTATTCCACACAGAAAACAAAAAAATATAAAAAATAAATAAAGGACCAATTGGGTTTACTTCATTCCATTCAGTAAATAAGGTTGCTGTGTTCACTTTGATCCTGGTTATTAGATCCCCTAATAACAATTGAATGTAATGCATTCAATGATACATTTTCAGTTCTTTCATTGGTCCTCATTATTTACTGTCCATACCAATTGAATTCATTTCATTCAATGATAAATCTGCATACTTTTCATTACTCCTGGTTGTTTGCTCCCAAGTTGTAATAAAAAGAAAAGAAATGATTCAATTCCCATTGGGGTAGCTATGCTTGTTTGTATAAATGACAGCATGTGATACTTCTGGTCAATGTTGTATGGGACAAACCTTCTAACTCATTTGTTGACCTTGTCATTGTTTTGCTGTATCTTCTATTATTCTAAGGTCTGCATGGTTTGATTGCCATCTATTATATCTTGGGAGTACTGGGTAGGTACTTTGATGTCAAGAGGTTGACTCCTGGTGGTTGTAGAGCCTCCTTCAGACCAAGAGCATGCTACTAGGGGCCATCCACCTTGCCCGTCCGCTCTTATCCAATTGATGGACTGCCTCTTCACTTCAGAGTGGGGCTCCCTGCCGTCAAATCAGTTATTCTCTACTAAGGTATTTCTTCTGTGGCCAGCCACTCTTAGACATCAACTACCACTTATCACTGACAGGAGGGGAGGTGGGCACAGACCCCTGAGTAGGGGACACTCACCTCCCCATCCCACCGCTGTCCGAGCATGCCTTCTTCTCCATCAGGTAGTGCAAGGGGACTCCCACTTAATATAGCGTGCGCTGGTGACTGGGCCTGACCCCTGTTTCTGGTGATCACTGGGAGGCCTGTGGGATACTTTCCTGGTTCTGCTGCTTTAAAGGGTCTCAGCAACAGTCCTTTCCTTATGAGCAGTCTTTTTGGCTTTGCTGCCTTGGGTCTGACGGCCTTGAGCTTCACGACCTTGGCTGGGCTCTACTTTGCCACTTTTTCCTTCCCAGCTTTGGCTTTTGCAGGGCTCTTGGCAGCCTTTTTGGCTGGGGCAGCTTCTGGCTTTTTCGGGCTCTTGGGTGCTGCCGGTTTATTCACCTACTTGGGACTCTTCCTGACTCCAGCGGGAGACTCCTTGGGCCTCCTGGCAGCTCTGTCCGGCTTCTTGGCTGCAAGCATTTTACCCTCCACCAATGTTTTCTAGGTTGCCTTCTCCCTGCCCTGTGAATGCTTCTTGTTTGGCTGAAGGGAACAGAGGCCACAGTGTCCCCGAACTGGGCAAGGACCCACCTGCACTTGACGTAATGCTTGACTCTGCCATTATTCTTGTCCACGTCATATCCCTGGACACAGAGCCCTTTTGGGGGTGGTCAGGGAGAGTCCAGCCAGGGCCTGGGGGGGCGCGGTCAGACACGCTGTGCCCGTGGGTTTGTTGGCCCAGGCCAAGCACTCCTGCCCCAGGCATAGCTGTCTTCCCACACTCGGCACTTGCAACAACAAGGACACCCGAGAGACTCTGGATGCTAGCCGGAGTCCAGCGTGTGGCTTACAGCAGCCACAGGCCTCAGTTGAATCAGTGGGGTGGCCTACACCCTCCCAGACAGCATGGGGACCAGGGTGTGTCAGGAGGGGTAACGTACCTCACTGCTTTGTGACTGAATCTACGTACTCCCTCCCTGGCTGCAGTCAGGTTGTCCAGTAGGTCCTCCAGTTGGGCTGGCAGCCCGCCCACTATTTCTTCTCCTTGCATCTCAGGCAGGAGAGAGCACTTTTGTTTTTGGCCGCAAGCATCGCAGGGGCCGTACTCAGCGAGTACAGGTCTGATTTTGATTGTTGTTGCACCCTCACCAATCCTGTAATATGGGGTTGCATACCTAGGGGGCAAAAACGGGGTGCTCGCAACACTTTTGGGGTCCGCTACGGGAGAGGAGAATGCTCATACTCCCTTTATTGGTGCAGCCCCTAGTAGTCTCCAGTGACATTTTTAAGGGTGTTATACAGGGCTTGAGATGTTTTGGGATGTGTAAAAGCTAGCTTTGTAGCAGTGCATGTTTTTCACATTGTGCCGGGTTCATTTTGTACTTTCAAGTTTGGCACAGGTAGTATATCTGAGTGGCTACATGCTCGTTTGGAAGCAAGATGACACAGAGCAACACAGGTTTAATTCCCGGGTCCGTGCTTAGAAACCTCTTCGGTATTAAGTGCGTTATAAAACAAAACAATTATAATTAATTCAAAAAGTAAGGTGCTACATTTTATTTTATTCTGCATGCAAAGTGGAGCAACAGAAAATGTGTCTATGCTCTGTCTGCAGAGTGTTTGTCCGCATCTTTACATGTGAAAACTGCAATGTGTAATTTAAAACACAATTGTGAAGTAGAAATGTGCCAGGACTTTTTAAATATGGTTCTAAATTTTGACAATGCTGACAATGTGAAGTTAGTATTTGAGTATGTGCTGGAGATCACACATGTTGTGCAAATGGTATAGCAGGGATTTATTTTGTACAAAATGCTGGCATGACAGATTTTAAGGGGAAATGTGCTGAGGTGTTACACCGGGCTTGAGATGTTTGGTGGCCTGCCATGTATTGATGGAGGACTGTTTCTGTGTAAAAGGTGTTCATTTCTGATCACATATTCTTTCTATTTAGAACTTGTATGTCTTCCAACAACTAGATGGCACAGGCGGCAGCGTCTCTGGATGTGGCTAGTGGCAACCAATAAGCGTCAGCCATTCGATTTATGGATCCTGGGTTACCCATGGATGTGGATTGTGGACCCTCTCAACCAACATACTCTGACGCCATGGAACTAGGGCTGCCCATGGAAATGGCTACAGGGACCTCACAATCATTGAGAATGGATGTGCATAGCAAGGATTTGTGGGATGTGCTATAGAGGGGGTTCGTAGTACAGGGGACTTCAAGCCACAAATGCCAAGGGGTATCAGCCGACAATGGTGAATGGCTCTGGGAGTACTTCAAGTGGCTTCGGTAACTGGTGTTGTGAAATGTCTCGCGAAGAGATCAGCGGTATTGCACTCCATCACTATCTGCAAGCACAATGTATAGCAGGGATGACTACACCCATTGTTTTGTCATTGTGAGCAGGTATACAGTGAAGGAGCTGCAACTACCAAGGCTGTAGGTCTTTAAGGTTGCCTCACAACCAACGGTGTGGAAAAGACTTGACAAACAGAAGTTATTTTGGACACTGTCACTACAGTTTTTAAGTGTGAAGTATAGTCCTGTAGGTTCCTTGGGGTGGGGCAGTCATATGTTGGATGATTCATTATAACATATAAAGGCATGTTGTGTATTATATACAGTGGATCTGTGGTTTATATAGTCTTTAATGCCATATTGTTGAAGAAAATATGCAAAAACTTCCACATGTTTTTATCGCCACTTCTAGGTAAGCCAGAGAAGACCATGCATTTCATTTGTAAGTTTTCACGTGGTGCTTAAGCACCAAACATACATGTCCAGATACAGCTGTGTTTGCTTTAGCCACCCCTAGAAGGTTGAAAAGTTAACCACCAGCTGTAATTTACGTAGATAACTGAACATAGTTTTTAAGTGCTCAGGTATTTGTCATTATGGTAACCTGCCTACAACATCCATATGTGTGTGTGCTGGCAAGGCTTTCCAGCTGCGGCAAGAGTTTTTTTATCAGAACACTTCTAGAAAATGCGCACAGCGCAATGTGACACACATGTCCTATAATATTGTTTGGTTCTACCGCTGCTAGCAACCTCTTTATACCACCCTCCAACAGCAGTTTAAACACTTTTGGTCTGTAGAGGGTATGCCCGACAGTCTCAATGACAATAGTTTACTCCCACCGAGCATGGTGAATATGATCATTGTAGACAATTTGACAACTGAGGTGAATAAACGAATATTGCTATCGGCTAAAAGGTCTTGCAGGTTGGCGGATTCATAGGGTATTTGATAGGCACAGCCCTACCACCAATCACCAGCTTGCTTAAGGGGCAGTGATGGAGCACACCCATAAAATGTATTTGGTGGACAACCGGCAGTTAGAAAGTCTGACAACCCCCATACCCCAGGTAAATTGGGATATGCATAGGGTTGCCACCATGAGTCTCGACTCGGAAATGACAGATGTTTTAAGCCAACCTGATTTACCGGTGCATGATAAAGCTGACTTATATATGGATATCCTACATAAATACTTAACCCAAACTCGACAGTGAAAAACTAACTAACTTTATACATGCCGCCTGAGGAATAAAGCTGCTTGAAGGCCAGCCCACTTCTATAATAAATGCACCCATAGGCTGGAAGAATTTCATGCAGGCAGTCACTGATTTAAATATCCTGACTGTGGGGCATTACATTAGTGGGGGTGGTTTTAAAAGATCTATGAAGCGTGTCGTTATACACAGCGATAAATGCTGGGAACACCTCCACATATCTAAGGGTGTTTTTAGCTGTGGAAAATCACCAGTGCCCTGTTTTAAATGTGTGTATAAAACATTCTACAATAAGGCATATACTACAGAGTGTGTTATGAGTGATGCACCCCGTGTTGCCTTAGAAGGCTCTGTAGCATCTTATTTTAAAACACCTTACCAGCATCCATCCGTAGTTTAGCTGGGATTCTGCCTTTGTTAAATATGCGATTAAAAGTCGTCGCCATGCTGTGACCTGTCTTGATCTAAAAAAAGCCTCAACATAGGCATATTTTAATAGAATGTCAATGCCGACTAGAATGTAGCAGAAGCCATTGTTGTCTTTGCAGAACTTGCATAAGTCCATAATGTCTGCCTGCCATTGTTAGTCGACGTCAGATATCACGGTCATTCGTCATTTAAAATGATTTAGGGCCTCATTACGAGTTTGGAGGCAGCCATGCCCTTAATAATAAGGGCATGGCTGCCTCCAAACTCGGGTCCGGGTCCGTGATCCCTGAATGGGGAAATACTGGGCCATTCTGACTTTGGAGGACTCAGTATTTCCCCATTCAGGGAACCCAGACCCGGACCATCCCCATTCCCATGAGTCCCCATAGGGCTCAATGGGTATGGGGAGCATGCTAACAATGGGCCCGTTAATGACGGGCCCGTTGTTAGCATGCTGGTCCCCTCGCGGGACCCACAAAGGACATCTGGTCTGACCAGACATCCAGAGCGGGTCCCGTGAGGGGGCCTCGTAATGAGGCGGTATGGGGTTAATGGCACCGGCCCCTTTACCATCGCGCTAACTCCTTACCGCCTCACTTGTAATGAGGCCCTTATAGTCGGCTTGTGTAGTGTGTAGGCCTCCTCTACTGAAAGCCATGTGTTGACAGCTACTCGTGATACCTTCTCACCACCGGTTTGCAGTTTACGGCACAGTCTGTTAACCCCCACATAACTACCAACACCTTCTTCATCATAATATATTTTTGACAGTTTCAGGCCAGACATGTTCACTCCATAACCGCTCAATATAAAGATGCAACCAGGTTTTATAAACATCAGATTATTATTACCATTTAAAACATATATTTTTATTCAAAATGTTTTCTCATAAAAATATAAGAACAATTGGTCCTGCTACAGGCTCACTAGTACATGTGATTACTGAACAGATACATTGCACGCCACCACCTCGGTAAGCAAACATGTCAACATTCCAATAGGCATTCAATTATATATCCTTTATCCCGCCCACTTGACAACCGTTTTCTCAATTATGTTTCTAACAGCCATTGGACACATGCGTCTAAACTACTTCATTTTAAAATGGGGGTAATTCGCCAATTCTATACCCCATAATGTTTTAGACACATATTGTTCAGTCCTTAAGCCAATCCTTATCTGAGTCAGCGGCTGCACCAAGCGCATAAAATCTACTAGACATTTAGGGCTCAACATGTAACATGTTTTACCTGGCAAATTATCGATGTAAGATATTTCCAAACATTTATGAGCATCCAGCTCGAGATCATCAATTTTATGTCTGTAGCACTATCTGTAACAGTGTTGCTTTAAACACGCCCAAGCCACTATGGCCGTAAATCCCTGGATAGCTTGAATATCAATGTGGGAGAGAGAAGTTGTTTCCGTATCAGTGTACATTAAAGAGATACATTCCTTAAACAGACTGTTATTCCCCAGGCTTCCAATTAGCTTTGAACAGCAAGCACAATGAATAATAACATTGTCATTAACACTACCAGTCTCCATTATTGAAACACATTCCTTACATAAGCAATTGTCAGGATCCAATGGGGTTTCAAGTTGGTTTGAGCAGCAAACATAATTACTATTGATAGTCTCTGGTACAGCTTGGCACTCCTCCCCCCGCACACAGGGGCCTGTTTTTCATCAAGTCTCCTGGGAGCTAGATCCATCTCCGGCAACATCACTGCCTGCAAAACCCTAGATTCACAGTCCCTGTCTTTGGGGGCCAGATTGGCCGTGGCTGGTTGCTCCAGAACCACATCATTGTCGTCCCAAAACACTTCGGGTTCATAGTCGGCCATTAAATCCTGGGCTTCTTCCATTCCATAATACACCATAAAACTATCAGAAATATGACTATCATCATAACCCCTTGGGCTTCCATGGCCTGTTTTCCCCTCATCGTAAGTGTAGATGTTCATAATCGTCATTTCCTGAATAGCCCCTGGAAAGCTAAAAGAGCGCACGTGTTTCCCAGGCCTACCACAAAGGCTATATATCTGGGTTGAAAGCCCCTACCCCATGCCATCATAGCCTTAGGGCCATCCCTTTAGATCGAAATGTATATCAAACATTCTTGGGGTTCTTAAAATATATAAAATGTATATAGAAATACTGGGGTTCTTAGCAAAGGTACACCAACTTTATATAAAAATAATATAAATGTATATTAAGATTAAAATGAATGGGGTTCAATAAAATTGCTATCAAAAACTTTGGGGGGCTTATCCATTTGATATACAATGTATATCCGCTTCCTATCACCCCAGAGTGGAGCCCCTCTCTGACATCATCAACATGTCCATCTGCAAAACCCTAGATGCACAATCACTGTCTTCAGAGCTCACTTCGTGCTCATCGCTCAACCAAGGAGCATCGTCGAGCGCTGCTCCCATCTTTATATAGATTTTATATAAAACGTATATTCACTTTATATCAAAACTGATATAACTTAGAAAACTTATTATATCCAATATACATTGAATATAAAATCGATATCAAACAATTTTGACATCATTTTTAGATCAAATATATATTAAGTTTATATCAAAACACATCAAAAGGGGGAGGGACTAACACCGGATGCAGGGGGCGTGACCACTTGGCACAATTCTGAAAAAGGGGGCCCCTTCTAATAATCACATCATTGTTAACCTTAAACTGTATCCTGCAGGTCAGATAGATAAGGAACTGGAAGGTAATTATGTCATTCAAAGCTGGATGTGTCATTTGGTACTTCTTTAGATCAAGGCTGTATTATTACTTCTGCTTAGATAGTGGTTGTCTAACCTTTAAATAGTTTTTACTAATAGTGGATCATTTTGATTAATGCGCCATTTGCCATTGCTCCTACTTCATCAGTCATGTCTAAAATAAGTAGTGATATTTTCTTAGCATTTTACATTATTTATTTATATTTGTGCCTGCTATATGGCTTTTTAATAATTTGTTACATGTTAAATTGACTGCTCGTCCTGTGTTACAATTGTAATAAATAGTGTTAGTAATTATCACTGTATTTTACATTTGAACCCAATTATTGTGATTCTTGGGATTGCTTAATGTCTTTGACAGAGGTTGTAGCCGTGATAAAATGCAGGTAAGAGGGGCACTTGCCCGGCCCAAAACAGAGATTAGCTCCCCTGCCAAATGTACTGTTTTGTTCAGGGCTCTGACTAAAGTTACCATCGGGCTTAGTATTGTGTAGGGCATTCTGTCTTGTTTCCTGCTTCTGCAGTTATGATCATGAGAACACAGCTCTCTACACCACGAAAAATAAACACGCCATACAGTAAACAGTTCTGCACAGCCTTCGTTATTTTCTGCAGATCAGAATGAAAACACATGGAAATACACACGATGTACAATTATTCTAACATCGAAAGCGATCTGAGAAAACCGAAATACATTCCCATTTACCTACACATAATATTTTCACAATCTGTCAAAATGATGAGCTTTTCCTTGCCTCTTTCACCATAGTTGAAACGCTTCTCCCCAAACAGTGGTGCATTGCTCTATCTCTCTCTTTTTCCAAACTTGGCAGAGCACGCTTGTCCAAACAACCTTGAGAAATAGCTCTGCTCTTTCCATATTTTAGAGCAATAACTCCCCTTTTTTCCTCAGGAAGCTAACTTCACATAGAAAGCGCATTTGTGCTCCAGAGAATTAAGAACAAAAGTTTATCTATAATGTGTAAAATTCTGTTCATTTGTCACTTAAATGCTTACCATGAATTTTGAAATTGCCTTGTCTCGTCTAAATGACAGCAAACCCACTGGAATGTCCACGAGCCCTCTCTCTCATGCACTCTCATGCCTGTCCAGGGAAACTACAGCTCCTCTCCTCTGCTAGCCAGTACATGAAATCCGGGCTCTGCCCCACACTGATAGCACTCTCCGACTTTTCTCTCTGTGTTCTTAGCAAGAAGACCCAGCCAAAAAAAAAAACATTTTTCTTTCTCCCTGCACCTTTTTGAATCTCTTTCTACATATATCACTCTACATAAAGTAAATGATTTTCCCGCCTCTGGCAGTGATGTCATGCATCAATCAGACTCCTCCTCTGGCATGACCAATACTTATAGAAACTTACAGAAGTCCCTATTTTATTTCACCTCAACCTAGAATAAAATTTGGTTCAATGGGCCGGGAATCAAAATTTGCAACATTCGCCTTCGAGCTGTCTGCGCTAGCAACTCAAGCACAAAGGCCTGTTCTATACAGAATTATTTCTGCAAATTCCTTGTGCAGCCTTCATGTCCCCATCACAAAAGCAGTTTTAATTCCTGCATTTATTTCTAAACAGCACTGCAGAGTCTGTGCCTGCAGCCCAATTTACACTCCAGTTTGCACCCAAAGTTGGCACCCATTCTAATCACTAATTATGTGAATGGATTAGGCATTAAGGGTTAATTATAATTATGGTAGGGGTTAGTAGGAATACATGTTTATTAGTCCCTACACTACAATGCAGTTCTATGTTACAATATGCTTATTCTATGCTATTAATGCTATGTAACCGATGCTCGGTCTGGTTGAAATTTGCACCAGTTATATCTCTAACAGGAGAAATGGCATACGAGGAGGCGTGCATGTGTTTTTGGTTATTTACTCACCCACTGGCTGCCCATGGCCGTGCTAATCCATATGGTTATTCCCACCCACTTACTGTCCATTGCTGCCCAAAACACATCCTCCTGGGATTTCCTTGAGCTAGCTTTCTCAAGCCTTACCATCAAATCTTTTTTTGAAGTATCTGCCAGCGTTTTTTTCAATACAGTCTTCTGGTAGGTAATGACTTAATGGGATCTGTGTAGTCAAAATGTCAACCAGGCCTGCCTTCAGACATTCGATTTAGAAGCACTATGTGTGTCCTTCACTGAAGTCCTTTTAAAAACAAGCATTGGCATAGCTAATAATATTGACTTGTGCATAGGTATTAGGCAATTGCCTGGCACTGCTATTATATGCCCAGGTATTCGCACGCACCATTTTGCACCAGCTACCATTTATGGCCAATTATATGCACTGTGGCAGTGCCTGGCAAATGCCTTTTCCATGCCAATACAAAATCCCGAACTGTTGGCATTGCCAATGCTTTTTATCTACATTAGTGAAGGGTACCTTGTATATAATGAGTATACTTTGCATATAAAACTTAACATGGCATGAGCTGGTACACTTAGCACATCATTTCTGTATGTGGGAATCTGAGGCAATATTTAACATATGATGACTAGATCTGTGAAGATTTAACTGTCAGAGGATGGCGCTAATTGGCTATACAGGGTTGAATGGGCGTATGATGGCAAAGCCTCTGGTCTCTGTTGGCTCTGATTGCTTTGTTCTTGGCATATCATAATGAAATCCATGGCATATGTCATGGCCTAGATGATACATGGTTGGCAGCTAAACAGCCTTTTATGCACTTTTGATTTATTTCATTTTACACTTATTTTAGTGTATACTGTACATTTGAGATGTCCTTTCCTGTGATCCAATCAGCGTCATTGGTAAGGAAATATACCTTCCTGTGATGTGATTGGGTCAAATGCTTTCTCAATTATGCGTGATGGCACATCCTGTGATGTCATCAGGTGTGTGATGTCACTTCTGTGGCCCTTGACATTTTGGTGAAATGACGTTACTGGCTGACCTTTGGTGGAGCCCCAAAAAAATAAGCCACCAGGCCATATGCGCACCACTATTTGGATGTAAGGTTATATTTTACGAAAGAGATCATTATAAAAATCATGATGTAAGAATGTTGTAAATGAACATTCAAAGGTTCAGTCCTGATGTCAATATGTAATGTTGTTGACCTGGTGCACCCTTCCCAGTGATCACTTTTTAATTGTTGCTATTAGGTGGTGCTAGTGCCACCCATAAGTCATAACTATTGCATTAGAGTAAAGCTAGGGATACATGGCTCATAGGTATTGTTTGGTTACCCACCCATTGACTGTTCGTTTCCATGTTAATGTCTATGATCATTCCCATCCACTTCCTGCCCCTACACACCCAAAACACATTCTCCTAGATCTCTTTGAGGCAGGCTTTTCAAGCCTTACCATCAAACTTTGAGCGTGAAGTGTCTGCCAGTGTTTTCTTTTAATTTTTTTATTCTAGTCTTCTGAAAGTTAATGACTGAAATGCAGCTGTAAAGGCGCTACTGAAGTAATAAACATGGTTTAACCATCTCTGCCCTCAGCCACTCAATCTATAAGCACTATGCGTGTCCGTTACTGAAGTCTTGTTAAAAACAAGCACGGGCAAAGCCAACAGTTTTGGCTTGTATATAAGTATTAGGCATTTGCCTGGCACTGCTATTATATGCCCAGCTACACACATCATGTTGCCGCTGCTACCATCAATGTGCAGTTAATATCACTACGGTAGTGCTTGGAAAATGCCTTTCCCATGCCTACACAAAAGCCAAAATGGTTGGTTTTGCCAGTTCTTGTCTCTTTCATGAAGGTGGGCCATGGACATGGCACATTTGTCAAAGTGGCTGATGGGTAGTAGCCGCCTCCTCTTCTCTCGCTGGGTGAGTGAAGACTGCCTCTTCATCGGTTTCGTGGGGAGGGGCACACAGAAGCTGCCTTATCTCCATCTGGGGGGAGTACAGCCGCTGCTTCCCGGGCTGGCAAGTGGGGGCCGCCTATCCACCGGGCTGGGAAGCAGGGCCATCGGTAGACATGTAGCTCCAAGGCCCATGCGTGAGGAGAGCAGAAGATGAAACAGATTTCCCGGGGAGCGCTTCTTCTTGAGGCGGAGAGGCGGGGGGAGGGGCAGGCAGACAGCAGAGTGGATTTCTGCCTGAGTGGTTATTATACCGTCGATTTGAGGAGACAGATGACGGCAGTGGCAGAGGAGGCAATAATTGAAAGCACCATGAAACATTAATGAATGCCCAGGGACTGTATCAGGAGTCGTTAAAGCTCACTCCTTCCTCTCCCTGTCTCTCACTCTCTCGCTTTAAAGTCAAAATCTTTCCACTGCCCTCTAGGCTCAATTATATATTTTTGGGGATTTAAAGGTACGGGATCATTGATGACCCCGCAGCCAAATTAACAGTGTTCTGTAATATAACCGCATCCCTTTTTTTCACTACCACCAATTAAAATTCTATTTTAACTCCTACTCGGCTGTGGGGTGAAAGCTAGCAATTTTGCACACTACGGTAATGGCACACGTGTAAGCATGAAATGAAGGCAAGCTGATATCTGTGGTGTAATTAACAATTATTCCCGAGCTGCCAGCCCGCTTTGGGTCTGCTCTTAATTGGCACGTGTTTATGCTGGTTTTAAATTATGCACTTTGAAAAAAAAAGACACAACTATCACTACACTGCAAAGCCCGTCAGTGTTCACATGTTTTATGATTATTATTTTTTTTAAAGGGGAGACATTTATAGGATTGAAATGTATTATATAATTCCCTCTAAACATGTTCAAATGCTGTTAGAAAGCTGTGACTCACGTGACCATGCGGTGGATTCTTTTTTCACACAGCTCACGCGTCAGAAGTCAAGCACGTGAATATTGGCCCTCTTTTAACTGGGGATGCTTTTCAAAATTGTGACTTTCAGTTGTTTCATAGAATTCAATGGTGGACCAGCATTAAATGGAGTGTTTAAATTGTTTAATAATGAGCAAGACAGTGGTCCTGATTTAGAGTTGGGTGCAAAGTTAGGACTATGGCAGAGTGCGAAAAAGTGCCGAACACTACATTTTGTGGTGTGTGTCCCATTTGTGTGGGCCTGTTGCACCTTTAAGGAAAAGCGTCATGACCTCGTAATGACGCTCCTCTAATAAAATGGGCTCTGCTGGCACGTGAAGGGCAGTGCAGCAGAGCCCCAGGAAGCGCAACTCGTGCCTGTCTCGTTCTTTGGGTCTTCTGGTTGCCGTGTGATCACGGCCTTGTGTAGCAGCCCCGGCCTGGGTGCCCCCAAGCCGAGGCTGCAGTCCGCTGGGTGATCCCAGCCTGTATGTCCCGACCTAGTGCTCTGGGTCCTTCAGGGTCCTTCCTGCCTTGGATTTGCTGCGTGTCCGCAGCATGAAGGTTCTGCCAGGTGACCCTGGCGCTTGGTGGGCCCGCAGCGAGTTGGTGAGCCACAACGGGTCCCTGTGCGCCGGCTCAAAGCGCGACATACCTGCGTAAGGGGATGGGGTGCTGTGACCTACTGGTGCCTGGAGGCGGTGAACCAGGCCGCGATGGTGATACTTGAAAGCAGTTGCCTGCAGCATAAAAAGGGGTCGTGCCCCCATCAAGACCCGGGCGGCCCCAGAGAGAAAAAAGAAGTTTGATCCCGGAATGTGCGGCAACCTGTAGCAGCCACGAAAGGAGTGGGCATGGCCTCCAGGTGATCAAGGCCACGCGGCGCCCCAAGTGACTGTGAACAAAGGAGGGGAGAGTGGCCCAGTAACACCAGGCCGCGGTGTAGGAAAAAAAAAACATGTTGTCATTGGGAACTCATTGGCTGCATCAAAGGAACACTGGGCCTGCAACAGGCCGTATCACGGCTGCCTTGGAAGGGGATGTGGCCCAAGAATAACAGGCTAGCAGAAAGGAAAGAGAAAAAAAAAACAGAACACTTTTCCTTGGCTGAATCAATGTAACGCAGGGCCTGCAATGACCTGCATCAAGGCCAGCCTCAGAAGGAGGCGTAGGAGGGGCATGACACACAATCATCTGGGCCCACATTGTGTACTTGTCATGGCCACAGGCCCCAAAACACAAAAGCCACACCATCTAGTGATGGGGGCAATGGGTCACTTGACTCACTTATGTCCCTTGGGACCTATAAACACAGGGACCCTAGCTGGACTCATTTGAGATGTGAGCAGGAACACTTCAATTTCAGTGAAAGAGTGCTTTCATTTTACAAGAACTTTCCAGGAGCTGAAAGCCTTTATTCCAGAGAACATCCTCACTTCCAGGAAACAGGTGCTACATCGCTACATGTGCAGGCTCATCTCCTGACATCCAGTGATCTTGATCCCGACACTGCAGCACCACACTCTGCATCCATGAACTCAGACCCTGTGAAGAAGAAGAAAGAAAGACAAGATTATAACATTCGTCTTAGAGCCGCGCTGCATTTGAAACCTGTGCGCCCCCTAGTTAACAATTTACCAGCTACTGTACCACTGCAGCTTCGTTCCTCATTCCTTCCGGCTGTCGCCTCAAGCTCCCCAGCTTCTGCCAGGCCGGCAACATCACCTACAAGGGAAGAAAGCAAAAGAGCAAACTTCAAAAGTGGAACGGACAGCAATACAAGACAACAAACTTTACAATACAACAAAAACAGACGAGGAAAGACAAAGGCAAACAGGAACACTTACTGAAGTATAGTGGCTTAGTTGCAGCAGGACTGGACTTCCACGTGCAAGGGACCAGTGAAGGAACTTTTTCCAGATCATACAAGCACCCCTGCCAGAAGCAGCAGGATGGAGTGCTCGACAAAACTAATTAACAGGCGAGCTTTCCAGGGACAGCGCATCCCACGGGTACCACGGTTTCGGAGAAGGGGTATGGAAGGGTATCAGGTGCACAATCTGGCATACTCGACCTCATCCCCAGGAGGGCTCTAACCGTGCCCCAACACCTCCGCAGAGAGCAGGTGAGTGTAACAGTACTAAGACAGAGGTGGTCGAGGCCAGTAAACAACCCCACCTGACATCTCTACCATCAGTAGTCTCCCCGAAGTGTAGCAGCTCCTCAAGGTGTGCTTGTGCACCCTCCGTGACTTGGGCTTAGTGAAGTCATCAAGCCCTCGGCACACCCTCACCATCAACAAGGCCCTGAGAGGGTAGAAGCTCCACAGGGAGTGCTCATAACCCCTCAAGGACTTCCAAAGGGGTCAGTCAACCCGAAGCCCATCGGCAGTGAGTGCGTACTGTGCCGTGCCCAGCATCCATCTGGCGCCCCTGTATCCCTTTGATGTGGTGGGTGCGCCTGCCAGTTTAGGACCCCGGTGGACAGCCTGGGTAGAAAACCTGGAACTGCACTTTGAGGCGGTGGAATTCAAGGAAAGGCGAAACGTCCTACCCTACTTTACTCAGCCGGCCTGGTCATCCAGAGGCTGTTCATTACCCTGCGGCCCATAGACCAATCATATGGCGCAGCCATTGCAGCACTGAACGAGTTCTTCAGACCCATGGTCAACAGGGACTATGAAAGGTTTAGGATGAGGTGTGTGAGGCAAGAGGAAGGGGAGAGCCTTGATGTGTTTCATGGAAAGCTGTGTGGCATTGCATTGTCCTGTGCTCTGGGTAACTTTGAGGACGACAAAGTCAGGGCACAGATCATATATGGCTGTAGTTCATTTAAGCTGCGGAAACAAGTCCTCAGGGACCCAGCGCTAACCCTCGAACGAATACTAGAAGTTGGACACACCCAAGAGCCGGCGGGGGTGCATGCCTCAGCCATGGACCTTCCTAGGCAACAGTTCAAGCTGAAAGCCCCCATGCAACGTGTCAAGTTGGAGGAGGAGTCGGCCATCAGCAAGTGGCAAGGAGGTAGGCCGACGAGAAGAGGGGATTGGTCGAGGAGAGACCCAGGGGCCACAATATGCCATCAGTGTGGGTGGATCCTCCCGTACGCGCAGGAGTATCCGGCCAAACAAAGGACACATCTATGGGAGGTGCAGGAAGGTGGATCACTTTGCATGGGTGTGCCAAGCCCCAACGCTAGCCAGCATGGTGGGCAGACCGGCCAGAAGTACGCTGATGGAGGGCACAGGGAGAAAGCCCCCCAAGGCGGCGACGGTCCTGGTCACGGAAGAGCAAAGGAGGGGACTGTCTGACTCTGCCGAAGGCGAAGATGAGCAAAACATGTTCTTCTTATCCTGCAGCAGCGTAAGTGGCCAGTTTGATCCAGGCATTTTCTGATCCCAAACGCCTGCTGTGGGGCCCTGTGGTGTGCGTATTGGAAAGCTCACAGTTTGCAGTGATCTTCTAGTCTAGTAGTGGTGCTTCGACTGCAGTGCACCCTGTGTGTAGTGATTTGGTAGCATATTAGTAGCGTGTGGACTGGAATGCACCATATTGTCCTCTGTGTGTTGTGGGGTTTTTAGTTTGTTATATTAAAGGAGGGATGTGGTGTGTGTCCCATTTGTGTGGGCCTGTTGCCCCTTTAAGAAACAGCGTCATGACCTCGTCATGACGCTCCTCTAATAAAATGGGCTCTGCTGGCACATGAAGGGCAGTGCAGCAGAGCCCCAGGAAGTGGCAACTCGTGACTGTCTCATTCTTTGGGTGTTCTCATTGCCGTGTGATCATGGCCTTGTGTAGCAGCCCCATCCCGGGTGCCCCTAAGCCGAGGCTACGGTCCACTGGGTGATCCCAGCCTGTGCGTCTCGACCCAGTTCTCCGGTTCCTGCACGTTGCTCCCTGTGCCCACAGCATGATGTTCTTGCCAGGTGACCCTTGGGCTTGGTGTGGCCCGCCCCAGAGACCGGAGGCAGGCCACCACACATTTCACTTCACAGCATGAACCCGGCTCCCCACCACTAAGTGCCTTTAAGGGTCTGCAAAGTGCTGGCCACCCTTCAATTAAGTGGCAAACATGCAAGGGCATCTTGGTAGCAGACACTTTTCAGACCAATATGCAAAATCAAGTTTTACCCTCGATCTTGGGTGTGGTGTGGCTGCGCTACCTCTCTGAGACAGTATGCCACGCAGCAGTGCTCCATCATACAGATGGCGCACTGCTCAAGTTGCACAGTATTTTTGTCAGTGAGTGATTTGGGCAACACATTTTCTCGTTCATGCCACTGCATGCATTCCTCTTTCCTCGTATACCTCTACCATGCTGTATGCTTGCCCTCTCTTTGAATAAATGAATCCTCCTTGTGCATTGTGCGATTAATCTTAATGGTGCCTTAGGGGCAGGGCTGAGTGTGGAATAACTGCCAAGAGATATGCATGTAAGAACATGGAACAAAGAAACATTTAACATTAAAAAAAAACAGTTTGACTTCTAATGTGCACAAATCACATTATAAACCAACCTGGCAAATATAAATAGTGCTAGTATAACATTCGGACTGCTTAAGCTTCTCCATTCCCATGACTCATAACGGGGTGCAGAGGCACCCCACCAGCAGTGACACATGCTGGTGGAAAAGTATAGACTACGTGTACGCAGAGGGAGCTGCAGGGCCGACTCTAAAATCATCTCCAAAGCAAGAGAAAAGGCAATTGTGTGTGTGAGAGCGAGGAAAAGAGCAGCAAGGAAGCAATCAAACGTGTCAAGCAGTGATAAAGAGTGAAAAACAGGGATGGACGTGGGGAGGAGAGCGACAGAGAGAGGAGACATGAGAAGCAAGGAGAGGAGGAGGGCTAGGTGCAGAGAGAAATCTAGGGTATGTTGGAATAATAAAGACATGGAGAGATAGAGGGGTGAAAAGAGAGCACAGAAGAGAGGCAAAGGTGGGTGAGGAAGCTTAAACATGCTAGGGAGAAAAAAGGAAAGGGAAGGCTGATGCAAGGACGAATGAAGTGTGCCTGAGAGGAAACAGCAGATTCAAAAGGATGGAAACATGGACAGAAACATGCAAAGTGAAGAATGGGAAAAAGGCAGAGATAGAGAGGAAAAGAGGACTAGCAATATGGACTGAGAGCAAGAGGAAGTGGGAAAAGGAAAAGAAGCAGAGGGAGGGAGAGGCAGGGGAGGGCAGACATTGTTATTCAAACTGTCAGGATCAGTACCAGCAAATTACACATCTCAAAATGAATGTGGCTTAAAACTGTCACAGAGGGGTCACCCTGATAACTATTGTTTTACAATCTAGAAGTGACTAATAATTCCCCAACATTTTAATACATGTATAATAGCCAAGCTTGCTGGGCCAAATGATGCAGCAGTTCCTGGTACAATAGAATTCAAGCTGGGCTTGAGTCCAAGGACAAGGCTCGCAGGACTGTTCTGGATGAGTTGCAGAGGGCAGAGAATAGAAGAAAGCAGATTTAGAAAGAGGCTGTTGCAGTAGTCCAACCTAGAGAGAACCAGAGCTCTAGAGACAATGAGCTTCTGGGGGAAGGAGAGGAACAGAAGAATACCTCTGAGGAGGTGCAGTTGGTAGTTTGACTTCTTATATGTGAGGAGAAAGGGAGAGTGTGGAGTTGAAGATGTTCCTGAGGTTCTTAGCCTCACAGGTGGGAGCAGGAATAGGGCCAAGGGTGGCCGGCCAGAGAGTGACAGGAAAGGAGGGTGCAGGTGTGCTGATGAGGAGAATCTCCGTCTTAGTGGCATTAAGGCAGAGATTGTTGGCCGCACACCACTCCTGCATAGCAGGCAGACAGTCAGAGATGAGAGAAGGAAAAGAGGTGGCAGAGGGAATCCTGAAAACAAGCTGAATGTCATCCGCATAGCACTGAAATATGGAGCAGAGAACGGCCATGCAGTGGATGCGAGGTGCCAGGTATTGGTTGAACAGCCAGGGAGAGAGGTTAGACCCCTGGGGAACACCACAGGTAGAGAGTGAGATAGAGGAAAGGAAGGACCCAACTTGGACCTGGGAGGGTGGATCAGAGAGGAACGAGGTCAGCCAGGTCTGGGCCTGATCGGTGATACCCAGGTTATCACAGAGACAATTGAGCAGGATGGCATGGTTGACCGTGTCAAAGGCAGAAGAGGGATCGAATAAGAAGAGGACTGAGGGGAGATTAGAATCAAGGTTAGAGAGTAGGTCTTCATGGATGTTCAAGAGAGCAGTTTCCATGCTTCTGGATGCTCTGAAGCCAGACTGCTGGTCATGGAGACAACCAACAGATTCAGTGTGTCAGGATGTCCTGAGTTTTAGAGATGAAATGAGAAGCCAGGTCCATGCAGAGGTCTTGGGAAGGGACAAGAGTGGTAGAGACTGCAGCAGGATTTGCCAGCTCCTTGCAGATTTTATAGAGTTTGGCCGAGTTGTTAGATGCAGCAGAGACGCCGGCTTGGATGTGGGCTCTCAGTGAGGATTGAGAGCCGATATTGCCTTTGGAGCAGGCGGCAGTCCAATTTGTCAGAGGATGCACAAGAAGCTAGCCATTTCCTCTTACCCACTCTGCACATGCTTATAAGGGTGACGAGGTCAGATTCATACCAGGAGTTGCACTTGTCTTTGGGCTTCAAGTGGAGACTCACGACAGGGGCAAGAGCATCAAGAGTATCAGAGATAGAAGAGTGGAGCGTGGAAAGGGCTGTGTCAGGCTTTGAGTTGGCCAGAGGAGGAGGTAGGGGAGAGAAAGTGATGGTGAAAGCCTCAACTGACAAACGCTTCAGGGGTTGGATGACAGAGAAGGTAGGTGGCAGTGCTGGAGTTGGCTTGGCCTGAGGGGTAGAGAGGGAGAGATGGGAGGAATGCAGAAAGTGATCAATCCATGAGAGTGGAGTCGTGAGGGGGTACAGTACTTGAGGCCTAAGGCCTGCAGAAACAAATATTATTTACTCCACAACCTAGACATGATTTCTGGCAAGTAGCAATCTGCAGATTCAAAATCTGTTCATGGCAGTATTTAGAAAGCAGGACGTTTTCTGGTATCGCTAAGGGGCTCTTCTGGTCACTTTCATTTGCATCTACAATCATCAGCCCCCCTGGAACGGCCATATTTAAACAAGGCTGGCAGGCTTTTTGTAGCCCTCACTCTCAGCTGTGACACCAGCCTCCATCGGAGCAGCTGACTGGACACCGCTGCATTTGAGAAGGCAGCCACAGGAGCCGTCAGGAGAATGCTGGCCCCCTCCAAAGGGCCACATTAAAGAGTGAGGATTTTCCTGTCTGGCCTTGTCCGGGCCTGTACAGGCTAAGAGAGCCCTCCTGCTTCTGCCTTGGATCTCGCTGCAATGGACACCCAGACCGCAGCACCAGGGTAAGCACTGACTCTCCCTCTTTGCTGCATGTTCTGTTCTCTACGGTGCCACACCATATCCATTGGGTCACCTGGCCTTCTTCATACCAAGCGCTGTGGTTCTTCCATATTCTCCCAGTGCACTCTGACTCCATAACCTGTACTGTCACTTCTCAACACACCTAATACGGATGGGACCCTAACTTTGTACTTTCCCCCAGGCATGTTTCTGTCACCACTTGGGATGCTCATATTCTGCTGCCTCTGTTTGGCCTTTTAAACACTCGCATTTTTCTACTTTCCCTTTGGCTGTGAAAAACAAATCTAGGTGCTAGCAACACAAATAGGCCCTCTCCAAAGGCTCTTGAGGGAGCACCTCTCCCTGCAGCTACTCAGCAACGCTCCCTAAGTATTCACACTGACTTGGTCCAATTCACGCTCTGTCCACAAACAACAATCTTGACCTCAATTTCCCTGGTAAGCAATATGGATCGCACCGGTCCACCCACCTTACTTGGACACTATGACTGCTCAAATTGTTGCCTGCTCCTTTTCCTAACTGCCTAATCTGTAACCTCTAATTCTCTACACCAACTGTACTATGCATCATGATGTGTCTCATATTGCTTGCTTCTCTGCTGCTTACTTAATTCCCTGCTCCAAAAAGAAAAAAGAAAACAAATAATTTAAAACTCTTTTCATTTCTCTGATGTGCTTCCAACTGTGCATCCACCATTTTGTACTGCTCTTGAGTGCTTTCTGCCAAAACTCGTTGTTAGGAGTGCATCCAACTGTGCATCCACCATGTTGTACTGCTCTTGAGTCCGTTCTGGCAAAAATTGAAACGTAGGTGTTCTTTCCAATTTGTTAATGATCTCCAGTGTGCGCACTGATTTTTTCTGTGCTTGGCCCCTGGTGAGGTTATATTGTTGCATAGTGCTTCTGACCCTCTCCCCTGCTATCCACTGGCTCCCCTCTCTTGTCTCAGCCCCCATGGTGCTATCCATCTCCTGTATCTAGTATAACTGCTACTCCATCTCCTATTATCCCGCTCTCACAAAGTCTGGAAGGAAGAAACGTAAAAAAGCACTCCTGAGTTCCAACCCTGGTCTGCCCATTTCAGACACCCACATCAATGCATCAACCAGACAGATTATCACTGACATTCTCTTTGCTGTTCCTTCTTCTAACTTATGGACCCTTCATATGGTCTCTGTCCTTTCCCCTTTCACCTCACCCATTAGTGGCAGCACTAGATGGGAAGTGCTCTTAGCTCACTTTGCATGTTCCAAATGCACCATTAAAGTGTATCATAATGGCACTTTCATGGCCCAGGACTCTCAAACGAGCCTCCTCCTTCTTGACAGGTGGCTTCCATCTCTCTTCGACTCCCCCCTCTCCTTCCCGCAACCACCCTCTCTACTCCCCCCAGTTGTGGCACCCGACCCCTGTGTCCCCCCTCGCTAATCTTTTAAAGGGGACAACTAGTTTCACTTAGCTACCCTCAACTCTTGCTTTGCTCTCAAACACTCCTCTGACATCTGTCACCTCATTGAAGACCTTGATATGATATCATATGTTATGAGGGGTTATTTATAACACACTTAATACCCAGAGGTTTCTAAGCGCAGACCCGGGGAACAAACCTGTGTTGCACTGTGTTGTCTTGCTTCCAAGGCGAGCATGTTGCCCCTGAGCTATCCTCCCTTGACCTTGACATCCTTGCTCTCACTGAGATGTGGTTCAAGGCCAGCTCTATCACTGCTTTTGACACTCTTCTCCCTGAGGACTACAAGATCCTGTCCAATCCCAAGCCCTCCCGGCATTTTGGTGGAGTGACTCTGATCTTCCCTGAGTGGGTTCCTAAAACAATCATCCCCACTCGAACCTACTCATCCTTTGAAAGCCTAGTCTGCAGGCTTTCTGCCTCGTCTACCTTGTCTCGTACTCTCGCTACCATCTGCAGGCCCCCCGGACCAACCTCCCTCTTACTCTCAGAATTTACCAACTTGCCCTCCTCTCTTCTTGCCTCCTCCCCCAAACTTATCTTCCTTGGGAATTTTAACATCCATCTCCTCTCTCCTTATGTGGCCACTGTTCTCTTTTGCCACCTTGGGGTCACTCTTTCCCTCACTATCCTTCCCTCTGGCCCAACCCACACTCCAGGTCACACCTTGGATGCTATCATCTCAACAGACATCCTTCTCTCCAACCCTCTAACAACCCCTCTCCCCTCTCACCCCAAATTGACCTCCCCCTTCCCTTGATGATGCCTCCGCCCACACTGCCAGTCTCCTTCTCCGTCATTCGACCAATAAAGCATGTGTCATTTGCTGCATTTGCCCCTTCCATCATCCCACCTCTGCCCTTTTCTTTTGACGCTCCATCTCTCTATTTCTAACACTCTGGACATCATTGCCCCCATCATGAGGATCTGCATGAAGCCTGCATTTGAATGCAACTCTTGGTATGACGCCAAAGCTGCAGAGTGGAAACGGCAGTCTTCTAGCTCATCCTCTGACAAACTGACCTGCCGCCTACTCCAAAGGCAATATCGTCTCTCCATCTGTTCCAAGAAGAGAACTCATGGCCATGCCCACATCTCTGGAGCCACCAATAACACGGCTGAACTCTTTAGAATCTGCAAGGAAAAGGCCAATCCTATCGCAGTCTCCTTCTATCCTCCTCCCTCCCAACCCCTCTGCTCTGCACTGGGCAACCACTTTCCTCCAAAACTCTGTACATCCTGTCCTTTCTTTCATCTGCTCTCCCACCCCCCCTTCTCTCACCTCTCCTGGCCCATTTCTACTCCCCCACACTCTCTTCTTTCTCTCCCATTGCACCTGTCGCGGTTTATTGTGCGGTCACACTCCTCCCCCCCCAACCAAGTTGGCGCACAATAAAGCACTGTTTATTAAAGTTCAAATTGGTCAGGCCTCCAACCCGTCTCGCACCCAACCCCAACAAAACCCAGTGTCACCAATGGACTAGGAACCACGCCGGTGTGTAGAAGAACATATATTTATTAATTTATTGATTTAATAGTTGACAAACAGACTAACATCAGACACCAATGCTGTGGCAACAGCCACAATCACAACTATGACTTGGTTATATATAACAACACCTTGGTTATATATAACAACACAGCTTCAATTTTTAAACATGCAATAAAAACTTACACAGATTTAATTTCAATTTAACCAACAGACAACATTCACAATCTAATACAGGGTCCACGGGAATGTGTTACTTTGAAACAATTGAAACAACTTTTCTCCCAACAATCCCCACCCTCCATGCCTCAATTTAATATGACCTCCTTGATTGAAAGGCAAGATAAAGGAGTGAGGACACAACGGAAAGATCATTTTGCTGCCGATTAAAAAAAGGCGCTGTTTGGGAAAGAAATTCAATGAGAAAAATCATTTTTAGCTTGTTATTTAAAAGACAAGGTTGGGAAAAGGGAACTCAAATGAAAATTGTTTTCAACACACTTGAAAATAAAAGGCACGACTTGATAGTTTGAGGTCAGAGAAAAATGAAAAGAAAAGAATCATTTCATTTTGCACCACACATGCAGATGGGATACAATAGTTTGCAATTCTGGTTTAAAAGCAATGAGTAATTTCGTTTTACAACCTCCACACTGAATTGAAAGGTGGTATTTTTTACAGATGACTTCCCCCCCGCCCCTTTCTATGTGGAAGTTAAGGATTTCAGAGACATTCAACCATGTCTTTATGTGCTATACCAGCTCTAACATACTGTGCATGAGCTATTGTTAGTTTCAAATTCTAACAACCCTCATCCCGTGATTTTCTATGTGGGTATTCATTGATTTAATGTAATCAAATGTTCTAAGGATCTACACAGTTCCACCTCCCCCGCAGACACTTGAATGGAAATGTTTAAGGGTGGCTGCTCAAAAACCAATTTCAACAGAGGGATGGTTTTCTAATAGGGAAATACGTTTGATTAAGATTTAATAAATTGTGCGAAGGGCCTACCCAGTTTCACTCCCCTCTACTCACTAATGGAAAGGGATAAAGGCAGGTGCCTCCCCACACAATGAATGGCTTTGGAATATCTACTTACTTCTCTGAGGACAGCACAGGTCTGGTTAAGGGTGTTCAATCTGCTCCTTTGGTTTGGGTCCCAGCTAGCTTCTTTTTGTCCCAGCCACTGTCTCCAAGGCAAGGATTTAGGCCTCTCTGCAGGTTGCTCCTCGTAAGAGTCCAGCAGCAGCTTTCTCCCCGAATAATTCACAAAAAGCCCAGTTCTGATGCAAACTCGTCTTTCTATGGGGCTAGTGACACTGCTATTATTATTATATTATTTGTGACCAATGCACAGTGCTTGGCTTCACTTTACATTTCATTTCTGGAACACAGTATTGTGCTGCATTGAAGATAATGTACATGTTGCTATCTATCTCTTTATATAGAAAGTGTAGCTTTCCGTGTATTTCGAAAACAGCATTTTCAGCCACATATGTCTGTTGCCATGCATTGAGCACATCCAACACTTTTAAGTTTCCAGGCACATTTTCCTTCACTTGAGCGCCGGTTCATTCTGGTAAAGTTGAAAGAGGCACATTTATGTTCATGTCCTAGGCCTTAAGTCAGAAAACAAAATGTTTTGGGACTGGCCTGCATTTTCCAATGGGTAGCACCAGTCAGCTTCACTCTTAAATACTGGCCTTGCATGGTCTTTCTATTTCCATCATTCAGGGGCTATATCTTACCCCAAACACCAGATGAGATCTCTAGATTTGTCCACTCTATGAAAGTCTCCTCTAAACAGGTGATCCCCTGCTCCTCCAGAACCATCAAGGACAATATCACCTCTTTCGAGTCAGCCTTGGCTGCCCTCTCCAACCACTTGTTTGCCACTGGCTCCTTCCCTCAACCCCTTAAGTAGTCTATTGTGCAACCTCTCCTATAAAATCCACCTGCTGACCCTTCTTGTCCAGCTAACTTTCGCCCTATCTCTATCATCCCTTTTTTGGGCAAAATCGTGTAGATGCTGGTCATACCCCAAATGACCCTCCACGCTGAAGTGGCCAGCTGCCTCCATGAACACTAGTGAAGTTTCAGGAAAGCCAGATTAATAGAAACTGCTCTCCTGAACACCCATGAAGACCTTCTCTCTAACCTGGACTCTGACGCTCCCTCTGTTCTGATACTCCTCGTTCAATGTAACCAAGAACTAACTATCTCTGCATAACTAAGCCAAATAGGTGCATATAAGACAATCTCTGCAACAGCGCCTCAATGCCTGCGGGCTGCTCGTGCGCTTTACAAATGCAAATAAATAAAATAAATAAAATATCTTCGCCTTTGACACAGTTAACCACTCCATCCTCACAAACCATCTCCATTATTCTCTAGGTATCACAGACATGGCACTGGCATGGCTTACCTCCGTCCTGTCAAACAGACCTTCCCAAGTGCAAATGGGTAATTTTATCTCATCCGCCTCACTCTCTACCTGTGCTGTCCCTCAGGGCTCCAGCCTATTGCAATGGCTCTTCAACATCTACCTGGTCCCTGTGGCACACCTGATCTCTACTTTCTCCCCTCATTTCCAGTGTTATGTAGATGACACACAGCTATCTTTCAAGCTGCCATCCTCTAACTCCTTCTCCTCCTCCCTCATACCCGACTGCCTGACTGTTGTTCAGGCATGGTGCTCTGCAAATGATCTCTGCCTTATTGCCAGTAAGACAGAGACCCTTGTTATTGGGTCGCCTGCTCCTTGTCCCTCTCCCACTATCTGGCCAGACTTCTTGTGTCCCCTCCCCTCACTCACTTGTGAGGCAAAAAAACCCTGGGATTAATTTTGACTCCTCTCTTTCTTTCTCTCCACACATCACAAACCTTTCCAAGAAGTCCAATTTACAGCTGCATTTCCTCAGGGGCATTCAACCTTTCCTCACCTTCCACCAGAAGCTCCACATCTCCAGAGTCCTGGTTCTCTCCAGGTTAGACTACTGCACTAGCCTCTTTCTCCAACAGCCTCTTTACTCTCTTTGTCCTCTTCAAATAATTCAGAATAGGACTGCAAGACTTACCCCTGGCCTCAAGCCCAGGGACTGCATCTGTCCAGCCTACAATATCTCCACTGCCTCCCAGTGACCACAAGGATCAAATTGAATTCTCTTTGCTTCATTTACAAGGCTGCCTGGGGCCTTTGACCTCTTTACATCCAGTTTGCCCTCCCTAAATACCTCCCTGCCAGAGTCCTTTGGTCCTATGGCTCCAACTCACAGAGCGTGGGAGGTCGATCCCTTTCCTCAGCTGGCTCCTCCCTCAGGAAGGGCCCCCCCCTCAAACCTGAGCCAGATCGTCTTAATTTCTGAAAACTTCTCAAGACTGTCCTTTTCTCCTCCTCCTTCCCTCTCCCTCTCCCATGCAAACTCTCCCTTTGCCCCTGTGACTGGGGCCTGTTCCCTTCAGAGTCATACAAGGGCCAGACCACCCACTACCAGTTCTACCAGCATCCTTTGCCAGCACTTGCCCTCTGGCTCACTTTCCCAGACTAGCCCAACTTGGTCCTCCCTGTCCACTGCTCCCTCCCCCCTTCTTCCAGTGGCACTCCCCAGCACTTGCCCGCCTCCACCAATGTGGGCACCCCAATTCTGCACTTTTCCCTCAATCCCCTCAGCCCTTGCACCTACCACCTTGTCATGCGCTTGCACGGTAGGAATGTCACAAGGCCAATATAACCGTTTTTGTTCTGCTTTTGTGAAACCCATGTCCCTCCCCCCCACCATCTTGTCTTGCTGTGCCTGGAAACACCTGTGTATAGATGCCATACTAATGTCCAATAAATAAATAAATACAATAAATAAATACAAAGAGAGTGTTGGCAGATTAATTGAAAGCAACCAGATTATACCTAGCATGTAACCCCCTGAGTCCTGAGTACTGCCCACAGGCAGTAGATCTCTTAGGATCAGGGGATGAAAGACGGACCTGGGACCCATTTTCAAAATTGGTTATCCGGAATGGTGGATGACTTTGAAGAGGAACACCTGCACAGGAAGAGTTGTGTGGCATGTTTCATAATGAAGCATATGACCTCAAAGTACACTGTTTGCAGGGCTGAGTGTGTGACAAATCAACTTCCGGTGCACCAGTGGTCCAGGGATGAATATCATTTTCTAAACCATCAATCAACCCCATACCTCTAGTACACCAAAAAGGATCCAAACAGATTGGAATACAAGTGAATTATAAGACCTCCTTGTCCAATTTTGGTAACATGGACGGAACAGCAAGCTTATCTCTGCAAGGTTGTGGATCGTTGGTTAGTTGCAACACTGCAAAAATACAATTATTACCCAGTGATAAAAGGGACAGTCCAGTCAAGGTTACATAAGAAATATCTACTTTATTGTTACTGCAATAGACAGTTCTAGCACACTACAAATATGACCCACCCTGTAAAGGAACACAGAGGACAGACAATTTCACGAATGAATGGGATGCACTCTGGATACTGACAGGAGGGTAGTTGGTAAAGTAATCAGTCTTACTGTTCAAGGGTATTCAGTTCCAGCACCAAGGGAGCAAAGGGTCATAACTATCTGTAGGGGCCTTCGGAGAAGGACCAGGGGGGCAGAACCACAATGTACCTGGTTTTGAAGAAGTACTTTCTGCTCGACAGCGTCAAGGTGTTTCCAGGGTGCTTCAAATCCTTTGAGACAGAGTTAGTGGCGGGAGACAGCTGCGGGTATCAGGCGGCGGGCAGTTCAGCAAGCGAGGCTGGACAGACATCTGCAGGCTGGCCAGCACAGCGACTCAGGGCCAAAAATTGTCTCTGTGTGGGTTGGCGGATCTGGAATGCTGGTCAAGGCGGCTCCGACGGCTCTGGTGACAGTGGCGTGACAACAGTCAGCGGTAAAGCCGAATGCGGTTCGAGGGCTCAACTGTCTCAAATTTGTCCTTAAAAGATGGATGCTGAATGATGCTTGTGTGGGACTCTTCCTAGCTTCTTTGCAGGGCTTGTGCTTGTCCTTTCAACACAGACAGGCCAAAGCTCAGGAGAGTGTTTGCAGGCAACAGCCTTGTCCTTTGTCCAGAGACTCTCCGGCACTTCCCACCTTTGAAGCTTGCTGGCAGAACCTAGCAGGGCATGCTGTGTGCTGGCTGGGTACAGTTTATGGAGCTACTGGACAAGTCCTTTGAGTGTGGTATCTCCCTCTGTTCCCTGTGAGATGTTTAGGGGAGGGATCTTACTTTGAACTCCTGGTCTTCCTTCACTGGCAGAAGATGTAAGGTAGACTGTACCTTCAGCTCGGGTCCAAATGAGTCCTTCTTACTACTTTCAAAGTCGTCAGATGATCTGCTAGGTGAGGGGTTCAGACCTCTTTTAAAGCCAAATGGGCCCCAGTGATTGTTGCAGGCTAGGCCTACCTTAATGAACCAATCCTGGGACCCCACCAGCAATTTTCTGTTATGCTTGAGGCCAGGACCAGAGTGCTCTGCAACAGGAAAAGATGAGGGGTGACAACACATTCCTAAGTCCCACCCAATTTCCTATCTGTTGTAGATCAAAGTGTCTCTCTGGTTAACTGAGCCCTCTGTGACTCTTGATTAAAGTGCAGGTTTCCCTTGAAGTATGTGGCAAGAGCACACTTCCGGTCGCCCCAAATCACATACTTCTCTCCTCTGAAAGGTGTCATCTCTGCAGGGGTTTGCCTACGGTAAATAGTGGACCCAGAGATGCATTTGACTGCCTTTCATACAGAGGGTGGGAAATAGCTTCAAGTTGACACATTGCATAACAAAGGGGTGTTAGCCCCGTTTTTCCTGTTGTCTGTTCCGGCAAACAAGCCACTTCAAGGCTTGTCTCAATTTCTCTCATTATTACGCACTCCCACCAGATGGATTAGACAAAGGAAAAGCAAATCCATGGAGCCTTTGATATTTAAATTAGGCTGCCCATGACTGGAGAAAGGTGTGCCTTCCCCCTTCTTGAGATGCTTTGATGTACCCCGTGGCTGTCACATTCCAGCTGAATATGACAGGGGAAGATAACACCAATAGGCAGTGTCTTCCCAGAGTACACGTAACTATGCGTTTCATGTGGTGAGCAGATAAAATGGGTGTGCAATGACCGCACACATTTCTGGAGGCTAATCTTCCATCATTCATTTTTATTTATCAAAAAATCAAAAACACCGGGTAAGCGCACTCAATCTGTGTGGATGGTCGAATTCCTCACAGAGTACCCCCTTTCATAAAATGGGTTGAAACTCAAGATGTACTGTTTGTCCATATCAAAATGCTGCACTGTCACACATGCCTCCATTTTTAGTACTGCATATTTTGGTAATTGCTTACTTCTTTTTCGATCAGATACAAGAGCTCAGAATGCACCATTCACCAATGACAACAAGGTTGCACACTATTGAACTCCTACATCCTCAATGTGTTGTTTCCTCTCCTGTTTTCTACATGGAAAGCAAATCCTCACAATGCACTGCTTGCCCGTTATGACAAGGATGATCTTTAATGAATCCTTACACCACCCACAGTGACTTCCTTTCTTTCCTCCACATGTAACACAAGGGTTCATGCCAAAGACCACAAGTATACTCTGTTGTGAGTGTCTCTATCTCCCAGAAGTATTTTGATTTCATCTCATCATCACAGAACACAACTGCTAATTGTCTAACATGTTTTTCCAGGACTACAAAACTTGACTTTACCTCCATTTCCAAGTTCTAACTGCTTTCCCTCCCTTTCCATGAATGTAAGAACTGAATACACAATTTGCTTAGGGTCACAAAGCACTGCGTTTTAGAATTAAGAACAACCAACGCCTTCCGACACAGTCTTGCTCCAAACCGGCCATAATATGCTTTAAATGCAATTCCAAATGGTAATTTATGTTATTAAATTCAGTTGCGAAATCTTTGTACTGTTCTCCTAATTCAACTGATACTGTAATTGAGTTATGTTTTGGAGGTTTTATGAACTGAGATTGCATTGCATTGCACTTTAACTTAACCAATATAGCGTTCCATATCAACCTTGTTTGAGGTTCATTACCCCAACATTAAAAATACATTTAATGTGTTGAATGAATTCTGTATGTAAGGAAGTGGTAGGTGTCCCTGCAAGCCACATTCATGACTGTTATTGATTTTGCTATGATGCAATTAACTACTGTCTTCTTTGAATGAAATGTTGGTATGTTTAGTTTTGGTAATTATGTTCACCCTACATCAATGGAAGTAAACATGTAGAGCATATACATGTGTCAATATATTGCTCTCTAATGTTTGGAGATCAAACAACCAGAAGCAGAATTTCTAGAGCCATACATAATCCATTGATGGATTGCATGTGCTCACATTGTATATGCTGTGACCTACTGAATTACACAATTTTTCAAAAGCAATCTGCAAGGGAAAATGTTTACGAATTCCATAATTCATTGAATAATTCACTAAACAGTTACCTCACAGTGGGTACCTTACAAATCTAAATAAATAAATACTGTAAATAAATACTGTATGATTACATTTTATGTCAGACAGCTCAGTTAAACTCCACATATCACTGATGTGTTCTTATATTAAAATACAGTTATTCATTCATTACAACATATCATTTTACATGTTGCAGATTAAAGTTGTCACATTAAAGGAAAACACACCCTGAATATAAACATTCAAAGAGCTGAAACACCCAATTTCAATACATTCTCAGGAACTATAATTTAATAGCACAATCCAGTTTTCCTGTACACTTTTTCAAATGGCAGTATTGCAGTACCACAAATTCAAACTTCTAGTGGAAATACAGCTTCCACTCAAAGGAATATCTGTTTCGCTAGACAGTTACAGTGCTTGTATGGTGGCAGTGAGTGATCAGAGGCTCTTTTTCTCACCCTTACTTTTTCAGTAAGCCTTTGGAAGGTTTCCTAAACTGCATCCGTCTATCACCAGGCTTTCTCCTTTCCAGACACTTTCTCTTTTTTTGGGGAAGTCAACACAGCCACCACTTTTACCTTGCAATTTCTCTATCGCTGACACTCTTACGGATGAACGCATCCACTCCACCAAGCTGCAGTTCTTTAGAATGTCTTGCAATGATATCCCAGCTGCACCCCACACTGAGGTGGCACCAGGGGAGGACTGACAACAATGAGTCTGGTTGACAAGTGTAATTCTATGGCCTATAGTGCAATGACCTCAACATCTAGGACACGTAGACTCAAAACCAACCTCCTGCACATTCTCAAGTATACAAAGTTAAGTTGACATTATTGATATTGCTTTCCTTTCATGCAACATATCTTTCAATTGTGTCTTTGGTTTCTGAGATACGTGGACCTAGGAAACTCTCCCACATAACAAACATAATAAAATTATTTCACCAGGATAATATAATTAGTGAAATGGGAAAGCAGTGATTTGAGCCAAGGTTTCACCGTGACTCAGTTTAATTTTACAGCAGGCTATATTTCCTCCCATCCAATACGTTCGCATCTCCAGTTTTATACAAATGTACAGAGGTCACAAAGCTAGCAAAATCATTGGTAAAGCTGACACTTTGCTGAATTAGTGGGCCTGGCTTCTCTGTCACAGCCAAACATCAACTGTCACAGAAAAACACCCATGCATGGTTTCTTGCCTCCCATCGCACAACACAAAACTCATACTTGGCACTCTGCCTACCCAAACACCACATCGCAAGACCCTCAATTGACATCCTGCATCCCCACTAGTACACATAAAATAAAAAGGTTAAAATTGTAATTATTTATAGAATGACACGTTAGCCTATGAACCCATATGAGTGAGACTTTCTCTGCAGATAGCTAAGGTAAATAAGGCACTGTGATAAAAAGTGATTTGCTGAGTATTACATTATACCAGAAGTGTGGAAGGCATGGACTTCAGCCCTTTCATCCTGGTTCCACAGTTTCCAATTTAGAGAGCAGACACAACTTTATCTTCTCCCATTCCATCTTCCACATTTGGAACAACAAAACACTTTCTGAGTAGTTTAAGGGATAAACTGGTATATTGTTCCATAAATCTAGCTTTCAAAGCACCAATGTATCTACAAGCGAGAAGCGTATTAATCACCTGCATCCTGAGACAAATACATCTGAGGGTATACACAATTGGACAGACAAAGAGTAGAATTAAAATGAAAAACTCAATATAATTATAATCTTAGTCTGTACAATTGTGTGCACTTTTAAAGTGCCAAGTCACATGATAAATCAACCTGAAAAATATAATAGATGTCTTAATTGGAAAATATGTTCATAAAGCATGTATATATATAACTTTGTCACTGCTCACAGAAAAAAGTCAGGAAAACAAAACATGATGTGCGAGTTGAATAAAAGCAATGTATATTATTTTTCACCTAAAAACTCCAGACTCTGACTACCAACAGCAAATAAATAAAGAGAGACACAGGTGTGAGAGCCTCACCAGGGACATCAAACATTATAAAGAGGACCTGAGGCACCTGACCAATCAGGATCTGGGACAATGCCCACTGATCAAGGTGAGGTGCCCTTTCCAACAGGGGCCTCATGCCAGTTTGTCTTCATTTGAAGAGCCACTTTGTCTTTATGGAAAATACCAGCCCCAGCAGGCAAACCCTTTTGCTGGCCGTGGACAAAACCTAAGGAAAAAGACCTCTTGAATCAGGATAACAGCTGGGCAAGAAAAAGAGATTAGTATCCTGAAGGAAAAGCACCTTGAATATGCACGCAGTTTACAAGTCTCACAGAGGGAGAATGAATCACTTCACCATGAGGTGCAGCAAACAAAGGATCAGTTGGTAGCTCCTTGCAGGGTGCATGAGTTAATCGGACCTTAGTGTCAGAATTCAAAAGCCAGTTCACTGACTACCAACAGCAAATAAATAAAGAGAGACACAGGTGTGAGGGCCTCACCAAGGAAATCAAACATTATAAACAGGACCTGAGGCACCTGACCAATCAGGATCTGGGACAATGCTCACTGATCAAGGTGAGGTGCCCTTTCCATTAGGGGCCTCATGCCAGTCATTTACAACCTCTTGTGTACAAATGGGAACCAACCACATGCAGGCCACCTATCAAGAACAGGGTGACATGAGGTAGTTTGTCTTACCCAGGCTTATCCCAACTGATCAAGAAGGCCAGTCGCTGTCTGATATTGATAGTATTCATCTCTATCACAAAGAAGGGAATGTGGCTGGCCCCGGGTATCCTGGGCAGTAAGGAATAATGTGGTAAGTACTTCAGACCATGAAAAATCTTATGAGGAGAAAGTCAGGGAGTTAGATTGGCTGAAGATGCAACTACAAAGAGATCACCTTGCCAGCTTTGCTGAAGGAGAAAAGCCTATCTTCAGCCTAGGAATGGAATTCTAAAAAACTCCATATATTCAGGGGAGGGGGAATTCACCAAACTCCCTGGTAGGAGAGATGAGGAAACTGGGTTGCATCCTGGGCCGGAAAGGAAATCCATAGAGAGTGACCCTGAGAGTTCACTTTTGTCCAGGTCAGAGGAGTCCAGACCATGTGGTTCTGGGAGATAGTACCAGTCTCATAGAGATAGGAAGCACCTAGAAAACATCGAAGGGTGTACCAGTAGCAGTTCTGAATCAGAAGGTGAATGGATTCAGGTGCATAGGAAGAAAAAGACAGTGAAGCAGAGTAAGGGTTTTGTGAAAGACCCAATAAGACAAATCAAAGCCATAAAGATTCCTGACCCCATACCAAAATAATGCCAAGTATTTGGCATGGGAGCACCTGGAACTTTATGAGTAGATGATGGCATCATTCCAGATCAGGAATTAGGTAAATTGTATAGCATTTGCTTAATGGACGTTCTCTCCGGAGTACTCCAGTTTTGTTGCAGGACTGGTGGACCATTATCATCTTAAATGGTCCACTTATAAGGCGGCCATAGTGAAACATTTTTCCACACATAGGAACCCAAAAGAGGCCAGTGAGGCTGCATATAACTTGCAGTGTGGGAAAGATCAGGCACATAGGGAGTTTGTGCAGGAGTTAAAGAGGGCATTTGTTCAGACTCCCCGGCAGGTGAATACCAATAGCAGAGAGTTTGTAACTGCATATTTCCATGCTCTCCCCAAATACATAATGACTCAGTTGGTGTGTGACTTTCATGAGCATAGGACCCTGGATTGGGTGTTTGAAACACCCCTACTGCTGAAATGTGGCGGAGGTTAAACATACCCCTCCATTGGATCTGGAGATGGCGGGCCTAAAAGAAACCATCTTGCCAACAAGCATAATGGAAAGCAGAAGGGACCCCCTCAACCAGGCACAATCAAATGGTAGTCAGGTGGGGGCCCAGAACAACGATCCCTCTGACCCTGCCACCATATAAATCCTAGGTACACGGGTACTAAAGCAATCCTGGGGTATTTATACACTCCCCCAGCCCAAGGCAGGGGTACTAATCAGGAAAGTACTGCCCAAGGAACTACCCTCCATACTTCCCTCAGGAAAGAAGCATCACTCCACCTCCCAATCTTAACTTTTCCCTAGATATCCCCAAACCAGAACTTCCAAAACAATCCTCCTCTCTCTCTCTCTCTCTCTGGTTCCAGGACAATAGATCCCTGAACCAGGGAGATTGGAGATTCAGGATTATTATTATGGACAGAATTTCCAGTACCCAAGTAACTCTGGGAGAAGCTTCCCTTTCACAAACAGCAGTGCTATGACCTGAGACCTCCCTAGCACCCAGACAAGGTCTTGCAACTAGAGCAACAGGTCCAGTAACCTACCAATGATCTGGGGTGCATGCTGACGGCCCCTTCCAACTCTCAACCTAACCCTGCTTCCCAGAATTCCCCAACACCCAGGTCTGATGCCCCAGGGTGGAAATGACAGGAGGAAACCTCTGACAAACAAC
Organism: Ambystoma mexicanum; assembly: GCF_040938575.1. Classification (NCBI taxonomy): domain Eukaryota; kingdom Metazoa; phylum Chordata; class Amphibia; order Caudata; family Ambystomatidae; genus Ambystoma; species Ambystoma mexicanum. The sequence continues at coordinate 328,870,449 of NC_090934.1, read as the reverse complement.
AGGTTACGGAGGAGGGGGGCTGGGTGGAGGTAAGATGATAAGCCTTGAGGAAGCTTCCTTTGTCATCCAAACAGAAACCCAAAAAGCATCTCAGTTTGAAAGAGTCTCTTCTACCCCCAAAATGTTAGAACCCAAAGAACAAGAGGTAAGTATGAGAGGCCAAAGAAGAACCCACTTTGTGGAGGAACTCCAGATTGCCCCCTTTGAAAGAGAAGAATCCCTGGAGGATTCAGGTAAGCAGACATTCTCTTTCATAAATGGGGGGATCCCTCCCAAAGAAAAATGGGTCCCAAAAGACCCTGAGTGGAACAGGGTAGGTATTGAGACAAACCCAGAACCAGAAACTATTCAACCCCAAACATGTGAGCCAAACAGAAGTAAAATGGAGGGGGTGTCCCTTCTCCAAACAGGTTCTAAAAACTGTTGCCAGGTAACAGGAGACAGCCAAGGAGACGGGTAATAGGAGTATTCCCCAACAACACCCATTGCGAGTTGCAACATTTTTTTTACAGATCCCCAAACTCTGACACAGAAAACTGCCTAAGATCAAACAGTGTCAGAGTTTGGTATTAGTAGATTTGTTTAAATACATTTGGGCGAATGGTACATTTGACCAAATTTGGCCTTTACCATTCGACTAAATGTACTGGAACAAATTGGCTAATACACACCGATCATGGTGAGTGGGAGTTGTGGGGGTGACCCCATATCCCTATGATCAGTGTGTATTGGCCTTGAGGGATTGCAGTGATGTCTCCTGCTTCCTTGATAATGGAGGCGGGGGGCGGGTACAAAAAAAAGAAAAGAAAAGAAGGAAAAACAACCCTGTGGCGTAGGAACCGACCCACGTTAGAGGGACAGATCTGATGCCGGAGGGTTGAAGCGGTTCAGGCGGCGAGTGAGCAGGTAAGTAGGGAAGGGGTTGCGAGTCACAAAGTTTTTTTTACAGATCCCCAAACTCTCACACAGATAACTGGCAATATCACCCAGTGTCAGAGTTCGGTATTAGTAGATTTGTTTGAATACATTTGGCCAAATGGTACATTTGACCAAATTTGGCCTGTACCATTCGACTAAATGTACTTGAACAAATTGGCTAATACACACCAATCATGGGGAGTGGCAGTTGCAGGGGTGTCATGCATATGATCAGTGTGTATTGGCCTTGAGGGGCTGCTGGGGTGTCCCCGGCATCCTTGATAATGGAGGAGGGGGACAGATGCAAAAAAGAAAAGAAAAAAGAAAAAACGAACCTGCGGCATCAGATCTGACCCACGTTAGAGGGACAGATCTGATGCCGCAGGGTTGAAGCGGTTCAGGCGGCGAGTGAGCAGGTAAGTAGGGAAGGGGGTGTAGGGGTGGGGAGTGTCGGAGGTGGTGTTTTTTTCAGTCAGTTTGCCACAGTCACTTTTCATATGATCAAACCCCCCCCCAAACCTCGGAGTTCAATATTAAGAAAATGACCACCGGGCTGTCAAATAACTCACACCTTCTTTGCACCTTGGAGGAGAAAGAAGGACGATTATATGCACTGGTTAAGGTGCAGGGTCACTGTGAATTATCAGCATCTCTGGTGGATACTGGATTCCAAGGTACCCGCCTGTCAAAAAGGGCCTTTGACCAACTAAACTAAGGACGGGGTGTGCCACAAAGTTCCACTCACACCACTTCCCGGAAAAACTCAAAAATTTCAACAGGAATGATATTGCCATCAAAGGGAATGCAGATCTTGACATAAAAATTGGATGGCACAGGCTGAAACATCTGATGATCGTTGTGACTATAGAGGGCCCACCTTGTTTACTGGGGAACGATCACCTGAAGAGGTTATCACCTCTGATCAACTGTGTAAACAAGGTCCTCTGGACTCAGACTAACTGCCCTATCAAATTAAAAATGAGTACCAATTATTTAAGCATGAATGGTCCCGTCACATAATTGATCAACGCTCTGAGAATGCAGAGTTCCATTAAAAAAATAATTAAGTCCCAGACATCACTGTCATCGCTGTAGGAGAACAAACTGGTGATGGGAACCCTTATCCATTCTTGAAAATCAACCTTCCTCCTAGTTTTAAGTGGCAATCCACACTAGGAGGAACCATCCTATAACTTTACACCAGTCCAAAATCAAAAGAAACCTTGAGTCCTGTGAAAGCAGACAAGGAAGAGTCCACTCAAAGTCTGACAGACATTCAGAAAAAGGGCAAGCAGTTGTTTTTCCCCATTCAGGTAAATGAGGAAGAGGAACCAGTGCTCGCCAGAGTATGCCTGAATAATGGAAGGAGCTTCATCAGAGAATAATTATTCAGGAAACTCCCAAAAGATCAGGCCATTCCCACATTTATATTGATTGACAATTGGGAAGTAGGTCTGGAAACCCCAAATTCCAAACATCTCCTGCCTAGCAGGTGTATGCTAAAGATTTCCATTGGCAACAAAAGCATAGACCATAATTATTGTGTCGTGAGAGATGTCCCTTCCGCCTTTTATCTGGGAATTGACATTCTCAACCAATTCGCAATCAATATGCACCTAATTAATTATAAAACCTTGTCCCGACTGGAGAGTAATGCCATGTGCTTTGACAACATTGAAAAAGCATTCCAGTCAGCTCAGTTGCTGCCTTATGTGGTTGAAGGTCAAGTGTGAGAAGAGGTTTCCATCCCAGGACATGTGCAACAATGTACTCTTCCCCTCAAAATTAAGCAAGGAAAGAACCTCAACCATCAGGACACATATATGAATCTAAATTCCCATCTCCAACAACAAGGGTTATATTTAAATCCAAAACCTCTAGTTTGACTCCCAAAAGTCTGTTTTAAAAATGTATATACGGAAAATTGGGGGTCAATCTTTTGGGGGTTGAACTTTTGGGAGTAGGTCCTTTTGTACAATACCCTCTAGTAGACCTAGAACACAACAATATTTGAATATTGGTGGATAACAGCAATCCTCAAATTATCACTTTGGGCAAAGATACCTTTATTGGAATGGCGGTTGATGCCCAACATTATTCTATTGATTTAGATAATGAAATCATAGGTCCAATCCCAAATGATTGTTTCTACATCAGCTATGGTATTCATCCAGAATAGATTTTTACTAGGCATGGGGGGAATTTCCTAGTGTACGCTCCTGCCACTAAAGTGTTCAAGAGGTGACCTGTGACATTAGGAGGGATGAGATAGCGTTCAGAGTCAAGGAACACTACCTCGATTCCCCTCCCCAGGTCAGCACCATCAAAAGAGATCTATCCACCCAACTGGAGGAAACTGCTGAGATTGGCAAGCCTGAGGTCTTTCCAGGTTTCAAGTAGATTGTCAAGGGATGACAAAAGCTAAAACAGGTCTTCCTGGACTTCCAAGCTATCTTTTCAGTGGACACATATAACTGTGGATGCACATCCATTCATTCAACCACCATTCCCACAGACCCCGAGATGCCTCCCGTATTTGTAAAACAATACCGACAATACTGGTTACCTCTTCCATCCATGGAGTCACACACAGAGATTATTAAGAATTTAGAATCCCATGGGATGATTTGTCCGATCCACAGTACCTTCAACAACCCGGCAATGGGGATCCTCAATCCAAACGGCCAATGGAGACTATATACAGACCTGGGGGAAGTTGAAAAAAAAGGGTCCACGTGTCAAGATGCCCCCTTCCCTACACCGATCAGGGGCTAGCCCAGATCCAAAGGTCAAAGGTGTACACCGCCATTGGCCTGACCAATGGTTACTGGATAGTACCATTGAGTAGGGAAGACCAGTACAAGCTTGCCTTTACCTTCGGGGGGCAGCAGTACACGTGGCTCTGAACCTCCTTTGGATACATACAATTGGGCAATGAGTTTAAAATCTTCCTACATAAGGCCATGCCCGATTTTGGGCAAAAGCAGAAACCTGACCTATGTGGATGATGTTTTGATCAAGAGCTCAATTGCAGAGGAGCATATTGCAGAAATCCACTCTGTTCTCACCCAGTTGCAAAAGTCCGGACCAAAACTGTCCTTTCAGAAGGCACAGTAATGTAAGACCCGAATGAAATTCTCAGAGCACGGGATCACACCTGAGGGTTTTAATCCCCAATCGAAGAAGGTGAATCCTTATTGAAATGAAAAGAACCACGCACTTTTCAATAATTAATAAGCCTTCCTGGTCTTACTAATTATTGTCAAAAGCTCATTGAAGACTACGCAGAGGTCACTCGACCCTTGGTCCATTTATTAAAGGTCGGAGTCAAGTGGGAGTGGTGTCCAGAACAATCTGAGGTGTTAAGCAACTGAAAAGAAGTGTTTCCCAGGCTCTTTGTTTGGCTTACCCCATAAAGAACAAGGACTTCTTCTTGGAGACAGGGTACTTAGATACTTGCCTAACAGCAGTATTGTACCAAAAGCATGACAAGGTGAAAAAATTCATCTTATACGCGAGAAAGACTGTGTCCTCTGTGGAGGAAAAGTTTAATGACTGCGAGAAGGCACTCCTGGCAACGGTGGGCACATCATTGTGGAGACTCCCCACTAACCTTTTCAGCATCTACAAAGTGACAGAATCCAGGCAGGGAACGTTACTTCCTGGATTCGGTCCATGCAAGGCTTTCCGGTGGAGGTCAGATATGTCCAAAACAAGAAAAAGTCCCCTAGCGCAACGGTTGTTTGAATTGCCTGACTGTGCTCAAGAAAACTGTCTTGAGGACGAAAGTCTAATGAACAACAACAACATGGAGGCATACTTAACTTCCGCACACAAGGTCTATGAAGAAGACACGTGTAAGGGGATACCCACAGTTTATGTGGATAGGTGCTCATACCATGTTGATAACAATGGGGAAAAATAACTGGTGGCTTGATTTGGGAAATTCCTTGGTAAATAATTCCCCGGAACCCTCTGCTGGTTATAAAATAGGAATCCGAAGTAGTCAGGTTGCAGAGTTGATGGCCGTTTATTAGGCGATCCTCACTGTAGTGCACCAGAAACTCAATGAACTGGTCATAATCACTGACTCTGTTTATGTCAGGAATGGGTTTGAGGAGCACTGATTAACTAGACAAATTGAGGCATGCTTTGTGCCAACAACAAACTGACACAGTCAATCGGCAAACTGGCCACCTCCAATGGGATGACCACCTATTGGAAGAAGATAAGAGGTCTTTCCAAGATAGAGGAGCCAGATAAGACTGTGAATGACCTGGCTGACCATCTGTCTAAAACTGGAGCTCTGCAGAGGGATTTGAGTAACGATACCCCATGCAGATTTGATCACTGCACAGAGAGAAGACCTGATCAATGGGACATTTTGAATCATGCCCATGACGCTGCCACTGCCGGTCATAGGGGGTTTCATATGATATTGCAAAATTTGTGCGAGGTTGCCTACTGGCCTCACATGGACCAGGACTTCGACACCTACCTAAAGGGGTGTCTTGTGTGTGCTCAATTCCAAAAGAGTTAACTCACACACAGTGCTCCCTTACAAAAAGGGGAATGACACTACCTTGGTCAGATTTCCAAGTGGATTGCATTGGGCCAATGATTCGAACTTCTAGAGGAAACAAGTACATGTTGACTGTGACATGCTTGCTCATGAAGAGGGTAGAATGTCTTCCAGCCTCGAATTGTAAGGCAGAGACAGCTGCTGCACTAATGATCAACCACATATTCTCTCGTTTCGGCCTCCTGAAAAGGATTGTGTTGGACCAAGGAAGCCATTTTACCATTGAGGTGATGGCGAAGATGTGGGAGATTCGAGGAGTAAAAAGAAAACTCCACATTGCCTACCACTGACCTCAAGCGGGGGGGGGTGGAGAGATACAACAAAACAATTGTGAGTATCTTAAAGAAGTTTGTGGCAGGCTCTGGGCACAGTTGGGACATCTGATTTCTGCTTGTCCTGATGGCTATTAGGTCCACACCATCTTCTGCAAAAAAGATGTCTCCATTTGGGCTCATGGCCGGGTGGTGAAAAATGGTGTAACCACAGCATCTGCTCTATAGGACTCAGGAACAAAAGTTGATAAATGCGTCCACTACTCATGAGTACATTGAAAATTTAAAGAAGCACCTTCAGTATGCTTTCGCTTATGCTCAGCGTAATTTAGAAAAATCGGCTGATGGAACAAAGACCTACTATGATCTAAAGACCACCAAGAAAGAGTATGAAGTAGTTGACAAGGTTTACCTGTATAATTTTCAAATCAATCAGGCCAAGGAGTGGACATTTCTCGTGATGCCTTTGAAACTGTAGATAAAATATCACCTGTCGCTTACAAGATCAGAATCCCAAAGGAGAACAGAGAGAAGAAAAATGGGTCCACATAAACCAGTTGAAAAGCTGTCATCCCAGACACGCATTACCAATGATTGAAGATCCAAATGAAAGTCGAGCGGAGGAACCATGTGAAGAATGAAAAGGAAGGATGAACAATCTGATGGAAATATATATATGTATATATAACAGGGAGTGATTTACTTGATGTATTTTACCATATATTGTGTCAAGGGCTGCCAGAATCAGTACAAAAGCAGCTCAAGAAATTGGTGGGCATGGACGCAAAGCCATGGTCTGAAATACAGCTGACCAGTGCGCATTAATGCAGATTGTTGCAAGAGAAGAATTGAAAGAAAGACGATGCTAGGAAAGGTGAAGAGGCAAAGCTAGTACAGAAAAAGTTACAGTAAGCCATTGAAGGGGCAATGTTGACTAGCGGAGAAGGACCGGGTTCACAGCAAGCAGTAGGCATGCTACAGGTGAATAACCAAACACAGTTTGATCATGGTAATAATGGATTTGTATCACGAGGAAGGGGAGGCTTTCGAGGCAGAGGCTTTCAGAATAATCAGGGAAATTTCCAGAGTAACCAAGGTGGGTTTCAAAACATACAGAATGATAGTCAAGTCATGCAGTAGGTGTAAATTAAGAGACCTTCTATATGTTGGACATGTGGTATGTCAGGGCACTATGCTCGTAAGGGTAGAAGTCAAGGATTTGTGCAAAATGGGCAATTCTCAAGAAGGGGGATGACAAATCTGAATGCATATTCGCAACAGAATGGAGATGGGTTTCCTCAAAATCAGAGAGTGCAGCAAACACAAGCACAGAGAATGCAGCAAGATTTACAAACACAACGGGTAACAAATACAGCAAGGCACAAGCATGGGACAGTTAATGGCTCCCAGAATAGGGGGTGTCACTGTTGATGGAGGGATTCCTTTCAGAGGTACAGGGATGAGAATGTATCCACATTAGGACAGCTCATTGGGAGACTTGATGTGTTCGATACTATCTGTGATGCCCTACCCTAAAGAGAAACCAAGGGTTGATGTCAATATAAGAGGCAGATCTTTTTCTTTTTTAGTGGACATGGGTGCAACACACTCATGTATACAAGAGGTGAAATTTACGATGTCTGGAAATACTATGAATACTCAAGATTTCACAGGAGTGACAAGTAGAGATACTTTTACTGATGAATTGCCATTTTCTATAGGAGAGTGTGACATGTCTCTGCCATTATTATATTCAAGGCAGACACCTGCCAATATACTAGGTTGCGATCTAATGACCAAGTTGAACACGACTATTTTATTCACTGATGAAGGCATAGTTTGTTAAACACCAGGAATGCATTATTCAAACGTGTGTGAGTTTAATATGGCATTTGCAGAACACGTGGCCATAAGAGCAATACCATTAGAACCAGAAGTATTTTACTATGGTGTATGCATTTTGTTGATGTGGCTGCCAGATTTAGTGTGTAGAACTATGAGAATACCTGATTAATTTTTATTTAGGCCAAAGATACCTATGGATGAAGAGGAAGGACAGATCTTTCATTTAGAGTTAAAAGCAGCGATAGTGCGATGAGAAATGCGAGGAGAAATGGCTTTGCTTGATGGAAATGATCATGAAGGCAGACGGTGGTGCACAGTGATTGCTATTGGGGAAGATTATAGATTGACTGACGTCACTGATGAGGATATGTTTAGAGACTTTCCGTCAGATGACGAAGTAGTATTTGAAATGAGTAGTACTTATTGGGTATGAGCAATTAAACGTGAGGTACCTCAGAAAATGATGCTAGCACAGAAGTGTCCCAAGTATTTCTATGAAGACATGGCAAAAGTTCCAGTTTCATTATGGACAACAGGCCCCTATGATGTAGGCCTATTGAAAGGAGCTGGAGAAATAAAAGTTAAATTGAATCCAGGAGCAATTTTACCTCGAGCATGACAGTGTCCCATGTCTTGAGAGGCAGATGAAGGTATTTTCAAGACGATATCCGCCATGATGGAACAGGGTATCTTAGTGACGTCAGAGTCACTGTGTAATACATCATTGTATCCTGTGAAAAAAAGTAAAGGGGGGTTGTGGCGTTTAGTACAAGACCTTCGCCCAATTAACCAGATAATCCTGCGACAATCATATGTAGTATCCCTGTTGAAGCACAATATTTTACTGTGATTGACTTCTCAATCCCATTGCATAAAGACTCCCAAGATATGATGTCATTTACGTTCAGACAAACTCGTCTGAAAGGTACTCGCCTGCCACAGGGGTACTGTGAGTCTCCATCAATTTTCAATAGAGTCCTGCAAATGGAATTAAGTAATATTGATTTGGAAAGTGTTGTGTTGCAATACGTGGATGACATATTGGTCAGTAGCACCTCAGAGGAAGAGTACAGATGCGATTCAGTTCAGCTAATAATTATTCTTGCAGATAAGGGATACAAGGTAGACAAAGACACATTGCAGTATTGTCAAGAAGAAGTACTGTATATAGACCAGCTAATTTCGCATGAAGGATAAAAGGCTACTCCTGAGAGGGCTTAGGGTATTTTGATAACAGCACAGCGACACACAGTTTTAGGGATTCCCAATTATGCTGAGGAATTATTTATATTATTTTTATTTTCACACACGAATGGCACGCTCCAGTTTTAGGGATTCACAATTATGCTGAGGAATTATTTTTGTTTTCACGCACGAATGGCACTGTTATGACAGCTGTACTCACGCAGAGAACCGCATTGGGGTACAAGCCCCTTGCATATTACAGTGGGATTCCAGACCCAGTAATGAGGGGTCATTTTCCTTGCAAACAATTTTTGGCATCAGCAGCGTTCGCCATTGAGAAGGCTGCCTTATAGTAATGGGGTGTTCTATGACGTTATGTGTTGAACATGCATTATTTGCCATTTTTGAAAAGCCTAAAGGCATGCTGACATCTCAAAGGGCTTCTGCCTATAAGGTGGCTATATCGAATCCAGCGATTAAGATAGTTCGATGCAGAAGAGTGAATCCAGCCATGTTTCTAGCAGAACCATTGGCAGAGGACGAGCATGCACATGATTGCTCGAACTATGAAAAATGTTATGACAAGCTCCCAAGGGTGAAGGAGCATGCGTTGGCAGCTGGGGAGATTTTATTTATTGACGGTTCTTCTAGAATCAATCAAAATGATGGACAAAGATACACAGGTGCTGCTGTGATAAAGCACATGGACAATGGAGAGTTTGAAGTATAGATAAGTGCATGACTACCATCTCACTTTTTAGCACAGGCTGCAGAATTAGTTACGCTGGTTGCCGCACTCGAGAATCATGCAGACAGGAAGTAACAGTGTACAGTGACTCCGCCTATGTGACATTGAGAGTGCAAGCAGGGCTAGCACATTGGAAAAAGAGGGGCTACCTCCGAGCAGACGGCACTCCAGTGAAGCACACAGCCTTATTGAGCAGACTCATTAAAGCACTACAACTCCCAGTAGCCATCGCAGTCGCTAAATGTGCAGCACATACTAAGAGGGCATATTTTATCTCACGTGGGAATCAACCAGCAGACGAGGAAGCAAAACGTGTTGCATGTTCAGAAAATATCATGACGTTTGGCACACCTAATGTGAATGAAAGCATGGTGGTAATGATGATTGTGTTGGATTGTTATAGTAATTTGTCTAGGACACAGCTAGTAGAAATTCAAGGAGAAGCGCCTCAGGATGAGAAAGACCTGTGGATGCGGAGGGGATGTTCTTTGAACCCTTCCGAAGCATTGTGGCAGCAAGACTGCACTGGTAAACCGTTGATGCCTGTAGCCTTATTAAGGGTGGCGTTAGAACAGCTACACTACACTGCACATGTGACTAGAGAGAGACTCGCCGCAATCATTGCGTAGGATTGGTTTGTTCCAAATCTGGTAGAACACGTTGCATTTTATGTAGTAAACTGCATTGTATGTCAAATGTTTACCACTGGGCACACACTGCACACAGTTAAGGGAGTTATTCTGAGAACTAATGGTCCCTTTCAGCATTTAAACATCGACTATGTTGATATGCTGTAAGTATATAATGGACACAGACATATAATTGTAGTGATATATCCCTTTTCAAAGTGGATTGAGGCTGGTCCATGTACAGACCCAGATTCCACCTGTGCAGCAACATTTTTAGTACGAGAAGTGTTTCCTGGATGGGATGGGGAATATGTGAAGTATTAAGAACAGATAATGGCCCTCATTTTGTTAATGAAGTCTTTGAACAGATAAGCTTGTTGCGTAGTATAAAGCACACGTTTTCATCAGCTTATCACCTGCAAGCAAATGGATTTTTGTGAGAGACTCAATGGCTTGTTTAAAGAATGAATAGCCAAATTGAAGCTTACCTTGAAGAAAGGATGGTTGCATTGTCTACCCCTGGCATTGTATGCATTGAGAAATCAACCAGGTTCCAACCACCATCTTACCCCCCCATGAAATAGTGACAGGGAGGCGAATGAGCACACCCCTCACACCTCTGTCTAGAACCAGAAGTGATACCGAGACAACAGCAGAATTGTTGTGAAAGGAGTTACGTGATTACTTAACATGCATGACTTCAAGTATCTCTGTCATTTCAGATCAGCTCAAGCAAAAGGTGTGTGGGGCACAGAACACAGAAGAAGTTGCTACAGCAACTGGATGTGAAGAAATACGTCTTCCCACATGTTTTCCTGGTGATCAGATCCTGATCCGCAACTTCACTAGGAGATGGCACGCACCACATTTTAACGGTCTATTCATCGTGGAAGACGTGACACCATCAGCAGTCAAGGTGCAAGGCAGATGCACCTGGATATTTCTTGGAGACGTATAGATCTATGCTGGAGAACCCCCTTCACCCCCACCCCTGTCGGAAGCAAGCATCGGGGAAGAACCTCAGCACATGCAGACTAGATCCATGATGAGGAAGGAGGACACAGAAGCTGTAAACAGATTAAAAGTGTATTGGACTGTTGCTTGTTTTCGGGACACTTTTTTCAGCTACAAAAAAAAAGAGTTAAGCAAAGCTCTTTCTTTTTGAGCCACAGGAGTTTGTTGACATTGACTGAGACACATTTAAGTCTTGATTGAGAAGGAAAGCATGCCAGATTTGGAGTTCCTTTTCGACGACTGGAAGAGGGAACAGTTCCTCGATTCCTTTCTCACTGAATTTCTTTTCGGAGGTGCCCATGGTGGTTCCCAATGACAACATTTCACGGATCATTCTTGCAGTTTTTCTGTTCATTTTGCACGCATACCCTGAACTTGTGGGGCAAACTACTAGTGTTCCTCTGTTCTTGCAAGATCCTTAGTCTAGTCCAATTGTGAGGAGATCTCTCGCAGCTATCATAGAGCAAGTTCTTCAACTTCCTGAGTACAGTGGGGAAAACACAAATGCCCCTATACGATGTTGCATATAGATTGGCCGGCTTGGTGTTCTACTACCTGATTGAGGAATGCCCGCATCTTGTTGGAAGACAAAATGATGTTCACACCTTCCTGAGAGACCCAAGGAATAATGCAGCACTTAATGAGATGATATGAGACATAATAACACAAGTCAATCTATATTCTGAGAGAACACTGAGAACTGAATGATACCTTCGAGGGAAGAAATCCAAAATTCGAATGGTTAAAGTACTTTGTTTCATGCTGAAGGAGAATTCACATTTCGTCAAGCAGCAGCCAGCTGATCGAGAAATGTGTGGAGCAGATCCAGCAGATTCCAGAGTACTACATGATGTCGCCTAATTAAAATTAAATGTTTCCTTCCTCATAAAAGGAGTACAAATGGGCAGCATCAATAGCAACAACATTATGGCAGACAACGAGAGATGTCTACGATTTGCAAGAAGCTATTGCTGCAAGAAATGGGCATACTTGTATGTGATTTACAAATGTATCTTGTTCATAGTGATACTGCTCTCACTTACAGTATGCACTATTTACTATGTGAATCCAAGTAGAGAAAGGATTCCAGTGTATCATCCAATGCAGAAGGAGAGTACAGATGTGGCAACTACAAGGCAGCCAATATCTTATGTGACTGTCCCTACTCCAGTAATCCGTGTAGCAGTGCCTGCGTCTGTTACAAATGTCACCAGACATCTTTCCTTAGAAAAAGATGTATAGAGATTGTCCTTGAGCACCAGAAACAGGCTTGAGAGGAAAGACAAATAAAGAGATTGTTTAGGAGCAAGCCTAAAAAAGGGAGTACATGTAAAAACACGCAGCACACTGACACATGTTCCTATGATTGGTCCAGTAAGAATGAATTATGCTGACATACTTCATGAGATGATTATAGAAGCTAATAAGAAAAGAATGCAACCTAAGAGAAGTGCTAGGGAGGATGATCATGAGTTGAATGATTACCTGGACAGTACAGCACACTTAGGGAAATAACATATGGTATCAGCATTTGAAGGAAGTGGGAAGGAGGACTTCAAAGGAGGAATACTTTGTATGTGCAATCCTACCTTATAGTATGTCGAAGTCTAAAGTCTTCATAGCAATTGAAATAGATGTCCAGAAAGCACATTGTCTATCACACATAGCACTCTGCCATAAAAGGGATCATTCATGGACCGATATGCCTATCTGAAATTGGCAACTGAATGGACAGATCCAGATGAATATGATTATATCATCAAATCCAAGACACGAAGACAAGAAACAGGGCACATACTAAGAATCACATGATAAGATACGAAAAACCTGGAGTGAAAGGAGCAGAAATCAGATGGGAAGTAAAGAGAAGAATTGAGAGTCCATCAAAATCTGCAGAAGAAATTCATAGATGGAAGAACAGAGGCAAGATGTAGATTTGGGGATCAGTGTTATCGCCTGATGGCTGGGAAGAAGGATTGGTTATCTGCAGAGCCTGGGTGGTCGTTGGTTGTTATCAGCCAGCCATTGACACAGTTCATAATGGATGCACGGCACTATATCTAATTCTTGCTAAACTACTGACCTGGGTCGAAGATAGAGGAGGATCATGGCAGATAATGCCTTTGGACAGTGCAAAACTGTGCTTCAGAAACAATGGCATAAGAAAAGTTGGAGAGAATCAGAACTGTGGTCGAATCTTTGATGTACCAGGAATTAAACTTGGAAGAGCAGTGATAATGGATCAGCACTGAGCTTGTGGATCCAGAGCTTATATGAAGCAACCCAAAGACTGCGGAGGACGATGCTCACTAGTGAATGTTCATGTTCCAGCGTTGGTGATTCCTAAAAATTTCTTGAGCCTTGACAGTTTCCCGAAAGCAGATGCTCACCTAAGGAAGAGGAGATCTGTAGAGCTGATAAATCGAATGAAGAGAGAACTATTTCACAGCTGAGTCAAAATCTTTTGATGCCATTCCTTATGAACACAGACTGTTCAGCCAGACTTCATCAGTATTCACGTTGATTTTTATACCGAGTATCCAGGTTGTAGCAAATACTAAATGGCTGCAGATCACCAGATGGGAATTTCTGCAGACAATCAACACTACCATAAAGGGATTCAATGCTATCAGAGAAGAGATGAGAGCCATACGACTGACGACACTTCAGAATAGAAACTTCCTGGACATGATTACAGCTATGGATGGAGGTGTTGTGAAAAATTTGCGAAACATGTTGCACGGTCATACCTTCTCATGATGACGAGAATGGCACCTTGACAGAGAGATGCTGATGAAGCTACACATTCAGATGATAGACGAAGTAGAAGATATTACTGATGATAGCTGGTTTGGATCGCTCTTTTCTTGGGTTCCAGAGTGGATGGCAGACATCTTAATATTCCTTGGAGTCCTGATCGTGATGGTATTGCTTGGAATTTGTGCGATTAAGATAATAATCTCACAGTGTTAGAAGACAGCAAAGAAAGCCATAGGGATGAAAATCATGATCGATGTTGATTCAGGATGGAAGGCCAGAGACCTGACAGATGAAGAAATTAGAGACTTTGTGAAGGCCAGTATTCATGCACCTGTGGGCACGAAGTTGCTGTATCCAAAGAACCATAAGAAGTTTGTGGGAAAATGGATCTATTGCAGTCCAAGTGGACAGTGCATGCCCATGACTTGGAACAAGGATGAAAATGGAAAATCAGCTGGATGCTTGAAAGGAGTAATAAAGATATGGGTCCCAAAAAAGCATTTCTTCAGAAGACGATGTCTAGATGAGAAGGATGATGGGAGAGTGGTTGATGAATCACCCAGAGGGGGAAGTGTAGAGAAGGAGCTGAGTACCACCACCTCAACCACCTCACCTATATTGCCTATATGTTGGGAACCAGAGTGTGAGACACATGCAGTACCAGTAAAAATATCAATACCAAGGAGAATGCTGGAAGCAAGGTTGCCATTAAGAAAGTCATACCAGCATACGAGATACTATGATGGCCATTTGAATGAAATTCCAGAAGAAACAGGCCGATGAATGGAAGAGAAGAATTGTAATGTCACACATGAGGCAAGGCTGACGTAAATAGAAAAGATGCAGAGACAAGAGAGTGGAGATATTCTATAAGGCTTCAAAAGAAAGTATCAAAAATGGGTGACGTCTTTGGCATAAAATGAAGAAACTTATGCTACAGAAACGATGAAGATATCAAGTCATTTTATATGTGTACATATGCAAAGAAACACAAGCAGACAAAGTATTCTTGAGGCTAGCTTTAAAGTGAATAGATTGCAGCATGCACCAACATATACATATATAGGAATGAGTAAAGAATGGATGTTTCCACTATGTATAATAGCAGTGCTGGACACGAAGGAAGGCATTTCCTGTGTGTCGCAGTTATAAAAGAAATTGAATTAACAGGAGTGAAACTCAGAAAGGGAAGGCTGGATAAGCCCCAAGAAGCCAAGGACGTATCAGACTGGGATGAACAGACATTGGATACAAATAGTGTGAAAGAATGAAACTCCTGTTCAGAAAGCTTGGACAAAAACATCAGAGGCATGGAGGAAGACGTCAGAGGTCTATTAGAAAATAGTATTTTAAATGTTTTTATTTTTTTATTTTGGTTGGTTAAATTAAATTAACCTTTCAAAACATATTTTTTACATAGATAATTAATTAAAATGAGGATATAAAATACATAATTTCCATTATATAATTTGCATTGAGTTCACAAAAAAAAAACATTTAAATTTTGAGAAAAGAGAATCATAAGTACAGAAATTCAAATCATCATCAGGTTGGCAGAGCAACAAATTGCATCATCAGAATATTTAACTAATATTTAACTAGCTCATATCATTTGTGAATCCACATGCAGATTCAGAGCAAATTTACTATGCAAGATTAGTTGAATAATCAAACTCTGGGTAATATTGCGTTTAAAAATTGCATAGTGGCTATTCTTAGCAAGATTTTAGGTGTAGCAAATAATTCATACCCTAGTTCATCAACAGAGCGAGATATGTAATGTGACTGAGTTAGTTTATGAAGAATGGATTCTCTTTGCTTCTCTAAAGCTACACACAAATCAGTATATGTTTGAGGGTCTCTTCCATTCCACCGAGTTTACAAAACTGATGGTGTGAATCTTCGGCTTTTATTAAGCCTCTTCTTAGTAGAATTTGATTCGTTGGCCATAAATTCATACGAAGTCTTAAAATTTGATTTCTTAATGTAGCTGATGGACATTTCACTAGATAATCCGCTGCCTGCCGAAACTTTTTGTGACCAAATGATGCTCTGTCAAAATCTTTTAGTTCTAGACATTTCTGTTGTGTACGGTGCCAGTCCAGTTGGTACAATTTTAATTTAGATCTGTTTGGATTATTGAGCAGCAAATCCAACCATATGTTTGCTTCGATTATATCCAAAATGACAGTAGTTCTCCAATTTGTCGTGAACAAATGTTGAGAACGTAATAGGTAGTCTGCCAGTATTGTCAACAAATTATTCGCCGCCAGGCCTAAGAGACACTTTCGAAAGAGGCAGCATCTTTTCCAGGAGACTTGCATATGTATTGACAGGGTGCCTAGCTCAAATCGCAAAAGAGCATTTGGTGTAGAGTTGGGAAGGTTAAATATTTCTTTGCAGAATTGGGCTTCAATTCTGTTCCAATACCCTTGCTTTTGAGGGAAGTTTCGGCCCCATAGGTGATGATAGGAATTACCTTTTGTTGGTAAAAAGTTACAACATTGGCACAGGAGAATTTACCAAACTTGGCCAGAAGTATTTTGGCCTGCGAGATTAAGGTTGAAAGTTTCCCAGTTATACTGCTTTGCTGAGGCTTATTCGTGGGTGAGGTGCTGAACATAACCCCAAGATGTTTATATTCATTAACTAACACTAATTTTTGATTTTGTAAAAACCATTCATAGTGTTTTTGATGTTTCAAGGTAGTATTTCTCAGTTCCATCACTTGAGTTTTCTCTAAATTGAGTGTTAAGTTGTTTTTGGTAACAAAGGATTCAAGCTGGTTAAGCAGCGTTTGCGAGATAAGAACCAGGACATCCGCATAGAATAGCCATGCGATGGCCTGCTTGCTGAGTTTAGGTGGATCATTAATTACCTTCAGAAACTCGACACCCAGGTCGAAAATGAACAAATTAAATAGGGTTGAAGCAAGAATGCAGCCTTGCTTAAGGCCGCGTTTAGTGTGAATAACTTCTGATAGCAGCCCATTCAAGTTCAACATTGACCTGCATTGTGATGTTAGAGTGAAGTAAATTTATTAACGAGATGATAGAAAGTGGGCAACCAAAACTCAGCAATTTGTTGAGTAATAATTGGCGGTCCACAGAGTCGAATGTGACACGAAAGTCGACAAAGGCCAAGTACAGAGGTTGATGTTTAGTTGCGTAGGCTGCTTTAATAGCATTAAGCGTAGTGATATTAATAGCAGTACCACCTAGGCCCGCAACAAAGCCCTTCTGAAAGGGACCTCGTCGATTTTCATTAGAGGCCCAAGTATTGAGATCTCTTAGAACAATTCTGGTAAAAATCTTTCCCGGTGCATCAAGGAGTGCTATCGGACGATAGCTCGCTGGATTCGTACGGTCCCCTTTTTTATAGATGGGAACTATCACAGCTTTGCACCAAGAAGGAGGAATACTTTGTTTATCTGGATGGAAAGAAGTACAGTATATAAAATACTAGCCCACAGATCTGGATTCTGTTTTAGAATGTAATTTGACAGACCATCCGGGCCCGGGGCTCTGGATGAGATTGCTCTGTTTATATAAAACAGCACATCATATCGATCAAATTTGTGAGCGAAAGGATGGTTAGCCAACCTCAACAGTAGATAGTCACAGCTATTTTGCGGGAGATCATACATGTTTGTGAAATACTCCACCCAACATTTTTCAGATACACCATTGGTTTGAGATAGTTGGGAACATGTTGTGCCTGAGTTAATTAGCTTCCAGATCTGAGAAGTGTTTTTGGTCTGTGCCACATGAAGCCACTGCTCACCATCCTTTTGATATATTTCTACTTTATACGCCCGTATCCAATTTTTGTAATCAGTCTTTAGCTTACGTAAGGCAGAGTCACAATATTTTAGCGGGAGAAGCAGAGTCTCTCTTTTTTGTTTACAAAATAGAGACTATCTATGTTTTGACCGACTGATCAAATACATGAGTAGGACGGATGTTATTGGATATTTTACCACTAGATGTGCTGGATGATGTAAATAGATGCATTTTATCATAGTATTCTAGTGGAACATGTGCCTTCTCTGAAAGGAGACGATGGTCATTCGCTAGTTCCATACCAAACGCTTCCAAAGCAGGGTTAGACCAATATAATCTATTTTTCTGGGAGTTTACATTCAGATTTTTCAGCTGTTGTTGTTGTAACTGTATTTTAGCCTGGGCATGAACCATGAGTTCCATCGTCAGCATCAGATGATCACTAGATGTGGAGGGCAAGATAACAAACTTCGAGATTTTACTAAATAGTGTTCTATCTACATAAACATAGTCAATGGTTGCTTAATGTGATCCACTTGACCAAGTGTGGGAGGGTGGAATATCATTTTTAAAAGCACCATTCAACATTATCAGATCCCAATTTTTCACAAAACAAGACCACTGAGTGACCTGTTCCGAATTTCCTTTTTTAGATGACATAAAAAGATGAATATTCAGGTCTCCAGCGACAATAATATGGGCAATGTTGGGAGTGGCAGCAATGTTTTCTATAATTATATTGAGATCCTTAAGGAAAGTAGTAGTTAGAATAGCCACAGGATTCCAGTAAAGATTGACAATTGCAATTTTTATATTCTGGACCGAGATTATGCAGCATTGCATAAAGGAATTCGGAGAGGGACAGTCAGCTACATTTGTTATGGTGGAAATTTTAGAAATTATTACTAAGTCAGACATTGATCTACCTTTCTGACCTTTCAGCGCAGGGACCAGATGAATGTGGTGGTTATCCCAGGAGGATGGCACCATCAGCCAATTTTCTTGTAGTAGCACTACATCATAGTTTATTAGTGAGCAATTTAAGTTGTTCAATAAGTGCGTATGTCCTCTAGCATTCCAGCTCAAAATTCTGATTTTATGTGTCAGGGGGTATGATTCATCAGATGCTAGTTAAGCATTCTTAAAGCAGCAATTATTGGATTTTGTTGCAGATATTGTGTTTTCCCTTGGGAGAGTTGTGGCGTTTTGTCCCGTATTCCCAACTCTCTCAGGCTGTTGTAAGCTCTCAGTTAAAGGATTTTCAGCAGTAGTAGGAATTAATCTGAATCCCAGATCAAAAAGAGAAGATCTCGCCGACCAAATGATGTTAAACATGATCCGAGATTTAATCCACATACAGGAGACAGTTAAGTCCTTTTCATCAGGAAATTCAACCCTCTCAATGTCTCCAGAGGCAAGATCTTCCAAGATTGGGATATCAGAAAATATCTCCATAATACTTTTTCTATTCATGGTATATGTTGGGAAAGAGCCACCTCGGCAACTAAGAAATATTGAGTATAGTTGGAGGGGCTTTGTGCTTCTAGTATCAGAAGTTATTGGAGTCTATTTTCTAGTATGTGATACCTCTAGAAGAGAATTCGATTTCTCAATCACTTCTGGTGATTTGAATGAAACTTTTTTAGAGCTCACCCTCTGATCAACAATTGACAAAGAATCCTGATTACTGCTGCAGGTAAGTGATTTCATGGCAGATTTAAGTGTCTTCTGTTCTACGGTTAGTGCCACAAGACAATCCTTAATTGAGGATAGAATATCAACCTGCATATTCACCTGTGGTACCAGTATGGCCAGTGTAATAGGCATATTCTTTGTGTCTGTAGCATTCACCTCACATTGTGACAGCAAGGTGATTAGTTTGTCACTTACTTGCATACTTTGCGCTGGAGTTTTCAGAGTAGAGGCGTTAGGTTTCATCAGCGGATGGAACACCACCGGGACTGTTTGTATTAGACGCATATAGTCATCCACGGCTTTCCTAAGTTCTTTATGAGTGTACGATGGATTAGAGTGATCAGAATTATTCTCGGGAAGATCCTTAGATTGAACTATCGGCTGAGCCTCAGAAGAAGAGTCCTCCAAGTCATCTTCACAGTTTTCCACCGCCTGGACTAACTCATCCAATGGAGAGTGATTCAAATCTACCTGCGAGTCACTAACCCTGTCTTTTGCAGTTCTTTTCTTTTCTTGTGCTAAGTTAGAGTATTTTTTGGTTATAGCACTAGAAGTTAATATTGAGCAACTCACTGGTTTTGAAAGTGATTTGAAGAACTGTTTTGTTTGACCAGTGGATGCCACTCGTCTGGATTTCTGATTCTTTGATTTTTTTCAAGTTCATTATATATTCAGGTTTTTGTTTTTTGGTATTTTTAGCAAAAATTGTGTACGCTTCTTTATGTGGCTGTACACTTTCTGCTATAGGTGGTATCTCAACAGCAGAGGCTGCAGGTAATTCATCAGTAGGCATCAATGGCAGCACACGTGCTGCCATTGCGTCTCCACAGATGTCTCACAAATAATACCCTTTACAAGGGGAACAGCAGCCTTTAATCATTGGGTTGTTTGTTAACTGAGCATCAATTTTAACATGGAGACAATCTCTGGTCTGATTTAATGACGACAAGGCAACTCTATCATCAAGCACCTGTTTCTGAGATTATCAACAATAGAATTTACTTTAGAGTCGAGAACTTCAAATAATTTAGCAAGAAACATTATAGCAATGTTCATCACTTCTAACGTTACCATAGAGGATTTTCTTGAAAGCGACTCTCTGGTTGTAACAGAGTTGTCTCGATCTGGCCTTCTTGGGGGGGCGGAATGAATGATATTGAGGTCTCAGATTCAGATGTACTTTCATTCCGGGATAAAACAGGAGATTTAGAGAGATCATGATCATCTTCCCTGGCCGAGAAACAAGAGTTTGAGCAAAGAACTCTCAAAAGGACAAGTTCAAAGCCTTAATTGACAGCAGACCACTGAGGTGATGAAAGATGATATGCTAATTGATGGGAAGCTATGGTTATGACCAGTTCACCAGCACCTGGAAGCCCAGTCTGCGTGCTGCTAACGTAAGTAGAAAAGTACTAACAAATGTAAGAGTGCCAACCAATTGTAGGGAGACGCGCGATTAAGGGTCCTTTAGTTTGTGTAACCAATTTGAAGTTGTGTATTTAGTGACGTTCATAGTGATCTGTTTTTGGGAAGGGCTTAGTTGCCCCACCTGATGTAAAGAAGCCTATTACTTTTTTAGACTAGTATAGAACGTATACTTAGATGTTCCCTCCAGACCTAACACTTTTTCAATAGGTTTTTGTAGTTTACCACGATGGACGACGTTAGTAGATACGTCGGTTGACGTCATCAATGATGAGTTTTTACTATAAATGCAGTGGTTTTTCTGAAACAAATTGAGAAACCATGCACTGAGACATCTGTTTATGTCCGTTGTACTCCCTGTTTTAGATAATTGATATTATAACAATTAACCGTTTTGCCAACTACCTAAGTTGTTTTGATTATTGATGTTTGAGTAACTTCTGCAACCCCATTCATCTCCAGTGTATTGCTACCTCGTCTTAAACGGCTGGGCGGATCCCCATTTCAGAAGTGAGGGGTTACAGGAAAATAGCGTCACCCAATTAGTTGATTGATTATTTTGGCTGTAACACGCTGGCCATGCAATGTGTTAGTTTCAAATTATAACAGAAATCATCCTGTGATCTTTGATGTATGGGAATTATTTGAATTAACTTTCTTTAAGTATGCAAAGGGTCTACACAGTTTCACCCCCTCACCCACAATTAAATGGAAAGGATTATGGCAGGTAGTTCCCAATACAATGGATAGCTTTGGGGATATATCTACTTACACAGGAGGTCTCTATTCTCAGTTCAGGAGGCCAGCCCAATTTTAGGACCCTCTTTTGGTAGGCAGCTCAGACCTCAGGCCTCTATTCACAACACGGTCTCTCCAGCCATCATCCTCTCTCAGAGAAGGCTCCCAGGCTTCTAAGCAAACATCCCCAGCAGGTGTCCCAAGGTTTCCTTTTATTTATCCTTCCAGGTAGGCCTTGGTTTAGCTTTGTTCCCCTGGCAAGGTAGTACCCCATTGGTTTTGGCATCGCCCCTTGTCTCTCTTGCTCCTTCTGTCTCTCTTAGATTGAAAACTGACATTATATAGTGCTGATGACACTTACATATTATAAATATTCCAACGCTTTGGATTGGAGGTCTCTCTTTCTCCCCCGCCCCCCCCCACCAATATGTCCACTGCCAGTTGGAGGGCAAGGAGTTTAGAGGTCTGTATTATGGAAAATGAGGGAGGAGAAAAATGCATCATTTCAAAATGACATGTTTCTACATTTTTTCTCTAAAAATCTCACTACAGGGCAACTGCATCCACTTTTCAGATAACTGTATAATCACATATATGTTTTAATTCTACAATTTATTATGAATAGGGGAGTACTAATTTAATGTCAGCATGACCTCCCTGGGAGGCGCTGTCATTTTTCCTGGTTTATACATGAGCTGAAATAGTTATAACTATCAACCTTTACCAAAGACTCATTAATTGTTCTTTCTATCAGCTCACTAACTTGCAGGTTTCTCTAAATTATGAGAACGCCAGGATCATGGTATTCTTTCTAACTCAAATTCTATACATCACATACAATTATGAGATGCATAGAACTGACAGGTTTTTTATTATGTTTGCATTGAGTCTTAAATGAACCCGTCACAATGTACAGTGCTCCCGTTATGAATGAAACACTGTCCCATGTTGTTTCACTGGCCATCCATTTAAATGGAAAGTTGCAGTTTCATATTCCAAGCAAATCCACCCAGTTCTGTTTTCCTCAGAAACATGTGACCTGAACATTTGCTTATCAGTAGTGTCTGTTTCTAACACAGTCTTTGAAGATCCATTAACATTTTCTTAGAGCCATTGTATTGGGCCATGACAGTCTCAGAATTGCAGTTCTGTTGGTTGGCTAGTTTTGATCATTCCACACTTTTGATCTAAAACTGTTGTATTTTTTTGGATTTACTGAAACAGGCTTGTTTTTCCTGGTGGCACCTCAGCCAAAGGTCTTTGAGTTCAGAGTTA
Source organism: Ambystoma mexicanum (assembly GCF_040938575.1). NCBI lineage: Eukaryota > Metazoa > Chordata > Amphibia > Caudata > Ambystomatidae > Ambystoma > Ambystoma mexicanum. The sequence continues at coordinate 328,847,581 of NC_090934.1, read as the reverse complement.
AAGGACACACGCTTTAGTTCAATGTGGAAAACCAAACTACGTACATAATTCTAAAAGAATAGCATTTTAAATGGAGAAGATGTGTTTTACACATGACATTTTGTATGACATCTGGGTTGGCTGTACATGAGTAAAGTCTTTCTTTAATTACTATTGGAAAAGGCATGAGTGTCCCTTTCGGCATTGTTTACTCAGAGTCATAGTTTACCAATGGAAACCAGTGTTCACATTTAAACAAGTTGGCATCTCCTTTTAAATTATGTCGTTTTGAATGTTGGAATGTACGTTTTTTTTATTTGTGACAAATGCAAGGTGCTTGGCTTCACCTTAGATTTCTGGATCACAGTCTTGTGCTGAATTGCAGTCAATGTAACATGCTGCTATCTGTCTCTAAGTACAATTGTAGCTGTGCATAGTTTATGAAAAAACATTCATAGCCAAACCTGTCTTTTGCAATGTATTGGGCCCATCCAGCAGTTTTAAGTTCTCAGGCACATTTTACTTCACTTGAGTGCCTGTCCATTTTGATGAAGTTGAAAGAGGCCCATTTTTGTTCATTAACTAGGCCTTATGTTGCAAAACAATGTTTTGAACTGGCCTGCATATTCCAATGGGTCTCAACATCAGCCAGCTTCATTCTCACAATAGGGGCCTTGCATGGCCTCTCAGTTTATGTCACACTGGGTCTGTATTTGCACCCCTCATATGCCCCCCATGGTGTTTAACTCAGGTCACTTTTAGGAAAGAGCAAGGGAGAGTGGGGTGTTTGTTTTCTTTTTGATTTTTATAGTTTTCCTCGTTGGAGCACGTCCACTCCTTTTCCCATCCTAAGGGAGGCGCGCTCTGGTCTGTGCTCCCCGCTCTTCAGATTTTGGGGTTTGGTCCTGTAACCCCTCCCTGTTTTGGAATCTCCTACCTCCAGGCTGTGAAGGTAAACAAGTTATTGCATCTGCAGAGAGGAGCAAAAGAAAGATTAAGTATATTATACCGTACTTCTTTCCCCCATTAAAAAGGCATTCAATTTGAAAACAAAACAACATACTTAAATTGACAGTGAGTTATGTGTACCTCTCTACTCCCACACATCGAGGATTGGCAGTAGGCAATGTGAAGTTTTTTTTTTACCCCTAGGATCTCCCTCATCTTGGTCTTCCCCTCGCTGGTAAAATGACTTCCTCAGTCCAGCTCAATCTTTTAGGATAGGCCTAAACGAGAGAAGATGTGGTTTATCATTTGTGTGACAGCTGTCTACGCCTTACAATTCGGGGCCAGAAGACATTCTACCCACTTGGTAAACAAACATGTTACCTTCAACATGTATTTATTTCCTCTAGAGGAGCGAATCACTGGCCCGGTAAAATTGACTTTCAAATCCGACCAAGGCAGTGTTATTCCCCTTTGTGTAGGGAAATGTGGCTTGCTTAATTCCTGTTCATGGCCAGAAATCTACCCTGATCTAATCACAGCTGCATTTGCTTTGGTCTCTAATGGAATTGATTGAAGGTGTAGAGTGATGTGTGGGGAAATGGCTGACACAAATGTTTTAGGCCTGTGGTGGACCAACGTGTCCTTATCCTAACGCTAGCAAATGGATGTAGAAGTTTCCCATAGGATGGTACTAACCAGAAACACACAAGAAATTGATTTACAAAAAAAACCCATCACAGATCCATAAACTTTTAATCAATACATTTAAAAATGCACTAGTCAACCGATATACATAAACCAAGAGAGACCTATTGGCTGTGTAAACATTTGTTTGCAATAGGGCTGTCCTGCCCTTGTACAGTAGGTTGCCTTTTCTTGTGAGTAGTGGAATTTCTACTTGAGATTGAGGGCCCTGGTGCGGTAGAAAACCCCCTTACAGATAGGCAGTAAAGGACACACCCCAGGAGGGAATGAGACCACGACCAAGTGCGGGTGAAGATAAAAGGTTTTTATCTAAATCAAATAGGGCATGCAAAGGACTCTGCAAACTCAGAGAAATCTACCCTGATCTAATCACAGCTGCATTTGCTTTGGTCTCTAATGGAATTGATTGAAGGTGTAGAGAGATGTGTGGGGAAAGGGCTGACACTAATGTTTTAGGCCTGTGGGGGACCAACGTGTCCTTATCCTAACACTAGCAAATGGATGTAGAAGTTTCCCATAGGATGGTACTAACCAGAAACACACAAAAAATTGATTTACAAAAAAAACCCATCACAGATCCATAAACTTTTAATCAATAAATTTAAAAAATGCACTAGTCAACCGATATACATAAAACAAGAGAGACCTATTGGCTGTGTAAACATTTGTTTGCAATAGGGCTGTCCTGCCCTTGTACAGTAGGTTGCCTTTTCTTGTGAGTACTGGAATTTCTACTTGAGATTGAGGGCCCTGGTGCGGTAGAAAACCCCCTTACAGAGAGGCAGTAAAGGACACACCCCAGGAGAGAATGAGACCACGACCAAGTGCGGGTGAAGTTAAAAGGTTTTTATCTAAATCAAATAGGGCATGCAAAGGACTCTGCAAACTCAGAGAGCGCTCTGTCTGACAATAGCAAACACAGTCAGTTATATTACAAATACACGTCATGCATGAGGTAAGCTATAGGGGCAACATAGTCTTGGGGATTGGATGGCGATGGCTAGCTATTATGTAGACTATAGGTCTGGTGCTCCATGATTGGCGGAGATCCACGTGGTGGCATCATGACATGCTTGGGTCAGCTGGGCTCATCGAGGTGGAGCTCTCTGGCACGGGCTGTCAGTGGAGATTCACCGTGAGAGTTCTAGAAACTGGCCTTTCGTATCCATTCATCACACTCATTCATACCAAGTTGCTGTTTTAAAACTTCTAACACGTTAACCTAGTACCCAGGTTGGGACACAGGAAAACAATATGCATTACGAGGCTGATTCCATACATCATTATAAAGTTGTCAGTAGCAAGGGATCCAGTCTTGTGGGTCTGGTTGCCTTTTCAGGGGCATGGGTCAGACTATCTTCATCATTTTACTCTGTTTGATGTGGTAAACATCTGATGACTCTGGGGGGTGTTTGCACAAGGGACGGATAACTGGCTTTGTGGTCTGTTGCATTTGGGGTGAACTGGGATCCCATTGGGTCAGTGAGGGCACCACGCTGGCACCTCAAAGGCAGTGGGATTTAGGACCAGGTAGCTCATAATTCATTTGGCCTGGCCATGGCGGTCTCTGCCATGGGAGGGGGGGTAAATACTTGAAACGGGTCCAGCAGGAATGCGGGGAGGTAAGGCTGTTCTGCTCGAACACCAGCGAGTCCCTGCAGGACTTGGCAGGAGGAGGCGGAGATGGCCTTGTAACTCTGAACAACTCTATCCATGGGGCTTCACATTATACCATTGGATGGGACGGATGCTGAAGCTTGGAGCATTAGGGAAATTACACATCTCTAGCGTTTACATTGTATACATTACTAAGTTCATGACAATGGAGATTTTTCAATATCCCATACAGTACATGACATTAGCCGGTTTTAATACTTGTAATTCATGAGAAGGTGGACTAATAACAAGACATGAGGTAGTATCAGGTTGGGTCATACACTCAGGATCATGAAAGCAACATATTTATCTAACGTTTTAATTATACTACAAACTAATATGACATATTTCATTACATCATACACAAGCATTTATATTTTGCTTTCTCAATTATCCTTTTTACAATAGCAGAAAACATTGGTTGGCACCGAGTGAATATATTGTGTAGTTATACACTGGGCCTTTTGAACATTAAGGCACCTTGAGGGTGTACGGGGTCACTTTGCTTTAATATAAGTAGTGTGTATTATACATTTACTATTAATTACTGCACATTCTTTAGCAACAGGAATAAGGCTGACTCGAGGGTTTAGCATGTATGGTTAACACTTCATCTGGGGAACGGGGTGGAGGGTCAGGGACACCATGGGCCTCATTACACGGTAGGAGGTAACCATGGTGCTATTAGCGCCATGGCTACCCCTTACCGCCTTCTGGGTCCGGGTAGGCGGTATGGGGACTTACCGGCTCATTCCGACCCTGGAGGACCCGGTAAATCCCCATGCCAATTACCATTCCCCATTCCCATTCGAGCCCCCATGGGGCTCAATGGGAATGGGGAAAGAGCTAATAACGGGATTGCTATTAGCGGTAGCGTTATTTGCTCTGAAGTCCCTCAGAGGGTCCTTTCCTTCATGTGTGGTCTGACCACACGTTAAGTACGGGACCCGCTGAGGGACCTCATAGTAGGGCGGTAGGGGATTACCAGCACCGGTGCCCTTACTGGTGCCGGTAATCCCCTACCGCCTACCGTGTAATGAGGCCCCATATATTACTTGTGCAGGGGTTAGGCGCGGGGTCGGTGTGTTTTTGAGAGGGATAGTTCTTGTTCTTTTCTAGACTACACTACAAGTCCGGTCACTCCCAGGGCAATGATGTACTGAGGAAGGTAAATGATACAGTGTTTGTTCTGTTACTTGTTTGTGTCTAGTTGCTTGTGAGAATGGGCTTTCAGCAGATCTGCCATGGGGTGGAGGCTGGGGGAAGTGCAGGCCTCTCTGTCTACAGTCGAGTGGGGGCCAAGCTGCAGCTTTGTGCACCAGCTATTCTGCATAGGCCTGGTGTAGTGATACACAAAATTGCAACCTTGGCAATCAGGGCTTTAGATGACAGCATTAGCCGCTGAAAGCCAATAGTGTATTCAAAGTATGTGCCAAAAATGCTGACAGTAGTCTGTTGTAGCACTTCCATTATGCAGTGGTGAGCTACAAGGAATATGCAGGCCTAGTATGAGTGATAGGTCACATTATGCATTGTTGATAGACAGGCAGGGAGAGGGCCCTAGCTCTGTAGCTAATGGACATTTTTGAAGTGTTTGGAACATTATGGCACCTATATAGTGCTTAGATAGCCAGTCTTAAGTGCTATGAACACTAAGCTATGAGTGCATGCCTTTTAGAGCTTGCAGATGGGGTTAATACATCCCTGCTTCCCTTAGAATATTCTGCCTCACTAACGGTAGCCCTGCATGGCCCCAAGCTAATCTCCTTTTCTCTGGGAAGGCACTGATAAGACATTCCTGAGCTTTCGCGCAGATGGGAGCCAGGGAGGGGCTCAGAAGAAGGAGCAGTGGAAATTAACAGAGTTGGGTTTTTTCCATGAGCCAGCCTATATTTTGCACAGGGAAAGTTCTGGAACTGTGCGTCATGGACGGGCAGCACAAGATTATAAAATATGCATGCTCACATGACTCGGGTGGGAGATCGTCCTGTGGACTTGGTTCGAGCCAGATCAAGTGCCCGGAATTGAAGCTCTGACGGCATCCCGGCAGCGCTGTCCTCTGAGCGGGGCTTGTTACAGCTAGCTTATGAGGGCCAGGGTCTCCCAGTGCTGATTGAAGGGGCGTAAGACTGTGTTTCTCTATGTTTCTCTATGTTTCTCTAAGTTCTATGTTTCTCTATATTTTGCATTTCTCTAAGTGTTGTGCTTTGTAATCTTCTCTAACTTGAATACCAAATGTATATGAAATTCACTGTTTAGAATAAATACTAAAACTTATTGAAGGTGTCATTTGTCACTAGCATGAGATCACTGCTCAGCACAATAGAACCTGTATTTTGGGCTGAATTGGGTTTTTTTTGCTCTCAAAGGGCTGGCCCCGAGGAAGATTTTGCCCATATCAAGACATTTGGTGGCAGCTTGGGGATTTGTGCAGAGCAGTGCCTTGCTGTGAAATGACAAATTGTGTGAGAGAACACAGTGCAGAGTGAGGAGCAGGCTGTCACATTTCCTTGGTGGTCTCACTGCAGCTCTGAGACTTCAAAAGACAGCAATGTTGTGTCGGCTTGCCGTGGCCGATAGCTTGTGTGGTTTAGACTCCCTTCAGTAAATCAGTCGTGACTGACTTATTGCTTGGGAATGGAGCCAGGGAGTACAAGGCGATAAACAAGCAGGAAATGGCTTTGTTTAAAGCGCTCTGATGAATGGTCAAGAAAGATGTATGTTCAATTAGGAAAGAATTTTATCATGCGGTTTCCCCAGTTTAAAGTTGTAATTTGAAATGCAAAGTGAGACGGAGTTCTCAACTCTATTCTGTCATGAGGGCAGGGAAAAATAGTTGCGAGGATTTGACATGCAAATTGTGAATAGTAATTTAACCATTGACTCAGCCCCAGTGTGCTAGCGAGTGGGGGGCTGTAATTTTCGGAGGCGAAGGTTCGCTTTTTTAATGTATGCTTTTGAAGTGTTGACATTCCTGAAGATAACGTGGGGAATGAGCCGTGCTTGGGAGAAAGAGTAACATCTGTGCTGAGAGCCTAAAGGGTTTGTTTTTCTCTTGGCAACTGTAAATTTCATGTGCTAGGGGTGGCGAATTCTGTTTAAAGGAAGCACACTAATATGGTTATATTGCATTTTAAGCTGTGCCATGCTTATAATGGGTGAGAGACTCACTTAAAAAAGAAAGTGAGTGAATGTTATTTGGATTTTCGATTTTTGTGTATTGATTTGAAATTGCAGAATCAGTTTGCAATGGTTTGGGGGAAAAAACTATTTATATTTTTCTAAATTGCCTCTAAATTGCCCCTGGAGTATTTTTGACTGTTCCCACGCTATGCCATGGATTTGCACTGTTGCCTTATAAGTGAGGCATGTTTGGAAATAGTGACCTGTTGACTGTGATACATGGTGAAAAATGTTGTTGACACAATAACAGCCCACAAGCAATATAGAGTGTGGGTTGCTCTTGCAGGGAAACCGTGTAGGGAGCTGCACTAAACATGGCATTTTTTAAATGCACTGAAATAAGTGGTTATATTCTGGCAATGGTACAACAGAATGAAAAATCTGTGTGTGATAAGATAGCACAAAGATTTAGTGGGTTGCGGGTTCTTTTGAAAGATCGCACATTGCATTGGAGTGAGCTCGTGAAGCCAAACTACAAGGTTACGAGGAAAAAGGAGAGAAAAAAAAACGTATGCTTTTAATGAGACATTAATCAGTTTAAAACAGGCTAAAAGACGCTTTGACATTTTGCTAAATTACATGGAGTAGAATCTGATGAGAAGAAAAAGTGCCTCTTTTGAAAATAAGAGTCTTGCTGTGTGTGCAGAGCTTGTGCCTTGAAGCTGTCTTGGGCGAGGTGCAGGAAGGCAAACAAAAGCAGAATACTGCACTCCTGTTTAATGAAATGGTGTTTCAGATATGGGAGCTTTTCTGAGTTGCTGGAACAGTGCAAGAAAGAGTTAATCTGGATGAACTGTCTGAAACGAGTGCCTTCCATTGAAGCCGCCACAGCGTAAGAGTTATAGGCAAAGAGATAAGCTTGCTGCGCGAAAGATAAACATTGACATTCCTGCATTCCATCCCCTGTGAGAGACACCCAGTGTGAGCAAAAAACTGAGGAGAGGGGGTGCAAAGACAGAAATGTTGATCAGAAGTAAAGAATTTGCCCAGTAACACTGGAAGGAAAACAAAGGCTGCATGCAGGATGGCAGACGGGCACATCACATCTGAACATTTGGGGCACCTGTGCATCTGTGAATGGGCTAAGAAAAGACAGCTGCCCATTTCAAGAGACATTGCTATGCAAACTGCATTCCCATGCACCATGTGATGTGATGTTAAGTGAAGCGACATTGCTGTGCAAGCTGCATTCCAGTGCTCCATGTGATGTGAACTGAAGTAAAGGGCTGTGCACTGGAGAAGAAACCTCTAGGCGCTTTGAGAAATGAAAATACACAGCTGGCAAAATGCAAGCTACATTGCCAGGGCTGGAGTAACTGACAAAGACATTATGGCCTTCCAGATGGAAGCAAAAGCTGACAAAAGCGCTTAGCCGTTTTGCAAGAGACAACATGCAGAGCGGGGCTATGGAGTACAACATGAACACTGCACATTAGCCATGATCCAGAAGCCTCACGGCTTAGTGCAAGAATGAATGATTTGTTGAAGCAACAAAAGAAACTGACTTAGACTATCGCTCTCAAAGGGGTGGGCCAAGAAATCAGCAAACACCCTTTGAGAAAAATGATAAGTGAAAAAAACCAGAGGCTTGAAAGACACTAGCTGTATGGAGAAAAATAAACAAAGCTGCTTGTGCAACTGCAGGCGATATTGGACTGAAAGACTTTACCTTTGAAATATGGAGTGATGCCAGCAGGGCAAACTAAATCAAGATCATGAGACACTGGAAGCAAGTTGGCGCCTGGCATTCGTGATCGCTTTGGTGAAAAAAGAAAAGCATTGTGCGACCTGGGTACTTATTATATGGCTTTTGTAAAAGCACAGATCAGTCTGAGGTACCATTGACCAACTATGATCGCATTGCACAAATGAGTTTGTGATTAGGCAGTTACACCCCCTATGGTTGAGTGTAAATAAGCCCCCAGAAACATGCAGAAGGGTGACAGATAATTGTGGTAGCAATGATAAAGTGTGTAGTTACCTGGTGAGACTTCTGAAGATGGGGGTGGTGTTCAGGGAAGGGGTGGATAACGCTGATATTGAAGTTTTGATGACATACTAACATTTCTGTTTGTATTTTGCCTAGGCAAAAAAGCAAGACAATAGCGCGCCATTGACAGAAGTAGATGTATTCAATTTGCGGGTGACACTGATCAGTCAAGCAGACGCATTCTCAGAGAAAGCGAATTACTGCGAAACGTCCTGCACCGCACTCAATGCTGCTAACATGCATGACGTATGAGGACATTTGTTCTGCAACCTGCGAAAGGTGTCCAACAGAGTAATAACTTTTGCTGAACTGGCATGGTGCAGACTTGGCTAGTTATCAAATATTTGATGCTGCACATTCAAATGATTCAGTTGCTGGAAATAACTTAATTGACATATCTTGCCTTTCTTGTTTAAAGGACTATGGACAATGAGTTGTGGACTGTAACATCATGCACCACAAACAGCTGTGTGACACAGCACTTGAATGCTAACACATGAAAAATGGTTTTTAAATGCACTTTTTGAGATGAATCTGAAAAAACGAAATGGTTTTGCTCTTCCAACTGAATTGCTTTAACCATAGATGTTTTGCTTTTTGAAAAAAAAAAAAAAACTTCTACGTTGCACGTAGGCAGGAAAATGATTTATGAATTGTTGGGGCAGCAGAAATATCCAAGCAGGAGTGTAATTTATTTTGAGATAAGAAAAGTGCGCACATCAAAGTCACCTGTGCGTAGGTTAAGATCCTTAATTTGAAGTAATGCTGCCAAGTGTGTGAGCTCTAATTTGAGATGGTAACCTTTGAAACACCGGATACTTTTACAGCCAGCTTTAAGGAGGGTAAATGAAACCATGACTGACTAGTTATTTGATTTTATGACGCAGAGTGTGACACGGTTTTTGTTAAACCAACCAGTTTCATGTTTTTGTGGGGACAGCTGTCTCCAGCACACTAATGCAAAGAGTCACCTTTTGATTGTAGACATTTGGAATAATTCTTTGAAAAAAGCGCTACAAATGAGTAGCCACATGGAATTGCTAGCGTACTGGCCTGGCACATTGTCAGACATCTTTTGTCACTGACTCATATGACTGGTGTCTATGAAGTCATAGGCCCAAATGTTTCAGTGAATGGATACAAAGATTTGTTTAATTTGTTTAATGTGATGTTTTTCTGACCAAGAACTGCAGCGAGTGTTCTCGCCAAGATTTTATGGACTATAACTTGACTAAATGCATTTTACACAATGGTGTGATGAAACAGCCACTGCCGGATGGTGGTATGGTGTTTGTGGCTAAAACTAATATTGTATATGGTAGATATCCCACTTGAAGAAGGGTATTCTCCAAGTCACAATAGGTAGACACTGTGAACATGTTAGATTTTCCAGTAGTAAGGCAACATTTAAATTGTAGGCTGGTAATGCACACCTCCATTATTACAGTGATACACTTAGACATAGATTTATCATGAGGCAATGTTTCCTTAGTACTACCAAGCTGCTACAAATGGAGTCCATTTCTATGGCCCATCACTAGAGTGCGCGTAGCTAGGGAGCTAGATTCATTAATTGCAGGAGCTTTATGTGCTTGCGACATAGAAACTGTGCACAATAAGATAGCCACTATGGGTTCTGATGCCAGCTCTGCTATAGAAATTCTGGCCTAGTGGGGCCTATTGATACGCCCAACACTGCTACAAGTATTGGCAACCACTGAAGATGGCAGAATTTTAGGTATGAAGACATTTCTTCTGCCATAGGGCAGGTCAACAAGACTACTAAATACACACGATGCATTGTATGGCAAACATTGTTTAATCAGCAGGTGTTGGCTTTTTACTGAGTGGGGGCGACCACCCTCCACACACTGGCACGCAGAGCTACAGTTACCAGCATACATATGGATCAAATTGCTTGCTTTTGATTGCATGAATAACACATGCCATGCTTGATGTAAATTAGTAGAATTGTTTTTATTTAGATAACCTGGTGCCCATGGGTTCACCTTGTTCACGAAATTAGATGGTTTCTGGTTGGGTTCCACATACATGGGGGAAGTGTCTAGTCACACAGCCCATAGTCATGTTTGAATGCCCTGGGATCAGGGGGAGGGTAGGCCCTTAGAGTTAAAGGCTGCCAGGTTTTAGAATTGGTAACCATACATAAATGCAATAGTGCATTGTAGATTAGACTACACTGGATTGCCTTGACATTCTAACTGCATGCTGCTTTTTAACTGACAATCAGTTATACAATAATTATTTAGGTATTGTTGTGTAGGCCAGGTTTTGGCTAGGGTAAATGTCCATGTTCACTTTGTGTAGGTATTTTTGTGTAGGCCAGGTTTTGGCAAGGGTATATGTCACTGTTCACTTTGTGTACATTTTTGTTTAGGTAGTGTTGTACCTTGCATGCCACGCTGACTAACCGCTAGAAGATAGTTTGCTTAAACCTCTTGCAAAGACCCAAGGTCTTTATCACTGCACTAAATACTATATTGATGTGTATTAGTCAGCATTGTCGCACACACTTTGAATAGGGGTGGAATGTAGTGATACACAAAATTGCAACCTTGCCAATCAGGGCTTTAGATGACAGCATTAGCCGCTGAAAGCCAATAGTGTATTCAAGGTATGTGCCAAAAATGCTGACAGTAGTCTGTTGTAGCACTTCCATTATGCAGTAGTGAGCTACAAGGAATATGCAGGCCTAGTATGAATGATAAGTCACATTATGCATTGTTGATAGACAGGCAGGGAGAGGGCCCTAGCTCTGTAGCTATTTTTGGAGTGTTTGGAACATTATGGCACCTATATAGCGCTTAGATAGCCAGTCTTAAGCGCTATGAACACTAAGCTATGAGTGCATGCCTTTTAGAGCTTGCAGATGGGGTTAATACATCCCTGCTTCCCTTAGAATATTCTGCCTCACTAACGGTAGCCCTGCATGGCCCCAAGCTAATCTCCTTTTCTCTGGAAAGGCACTGATAAGACATTCCTGAGCTTTCGTGCAGATGGGAGCCAGGGAGGGGCTCAGAAGAAGGAGCAGTGGAAATTAACAGAGTTGGGTTTTTTCCATGAGCCAGCCTATATTTTGCACAGGGAAAGTTCTGGAACTGTGCGTCATGGACGGGCAGCACAAGATTATAAAATATGCATGCTCACATGACTCGGGTGGGAGATCGTCCTGTGGACTTGGTTCGAGCCAGATCAAGTGCCCGGAATTGGAGCTCTGACGGCATCCCGGCAGCGCTGTCCTCTGAGCGGGGCTTGTTACAGCTAGCTTATGAGGGCCAGGGTCTCCCAGTGCTGATTGAAGGGGCGTAAGACTGTGTTTCTCTATGTTTCTCTATGTTTATCTAAGTTCTATGTTTCTCTATATTTTGCATTTCTCTAAGTTTTGTGCTTTGTAATCTTCTCTAACTTGAATACCAAATGTATATGAAATTCACTGTTTAGAATAAATACTAAAACTTATTGAAGGTGTCATTTGTCACTAGCATGAGATCACTGCTCAGCACAATAGAACCTGTATTTTGGGCTGAATTGGGTATTTTTTGCTCTCAAAGGGCTGGCCCCGAGGAAGATTTTGCCCATATCAAGACAGCCTGGGTTCAGCACACTTAAAATGGAGTCTTGCTTATTACAAAATGGTCTCTTATGTTATGCCAGGCTACTGGCCGTGCAGCCTCATGTGTGGTCCGCAGCCACCCTGCCTCCGGGCCAGGTTCATGGGGGCTGCCGATGAGTCATGAGCCTCACGTAGTGGGCTATTTAGGGGAGGGGGGTCCTACAGACCTATCCTTCCATACCTTTCACCCCTTTCGTTACTTAAGTAACGAATATGTATGTAAAGTATGTTTCGTTACTTAAGTAACGAATACTGCAACTCGCCCAACCTCTGGCGTTCCTTTTCATTTACAAATGCTTCCTCCCACACTGGTGTCCCCTTTATCGGCATCCATGCTCTACACACCCCTCAGAGACTTTCCCCCCTCCTAGCATATTCTTCTGGCGTGCAGGTCATGTACATGCATTCCCCATTTCACTCCAGATCCACCAATATCGCTTTATACCATTCTCGTTCCTGGGGCTCTTTTATTGTTGTATGGTATAATCTGTCCACTATATCTCCGTCATAGTATAACAGCACCATTCTATACTTGGGTTCGGGATCCTCACCTGTCTGTACTTGCGCCTCCTGCATGATTTGTGCTGTTCCTCTAGCATTGCCCATTGTCACCATCATCACTGCACCATTAGGGACTGTGTTTGCCCAGCACCGAAGACCCAGCTGGCACACACACAAAAAAAAATCAGGAGTAAAAATACAACGATGGGTATCAGCATCTTGATAGTCAATGCCAGCCAGGATGGTACCCAGGAAAAGAATTTGTCGAACCAAGAGCTCGGGTCCACTCCACCTTCTTCATTCATCCGTTCCCCCAAATTGTGCACTGCCGCGATAACATGTGATAGTGTTCCATTATCCGCGTCTTCAGAAGGCACGAATGTGCAGCACACGCTCCCAATTTTTCGGCAAACACCTCCATCCATCGCCGTTAACAGGTCTGGGACATACCTGTTCTGCATTGTCATTAGCCTTATAGCCCTTAGCTCCACCTTGATCACGTTGAACCCCTCTTCAGTGTCGTTGGCCAGTTGGATCAGCTCCCAGCGTGTTATTTGCAGCCATTTTGCGTTGACTAGCACCTGGATACTCGGGACGAGGGAGGCAAAGAATGTTTCTGCAGAGTTGAACAGTCGGTACTTGTCAGGAATCTGTGCCAACAGGTCTGAGGATGCTTTGGATATGTAGTTGGATGCTCTCCACTTTCGTGATATCACACCTTGTGCATTTTCCATGGAGAGGGCACACAGCAGTGGTTCTTCTGCTGGTTTTGGATCTGTTGGGCGACGGGCGGCTTGCAATCCTTTTTCTCCTTCGATATGACTCTCCGGGATCACCATCAGGGCCAAGTGCAGAATCGCCAGAGAACATGTGCCCCTCCAGGATTGTGGGAGGTGCAAGTATGCCTGTTTACCGCAGACCCAGTAAGTGTCCATAAGTGCTGCTGTCCCCTTCTTCATGTCTGGGATAGTGAGTGTTTGATTTCAGTTCTTATTTGTGCCCATGTTGTTTTTCCCCTCACCATGGAAGTATAGTTTGTAGGATATTTCTTTATGCAGTTTGAACAGTTTTTCTATGGCTGTCACCCATGTTAACTTTGTGATATGTTCCATCCAAACAGGTTTGTAGGTTATCTCGATCCATTGTTGCTTAACTGGCAATCCTCGTACTGTTTCTGCTTTGCATGTTATTAATTCATCTTATCATTTATTTTCTGAAAACAATGTTCCTTTGATCAGGAAAAAAGGTTGTTTCAAACCTATGACTCCTTTGGCTCTTGAGTAGCAAGTCTTTTCGTTTTGCAGCATTTCAAAAGACACTGTGTGTGCCTGGAAGGTGTTCTTAATTTTACATAGGGTGAGATGAAGGAGACACTGGGCGTCTGCAAGAGGCAATTCTTGAGGCAGTAGTACCTTAGGTGTGCCTGAGGCATGGGGAATCGAGGAACATAGATAACAACTCTCATTAGTTGTCTGTTTTGCAGTGGAGCTCATATCTGCATACCATTTATTTGACTGATGTTGATGTCTAGGGTCTTCTATTGTGTCTAGCCCCAGGCCAGAATACTTATCATATTTTCTCCTCCCAACCTCCCTCCTCCTTCAGTTGCTTTTGAGATGGCTACTTGCATTTCTTGCTGCTTGCAGTGTTGTGCCCCGTTTTCCCGCCTCCCCTTTTCCCACTCATCATATAGTGCCAGAAATCTTTCAGACATCTCATCATTTTCTCCCTCCCTGCTTGCGGGTGATTCATTTTGTATAAGGGAAGCGATTGTTGATGAGGGTGGGGTGGTGGTGGTGTCATATAATCATGATAAAACAGAGGGGTTTCGATAATTTAAACCATGAATATTATATTCAGACGCGTTGTGCTGGATAGTTGGGCGTGGGGTACTGGAGTCATTTGGGTGCTGTGCACGATCAGGGTGAATGTCATAACCACATACAAGCTGGAGGCCATCCCATATTAAATAAGCCCCTTCTTTAGCCATCTTTGTCCCATTCCCCATGCTTGTTCCATGGTTGGTTCCATTCCCTACCCCCTCATTCATCTTGAAAGAGATGAATGTAATTGCCCAATAGAAGGTTAGTCCAAACAACATTGTAAAAAATATAACTGCACACACAAACAGACCACACTCATACGAATATCTGCGCAAATCAAAATTCTCGCTTCCATTTCTGTCTGCCCTAGCATTATTCTGTGAGGGCTGCCTGTTCGTTGCCATGGTTTCTCCTATACATTAAAACATAAAAGTGTATTAAGCATCCTCACAACATTACACACAGTCATTTTATTCAGTTTATTTCTTTTCAGTCTAGACCACTATTAAATGATATGATGCAGTTTCATTTCTTTCTCTTCATCTATTGTTACACTTCTTCTGTTTGTTGTACCCCTTCGTCCTCCCTCTGTGTGACATTGTCATAGGCTTTTCATACGTCTTTTAAATGTATCCAATATCTCAGGCCCTTTACCTTCACTGCGGTCGGTGTACAAAAAACTACTTCGTACGTGCCATGAAATCTTGGGGCATTCCACCTACGCACGAAACTCCTCACATACACCATCTCTCCTGGCTTTAACTGACCTGTCGGGTTCTCTTCTGTGAATTTTGTTGTTTCATTTCCTTCCTCATGTGTAAATGGGGGCACGAGCTGTTTTGCTATCATACAAGCTGCTTTGGTGAGCTTTGTCAAGTATTCATTAAACTCTTCACCTAGTACTGTGGCGCTTCTATGGGCGTCTGAATGTCTGCAGAGTGGGGAGTGTGCTGTGTGCATGCGCCTTCCTGTCACCATTTCGTGTGGTGACAGGTGGTGGTCCTTGCTAGGCTGATTTCTCAGCTCGAACAAGGCCAAAGCAGACAGCGCATCCAGTTATTTTTCAGTGAAAAACATAATTTTGACAACCTCCCCATCAGGAGGCCATTTATTTTCTCAACCATGCCATTACTTTGCGGATGATAAATCGAACACAATTTGTGTTTGATTCCTAGTAATGCTGTTACTTCCTTGAAAAGATCATTGTCAAAATGTGTGCCATTATCTGAGCGAATTACGTTGCAAATTCCCAATACCAATAACTTTGCAGCACATTTGGTTTCCGGATGTGCACAGGGCCCTGCTTCGACCCATCTTGAGAATGGACAAACTACCATTATCATGTATCGTGATTATCGTGATCCATTGCAACTCTCTCCCATATCTGCATAATCAATATGCAGCTCTCTGAAGGGACCCGTTGTTTTTGGTATTGTTCCCCGCAGTGTTCTTAATGCCATTCCTGAATTATATATTTGGAATGTTGAACATCCCATTGCCATTTTTGACAGTTGCTGCTGTAACCCTGGTATGAACCAATTCTCTTGCATCTGTGCAGCAATATGCTGTTTCGCGTTCTGTGCTGGAAAGTGAAGTTGTTGGAAGGCTATTTCCAATAGTTTGATTGGCATCACCACCTTTCCGGTGTTGTTTTGACGCCATAAGAGATCTGTTGCTGACTGGCTACATCCTCTTTTTTCCCACAATTCCTTTTCCTCCTTTGTTGCTCTTTCTTGTAGTTCCAGTAATTGTGACACGGGCATGGCATTATAGCCATCTGGGAGATCCTCTTCTACTTGTTGTTGTATTAGGTACTCACCAGTTCTCTCTTTTACTAGGTAAGAAGCTTCCTGGGCAGAAGCATCCGCTGCCGCGTTTCCCAAAGAGATCACATCTGTATTGTTTGTATGGGCCTGGTACTTCACTATGGCTACCACAGTGGGGTCTTTTAACGCCTCCATCAGTTCTTTTAAGAGCTCTGCGTGCTGTACTGGTGACCCATCCGCTCGGTGGAACCCTCTCCGTCCCCATTTTGCCAATCCCCCATGCACGGTAGTAGTCATATAGGCTGAATCTGTATAAATTGTGACTGCACGCCCCTTCGCTGCATGCAATGCTTCAATGAGTGCTATTAACTCTGCTGCTTGTGCTGAGAAATGGACAGGGGGGCATCGTTGTATTAGCACTTTGTACTCACCTTCTTCTAGCCTTACAACAGCTATCCCTACATGTTTTTCTCCTGTCTCTGAATTTAGCAATGCTGACCCGTCTATGAAGAATACCTCTCCTTCGTTCAGTGCATTTTCACTCACCATGGTGGTTTCTCCCTCCTCAGCCTTGTATGTTGTGCAATCGTGTGCTTGCATGTCCTCTACTGTGCATGGTTCTGTAATGAATCTTGCGGGGTTTACTGTCTTACATATCACTTTGTGTATGTTGGCACTGGACAGGATAATTTCATACGAAGTGGCTCTTTGTGTTGTGAGTGTTCTTTTCGATCTTTCCAGGATTGCGAATAGGGAGTGTTCCACAAATAGTGTGACAGAGCATCCCATCACTATTGTTGCACATTTCTCAATGGTGAACGCTGCGGCTGCGAGAGATTGCTTGCAAGCGAAGTGTCCTTGCATTCCTGCATCCAGTGTGCCACTGTAATATGCCAGGGGCTTGTGTCCCAGCGATGTCTTTTGTGTTAGTACTGCTGTCATGAGGGACCCCTTACAATGTGAAAACAAGTAAAACTCGTGCTCATAATCTGGGTTCGCGAGTACTGGTGCACTTGAAATCAGTTCTTTGAGTGATGTGAAAGCATCATCTAGGTCTGCAGACCATTGTATCTAAGTGTTTTCTCTTTGAGCTTCTTTGAGTCCTTGCAATAAGGGCCTTGTGTATGCTGCGTAATCTACTATCCATGCTCGGCAGTAGTTGCACATGCCGAGAAACTTTTGCATTTTCTTCATTGTTTTTGGTCATCCTACTGCTGTAATGGCTGCTACCCTGTCTGTTATTATTTTCTTGCCATCTTTTGAAATTAGCTGTCCCAGGTACAATACTTCTCGTTGGCAGCATTGCAACTTCCCTTTGTCCACCTTGTAACCTTTGTGGGCGAACAATGTTAGGAGAGCAATAGAGTCTTTTCTACACTCCTCCTCATTTTTCCAGCAGATCAGCAAATTATCCACGTATTGAATAATTGCACTGTCTGCTTTCATATTCCCTAGATCTTCATGCAGAATTTGGTTGAATATGCTGGGGCTCTTGCAGTAACCCTGGGGTAATCTGCAGTGCTCGTATCTTTTTCCTCGCAATGTAAAGGCTGTTATATATCTGCACTCTTCTACAAGTGGTATTGAGAAGAATGCGTTCTTCAAATCCACCACTGTGAAGTGAGACACATCTTTTGGGATGCTGCCCAAGATAGATGCAGGATTGGGGACCAAAGGGAACTCTTTTTGGATGACATCATTGACGGGGCGTAGATCTTGGATCATCTTCCATGCCACTCCTTTCGCCTTTTTAATGGGGTAAATACAGGTATTACATGGTGAATTTGAGGGCACTATTATTCCTTGTGCTAATAATGCGCTGACTGTTTCTTTTATCCCTTCTTCTGCTTCCCGGGACAGGGGGTACTGTTTCACTCTGGGTAGCAAGGGTCCTGGTTTAAGTTTTATCTTAACTGGTGTCACCCCATGCATAGTCCCACATCGTGGGGGCCAGTGGTCCTCAGGTCACGCGGCACTGATTGCATGTCATCATCAAAGAAGGAAGGTGGTGCTCCTACCACTGCCTTTAGTTGCACTGGCACTTGTCTTTCCTGTATCATGATATCACAGGGGATTGCTATTTCCATTATTATTTCCCCATCACTATCTGAGTCTGTGAAGAGGTCTTCATCTGACAAATCTCGTAGTGCATTGATGCACAACACTGTGCGCCACTCGCAGCCGTGTATGTCCATTGCAATGACTGCTATTCTTTTGGCTGAGATCTGAACTGCGTTTAAATCCAAGGACAACACTGTGCCAGGCACTATCTCTGGGCGTGCAATGGGGTGAAAAATAAACTCTGCGAGCACCCTCCATTCTAGGTTCTTCAATTCTGGGACCACCCGTGCCAATTTTTTCAACCCTTGAATGAACATGTCGGGTTCTACTGGTATGCCGCGCACTTCTAGTGCTGTGGTTCGAGCGTGCACCACCAGCATTACGCGCATAGGGCAGATCCATGGTGTTGAGCATACTATTCCTCTTTCTGTAAAGGATATGGTCATGTTAAGCTTACTGAGGAGATCCCCCCCAATAAGTTAATCAGAGACTGTTCATAGTACAATAGGGGTGCCCTTACTGTTTTACCCCCACCGTGAAATCTAATTCTTCTGTGTAAGGAACTTCGACCACCGCCCCAGAGAACCCCTGTGTCTCCAATTTACAATTAGTTTGCGGAAACCGGTCTTCACTCAAACATGATTTCTCAGCTCCCGAATCCACCATAAAAATGAATTGTTTGTTCCCTATCTCCACCCCTATCAACGGTTCCTCTGCTGCATTGAGGTTTGTCGATAGTACTGGACACACAAGTCTCTCTGTGGGCTGTCCTATGCTGGGTGTCTCGTGGTCCCCCTTTGACTGAAAACATTGCCTGATACCACCGCCACTCCCCCATACGGTGCAGGTGCACCGTTTGCTGTTGTGGCGAAAGGATTGCCTGTGTGTGTGGTATATGCTTGCGGCATGTGGGTGCTGCTGGACATTGTGTGGTTGTTCCCTCTGTTGTTCTGGGCACCTGTGTTCCTGCTGCCCTTGACCCCCTCCCATTGGTAACCCATATGGACTTCCTGGGTGCGGGTGACCATAAGGTTGATCATCTTGGTAATTATTGTTTGGCCTTCTCCTGAATTCACGTGAAAAGTATCCCCACCTCCCACAGTTCCAACAGTTCCCTTGTCCTCCTCTATGTCCTTGACCTCCATACCCACCATTTCCTCCATACCCCTGACCACCGCCTCTGCGTCCTCTGTACCCACCTCCTCCTCCCCGTGGAGTCCACACTTGCCACTGCGGTCCTCCGTACTGCTCCTGTCCATTCCACTGTGCCTGTTCAGTGCCTGCCCAATTTGCTGCCATCCTCCCTTGTATCACTACTGGTCCCTCCTCCCCCTCTGTATCCCT
Source organism: Ambystoma mexicanum (assembly GCF_040938575.1). Lineage (NCBI taxonomy): Eukaryota > Metazoa > Chordata > Amphibia > Caudata > Ambystomatidae > Ambystoma > Ambystoma mexicanum. Next base: position 328,827,991 of record NC_090934.1, on the reverse strand, counting down.
ATGGGGAGTGCTGCTACGGCTGCGGTGACCTTCACCAGTTTCGTCTGTATTAATTTCACCTTGTCTGCCAACCTTTTCTGTGCTATCTCCTTCTCTCTTTCTTTAATTCTCTTGCAGTGGTGCACTATTATACTTTGAATTTCTGGCCAGCCTTTCGCTTCAATCCCTGCTATTTTGTCAAGTGCTTTTTGAACTTCATTTGGGAGCCCCCTCTTTATTATGAAGTAAAATAGGGATGTTGATTGATCCCAGGCCGTACCTGTCTCCGCTCTCCACATCTCCTGCACTCGAAAAATGAAATCCATAGCCTCTTCCCCATCATTCATGGCGCATTGCATTACTGACTGTAAATCTGGCATGTCTGGGAACGTTTCTCTTAAGGCATCCCATATTCTTGCAGGTACTGTATTAAAGGAGGCTCCATCATCATGGCGGTCACAATCCAGTGTTACTCCCGGAAAACCAGCCTTTGTCCAGACCCTATCTGCTTGGTCACCTACTGCTGATACCAACAAACTTTTGACATCACCCATAGCTAATGGCACTCCCGCAGTATGCTTCTCCAATGCAAATATCCACTTACTTGCTCCTCCTGACAGCAGGGGCAATAATTTTAATAAATTTGCCTTATCCATCTGAGCCCAGGGTATGTAGTTTGGCCTCCCACCTTCTCTGTGCATCAATGGAAGCTGTAGTTTATTTTTGATTCCTTTTCCAGTACTTAACTTCAACCCTCTTCTCCCCAATGTGGCTATTCTTCCCATCCTGTTTCTTAGCCTCCCTGTCCACTCTTCTTCCATGGCCCTTCCCAGGGGTGTCTCATCCAGCCTCCCCAACTTTCCCCCCTGCGGCTACCCCCAGTCTTCCAGCTTGCTGCTCGTCTTCCTCTATATCACACCACAGCTCTTCCATTCCCCCAGTGGCCATCCCTTCCTCCCCTGTGTTTTCTCCAAGCTCGTGTGGTTCCAATTCTATTATTCTAGTTGTCTCTTGCTGTATCCAAAATAATATTTCCCACTTTTTCTACCCTTCCTCGGAGGACCTGCCAAGTGTTGGTATCCTCGGTGGTTGTTCTGTTCTTGACATGCTTGTCCCACTCTATTCACATATGTTTCGTATTCTAGATAGCTCAGTTCTAGCCATTGAGAGTCAGGAATCTAAGTCTTCTGTTAGTTTTTCAATGTCTACTGTAGGAGTACTTAACTGCCCACTAGTTCAGGGGAATCATATGGTGGCAGTGCAGTTGGCCGTGGGGTAGCTGCGTGGGTAGTGGTGGGCACATACACGGGATTGCTATACCCCTCAGCGGGCACTAGCTTGTTTAGGAGAGGGTACAGCCGTGTTACCTCTATTGACCCTTCATTCCCCCCAACCTCACCTTCACTCTTGTTTGTTACCAGGGGTGTGTCAGTAGTAGCGTGCTGTTCTGGTAGCATGTCTTTTCTTTTAAGTGGGGGGAACTCTTCAATCAGCCTCCACAGATCGAGTATCTCTCTTCTATTATGGAATTGTTTTCCTTTATATTTTATGAATATGCATGTGGCAACCATGTCCAAGACACTTTTGTCGAACGACCCGCCTTGTGGCCATACCTGGGGTAGCCCCTCTCCTTTTAATTCTGTGACCCACGATCATGGTACTTGGTTATACGTTCTGCATAGCCAGGTAGATTTTTAGAAATATATGCTAGGGGTGTTTCTGCCTTCATGTTGTACTTTTAGTCGTTCACCCTCCTGTGCTACCTGTGACTATTGCTTTGCCTTCACGTGTGCATGTGTGTGTTTTATCACTAACAAGTCTCAGATGTTAGAATGCTTCCCCACAATACATCTGTCTTGGGTCTTACCGGTTCACACTTACAATGACCATACCACAGAAACCCCTTGCATCCTTAATTCAACATTATTAGTTTGCAGTGCCATTTTTCTTAACCTAAATAGCATAGCATTTTTAATACAAAATAGACATCTAAAAACACTTAACGACAACACATAACAAGGACCCTCCCTTTTCTTGACCTATACCTTTTCTTTAAAAAAAGACTCTCTGTCCCTCACCCGGTTCTTTCCTTCGACCCTTGGATTTTTTAGTATTTTGCCTAGCAGTAATTCACCCAGAATAAAGAAGAAGAAAAACGCATTTTCCCAGACACCTCTACTTCTATTTCCACTATTCCACTTATTCCCAGTACTAGTCAAGATAGCACTTTGCGGCGCCACCTTCTACCCCCTTGCAGAGCTAGGTTCCCATCTTTTCCCTTTTTCTCCTTATCATCCTAATGGCCATATGCAGAGAAAGAGGATAGTATTAATGTATTGAAGTACCCGTTAATTTGCTCCTAAGAAAATATCTCTTCTTTACCTCACCTGACCTCGTATAACCTTGTTTCCCTCCCACTCCTTTTATTGTCACTCGCACTTAATACTCACGTGCCCGTCTTGATCCGAGACTCTCTGGACTTGGTCCGTCCAGGCGGCGCTGCCTCACACTCAATGGCCGCCCCCGGCTCTGGCGAGCACTACTAAGGTTTTTTGGAGCGGGACCCGTACCCTTTCGCCCTACTGTGTGCGCACGTCTAAGAGTACTGGTTGCCGTAGGCGGGCAGCTCTCTTGAGCGGCGTACCGTGCGTCTCCACTGTGGCCGGGGTAATCTCGTGCCAAAAGGGGACAATTGAGACGAATCACGTCGATGGGGTCACCATTGAAAGTAAGCGTCCCCCAATACGGCAGAAAACCCCCCTTACAGAGCGGCAATAAAGGACACATGCCAGGAGGGAACGGGAACACGACCAAGCGCGGGTGAAGTTAAAAGGTTTTTATCTAAATCAAATAGGGCATGCAAAGGACTCTGCAAACTCTGAAAGCGCTCTGTCTGACAATAGCAAAGACAGTCAGTTATATTACAAATACACGTCATGCATAAAGTAAGCTATAGGGGCCACAGAGTCTTGGGGATTGGATGGCGATGGCTAGCTATTATGTAGACTATAGGTCCGGTGCTCCATGATTGGCGGAGATCCACGTGGTGGCATCACGATGTGCTTGGGTCAGCTGGGCTCATCGAGGTGGGGCTCTCTGGCGCGGGCTATCAGTAGAGATTCACCATGAGAGTTCTAGAAACTTGTCTTGTGGCCTTTCATACCCATTCATCACACTCATTCATACCAAGTTGTTGTTTTAAAACTTCTAACATGTTAACCTAATACCCAGGTGGGGACACAGGAAAACAATATGCAATACGAGGCTGATTCCATACATCATCATAAAGTTGTCAGTAGCAAAGGATCCAGTCTTGTGGGTCCAGGTGTCTTTTCAGGGGCATGGGTCAGACTATCTTCATCATTTTACTCTGTTTGATGTGGTAAATGATGACTCTAGGGGGTGTTTGCACAAAGGACAGATAACTGCCTTTGTGGTCTGTTGCATTTGGGGCGAACTGGGATCCCATTGGGTCAGTGTGGGAACCAAGCTGGCAACTCAAAGGCAGTGGGATTTAGGACCAGATAGCTAATAATTCATTTGGCCTGGCCATGGCGGTCTCTGCCATGGGGAAGGTAAATACTTGAAGCGGGTCCAGCAGGAATGCGGAGAGGTAAGGCTGTGCTGCGCGAACACCAGCGAGTCCCTGCGGGCATTGGCGGGAGGAGCGGGAGATGGCCTTTTAACTCTGACCAACTCTCTATCCACGGGGATGCACATTATACCATTGAAGGGGATGGATGCTGAAGCTTGGAGCATTAGGGAAATTACACATCTCTAGCGTTTAAATTGTATACATTACTAAGTTCATGACAATGGAGATGTTTCAATATCCCATACAGTACATGACATTAGCCGTTCTTTATACTTGTAATTCATGAGAAGGCGGACTAATAACAAGACATGAGGTAGTATCAGGTTGGGTCATATACTCAGGTTCATGAAAGCAACATATTTATCTAACGTTTCAATTATACTACAAACTAATATGACATATTTCATTACATCATACACAAGCATTTATATATTGCTTTCTCAATTATCTTTTTTACAATAGCAGCAAACATTGGTTGGCACCGAGTGAATATATCGAGTAGTTATACACTGGGCCTTTTGAACATGAAGGCACCTTGAGGGTGTACGGGGTCATTTTGCTTTAATATAAGTAGTTTGTGATATACATTTACTATTAACTACTACACATTCTTTAGCAACAGGAATAAGGCTGACTCAAGGGTTTAGTATGTATGGTTAACACTTCATTGGGGGAACGGGGTAGGGGGTCAGGGCCACCATATATTACTCATGCAGGGATTAGGCGCAGGGTTGGTGTGTGTTTGAGAGGGATGGTTCTTGTTCTTTTCCAGACTCCAACTACAAGTCCGGTCTCTCCTAGGGCAGTAATGTACTGCGGAAGGTAAATGATACAGTGTTTGTTCTGTTACTTCTTCGTGTCTAGTTGCTCGTGAGAACGGGCTTTCAGTGGATCTGCCATGGGGTGGAGGCTGGGGGAAGTGCAGGCCTCTCCGTGTGCGGTCCAGTGGGGGCCAAGCTGCAGCTTTGTGCGCCAGCTATTCTGCATAGGCCTGGGTTCAGCACACTTAAAATGGAGTCTTGCTTATTACAAAATGGTGTCTTATGTTATGCCAGGGTACTGGCCATGCAACCTCACGTGTCGGTCCGCAGCCACCCTGCCTCCTGGGCCCAGGTCCATGGGGGGCTGCAGACGAGTCATGAGCCTCACGTAGGTGGGCTATGTAGGGGAGGGGGGCCCTAGAGACCTATCCTCCCATACAGTCTCTAATGGAATTGATTGAAGGTGTAGAGAGATGTGTGGGGAAAGGGCTGACACTAATGTTTTAGGCCTGTGGTGGACCAACGCGTCCTTATCCTAACACTAGCAAATGGATGTAGAAGCTTCCCATAGGATGGTACTAACCGGAAACACACACAAGATTGATTTACAAAAATAAAAACATCACATATCCTTAAACTTGTAATCAATACATTTAAAAATGCACTAGTCCACCAATCTACATAAAACAAGAGAGATCTATTGGCTGTGTAAACATTTGTTTGCAATAGGGCTGTCCTGCCCTTTTACAGCAGGTTGCCTTTTCTTGTGAGTAGTGGAATTTCTTTTTGAGATTGAGGGTCCTGGTGTGATTACTGTATAGGGAAGAATTTGTAAGAGATCTTCCAGGAGGACAGATACCCTTTCTGGGGATGCCTCCTCCATGTCCTCTGTAGCTAAGCATGTATAAGGGCCTTCTGCCATGCAGTGCTATGCCTGAATGTGTGCCTTGCCGCCTCATAGTTCTCTGCCACCCCAGGAAATACAGCACCAACATTCAGCACCCAATTGTTCAGTAGCGGATGTACAACAGGGATAATGGCATTTAAAATCCAATTCAGAGAGATTACTGCTTACTTGGAAAAGGACATGCATGCATGTTTTTATCTGCACCATTTGTGATACTTGAAAATGGTTTTGTCTGAGAGAAGAATGGAAGCCGGTGCTGATGCCCCACTTGTTCCCATGCTGCTGATTCATGCTGAACCACTGTGAATTTAAACAGTAATACATTTGCTTTGTTTGGGAAGGCGAAAACATACCATTTAGGTACCAGACTTTTGGAAAATATTCTTTTGATTTGATTGCAATATCATAAAATAATCTGTACCAGGTATTTGTCCAAGTAGATGCGAGAGACCTTCAATATACAGTATACTTCATATAATTCCATCACCAACGGACCTATCCCCTGAGCCGGGTCTACATTCTGCAGTTCTACAGAAGATTTTGAACACAACCACCATGATCCTTCACCATTGACTCTTCTGCCCAGGTCTGATAGGAGTTGTAATCCAAATCATCTGGAGAGCCAATGGTTGCAGACACCTCCCTACATGCCCTACAGCCACACTCGGCCCCCGATCCCACTGACCAGGATCTGAAAACTTACTTCAATAAGATATAATGAAAATGCTGGATACAAGGAAGGTGCCACCATTCAGAACCTTCTACAATTTGATCACATGGACTGTATCACCTGCAGAACACCAGTATGTGCAGACCCCATTCAGACACACTATGGATTGGCAGAAAGGTGACATTTTAATGCAATATATAAATACATCATAAATAACTAAATAAATACATATATAATCTCTACATGCAGTCACGGTTCATGATGCCACCGTAGGACTGCTGATAAGAATTACTTTATACTCTGTACTTCTGAGAAATTCGACCATCCACACAGTGGGTGGGTGCTCGCCTTGGCTTTTTTTGAAATTTTAAATGAAATTGATTGGTGGCAGATCAACCTGAGGAAAATGTGTGGGGCTATCCCACACACATTTTTGGATGCTCACTGCACCAAATACACTTAGACCTGTGTACTCTCGGTGGACACAGCCTACAGGCGCCATCCCCTTGTCTTATTTATTTGGAATATGACATCCAAGAGTAAATCAAGGCATCTCAGAAAGGGGAAGGCAAACTCTTCATCCTGCCATGGCGAGCCTATTTAACAAATCCACACTATCCTTTGTTGGATCTGCTGGTGGCATCTTTGCATACTAATCAGAGTATATTCAAACAGGCCCACAGATGCCTGATCCCAGGACTAACAAAGGACAGGAATACCCCAACAACCTTTGATATGCACTGTGTCAACCTGAAGCCAACTCTCACCTCTCAGTGACCTGTCATGTCTGGAATTATGTATTTACAGTAGTTATCTCCACAGAAGGACCCCATTCAGAAGGTACAAGTAGGTGGTTTGGCAGAGACCAAAAGTCTGGTCTCACCAAAGCTTCAAGGGAGATCTGCTACTTTAATCAGGAACCACAGAGAGCTCAATTAACCAGAGAGACCCTTTATTGCACAAAAGAGAGGAAAATGAGCATTACTTAGTATTACATGTTTTCACCCCTTTACCTGTTCTGTTGCAAAACACTCTGGTTATGCATACAGGAGATTGTTTGTGGGGACCCATGATTGGTTCATGTAGGCTTAGCCTACACCAATCACTATCACCCATTTAGGTTTAAAAGAGGGTCGAGCCCCTGTTTTTGGACAGATCATCTGAAGACTTTGCCAGGAATAAAAAGAAGAATTCATTTGGACCCTGCCTAAAGGTAGAGTCTGCCTTAAAGCTTCTGACACTGAAGGAAGGCTGGTATTTCCAAAGAGGGAAGGAAGATTCCTCCCCTAAAAGAAATCCCAGGGAACAGAGGGATTTACTGAATCCAGATTACTCTCCAGCAGCTCCAGAACCGGTACCCAGCCAGCACACACCGTGCCCTGCTGGGCTCTGAAAGTAAGTTTACTAGGTGGGAAGTGCCAAAGAGTCTCTGAAACAAACCCAAGACAAGGCTGTTGCCTGCAACACTCTCCTCAGCTTTGGGCCGTCTGCCTTAAAGGACGACACAAGCCCAGTGAAGAAGCTAGGAGTTAATTGACAAGCATCTACCAGCGTCCACCTCAAAGAACATTTTCAAGCCAGTTGATCCCCCTCAAGCTGCAACCGACTGTGCCACTAACTGTTGTCACGCCACACTCGCTAATGTCATCTGAAACGCCTTAACTAGTGCTTCAGACCCACCAACCAGTACTGAGACAACGGTTCCTGATCCAGAGCTGCTGTGTAGGCCAACCTGCAGCTGTCCATCCAGCCTCGCTTCCCGAACTACCGGTCGCCTGATACCCGAAGCTGTCAACCTTCTTGAACTTTGTTGCAGTGGCTGTAAAGCACCCTGAAATCGACTCTAAACTGTCGAGCACCAAGAACGTCTACAGCAAAGGTATATTGTGGTTTTGTCCCCTTGGTCCTTCTCCAAAGGACCCTAGTGATATTTTATGACCCATTGCTCCCTTTGTGCTGAAACCTAGTATCCATGAACTATTGTGATTATTTACTTGACCAACTACCCTCTTGTCAGCATGCAGAGTGCATCTCTTTTCCTTCTTGAAACTGTGTGTCATCTGCATTAATTTACAGGGTGGTTTGTATTTTTTTGTGTGCTAGAACTGTCTGTTGAATAATAATAAAGTAGTAGATCTTTTTATATAACCTTGACTGGATAGTCCCTTTTATCATTGGGTAATAGTTGTATTTTTGCTGTTTTGCAACTAACCAACGATCCACGATCTTGCAGAGATATGTCTGACTTTCTGTCCACGTTCCAAAATTGGAAATGGATGTTTATAATTTGCTTGCGTCTCCAACGTGTTTGGATTCCTTCTGGTGTAATAGAGGTGTGGGTTGATTGATGGTTTAGAAACCGATATTCATACCTGGAGCACTGGTGCCCCGAAAGTTGAATCATCACAGTGCTAAAATATCTTTCTTACTAGTGTACCTTCATTTTAGCTTCTATCTGAAATACAGTTTATGGTACAGCTCCTTAAAACGATGAAATACGATTTAAAATTCTATTCGTTTTTCACAGTTGAAACATATTTCTCCAACGCCAATGTCTAGGAGAAACATGTTTTGTATTGTAAAAAAGCAATGATTCATTTATTTGATGTTTTTTTTATATTTTAATGTGGAAACGTCCTTCTAAAACCAAATTCATCAGACGTGATTTTTTTATTGTGGAAACTAGCATGGACAATTTCATCTCAGATGTAGCTGTTTATATTTTACATTGCGTTTTACTACATTAGGGACAAGCATAATTAAATCCCTTCTGGAATAAACCACAACAGCTGCAGTCAAACCACCTGCGATGACTGGAACCCACAGCAGGAAACAACACATCTATACAGCATTGAGCACTACAACTGAGGGTTGCATTTTAGACAATTTAAATATCTACCAACGCATGGGTGCATGTATGTATGTAAGAAAGTATGTAGTTAGCTTTCAAAACTCCATAGAAGAAAGGGAGAAAGAGGACGGGAGCGTGTGAAAAATGGGGAAAGGCAAGTGGGGGAAGAGAAAGTGAGGGTGGAGGAGAAATGTGGGGTGGCAATGTAAGGAAACATGTCTGGGTCTGGGAAAGCACTTAGTTAGGGAGCACACTGTGAAGGAAAGTATTGCAAAAGTTCTCTTCTCCCCCCCCCAACTATGTCTTCAGACAAACCTTCTATTCCCTTGTTCTCTGACTGATGGACATACACTCATGGGCCAATAGTTACTCACAGCATCCAATCAACACAAGGCCAGGCCTCTACCGCGGCATGCAGCACTATACCAGATATGTAAATACATTTTTTTTAATGAGTGAGAAGGAGGAAGATCAGGATAAGAGGAAGCATCTAATTAGCATGGACATGGAAGACAGACTACCAGTATATGCTGAGTGTTCAATCATTGGAAAAGAAGGCAGTTTCCATGTCATGTAAAAGGAGGTGTCTGACTTTGTGTGTAGGATAAGACTGTTACTGTGGTCACTGGTGCGATGCCATTCATGAGGATCTTCCCCAAACAACAACAGAGAACGGCAGTTCTTGCCTCATGTTATGTAAGTGTAAAGCATAACGATTTACATTGGATGTGGTTGCGTACCATAGAGCCATGCTGTGAGTGAAGAGCTGGCAGGATGTCGTCTCCTATGTTTAGGTGTAACAGTCCGTAGGCAAACAAGTGCCTCACTCTCGCAAACCTTTCTGAATGATCAACACAGGCATAGCTCCCATAGTCAGCACGGAAGGTGCGAACCTGCATTACTGATGGCTTCATGATGGAGATTGATAGTGGTTCCTGCAGTGGCCTTTGTCATTCATTGCATCACTATTTTCCTTCCGGCATCAAGCTCGCCATCTGTAAAGGAGTAGGTCAAGATCCGTTGCAAAGTTATCCAACCGGCATCATTTCGGGGCTTCTTTCCATGTCACAACAAAATCCTGCTCATCTTCAATTTCAGTACAATCAATTAGTTATTATTTTTTTTTTATTTTTATACTTTCATTTATAAAATGCCTGTGGGCATCGCAGCGCTGTTACAGCAGATTGTTGGATATACATGTTGTTGAATATCCATCGGTACGATATGCAGTCGGGTTATACATAGGTAATGATATGCCGTCAGGGTGGGTGTAGGTGAGTTAAATTGCTGGTGTAAAGTGAGGGTGAGTGTGGATGTGTGTTAGTTGAACAGCCAGGTTTTTAGAGCCTTGCGGAGTTCCGAGTTGGATGGTTCTGCTCTGAGTGTGGGTGTCCGTAGGTTCCACTGTTTGGCTGCAATGAAACGACTTTCAGCTCTTGCACGGCTAACTTTGGGTTGTCTGAGGCGGTGAGTGAATTGGGTTCTTGTGGGCCTTCAGTAGGTGACTCTCCTGATCTTTTGGGCAAGATAAGGGGATGCCATGTTGTAGAGCCATTTATGGGTGATGGTCAGGGATTTGAATAGGACAGATTCCTTGATGGGTAGCCAGTGAGCTGCTCTTCTGGCGGCAGATATGTGTTCTCTTTTAGGTATGCTAAGGGCAGCTCGTAGTGTGTTATTTTGAATGACTTGAAGCTTCTGGAGGTTTTAGGCTGAGGTGCCGGTGAAAAGGACATTGCCATGACCCTACAATTGCCCTGGTGATGGTGAGGTAGCTGTCAGTGGAGACGAAGGGTTTGACTGCGTTAAGTAATTTGGTAGCATAGCCTGCTGAGAATGCTATGGAGTTAACCTGATGAGACAGTGATAGCTTAGCATTGAGGTAAACCCCTAGGGTCTAGACTGAGGAGGAGACAGGTATTCTATGTTGTATGGATGTTGTCTATGTTGAAGACTGCATATTGGTCATTATGTTTTTTTAGTACCGCGGTGGGGCCATACCAGCAGTATTTCAATCTTGTCTCCATATAGGCAAAGCTGGTTGGCTGTCATCCAGGTTTGGATAGTAGAGTATACCTTGGTAGACATGCAAACAGCATAATGTGCATACCCAAATGTGTACAACTATGTATCCCATTCCATGGCAGTCCAAACCAACTAAGCATTAAATCGACCAAACTCGAGCATATAACTCTGTCCTGAATTATTGGAGACCCTATCTATCGTATTAACATACCTTCTGGCAACCACCGTATGCAGCGACAGGGTAACCGTAGTGCCATAACCCAAACTACCAACTACTAAAACCTTGGGACGTCAGGAGCATCGTCCCACTGGAACCCAAACTACAGGCTGCAGGAAAATAACCAGATCAAGGGATAAGAATAGATCAGTGTGATGTTCCATTGATCCCCCAAGTTCCCACAACCTCCAATTGCCTATACCGTGCTGAGGGGCTTAGAATCTTGTGTGTAGTCACCAAAGAGGGGGAGGAGGGCTTGGGTGTCATCAGCATAGTTGGTGTAGGCTATGCCGATGACGTCCAAGATGTCGAAGTGCGCTCTGGTGAATATGTTATAAAGTGTGGGGGAAAGGCAGGAGGCTTAAGGGATACGGGTGGGGGATGCACTAGCCTGTTCCAAGACCACCATCATGACTCTACCTTCAAGGAATGAGGCAATCCATTTAGTCGCTTCAGGCGAGAAGTGGGCCGCAGTAGTGAGGTGGTGGCAAAGGATTTTATAGTCCACTAAATCAAAGGCGGCTTACAGGTCCAGGAGGAGGGGAAGGGCTAGTTTGCCACTGTCCCTGATCTTGTCCATCTGTTTTTTTTTTTTTTATCCAGCAGCACAGATTTGGTGCCATCGCCAGGAAGAAACCAGATTGGCGTAGTCCTAGTATATGGTGGGTTTCAAGGAAGTGTTGAACCTGCAGAAATGCTGATCTATGAATTTACAGTAGGAATGGGACTGTCATTATGGGCCTGTAGTTACTGGGTGCCAAAGGGTCCAGAGAGATTTTTTTCAGGAGGGGACACACCCATGCTTCCTTGAGGCTGGAAGGTACCATGCCTGAGTTGAAATAGGCATTCATGAAGTTGGTGATGAGGTGTTAGAGTATCCGAACTATCCTTGATGATTGAGGGAGGGCATATGCTCTTTTTACGCTTGGAGGGATTCAGGTTTGTTATGTTCGTGTGTACTTCTAGTTCTGACATCTCTTTCAAGTGGAACAGAGGGGTCTCCTGTACCTGTGGGTCTACACCAGGGGCTGACACTGTGGTTTGGTGCAGTGCGGTCAGGCCACTTTGAATGGAGGTGATTTTATTGTTAAGGGTGTCGATTTTGTTGAGCATGGCGGTTTGAATGTTGGTACACCATGCTTCATCGTTGGCGAGGAGCTGTGGGGTGGGGTCTCGGGTGGTGACAGGAGTTTTAAGTTCTCTGAATATGCAGATCTCCTTGGAGTCTGACTTGGCGTTAGTAATTATTGAGATGAAGGTGGTGGATTTGTCTGTGATAATTGCTTGTTTATAAGCTTTGGAGGTATGCAAGATCTCCAGTATTGTGGTGTCCGAGGGGTTGTCTTGCCAGGTGTGACACAGTTTGAGAATGTCTGGGGAGTACAAGGAGTTGGAGTGTCTTCACTGCCATACCTAAAGTTAAAGCATATAAAGGTCTAAAGGTCTGCAAGGCTGTTGGGGGTCTTTGGATAGTGGATGTTTGAGCTCTGGATTGTCCAGTTATGGTAAAAGGCACTCTTTGGTAAGATTGGGTGAGCTGCGAACTAGGGACGGTGGTAGTGGCACAGTCAGTGGCTTGGGTTTGGTGGGGTAGGGGAGAGAGAAGTGGATCATGTGGTGGTCGGACCAGGAACAGCGGGTGTTCTCATTGGTGGTATTAGGACAGTTGAGGTCAGAGATCCAGTCTAGTCTGCAACCTTTATAGTGAGTGGGATTGTTGGAGTGGTCCTGAAGCCTAGTGTCTCTAGGGCTTTAGATAATGAGGTAGCATCATCAGGGTCGTTAAGGCCCAGATTCAGGTCACATATTAGGAGAGTTGTGGATACAGTTTTAATTTTGTCACTCAGGACGTGGAGGAGATTCTCTTGGAAGGAGGCTGGGGGGGCCAGGTGGGCCATACAGAATGTGGATTGCGATAGTGCAGATGGGCACTGAGGGTGGTCAGTTTTAGTGATAGAATGTCACTGTTGCCCTCAAGGGGTAAGCTGCCCTGCCTGAGTAGTACGTATTCCTTTGCCCACGGTTTGGTCTTTACAAAACATCGTATAGCCAGTTGGGAGGTCAAGGGAGAGGGCTAGGTAAGATGCGTCTTGCAACCAAGTTTCTGAGATGGCTAGGGCATCGAGGTTGTGAAAGGAAAGTAGATCATTGATGTCAAGTGCATGAGCTGGAGAGAACGAGTGGTGAGGAGTGCGCAGTTCAGTGGGAGATTGTTGCTGCTGGGACTGATCTTTTTTTCAGAGTTACAGTGAGAGGGACCGGTTGTGGTATGCAAGTGTGAGGCTGTGAGGTAGTGGTGGGCACGTTGACAGTGGGGGGAGTGGCATTTCTTTGAGGAGTTCTATGCTGTGGGGCAGCCATTGTGTTGTCAGCATAGCATACATTTGTTTCAGTTGAATTGACATGGCATACATTTGATTTGGTTGTTAAGGCAGAACATATATTTGTTTCAGTTATATTGGCATGGCATACATTTGGTTCCGCTGTATTTACTGGTAAACATCTATATGCATGTCATGATCTCTGCTTCCAAAAGGTCAGGGTTTTCCCAACTTGGAAGCAGATTCATAACCCAGGTTCCGAGTGCCAACCAGTCCCAATTGGGACCTTTTGGACCCAGTCCTGGCGCCAGTGGCACCAGGCTCATAAATATGCCCAGTCCCAGCGCTGGAAGCGCCGGGCTCATAATGCTTGGGTGGACTTACCTGCAGCAGACCATTCTGCTTACTTGCCTGCCAGTTGAGCCTATGATCCTCTTCTGTTTGGAACTACTTTTCCTGTTGGGTGGGGCAGGAGCCACTCCCTAGGTTCAGACCACTGGAATTCTTCTGGAAAGCAGGAACTCTTTTCTTACCTAGGCGTGGCAGTGGAAGGAGACACCTAAGCACTACAGGAGGCTATTTAAACCACACCCGATGGATGAATCTTGCTTTGCGTTATTCTGCATCCTCTGCAGCAGAACGCTCATCGTGTCTTCTGCATCTGATCCTGGGCCTAAGGAAAAAGGCTTACCATCCTGAATCCAGTCTTCAGCAACACCTATAAAGACAAGAAAGAACAGGTTAGCATTACGGTCTTCAGTGACAGCTCTTCACTTACCTGGGCCATCGGCTGTCACCAACGCCTCGTGCTGCATTCTGAAAGACAAAGGCTTATCTACTCTTCGTGCGCTCTGGAGGTCTTCACACTGCATTCCGGCATCTGAAAGACAAAAGTTTGCCAACTCTTCGCACGCTCCGGAGGCCTTCGGCGCTGCATCCCGCATCTGAAAGACAAAACAAGGTGCGTTTAAAGACATTGGGGAACTTTAATACTCACGTGCCATTACTCCTTTCCACATCTAACCCAGTGGGTATTCCGGCACCCTGCAGCCGCTCCGAACTTGTACCTGCAAAATAAAAAGACAGTTAGAGAGCATCGTGAAGCAGGCAACAAGCGCTTACTTACGTGCTTCCAGGCGCTTCTATTCATCACACAGGCTCCATCTTCAACTCACTTCAGCCCGTCATCCACCATCGCCGGAACCCTGCAAAACAAGAGACATCATTACTAAAGACTTTAAAGACATTAGAATTACTCGAAACTTACCGTTCGTGCAGTAAACGACGGACAGCAGTCCTCTGAAGTCAAGAGGCCTGCTCCCCTTATCCAGTGAAGAAACTGGTTACAGCACCCTGCCCCGAGGCAGATGGAGAGCACGGCGTTCACTTACCTAAGGTGAGAGCGTTAACCTTCGGGGTTCTACAGGAGAAGAGAAAGGGAAGAAGAGAGAGACATTCAATAACCCAGTTCATTAATCCCATATTTTCTATCTGCAGACATCTTACCCTTCGAGTCAAACATACAGTGCACAGAGGTACAGCCCAAAGAGCCAGCCGTGTGTTACACATCACCTTTGAAGATACGGTATACGCCCAGTCAAGACCGGCGCCTCTACGGGAATCAGGTGAGCGTTACAGAACGCAAAGCCTACCACAAAACTCCCGTCCAGGCGCTATGGAAACCTCGGATACCGACCAACTAGCCCAGTTACTTGGGGAACTAAGGGCAGAAGTGCATGCAGCCCGTCAGGAAACGAACGCTCTAAGAAGGGAACTGATTATTTCCAAGGAGCGAACAGATGATCTCGCTAGACAATTGCTAAGGTCACAAGCCGGACAGACCCCGTTACCCGCATCTGAGGGAAATCTTCCTTCTACATCCTCTATGAATCCAGTGCAGATCAACCTACCTGGGAATGTACCTCTGGCTCCGCCCGAACGATTTTCTGGTGACCCAAAGAGGTTTGCAGTATTTATCAATCAGTGCCGGTTGCATTTCTTATGCCGGCCAGCAGCCTTTCCAACTGATCAAGCTAAAGTAGCTTTCGTGCTTTCGTACCTTAGTGGGAATGCGGCAGACTGGTCGATCCCTCTAGTAAATCAAGATGATCCGGCCCTCCATGATTTTCAAGCTTTTCAGCTCAGTATGGAAAAACTGTTCGCAAGACATTCACAGGGGCAGGCCTTGGACAATGAGCTTCTTTCGTTGCGACAAGGTAATCAGGACCTTTTGGCTTATATTGCGTCTTTCAACAGACTGATAGTGGAAACTCCATGGCCTGAGGACAAAAGGATTACGCTGTTTTATAGAGGTCTAGGTGGAGAGCTCAAAGATGTTTTAGCCCAAGTAGTGAATCCCCCACAAGATTGTTCAGACTATATAGACTTAGTCGTTCAAATAGATCACAGACAGGAAGGCCGATCGTTCCAAGTTTGATGCTCGAGTATTTTCCAAACCGCCAACTCCTTTCAAAGGAGTATACTCTGGGGAACCCATGCAAATAGGGGGTCTGAAAGGTCCTCTAACACAAAAGGAGCGGGAAAGGAGAAAACAGTTGCAATTATGCCTCTATTGCGGAAACTCAGGGCACTTTCTTCGAGACTGTCCGGTGAAACCTGCTAAGAAGGCAGTAGGAGCTGCAGTTACCAAACTTACAAACTCTGAGCAGGGAAACGACCTTGCCCGACAAGAATAGAGGTCCTCTTGCCGAGCGTGAAAACCAGTTCCGTGACCTCGCATTTCGTGATACCTATGGTCCTCATTAGCCCTGATAATCCGGATCGATTACATGCAATTGAAGCTTACGTCGACAGCGGTGCCATCGGCAATTATGTTCATCATGAAATGGTTTTGAGGATGATTCTAACTCTTTGTCCCAAGGCTGTAAAGGACGTCATTACTACGGTGGATGGTACGGAGATAGCCTCCGGGCCAGTAACGCATACCACTCAAGAAGTGACGCTAATAAGTCAAGATGGACACCATGAGAAGATCGTGTTCGATGTGATCAAGGCCCCTCAGTTTCAGATTATTCTAGGAATACCTTGGTTAGAGAAACACAATCCTCTGATCGATTGGCGAGCAAGAACGGTCCAGTTTCCAGAATGTGTCTGTACTTGTCACCCTCCACCTGGTGTTGCACTGGCAGCAATTTCTTCAGAGACTCCCCAGTTACCTCCCGAATACCTAGAATACCAAGATGTTTTCCGGAAGGATCAGGCTAACTCTCTACCGCCTCATAGGTCTTATGACTGCCAGATAGACCTGATACCTGGATCTACTCCTCCTTGTAGTAGAATTTATGCCCTCACCGAGCCTGAGAACATTCACCTTCGACAATACCTGGATCAATACCTGGCAAATGGGTTTATTCGTCCTTCCAAGTCCCCTGCTTCTTCAGCTTTGTTCTTCGTTCCAAAAAAGGAAGGAGACCTTAGAACTTGTATAGATTATAGCTCCATGAACCAGATCACTGTTAAGAAAAGATATCCGTTACCTTTGATCCCTGAACTCCTGGACCAAGTCAGAAAAGCATGCATATATACAAAGCTGGATCTTAGAGGAGCTTACCACTTGGTACGAGTAAAAGAGGGCGATGAATGGAAGACGGCCTTCCGCACCAAGTATGGGCTATTTGAATATCAGGTCATGCCCTTCGGACTTTGCAATGCCCCGGCCGCCTTTCAATATTTTATGAACAATGTCCTCAGAGAGCTCATAGATGTGTGTGTTGTTGTTTACATTGACGACATCCTCGTTTATTCTTCATCGGAATCTGAACATCGGAAACACGTGAAAATGGTCCTCGAAAGATTGCGTCAACACAAACTTTTCGCTAAGTTGGAAAAATGTGTTTTCAACGTGACTGAAGTTGAATTCTTGGGATTCATATTATCACCTGGCAGAGTGTGTATGGATTCAAAGAAGGTCGATGCAGTTCTCAAATGGCCATCACCATCCTCCGTAAAAGGTGTGCAAAGCATGTTAGGCTTCGCTAACTTTTACCGCAGGTTTATCCCCGAATTCTCTCGAATAGTCCAGCCCATCACTGCCTTGTTAAAGAAAAACAAACGTTTTGAATGGTCTACCGAGGCGGAACAAGCTTTCCAGGATTTGCACCAATCTTAAAACACCCTCGCCCCGAACTCCCCTACATCGTGGAAACTGACGCTTCAAGCCTTGCCATGGGGGCAGTTCTATCACAAAAGGACCCGGTAACCAATCAGTTGCATCCCGTGGTATTTTGGTCCCGCAAATTCTCGCCTCCTGAAATCAATTACACGATTAGTGACAAGGAACTTCTGGCTATCAAGTCTGCCTCTAAGGCTTGGCGGCATTATCTGCTGGGGTCCCGACACACCGTTACTGTGATTACGGATCACCGAAACCTGCAATATTTAAAAACCGCAAAAGCCCAATCCTCTAGACAACTCCGTTGGGCATTATTCTTTGCCGAGTTTGACTTCATAATTACCTATCGACCTGGTACAAAAAACGGTAAAGCTAATGCCCTTTCTCGGATGGGAGTGGAAGAACACTTGATCAACCCTAAACCTGTACCAATCATTCCCGAACAAAGAATTCTGGGTGTAATCGCCACACAATCCATAGAGGAAGTTAAGGATAAAGCCAGGCAACTTGTAACTCCAGCAGACATACAGAATTGGCATCTGCAAGCAAAGGACTTTGCAGTAAAGGACAACTTATTGTATTTCCAAGAACGATTATACCTACCCAGCACAGATTTACAGAAAGAAGTAATCTCTTGTTATCACGATTCTTTAATGGAAGGACATCCCGGTATAGCCAAGACCTCAGAAAAGATCAAGCGCTACTTCTGGTGGCCGTCTTGGAAAAAAGATATCAGAGACTTTATAATGTCCTGTGGAGTATGCGCCCAAAACAAGAGTCAAAAGGAAAGACCAGCAGGCCTCTTACGCCCTATTGACATCCCACCTCGCCCTTGGCATACGCTTTCTATGGACTTCATCACCGATCTACCTCCATGCTCCGGATACAATACGATTCTAGTAATCGTGGACTTAATCTCCAAGATGGCGCATTTCATTCCGCTCAAAGGCTTGCCAACAGCAGCAACTCTGGCCCGAGAATTTCTCAAAAACATCGTCCGACTGCACGGTTTTCCTTCGGTTCTAATTTCGGATCGAGGTAGTCAATTTATTTCTCATTTTTGGCGAAGTTGCTGTCGGTTGGCTCAAATTGATGTGAGACTATCGACCAGTCACCACACTCAGACCGACGGACAAACCGAGAGGACCAATCAAACTCTGGAACAGTATTCACGCTGCATTCTGCAACAAACTGAAAAAACTTGGAAAGACATCCTTTGGATAGCCGAATATGCCTACAATAACTCTGTCCATTCGGGAACTGGGAAAACCCTGTTTTTTCTTTTGTACGGCAGTCACCCTCGAACCTCGGAGTTGGATCCCCTCCAAGATCTTGAAACACCAGCAGTAGACTACCTGCATTCTACAATCACCCAAGCCTTTAAGGAAGCTGTTTCTCACCTTCAAAGGGCTAAAGAACAATACAAGAAAGGAGCAGATCAACATCGGAAGGAAGCCCCTCAATATCGAGTAGGGGATCAAGTCTGGTTATCCACCAAATATCTACCTCTAAAAGGGCCACGCACATTCAACCCAAGATACCTTGGTCCTTATTCCATCACTACCATAGTAAACCCAGTAGCGGTCAAGTTGGACTTGCCCCCGCACATGAAGATACATCCGGTCTTCCACGTCTCTCTATTAAAACCCGTGTAACCTCAAACCCGACTAACTAAATCTCCAAAACCTATCCTAGTTGATGGGGAACTCGAGTTTGAAGTCAAAAGCATTCTGGACTCCAAGATCTCCAAATCTAAACTATTTTACCTAATTGACTGGAAAGGCTACGGCCCCCAAGAGAGATCCTGGGAACCTGCTGAATATGTCCACGCTCCTCGCCTAATCAAATATTTCACCGAACATTTCCTGACAAGCCAAAACCCCCGGAGAAGCCCGGTTTGGGAGGGGCCTTGAGGGGGGGTACTGTCATGATCTCTGCTTCCAAAAGGTCAGGGTTTTCCCAACTCCCTTGGAAGCAGATTCATAACCCAGGTTCCGAGTGCAAACCAGTCCCAATTGGGACCTTTTGGACCCAGTCCTGGCGCCAGTGGCACCAGGCTCATAAATATGCCCAGTCCCACCGCTGGAAGCGCCGGGCTCATAATGCTTGGGTGGACTTACCTGCAGCAGACCATGCTGCTTACTTGCCTGCCAGTTAAGCCTCTGATCCTCTTCTGTTTGGAACTACTTTTCCTGTTGGGTGGGGCAGGAGCCACTCCCTAGGTTCAGAACAATGGAACTCTTCTGGAAAGCAGGAACTCTTTTCTTACCTAGGCGTGGCTGTGGAAGGAGACACCTAAGCACTACAGGAGGCTATTTAAACCACACCCGATGGATGAATCTTGCTTTGCGTTATTCTGCATCCTCTGCAGCAGAACGCTCATCGTGTCTTCTGCATCTGATCCTGGGCCTAAGGAAAAAGGCTTACCATCCTGAATCCAGTCTTCAGCAACACCTATAAAGACAAGAAAGAACAGGTTAGCATTACGGTCTTCAGTGACAGCTCTTCACTTACCTGGGCCATCGGCTGTCACCAACGCCTCGCGCTGCATTCTGAAAGACAAAGGCGTATCTACTCTTCGTGCGCTCCGGAGGTCTTCACACTGCATTCCGGCATCTGAAAGACAAAAGCTTACCAACTCTTCGCATGCTCCGGAGGCCTTTGGCGCTGCATCTCGCATCTGAAAGACAAAACAAGGTGCGTTTAAAGACATTGGGGAACTTTAATACTCACGTGCCATTACTCCTTTCCACATCTAACCCAGTGGGTATTCCGGCACCCTGCAGCCGCTCCGAACTTGTACCTGCAAAATAAAAAGACAGTTAGAGCGCATCGTGAAGCAGGCAACAAGCGCTTACTTACGTGCTTCCAGGCGCTTCTATTCATCACACAGGCTCCATCTTCAACTCACTTCAGCCCGTCATCCACCATCGCCGGAACCCTGCAAAACAAGAGACATCATTACTAAAGACTTTAAAGACATTAGAATTACTCGAAACTTACCGTTCGTGCAGTAAACGACGGACAGCAGTCCTCTGAAGTCAAGAGGCCTGCTCCCCTTATCCAGTGAAGAAACTGGTTACAGCACCCTGCCCCGAGGCAGATGGAGAGCACGGCGTTCACTTACCTAAGGTGAGAGCGTTAACCTTCGTGGTTCTACAAGAGAAGAGAAAGGGAAGAAGAGAGAGACATTCAATAACCCAGTTCATTAATCCCATATTTTCTATCTGCAGACATCTTACCCTTCGAGTCAAACATACAGTGCACAGAGGTCCAGCCCAAAGAGCCAGCCGTGTGTTACACATCACCTTTGAAGATACGGTATACGCCCAGTCAAGACCGGCGCCTCTACGGGAATCAGGTGAGCGTTACAATGCAGTGGTGAGACTTCTTGTACAGTTTTTGGAGATGGATGGAAGAGTCTGGGATGATGCAGGAGGCATAATTACACAATTCACTGTAATAGGGATAGCTATGTGAGATGCATTAACAAGATTGCTTTTAGTATTTGTGGTGTGGGGCAACAAACTGTGGACAACAGTGATAGCACAGTTGTCATTAAGATTGTGGATGAGGCAGAGTGGGATTTTTCTGCTAGAAGAATTATGTTTGTTATTCAATTCCGGTAGTGGCGGTCCTCTGTGCATGTCTGTGTGGTGCAGTAGGGATACTGTAAGACCTGTATCTGGTGCGGGAGGGAATGTAGGCATTGGGCAACAGGTACATGATCTGAGATAGCAGTTTCTGTCACTGGTTTCTCTCATAGGCAGATCGATGAATCGAGGGGTGTGTGCAGGCGTTAAGTGAGCTGTTATGCCCTGGTTTAGGTGTCATGGTGCAAGTCATAAAGGGCATTGAGGTTGAGGGCCTGGCAGCAGGTGCGCAGAAGGTTTGGGTGGCCTGGGATTCTGCTGCGGTGGATCTAAGGGGCTTACCTCGAGTTGTGACCTGCGTAGGGATTACAGCCTGGCTTTAGGGGTAGGGTGCAGTCCATTATTGGACCGGTGGGCTTTATGTCTGCCCAGAGCTTTAGTGGGGCTTAGTTACTGTAGTGCGGAACAACCGTGGTTCCGGGTCGTTGCTGGTGCGTTCTTAGAAGGGAGTGTGGGTTCTTGGCATGGCAGAGTTAGGCGATATTCAGAGGCAGGGTTTGGCACGCAGTTTGCGGTACTGGGAGGGATGGCAGGGGTTTGTGGATCTACTTGTACACACGCATGTTTAGAGCGGGTGTAAGGAAAAGGGTGCATGGAGGCACAGGGATATGTGCTGTACGTGGAAGGCTTTGTACGGTAGGGGTAGTGCGTGGTGGTTGTTGTAGGACATTGCAGAGATAGCTTGTTGCTTTCTGCTTAGCTTTTGTGGAGGAGTCGTGACTGCACTTGGAGTGGCCATCAAGTATGGCAGAGAAGTGAGGCATCTGGACTTCGCTCCGGGCCGGCTGCGGCTCAAAGTCCTTGGTGCACAGGGACACATGCCTCAGGCATTGAGGACTTTTATGTCGCCTTACGCCCAGAAATAGAGACTGGGACGCTTGTATATTGACCCCTTAAAATTAGCAGGATTAAAAGCCACAAGGAAAATGTTTACATGAGTTATTGGATTTAATGATGATCAATTCTGTAGATGACTACTTGAAGGGAATGTTGTTGCATTAATGTACTCAATTCAGTGATCTTCTCGTCATATCCTCATCTTGTGTGAGAATGTACAATGTTTAACAATTGAAAGTTTTTATATTTTATATTTTGACAACGTTTTCACACTTAACAGAAACTATATAATATTATAATAATAATAATAATAATAATAATAATAATAATAATAATAATAATAATAATAATAAACTGCCCCTTAGTTTTCGGCGCTGTCCCTGCCATTTTTCATTTAAATTTATGATTTCATCCCGTACCTATAATTATCGCTCCCTCTGTTTACAACATATGTAACCTTCCAGATGATGCATAGGTCCTCCTAAGGCTGCAGCAAAAGTATCACTACAGATTTGCCAGAGGT
This sequence comes from Ambystoma mexicanum, assembly GCF_040938575.1. Classification (NCBI taxonomy): domain Eukaryota; kingdom Metazoa; phylum Chordata; class Amphibia; order Caudata; family Ambystomatidae; genus Ambystoma; species Ambystoma mexicanum. The sequence goes on along the minus strand of NC_090934.1, from coordinate 328,805,520 downwards.
GCCACCTAGTTTCAGTAAAACGACCTCTGGGTGTGAGTCAACTACTTCTAGCTAAATGTTGGTAATACCCAGATGCTCGTTTTCGGCCTCCAAATCCACCTTGACTGATGAGCACTGGCCTATGTCAGTGAGATCTCTCCCGCTAATGGCACAGTCAAGGGGAAATGGTTCACTATCCTACTAGACAATAATCTGAGATTATTGACACAGATTAGAACTGTGGCCCTAACATGCTTGTAGAAAGTCAAACTTCAACGTGTGTCTTTCCTTATTCAGCCTATCCATAGAAAGTGCCTACTGCCATAGTTCTGGTAAGCACACAGGGTGTACCATGGACTTTTTAAGTATGCCAAATAACTCATGTAGTGCGTTTAGCCTGAGCCAGCACAGTCCCCATTATACCCCAAATGCGGATCCCTGATCAGTCCTGGATTGAGATATTTCCAATTGACGCCAAGTGTTCCTGAGGGTCCAATTGACAGCTCCTCGTGCAGAACTCCCATTCCTTCTATTCTAGCTATGATTTAGACTCTTGTAACCCACTTCTACAGTGGAAGCAGACCGACGGCCATGGTTCATGTGCTGAGCTGTCCGCTTAGGAAACAATTGGTCACCCTCTAACCCATTTCATTAAGGACCATCTGAATTTGTCTTTCAAGTATCAAACTCACACTATTTCTTCTCTAAACTAGGCAGTATTGGAGCGGCAGCCTTTATTAACAAGCTTCCTTTCAGCAATAGCACAGTGCCAAGGGGTCATCATGATGTACAATGATGTGCTCGCTGGAATACATTTACAAGAAGACATTGATACTGTCAACACAGAAGTAAAAGGACAGGACATGAAGGCACAGCTAGAAAACGCATGTCTGAGAGAAAGATTTCACCTGGGGTTCTAAGGGAAGGTAGTGAGTGGATAAGCATGCTGATGTTGCATGCTCACATTATATGTACAGGTTCTGGGCAGAAGCCTATTCAGTCAGACCCATCAAAGGAGTATCACATCTCCTGGCCATTGCCCAAACCAGGGCTCTTCTCTTATTAGGGTTCAGCTATAGTTAGTGGGAAGACATCTGGAACTGCAACTCCATCCTCATTCCGAGGTCGGCAGTAACCCACCGGTTCCATCAAATCTGACATTACAAGTCCCGGCAATGCGGGAAGTCATGCGGTGGGTTTGGTAACTCCCCATTCCTGTGGAGTCCCATAGGACTCCATGGGAGTGGGGAGACGGAAACACCGGCACCCTTGCTAATGGTGCCAGTGTTTCTGTGAAAAGTCTGCCTGCAGGGCCCGTCAGTTGCACCTGGCAGGTCTGACCTTGCCGGGAGCAACAGCCCCTGCTGGCAGACTCGTAGTGTGGCGGTCCGGAACCCGGGTGCCGGTAAGCTTACCAGCACCCTTCTTTGCAGACTGCGACACTTGGAATGAGTCCCAATACGTCAGTCTTTTGGCTGTGACCGCCCACTCCCCATTCATTTTCTTGAGACCCTGGGTGTAATCTTCATACATAAAAATGGAAAGGAAATGACGAGAATGATTGAGAGTGGTCAGTGCGTATGTGTAACTAGAAATAATCTGGAGGTAGGAAGATGGAAGCTTTCCTATCAAGTCCTAATAGGAATAGGGAGCTGATTCCATGTGAGCTGGAGCAGAAATAAACTGTGGCGGTCGGTTAGACAGTGCCCCCTTCAGTGGAAGCTATATCAGAGCCATGCATGCGGTAGTATGCAGCTCTGAGCATCTGTCAATGCCTTTTATTACTGATTCTTTATTTTCTTCTGGGCAGTCATTTATTGGGATCAGTAACAAACAATGGAGTGAATGTTTGGGTTATTGAAGTGGGATGATGTTGGCCCAGTTACACTCCAAACGTCAATTTCCACGTATAGCAGCACACTGATGTCTCACGGTGACGGCATCCATGTTGATAAAAAAAAACCAACTAAATTATGAAAACTTTTTTCTAATTAAATGTAAAACTTGATTTCTGTTACTAGTATTTGATGTAGGAATGCAACTTGAATTCATATCGTGCATAATAAAAAAAATACATGACTGGATCAAACAATGACTACGAGTGGGCTATACAAGGGAGCCAGCATAAACAAATTAGTTTTGTTTCTGCCACAAATGACAGTCGAGCCACACTGCCATGCCATTTCCCCTATATATGGAACCACAATACAAGTCAAACATCCTTTGGAAGTGTGGCCCAGCACTACTTCAGGCGATGCACTAGTTGTGGGTGTCTAATGTCCTGTGCCAATGAGTATGTCCCTGCCAGCAAACGAGTCATGTTAAATAGCTGAAGGGAGAGCTGGAGAGGCATTGCTTCAGACTTGTTCTGATCGGGGCCCTTCCTGCCTAATCTCCTCCCCTTGCACTTGTGTGTTCTTTTTCTGTCCTTCCTGATCCCACCCTGTTTCTCTTCCCACCTTCTGGTCCTGTGTAAGGCTGACTTGGAATGCTGGAGCGTTCCTATTCTTCCTGGCAATAGTAGAAACACAACAGTGTAAATTCCTTCTTGGCAATTCAGCGTTTTCTCCATTTCTGAATAAAAAAGTCTTGTCTAGACGTGGAACCTTCTGCTCTACTCATCGGTTCTTATTTCCAAACAAACTTGTGGAAAGTGGCACGACAATAAAAAGTCAAACGATTGCTGGAACCAGCGGCTTCCTGGGTTTGTTTGTTTTTTTGTTTAATTTATTTGTAGAGCGCTCCGGACCCGTAGGCAGAAGGGCGCTTAAGGAGGCGGTTACAGGCATAAGATATGCATATGCATTTAGTGATAACTAAACTGGTATTAGGTCTGATAGAAGAACATATCTGTTATTTCTTAAGTTCTGGACACCTCTGACAAACACAGTGCCCGTTGGATCTTCCAAAAGGCCAGAGGTGTTGCTGGTGGGGAACGGGGGGCTGAGGGGCTATAGCCCCGGGTCTTTTGGTTGTAGCCCCGGATAGAAGCTCAGGGGCTACAGCCGAAAGTCTAGCTAGCCCTGAGTCATGACAGTCCCAACATTGGCGTAGCCGCAGATCTTTTCCAGACCTTGCAACACCCCTGCAAAAGCCACTCATCACCTTTGAGTGTGGCAAATTCCTTGTTTGCCCCTCATACCATCTGATCCCATCCTTGCCCATGGTTGGGCATACTCAGGAGTGAAAACTTTTGGGTTCAGGACATCTTTGAGCCTGCAATGCGCAGACAATGGACAGGCGTTACAAAGCCCTTTCATACTGTAAGGACAGGGAAGAATATTCAAGAGCCCGGAAAAGACATAAAGCTTGAGGAGACCAGGAATGACATTGTGGACACTTCCTGGGGGCAAAGAGGCCCATATTACTGTGCAAGGCGAAGAACCTTCCAGACCTTTTGTGTTTGCAGATAACACATTTCCATTTAAGTTTGCCCCTTTGATGTCAGTTTCCCTAAATACAAGTTTGAAGGTAACCGTGTGGTCTGGGCGAGCTTGCTATTCCCAGGCAATGCTCTGGCGCCACACATTGTAGCGCATTAATCAAGGGGAATTGAAGGCGAGATTCAGACTGCCACAAAAGTGATGGATGGAAGGTTTCGAATGAATCTGAACCACTGGCAATTGCTCTGGGCAACCTTCCACACCACCGTTTTTTAGCCCGTCTGCGCCATTGCAAAAGGGGACCAGCCATGTGCAAATCAGTCAGCAGCTGCCGCCACCGAAGGTAGCAGCCCCGCCCGAACTGCTAAGCCAGGTCCCCTCTGCACAGAAAACCAAGCAACCCCAGACATGTTTCGGCCTTGTTGGAACTCCTCAGTGAGGTGCAGCCTGGTTCCCTGTGGCGCAGCGAGCAAGGGACCCACGTCTGGGCATACCCTCTCTCACAAGGAGAAACAAACTGACCACAAAAGTGATGGGTGGAAGGTTCCGAATGAATCTAAACCACTTGCAATTGCTCTGGGCAACCTTCCACACCACCGTTTTTTAGCCCGTCTGCGCCATTGCAAAAGGGGACCAGCCATGTGCAAATCAGTCAGCAGCTGCCGCCACCGAAGGTAGCAGCCCAGCCCGAACTGCTAGGCCAGGTCCCCTCTGCACAGAAAACCAAGCAACCCCAGACATGTTTCGGCCTTGTTGGACCTCCTCAGTGAGGTGCAGCCTGGTTCCCTGTGGCGCAGCGAGCAAGGGACCCACGTCTGGGCATACTCTCTCTCACAAGGAGAAACAAACTGACCACAAAGGTGATGGGTGGAGGGTTTCAAATGAATCTAAACCACTGGCAATGCCAGTGGTTAAGATTCAGTCTAAACCTTCCAGCCATCACCTCTTTGTTTTTGCTTTATCACCCCAAGTGGGGCGGGTATGCCAAGTCGTGGGTCCCGTGCCTGCTGGGCCTAGAGACCCAAGCTACTCCTCACTGATGATCCCCAACAAGGGTGAAACATGTTTGGGGATGCTTGTGGTCTCGTGCAGAAGGGATGTGACCCAGCAGTTTGGGCTGGACTTCCCCTTTTAGGGTGGGGCCAAGCCTGATTTGCATGTGGTCTTTCCCGTTCTGTAATGGCTTGGCAGGCGAAGAACGAGGGTCTGGATGGTTGCCCCGAGCAATGCCAGTGGTTAAGATTCAGTCTAAATCTTCCAGCCATCACTTCTTTGTTTTTGCTTTGTCACCCCGAGTGGGACGGGTATGTCCAGACGTGGGTCCCGTGCCTGCTGAGCCTAGAGACCCAAGCTACTCCTCACTGATGAGCCCCAACAAGGGTGAAACATGTTTGGGGATGCTTGTGGTCTCGGGCAGAAGGGATGTGACCCAGCAGTTCGGGCTGGACTTCCCCTTTTGGGTTGGGGCCAAGCCTGATTTGCATATGGTCTTTCCACTTCTGTAATGGCTTGGCAGGCGAAGAACGATGGTCTGGAGGGTTGCCCCGAGCAATGCCAGTGGTTAAGATTCAGTCTAAATCTTCCAGCCATCACCTCTTTGTTTTTGCTTTGTCACCCCGAGTGGGATGGGTATGCCCAGACGTGGATCCCGTGCCTGCTGGGCCTGGAGACCCAAGCTACTCCTCACTGATGAGCCCCAACAAGGGTGAAACATGTTTGGGGATGCTTGTGGTCTCGTGCAGAAGGGATGTGACCCAGCAGTTCGGGCTGGACTTCCCCTTTTGGGGTGGGGCCAAGCCTGATTTGCATATGGTATTTCCCCTTCTGTAATGGCTTGGCAGGCGAAGAACGATGGTCTGGAGGGTTGCCCGGAGCAATGCCAGTGGTTAAGATTCAGTCTAAACCTTCCAGCCATCACCTCTTTGTTTTTGCTTTGTCACCCCGAGTGGGACGGGTGTGCCCAGACGTGCGTCCCGTGCCTGCTGGGCCTAGAGACCCAAACTACTCCTCACTGATGAGCCCCAACAAGAGTGAAACATGTTTGGGGATGCTCGTGGTCTTGTGCAGATTCGAGCTGGACTTCCCCTTTTAGGGTGGGGCCAAGCCTGATTTGCATATGGTCTTTCGCCTTCTGTAATGACTTGGCAGGCGAAGAACGATGGTCTGGAGGGTTGCCCCGAGCAATGCCAGTGGTTAAGATTCAGTCTAAACCTTCCAGCCATCACCTCTTTGTTTTTGCTTTGTCACCCCAAGTGGGACGGGTATGCCCAGACGTGGGTCCCCTGCCTGCTGGGCCTAGAGACCCAAGCTACTCCTCACTGATGAGCCCCAAGAAGGGTGAAACATGTTTGAGGATGCTTGTGGTATCGTGCAGAAGGGTTGTGACCCAGCAGTTCAGGCTGGACTTCCCCTTTTGGGGTGGGGCCAAGCCTGATTTGCATGTAGTCTTTCCCGTTCTGTAATGGCTTGGCAGGCGAAGAACGATGGTCTGGAGGGTTGCCCCGAGCAATGCCAGTGGTTAAGATTCAGTCTAAACCTTCCAGCCATCACCTCTTTGTTTTTGCTTTGTCACCCCGAGTGGGACGGGTATGCCCAGACGTGGGTCCCGTGCCTGCTGGGCCTAGAGACCCAAGCTACTCCTCACTGATGAGCCCCAACAAGGGTGAAACATGTTTGGGGATGCTTGTGGTCTCATGCAGAAGGGATGTGACCCAGCAGTTCGGGCTGGACTTCCCCTTTTGGGGTGGGGCCAAGCCTGATTTGCATATGGTCTTTCCCCTTCTGTAATGGCTTGGCAGGCGAAGGACGATGGTCTGGAGGGTTGCCCCGAGCAATGACAGTTGTTAAGATTCAGGCTAAACCTTCCAGCCATCACCTCTTTGTTTTTGCTTTGTCACCCGAGTGGGACGGGTATGCCCAGATGTGGGTCCCGTGCCTGCTGGGCCTAGAGACCCAAGCTACGCCTCACTGTTGAGCCCCAACAAGGGTAAAACATGTTTGGGGATGCTTGTAGTCTCACGCAGAAGGGATGTGACCCAGCAGTTCGGGCTGGACTTCCCCTTTTAGGGTGGGGCCAAGCCTGATTTGCATGTGGTCTTTCCCGTTCTGTAATGGCTTGGCAGGCGAAGAAACGGGGTCTGGATGGTTGCCCCGAGCATTGCCAGTGGTTAGGATTCAGTCTAAATCTTCCAGCCATCACCTCTTTGTTTTTGCTTTGTCACCCCGAGTGGGACGGGTATGCCCAGACGTGGGTCCCGTGCCTGCTGGGCCTAGAGACCGAAGCTACTCCTCACTGATGAGCCCCAACAAGGGTGAAACATGTTTGGGGATGCTTGTGGTCTCGTGCAGAAGGGATGTGACCCAGCAGTTCGGGCTGGACTTCCCCTTTTGGGGTGGGGCCAAGCCTGATTTGCATATGGTCTTTCCCCTTCTGTAATGGCTTGGCAGGCGAAGAACGATGGTCTGTAGGGTTGCCCCGAGCCATGCCAGTGGTTAAGATTCAGTCTAAATCTTCCAGCCATCACCTCTTTGTTTTTGCTTTGTCACCCCGAGTGGGACGGGTGTGCCCAGACGTGGGTCCCGTGCCTGCTGGGCCTAGAGACCCAAGCTACTCCTCACTGATGAGCCCCAACAAGGGTGAAACATGTTTGGGGATGTTTGTGGTCTCGTGCAGAAGGGATGTGACCTAGCAGTTTGGGCTGGAATTCCACTTTTGTGGTGGGGCCAAGCCTGATTTGCATATGGTCTTTCCCCTTCTGTATTGGCTTTGCAGGCGAAGAACTAAGGTCTGGAGGGTTGCCCTGAGCAATGCCAGTGGTTAAGATTCAGTCCAAACCTTCCAGCCATCAACTCTTTGTTTTTGCTTTGTCACCCTGAGTTCGACGGGTATGCCCAGACGTGGGTCCCGTGCCTGCTGGGCCTAGACACCCAAGCTACTCCTCACTGATGAGCCCCAACAAGGGTGAAACATGTTTGGGGATGCTTGTGGTCTCGTGCAGAAGGGTTGTGACCTAGCAGTTCGGGCTGGACATCCCCTTTTGGGGTGGGGCCAAGCCTGATTTGTATGTGGTCTTTCCCCTTCTGTAATGGCTTGGCAGGCGAAGAATGAGGGTCTGGAGGGTTGCCCCGAGCAATGCCAGTGGTTAAGATTCAGTCTAAACCTTCCAGCCATCACCTCTTTGTTTTTGCTTTGTCACCCCGAGTGGGACGGGTGTGCCCAGACGTGGGTCCCGTGCCTGCTGGGCCTAGAGACCCAAACTACTCCTCACTGATGAGCCCCAACAAGGGTGAAACATGTTTGGGGATGCTTGTGGTCTCGTGCAGTAGGGATGTAACCGAGCAGTTCGGGCTGGACTTCCCCTTTTGGGGTGGGGCCAAGCCTGATTTGCATATGGTCTTTCCCCTTCTGTAATGGCTTGGCAGGCGACGAGCGACGGTCTGGAGGGTTGCCCCGAGCAATGCCAGTGGTTAAGATTCAGTCTAAACCCTCCAGCCATCACCTCTTTGTTTTTGCTTTGTCACCCCGAGTGGTATGGGTATGCCCAGACGTGGGTCCCGTGCCTGCTGGGCCTAGAGACCCAAGCTACTCCTCACTGATGATCCCCAACAAGGCTGAAACATGTTTGGGGATGCTCGTGGTCTCGTGCAGGTTCGAGCTGGACTTCCCCTTTTAGGGTGGGGCCAAGCCTGATTTGCATATGGTCTTTCGCCTTCTGTAATGACTTGGCAGGCGAAGAACGATGGTCTGGAGGGTTGCCCCGAGCAATGCCAGTGGTTAAGATTCAGTCTAAACCTTCCAGCCATCACCTCTTTGTTTTTGCTTTGTCACCCCAAGTGGGACGGGTATGCCCAGACGTGGGTCCCGTGCCTGCTGGGCCTAGAGACCCAAGCTACTCCTCACTGATGAGCCCCAAGAAGGGTGAAACATGTTTGAGGATGCTTGTGGTCTCGTGCAGAAGGGATGTGACCCAGCAGTTCAGGCTGGACTTCCCCTTTTGGAGTGGGGCCAGCCTGATTTGCATGTAGTCTTTCCCGTTCTGTAATGGCTTGGCAGGCAAAGAAAGATGGTCTGGAGGGTTGCCCCGAGCAATGCCAGTGGTTAAGATTCAGTCTAAACCTTCCAGCCATCACCTCTTTGTTTTTGCTTTGTCACCCCGAGTGGGACGGGTATGCCCAGACGTGGGTCCCGTGCCTGCTGGGCCTAGAGACCGAAGCTACTCCTCACTGATGAGCCCCAACAAGGGTGAAACATGTTTGGGGATGCTTGTGGTCTCGTGCAGAAGGGATGTGACCCAGCAGTTCGGGCTGGACTTCCCCTTTTGGGGTGGGGCCAAGCCTGATTTGCATATGGTCTTTCCCCTTCTGTAATGGCTTGGCAGGCGAAGAACGATGGTCTGGAGGGTTGCCCCGAGCAATGCCAGTGGTTAAGATTCAGTCTAAACCTTCCAGCCATCACCTCTTTGTTTTTGCTTTGTCACCCCGAGTGGGACGGGTGTGCCCAGACGTCGGTCCCGTGCCTGCTGGGCCTAGAGACCCAAGCTACTCCTCACTGATGAGCCCCAACAAGGGTGAAACATGTTTGGGGATGCTTGTGGTCTCGTGCAGAAGGGATGTGACCTAGCAGTTTGGGCTGGAATTCCACTTTTGGGGTGGGGCCAAGCCTGATTTGCATATGGTCTTTCCCCTTCTGTATTGGCTTGGCAGGCGAAGAACTAAGGTCTGGAGGGTTGCCCTGAGCAATGCCAGTGGTTAAGATTCAATCCAAACCTTCCAGCCATCAACTCTTTGTTTTTGCTTTGTCACCCTGAGTGGGACGGGTATGCCCAGACGTGGGTCCCGTGCCTGCTGGGCCTAGAGACCCAAGCTACTCCTCACTGATGAGCCCCAACAAGGGTGAAACATGTTTGGGGATGCTTGTGGTCTCATGCAGAAGGGTTGTGACCTAGCAGTTCGGGCTGGACATCCCCTTTTGGGGTGGGGCCAAGCCTGATTTGCATATGGTCTTTCCCCTTCTGTAATGGCTTGGCAGGCGAAGAATGATGGTCTGGAGGGTTGCCCCGAGCAATGCCAGTGGTTAAGATTCAGTCTAAACCTTCCAGCCATCACCTCTTTGTTTTTGCTGGAGATTCAGACTACTCCAGGGTGATGCCTTTTCAAAGATGAGTGCTCAAACACCATAGAAAGGCCATAACTATGAGCTCTGTGCAAGCGTACATGCGACCAAGCCCAGCATGCCATTCATTACATGTCACCTTCAGGTATCCCTCAAGCTTGCACGTGGGCAGTACAATATGTGCTTCTCAGATCTCCATGGAGAAGTGCAGTTTGCTTCCTTCTAGGTCTATATCCACTTTAGTGCAACAGCGTGCAAGGAAGGCATCGCAGCACAGGCACCAAGCTATGGGACAACGTAGTCACTGACCCCGCACACACAAGCACACCCACTAGGGAGACTGGCTAATTAATTGTTACTGACAATGTTTTAACCGCTTGCAAAACTGACACGTGTTTAAGATAGATGGCCAAACAGGAACCCATGAACCACAAACAGGGGCCAGATGGAGTGGGCTGAGCAGAGGCCCCTAGCTAATAATTGGTTATTATATACTATAAGTGGTCCCTTCTGCCGTGCTATTTTAGTGCCTCCTTGTAATTAACCGCTTATAGTATATCTCTTTTTCATATGCACCTCCGCAACGTTTCTTAGCCAATCATCAATGGCCTCTACAGCCTGTAGAGATGAAAACAAACAACAAACCAACATTGGGGTTCGGCACTAGAGTAAGGGAAGAATCATTTGTTCCCACCCAGGACAGACCACCTGAAGCTCTCAAGCACAGAGTCAGATACCCCCGTTTACAAAGCTGTGAGGTTAGTCAAACCCAGGAAAAAACAGTACAGGTAATAATCGTTCTTTGTAACTGATGCCTATTTTGGCCAGCTCAAAGTCAGGCACTGGAGGAGGTGATGTTCGCAATGAATTCCCTGCCTCCTGCTGTTCCAACCTCTCAACTAGCAATGGACAACTGTGTATCGCATAGAAGTGTGCACTAGCTGTGGTGTAGCACTTGACATGATATTGCAACGTGTTGGTAATGGGTTGGCCATAACCTTGCAAACGGGCAGTGTGTTTTTTTTTTAAACAAATGTTTTCCATCTAGTACCAACAGGCAGTGGCACAGTTGATTTGTCTTAAGAGCTATAAACAACATGCCAAATAGGAATGCATATGTCGGAGACTGCTCGCTGAGACAAAGGGTCTTGTATCCCAGCAAAGAGGCCATCGCATATCATCTGGCATTACACATATCGATGACAAGTACTGTCTCAATGTTCCTAAAATACTCCAGGATACGGCCAATGATGTTGTGTTAATTCTCAAATATATAAAGGGGGTGCTATTAATAGGATGTTCACTGCTCCAATCTGGTTGATTTGCAGTTCAAATGTATTGTAGTGTTCTACAATATGCCGTAGGTCAGCTCACAGTGTCACCCTGTTATTGTCCATGTCGACATTTCACTTTCCACAATGCAGGGTTCTTATTGGACAGTTAATCACATATTCCTATTTCAGTTGTAACATTTAACAAGTAGAGTGGTTGAAATCAGGAACAGTGATTAAACAGGTAGAGTAGATGAAATATATGGAGGCTACTAAATGGATGGAACGGATAGACTGCATGGAACGAATAGAGGGATGGAACAGGTAGAGCGGATGGAACAGGTTGAGTGAATGAAACCTATGAAGGCTATGAAACGAATGAGGTGATGAAATGAATGGAGTGGATGGAACAGATCGAGTAGATGGTACAGTTGAAATGCCCAACCTCAAACGCATAACTGATAACTGCCATATCACACCACCATGCTTGCTATCTCCTACACACCAACACTCATCTAGAACACAGTGATACTATGACAAATTGTGGTATAGCTGTTCTCATACTAACACTCGCCGCATACTCCCCATGATCCTGACTAAACATCAGCTGAGCACACCGCCAGCTTAAGCGTCTCCTCTGGCCTAACGCAGCCACAAAACAGTCTGAACCGCTACACCTACCGCTAAGAACCAGCCAACACGCAACAGCCACATCGCCTGCACACATAGCCGGTGCTCACATGCTCCTTATGACCCTTTCCCTCTCTACTGACTTCTGAGGGCGTTCAACCTACCAGCGCTTTGAGATCATACCAATGATACATAAAGCGCTATGTAAATGCCAAGTAACATAACATAATGTAACATTTGCCATTTGCTCATTGGCATTCAGCACACGTTCACACGCTATTTTATTTTTCCCCTGGAAAATGACCATGCATGCTTCTCAATGTCTCCTGAAAAATGTCATGGCAGGTTAAATGTTGCCATACCAGTGTCTCATTGTCCTAGCCAAATACACTGCCAGTCCAGTTTCGGTACTGTCCACCGAAGTAAACACGTTAACATTACCTACGAATGGTCATACCAGTTTCAGGAATGGCATTAGCGATTAAAGTAGGCCCAATTAGTCATATAATGAGATCTTAGTGTTCTCATTGTGACTCGAGAGCAACCATTGCTGTTGCCATTGTCCACAGGAAATTGTAAATCGATTGGGATTCTAACTCTATCCGCCCGTAGTGCTGTGTCCCTCACACATGCACAGGGACGGTGTCTGGGCCTTTCAATGTTTTTAAAATGAAAGGGACCTCGAGCCACAGTGGGCTCCCCAGCAACTGCCCCTATATTGCCAGTGAGCAGTCTAATAACAATATTTTCCTTCATATATTACTTGAGTTCTGGGGCTTACAGTGTGTTTTCTGAGCCTGTCCGGCTGTCACTTCCATTGTGAAAAACGGAAGTGTTAGCACCCTGTTGCCTTTCAACACTGGTTCCTATTCGTCAGCCACTTGCTGTCAAAGAAGGATCATTCATAGTTATTCAGTGGGAATTCAGTGTTTCAGCTTATTGATGGCTTGCCGTCTCATGATAATTGGTAGCTATTAAGCTTCTCTTTATCTCCATTATAATGTATGCCCCCTGTGGATGCATCAGACAACTTTTCACTCAAAGCAAGGGGCATTGGGGGCAGGCAATCATGTTGAAATGGGCCCCACGCATCTTCAGAAGGGCCTGCACACAAACCCACACAAAATGTGTTATTAGGGCAGAATATATGGGGCCTGTACAATCCATATACCCCACTGCCACATACCTGTTCCCTGTGCATTGCCACCTGCTACCAAGCCTAAATTCCCCCCTGAACATGCATGGGCTTGTCTAACATAGAATGTCTATTTTACCGCAATTTGCTCTGAGGCTATCTGTGCCTGTCCCTCCACTTGGGCACATAGATACTGCCTCACCAGAAGGAGTCCCCATTCTCTTTAACAATTGCAACCCTCACTGTAATTAATACTGAGAAGTTAAGAGTAAATCATAGACATTGTTCTTACAAGCTTCCTCTTGGTCTCGTTCACAGTGGAGTTCCCTGCGGAGGGCACTATTGATTGAACAAGCAGTCACTCATCCATGATCCATTATAGAATTTGAAAAAATTGATCTAACACGAGGTCAAAGACCACAGAATTGGTTACTACAAACTGGAAGGAATGGTTGAAGTGAAGAGGGGCTACCACAGAAAGAAATGTACTAAGACATGCTGTGTTTTGAGGCAGTATGCCTACTAATAGGTGGAAATGTTCATGTTCACATCACAGCTATATGAATGACCTTCCATCTGCTGTTTGTCACTAGGTTACACAAAGTCAAGGGCCTGTGTCTTGCACATTAACCTTTTTTCTATGAGATGCTGAGTGACACACACTTTGGCTGAATTCTCATATAGATTCTGTGCTATAAGAGAACACATTCAGTCTTTGAGTCCTTCTTGGTCATTCAGGCCCAGGCCTATGTGATCGTCAACCTCTGGATACTGGTTCCCTGTGTAACGGTTTCTTGATAAGGCACCCTCAACACTGGTATTTCCTTCCTTCCCCACTTAAGGTGTGACACAACAAACTGTTTAACAGATTATTTTATTCAGCCCCACTTCAAACACATATCATGCCCCATGGATCCCTCCCCCTCAGCTAACAATGAGCCAAGAACCAGGCCAGTGTACGGGAAATGTATTGGTATTTATCTAAATTAAAAGTAATAGAAATTTGAAAATGTCAAACACCACTTCATCTGTGGCACAACACAATCCACTTCTATCAGCATAAATACATTTCAAAAGTCAGTTGAAAAAAAACACAAGCACAATTCTTCACTTTCTACAAATGTCACTTCATGAAATAATTTAACCGATCAATAACCAATTGCGATGTTGATTTTCCTGCAGGCTTAAAAGGCTAGCAGTAGGATTTCAAGATTGGTACAAATACATGTAGCAATTATGATTTTGCCCACACTTTTGGTTTAAAATAAACACAGGGTTATTTAGCAGTTTGTTTTCAAGACCCCCCCTACTTTGGTCTGTGTTGGGTAAGTCAGACAGAAACATTGGAATGATTTGGGGAATTTTGGATTTCAGACTCCCCCTTCACTGAAAGGCTTGGGTTGGGGAAGCTGGATAAAAAGGTTAGACTGATTTAAGAACAAAGACACCCCTCTTTCTTTAAGAGGTCGGGGTCAGCTGGACAAAAAGTATGAACCAATTAAATTATAGGGTATAGTTTTCAACACACACTGGGAAGTGAGCTTTGTTCATTTCAAATTTTAACAAAATTCACCACGCAGTGTTCTGCCAAATGGGGAATTACTTAAATTAATATTTTTAGTTAAACAGGCTAAGGATCTACACAGTTCATCCCCCCCCCCACAATTATAAAGGGAAATGATTCAAGGCAAGCAGATTCCCCACCTTTTGGTTTTGCAGGGCTAGTTCTACTTACATAGAAAGACTATGTTTACAGTTAAGGAAAGCCAGCTGCATCTTAGGACACTCTGGAAAGTTAGGGCTTTGGTCCGGTCACTCCACTCTCCTCAAAGATAGCCTCCCGCTTTCCACCATAGGACCCAGTCAGCTTTGAGGTCTTTCTAGAAATAGGCAGCTCCATCCATATGCACTCTCAGCAATCTCCTCAGGTGTTTCCTTACAGCTGTCAGTACATTTCAACAGTCCTCAGCGATGACACCACCAATTTTACAATCTTGGGGAAGAACTCTGCAATAATTCCCGCAACTAGGATTGGGCAGTTACCCTTCTCTCTCCTCCCAAACCCAGCCTCCCAGTCAGGATTGGTTTAGGGGTCTGTAGCAACATATGGCATTCCTGTTTGTAATCACCATTTGTTCTCCTTTCAAATTTTTGGCAAAAGCTAGTTATGTATCAAAACTTAATAATTTTACTAGCAACTGATATAATATGAATATTTTCTGATTCAGCTAATCATGGGGACTTAGATAAGCTAACCATTGGGTCCGTACCATGTTGCACAGCTGTGTGGCACTTTTCTGCAATTTCCACAGTTATAAATATGTAAGTTATTACCCATATTTCTAATTTTATTCTCCACCCGGTCACCAACTTTCACATTTGAAACATTTCAGATCAGCCAGAAACTTAGTCTAACTGGCATTTACAGTTCTGAGTCGAAGGTGGAGTAATTCTACTACAAATACTACATTCTTGGCCTCATATACTTGTTATTGTTACGAAGGGTTCATATATATATATATATATATATATATATATATATATATATATATATAGATATAGATATAGATATTTTTTATTATTAAAAGTTGTTTATAGTTTACAAGTTTACATACAAAAATTAAAACTTTTACAACATATGTTTTGTTCCATTAATTTAAAAAAATCTTTTGCATATTTCATTGAGCTGGATTTTAGTAATAACTTCAACTTTGTCATCTTGTCTTACAATTACAGTTTAACTTCTTTGATTTCAAATCTAACCTCAAAATAACTGCATTATCCATTAAAATTTCTTTCTGATGTGTAAACAGTTTAGCAGTTTCATATATCCATATTGATATAAGTTTGTTCAAAATAACTATTCAGTCATTAGAATTCCTATCTAATCACAGATATATTACAACATCCATTCTATATCAGCCTATAGTTAGATTTTATTTATACAAGTTCATTATATGATTTACCACAGAGACATTGTTTCCTAAAGTTCATGCTCCAAGAAGAAATGTTTATTACTCCAATTTACATTGAGTCAATGTTCAGATTTTTCTTTGTTAATTCTTCCTCGATTTTGTATAAAACACGAGATAGTGCCAAAATCAAGTGCATACTATTCCCATAAATGCAATGTTCCGAAAAGGTGATTCTTGATGGGTCTGTCTCTTTCAGAAAATACATTCCCAAAAGATTACGTCTGTCTTCCTCAAAATAAGAGCAGTAGACCACCTGATGTTTTAGAGATTCTATCTGAGTTTTACATAAACAAAAACGACAACTCAAATCACCTCTTGCTGATCTACCCTGATACCAACTTTGCATGTGCTCCAAACTGGTTCAGCTTAAATCTCATATGTATGTCTAACTCTATTACATGGACATTTAATAATGTATAGTGATAGCGATTCCTTCTTCCTTGAGTTAATGCATACGCCATATATGTGCTATATGTTTTGTTTGCATCCAGGGTCATCGACCAATCCCAATCATATAGTTTTTTTTTTTTTTTAAGTACACCTAGTTTGAGATCTTCAATAGATGCATCAATATTTATAAGGATTTTGTTCATTTCAACTGTAAATTTGTCCATGGATTGCAAGGAACCAACTATCATCAGTGTATTGAGGTCCTGAAAAAGTGAGTTTTTCGGAGGCACCAATATTTTGGCGTACCTTGAAAGTTTTTGCCAATTCCGTATGGCTGCTAATGAGGAGAGTCCCATTGCGTGTCGAACAATGGAATTCAGCACCGAAGTAGCCAATCCCAGCATCCGTTTCCACAGGTTTCCCTGAATCCTATTCAGTATTAGATCTACCTCCAACAGGAACATATCCAAACTGAAAAGAATAGGTTCCAGCTTAAGTAAATAGAATTCAATAAGAGGAAGCATTGAGAATTTACAATCTTTCCCATATATTACCTTCATTATTGAAGCCAAGGGACGTACTTTAGTTTTTAAGAGCTCCTCCCAAGATTTATATGTGTTTACGTCAGTCAGAGGATAACCAAGATATCTTATTATTTTCGTTCGCTCCAATCTTATTCCTGCAATATGCCAAGAGTAAGATTTAATTTTTTTATTGTTTTGAAAGATAATAATTTGAGACTTAACCATGTTTGCCACCAGGTTATGTTTCGTGACATAACCAAAAAAACTGTTTAACTTGTTCTGCAGACCTTGTGGGGTTCTGTCGAACAGGATGATATCATCGGCAAAACATAGCTAGTGTATTTTAAGCCCCCCAAGTTCTGCCGGATACATACCAGGGCCATTCATATCTTGTCCATGTCACAAAGATACAAGTTAAACATGGTAGCCACCAAGTTGCAGCCATGTTTAACACCGTTTGCAGTTTCAATAGGTGGTGTGAGGGTGCCTTCTTTAGTAATTCTTACTTGGAAAGTGGTATTTGCATGAAGCATGACAATTAGCTGTGTCAGCCTTATTGGAAGCCCAAGCTGAAGTAGTTTTGACCACAGCATTTCTCTAACCACAGAGTCGAACGCACTAGATAAATATAAGGCTCCAATATATATAGGCCCTGTGTTAGTTATTTTATCTTGGATAAAGTCATTCTGCAAGGCTAGTTATAAATACAATATCCTATTTGCTAAGTAAAGTATTCCGAGAGATTGTTTGCAGATCTATGTGGAACTGCTGGTTAAACAATGCCAGCTACACATTATGCTGGCATCATTCTGCCATTCTGATTCATGCTGCCTTTTCCCCTTTTTGACTTCTAACTCTTTCCAAACCCCTGTGAGTCTGTAACCCCCAGCACATCTCCCATTTGCCTACCTTTTGGGGGTGGCGCTCACAAACCTCCATTAAGCCGGTCAAGTGGCACAGCGAGGAGAGTGCTCTTTGACATCCGTGCAGAGCCTGTTAACGCAGGTTCGAATCCCAGCGGGGCCAAGCTCATCCTTTCATCTTCCGAGGTCGATAAATGAGCACCACACACCATGGGTAATAATAAGCAGCGCTCAGATACCTGAGGGCTCGTAGCGGTATATAAATGCCTAATTATTATTCTCCACCTCCCAAATTCCCGTCCCCGAACCTGTTACCACACAAACATGCTTTTGGTCCCTGTCGCTACTCCAGGATGTGTATGGTCTGCCCACATGACAAACACACACAGCATGGCATTGCTGGGAGGCCGGTCTATTTCTACTACAGTGTTCAACTGCAACTACTGAGTGCATGTAAGGAGTTGCAGTCCAGTGTGCTATTTCCTCTTGACTTCCTGCAACTACCATATAGAATATGTTCTCTCTCTCTGATTTCTCCCCTCTTCCTGAAACACTTTTCTTGGTAACCGGGACCTACCTGCCCATTGCAGAATTTGTGCAGCAGAGTAGGCGGAGGAGAGGCAAAGGCATCCCGGGCAAGCGAAGGTTATGTTGGATTTAACTTTCCTTTGCATTGATGCAGCCTTCATGCATTTTTCATCTGCATTTTCTTAGTCATTGTTGGGGCCTAAATGCATCACTCTGCACTTATGAGAGGTAGAACTCATTTGCCAGCGATCGGTCTATTCTCCTAAGTTGAGTGCATCCTCTCTGCCGTCTACTCCACCCACGTGTGTACCATCGGCAGAGATGGGAACATTGCTCTTAATACCATCTCTCAATAATTCATGATGAGGTTGAAAGGCCAGAGACAAATCTGAATATTGTAGTATCCACACATTTGCATCACATCAATTAGACTTATCACCATTAACGAGCACCCTTTGAACCAATCCTTTTTATCCAGTGTCTTATCTACGGGGATTTTATCCCTAATAGCCGCCGGATTTAGTTTACACAGCAGCAGCCTTTCATGTGACATTGTATCAAATGCAGTGGCAAAGTACAAATAATTGACAGAATATACACTGTTTCCCTAAAGTAAACACATTCTATGCGGTGTGTTTTCAAGAGTATGAGGACAACCTGAAATAAACCTAGGGGGGGCTGTGTCTGGGAGGAGCCAGGCCCATAGGAGTCTGGCTCTTAATAAAATCTGAGCCAGCATACTCACTCATTTCTACTTGCTTTATTTTCTTTAATACAAGAAGCTGAGCCTGAATTCAGACAGGAGTCCATGAACCTGTCTTCAAGGTGAGCTTTTCTTACACAGTGCAGTATCATGAAATACAATTATTGGCCATGACAACAGTTAAGGCTTTTGCCACAGGCCCCTTTCCTAGGCCCAGTCAGAGTGGTAGCTTGCTAGGTCGCAGCCCACAGCAGATATGCACAAATATTCTACTGTGCACTGGGATGGCACACGAGACAACATTGGTAGATGGGTGCAACATCTTTATTTTTTTTAGTTTTTATTGTATTGGACATTTGTATGGCACCTATACACAAGTGATTCCAGGCGCCACAAGACAATGAAAATGGTTATATTGGTCTTGTGGCAATCTGACTGTGCAAGTGCAAGACAAGGTGATTAGTGCAAGGGGAGGGTAGAGGGAGAAGTGCAGGAGTGGGGTGCCCAAAGGGAGGGGGTAGTCATGTGCTAGCGGGACCAAGACAGCAAGTGCCAGGGGAAAAATAGGGGGGAGGGAGGAAGAGTGTGGTGGACAGGGTGGACCAGATCAGGGTTAATCCGGGGAAGGGAGCCCAAGGGCAAGTGCCTGCAAGGGGATGCTGGGGGGGACGGGTAGAAGGGTGGTCTGGCCCATGTATGACTCTGAAGGGACCAGGCCCCAGTCGCAGTGGCAGGGGGCAATGTTTGCATGGGACGGTGAGAGGGAAGGTAGAGGGAAAAGGAAAGTCTTGAGAAGTTTTCAGAATTTAAGATCTGCTCACATTGGAGGGGGGGTGACAAAGGCAGTTCCAGAGGGAGGAACCAGCCGAGGAAAAGGATCTACCTCACACTCTCTGCTTGGAGAAACACTGGCCAGAGAGTAGGGGGGGGGACAAGGAGCAGGCATCCCAGTGAGAAGGATCTCCGTTTTACTAGCATTAACGCAGAGAATATTGGCAGAGCATCATGCCTGAATAGCAGTCAGGCAGTCAGGTAGGAGAGAGCAGGGGGAGGAAGTAGAGGATGGCAGCTTGAAGGAGAGCTGTGTGTCATCTGCATAACACCTAAAATGAGGGGAGAAAGTGGAGATCAGGCGGGCCAGATGGGACAGGTAGATGTTGAAGAGCCATGCCATTAGGATAGAGTCCTGAGGGACGCCACAGGTAGAGAGTGAGATGGAGGAGAGAAAAGGATACATTTTCATTTGGGAGGGTCTGTTTGAAAGTAAGGAGGTCATCCATTCCAGTGCCCCGTCTGTGATGCCTAGGGCATCATGGAGATGGTTTATGAGGATGGAGTGGTTGACTGTGTCA
Source organism: Ambystoma mexicanum (assembly GCF_040938575.1). Lineage (NCBI taxonomy): Eukaryota > Metazoa > Chordata > Amphibia > Caudata > Ambystomatidae > Ambystoma > Ambystoma mexicanum. Next base: position 328,785,675 of record NC_090934.1, on the reverse strand, counting down.
AAGGCAGAAGAAAGATCGAGGAGGATCAGAACAGAGGGAGTGTTTGAGTCCAGGTTAGAGAGCTGGTATTCACGGGTGTTCCAGATAGCAGTTTCTGTGCATCTGGATGCTCTGAAACCGGACTGGTGGTCATGGAGGCAGCCAGCCATTTCGGTGTAGAGGGTCAGTTGGGGAATGGACAGCTTCTCCAAGAGTTTGCCAAAAAATAGGGATAACAGTGATAGAGTGATAGTTAGCCGGACAAGAAGGGTCAGCAGCCTGCTTTATTAGGAGAGGGTGCACAAGAGTGTGCTTAAGGGGATGTGGGAAGGAGGCAGTGGCAAATAAATGCTTGCAGAGGTCAGCCAAGGCTGGGGTGAGAGAGACAATGTTGTCTTTGATGGTTCTGGAGGAGCAGGGGAGCACCTGTTTAGAGGAGACTGTTATAGAGAGGACAACTTTAGAGATCTTGTCTGGTGCAATGGGAGAGAAGGATGAGAGTATAGGGGGAGAGGAGAGCCAAGGGAGGTAAGACAATGGGGGAAAGGGGAGAGCAGATGACTGCGAGGACAGGACATCCATACACTCCCTCACGCACAACAGCCTCTCCACGTTTGTAGCATTTCTCAGTGGGATGTGGGAGGTGGGCGGGGCAGAGGAATGTTGATAGCCTCAGTCACAGAAGCCTCTCAGTTCCGCCCACTATGGCAATGTGACTGCTCAGTTGACCAGGCAATGAAAGCATTGGTGCTATGTGTGATGTCCACACGGGGTGGTCATCACACATAGCACATGGTGCTTCCAGTTTGGGCAGAGAGGAATGGGGCACAGTGTACAGGAACTCTTACATTGCTCGCCTGTACCCACTCTCTTTGCACTTTCAACCACTATCGATATCTTGTTGTGACATGGGTAGCAGGAGAAAGCACCTGGCATATATCTCACAAAACAGCAAACAATGGGGGCACTGTCTGTTGTAAGGCACATCTCATAGACCTCCATTAGAACCGCCTTGGCTGTCACACTCCTGAGGTGCTACAGACCCCCCCCCCAATTCCCCCAGGAGCCAAAATCAACAAGTTCCTGATTAGAAGGTAGTGCAACCAGTATTATGCCTTACTGGCCCATGGTTGTTGGTAAATGAGAAAGCGCTTTAGAATAATTGCTGCATTCACAAGTTGACTTTCCTCATTTGCATGAGTACTAGCTCCATGCAAATGACAGATGCCCCACTGCCATAATGTAAGCGCATTTCATATCACAATCAATATTCTTGAGGGAGCACACATTAAAGCAACATGCGAGCAACCAAAGTAACACGACATGGGTTATGGGAACACATAATGAAGACCACTCAGGAAGCACACATTGAATACCACCAAAGGAGAGGTTCAGGACCAAGGCTCTTTCCTCACAGGACAACATTGTAGAACACCTCAAGGAAGGTTTGCAAGTTGTACTCCTGCCTCAGGAAGCACTTGCTGTAAATCAGCATTGGGGAGCTTCGTTACTGATGCCCCTTGTGTGGGCACACATTCTAGACCATCATGAGGAGGTTTACAATCTGTCTTCTTTCCTTAGAGAGCACAGTTTGCAGACCACTATCCAAGAGATTCAAATGTCGACTCCCATAGTTGTGGTCGAAACATGTTCTGGGTTGCTTGTGGTCTTGTGCAGAAGACATGTTACCTAGCAGTTTGGGCTGGACTGCCTATGTTGTAGTAGAACTAAGTCTGGTTTCATATGATTGAAACGGACTCTTTATCTTGTAATATGAGTTGTAAAGTAACACAATCTAAGTTGATGTCCAGCAATTAAAACTGCTGTATTTCCTTGTGTTAAGAATTGAAATGTAAAAAGTCATAATTACTGCACTGACTATTGTTTTCAGAGTCCTATAAGAACTCAAAGTCAGGCATTATCAAAATGAACCTCTTCTTTAGCATAACATAAATGAAGGCCTGATCTGTCCTTCTCACACAAGTACTTATCATCACCAAATCTACACCAATTAACAGGACCCAAGATTATCCCTCAAGGAACCAAATGATAACACTTCCTACAAAACAAGCTCTTATAGTAATGTCCTGAAAAAGTTCCAGGCAACAAAAGAGTCCTAAATATGTTCACTATGTTCTTCTCTGACCTACTATCTCTATGCTTAAGTGGGACTGGAAAGTGAGGGGGGCACGTTTTGAGTTATGAAAAAGAACACTTGTTATGGGTCCAAAGTAGCGTTTGATGCAAAAGAAACATGGCAGGCATTTAAGGAAACTTTAAATGAACCATGACATATCTCACTAAGGAGTGGCCTGACCAAAGCAGTTGAGTTTTCTTATCTAGCAGGAACAGGAACAACATCTATTGTGAAAGGTGTGTTAAATGTAATATAATGTATCTGCAGTCTGGAAATCAACTTCATTACATATATTAAATCAAATTATCAAAATAGGACAATGCGATTTCCAATCTCTCCGTTCTTTTTAGGGAACTTTATGAATCGTTTGTTTTCATCGTAGGCAGTCATTGTAACGGGAAGACTTCAGTATAATAGGCGTTTTGAAAAATCAACCAACGTATTCTCTGTTCTATATTTCCCCTTCAGAGTATTACAGAACAAATAACCTAAATCTAAATGAAGGACATGGGTGATTTGATTCTTATCATGGGCTGTTTGACAGGGTGCAGGACTGGACCCATTCAAGGGTGGGCAGGCACCTCGCTCAACCTGGAGCACAGACCTACCAGGACCTGTCCTAGTGGCAGGTCGTGAGAGATGGGAGGGCCCCAGTCCCTGCTTCCCTTTCATGCTCTCTGCTGGGTTAATATGGTACCACTATTGGTCTCTCAATACCAAATAACCTCTATTCTAGTCGGATATAATTCTTTGTTCTTACCTTTCTAGTAGGAAATACAATTATGGTCTTCCTACAGATCACCCAAAACAAGCTTTTAACCAAATGGCACCAGTCTTATATCGTCACTGAGGCTGTGTCTAAATTAACCTATATGTTCCAACAGGCAGACAGGTAGAAGCCATGGAAGATAACCTCGCCCGAGTTTTCCAACTGCTTCGGATGGAAGGGGGCTAGATACTCTGCCTGCACTGATCCCAAAGTAACCTGGATGTTCGGCGAGCCAGTACCTCTGAGAAGAGCAAATGGATACCAAACACCCACAGTCAAGCAGTCGGACAACAACAATGACCTAGTGACCAGGTACTTGACAGATAAATACACCAAGAGTCCAAACAGGAGATGGAGGCATTGCAGGAATTACATGATGAAATGCAGGAGTTGAGTTACGCCTTGAAGTTGCATCCTTAAAACAGGAGAATGTTACTTTGAGAGCAGGTTTGTCACATGATGTTGCAGCCACCGCATCTGAACATGCCATCGCTCACACAAAAAACATCAAATTTGATGGGGATCCAAAGAAATTGTCTGAATTCGGGAATCATTGTAAGATTCAATTTCTGTTTCGCCCAGCCCATTTTCCTCATGTTAAGGCAAAAATAGGGTACAAATTGAGTAACTAGTTGGCAGCACAGTGGCTTGGGCAGCACCCTATCTCACCACAAACAGTACCATACTAAACAACTTTCAAACATTCGAGAAAGCATACCTGGAGACATTCCAATCACCTAATCTGGTTTCCAAAGCTCAGATCCAATTGGTGGACATAATACAAGGTCCCCAGGACTGTACATCAGCAATTTTTACCAGTTGGCTGTGAATGCTCCGTGACCCGAAGTAACTCAGTAGACCTTGTTTAAATGTGGGTTGCAGAAAGAATTTAAAGACGAGCGTGTCCATACCTTGATCTATTTGTTGATGCATACTGACCAATGTTTATCAGAAAGAAGGGGAGATAATAAGCAAGCAGTTCAGAATTTCCACATAGACCCGCCCCACATTTTCCGGCCATAGCTTCTGAAGCACAAGGAGAACCAATGCAGTTTTTGAGCAATCCATGGTCCTCTAACTGAGGAAGAGAAATAGCCGTTTGTGTTTGTATTGTGGCGGTTCAGGTCCTGGGTTCCTATCAAGTGTGACCATCAAGGTCATTGGAAAACAAGTAGGCTTGCTGTCCGAGGGGAAGAAAACAGCAAGCCTACCCATTCAACCTTATTGTTCCAATACTAACCAAGGTCTCGTGCCTGCATCTCATCTCCTTGTCTTAGATATACATCTGTTCAAGCACACCACATACCAAGAAGTCTCCACCTTAGCTTTGTTGGATTCAGAGCCTCAGGGAATTAAATCTACCAAGTATTTGTTGCTCTACATGTCATTCCCTTGATGAAAAAGACCACACCGGGAGCTGTGGCACTTATTGATGGTTCTATGATACCCTCTGGTCCTATCACCCATCATTCGGTACCAGTCAGTATAAACATTAACCAACACAATAAACTCATTTTTGATCTCCTGAAAACAACTTTGTATCCATTGGTGTTAGGACTCTCAATGACCCAGTGACCCGGTACTTGACAGATAAAGACACCAAGAGTCCAAACACTTACCAAAATCCCTTTATAAACTGGACCACCCAAAATCTGGTATTTCATTCCAATACGTGCACTAGACATTTCTGCTCACAGATGTCCAAGATCATTCCCATGCTTACCAAGCATCATGAACCAACTCCTTGCATTTGTATCGTTCCGGGGGTACCTCCTGTATACAAATACTGGAAGGTCATTTCACCACCAGAAGAAATACCTCCTCCCCCGAATCATCTGATTGTGCCATGGTAGGATTTATTCATTATCTCCCAGGGAATGTCAGGAACTCAAGAAGTATCTGAAGAGCTGCCCACAGAAAGGACACATTGTGCCTTTTCAATCTCTTGCAAGTGCTCCACTGTTTTTTGTGGACAAAAAGGTGGGCACATTACGGCCCTGTGTCGACTATCAGGAATTGAACAACATCACATGCAAGGATCGATATCCTTTGCCCCTTATCCGAGACATACTAGAATCACTAAAGGATGCCAAGTACTTCACAAAATTGGACCTACGTGAGGCATATCACCTGATCAGTAGAAAAAAGTTGATGAATGGAAGATTACATTTAAGAACTGCCAGAGACACTATGAATATCTGCTTGTGCCCTTTGGCTGTGCAACACCACATCAGTTTTACAGAGATTTATGGATTCCGTGTCCGCAGACCTGATCAGATTGTTTATGTCAGTGTACCTTGATGATATGCTGATTTTTTCTACTACCCTTGATGAACATTAGCAACATGTGTCACAAGTCTTACATCAGCTAGAAGCCAATCACCTATCTGCCAAACCAACGAAGTGTGTATTGTAAAGGCATCATGAAGCAAGTCACTGACAACAGATTCAAAGTTCAAAAATAAATGTTTATTAACTCAAATGTCAGGATGGCCGAAGGCCTAACTTGCCCTATACTAAAGAAACTGAGGAATTCTGATTCAGTATGTCCAACTCCAACTTAAAAGTCTGTCTGTGTCCATAAATCTATACTTGAACACACAACTAAAGCTAAACAATGTGTTGCGATGTCAGCAATAAACAAGTGTTCCAAACAAAGTTCTAAGCTTCTTCCAGCTACTGGCTTACTTTTCAGCTCCCCTTCCACAAGTTCAAGATAGATCCACAGAAATCTCAGGGTTCCCTCCTCCAAGCTCAAGGCAATTCCACAAAGACTCAGGATTCCTTTCCAAGTTCAGGACCGTTCCACAAAGCATCAGGGTTCCCTTCCCCAAGTTCGAGATAGTTCCACAAAGTCTTGGGGTTCGCTTCCCCAAGTTCAAGACAATTCCATACAGCCCCAGGATTCCCTTTCCCAAATTCAGTTTGTCAACTTGTACTTCTTCTATTTTCAAAAACAACTCCAGACCAACTTCATACTCCTTCTGGTTTCTTAACAGTTCAATCAGATTGCTTTCCCCCGTTTAATTACAGCAACCTCTTTGGCTTTCACAATTGGGTTTTCCCCAGCATAGGCAGAGTTGTTGTACCACACAGTCCACACAGCACAGGGCTCACAACCAGGAACCCTGGGCTCCTTATCCCACACAGGTTCTTATGTATTTGTATCTATGTGATGCTTCACACTCACTTGGCTTTTCCTGGTAAACCTCTTGGCTTTGCCACATTGTATCAATAAAATTACCAGCTGTGTTAATCAGGTTAATATTACCTCAGCTCTGTGAAGGCAGAAAGCAAGAGGAACACTGCACAGATAAACGAGAGACTGATTTTAATGGAGCACATGGCAATCGGGTGGGGTTAATATGTGGTTTTAAAACCTTCATCTGTTGTACCCTAACCCCCCCAGGGACAGCATCAGGACCAGTTTCTCTGTAGAATAAGGTGAACAGACAGTCCAATTTGAAGTGTAGGGAACGAAAGAGACAGGAAGTTATGGTTATAAAATACCCCAAAACAGCAGAAAGGATTAAAGGAGTTTGGGTGAGGTTACATGGTGGGGAGGGGGAAGAGAGATCCAGCAGATTGCAGGTGATCTGGTGGTGGTGTGGGAGTTTGCTCTAGGTGAGTGATTGATAGTGAGAGAGAGAAGTAGAAGATAGCGAGAGTGAGGCTTTGAGTGAGAGAGCATGTATGAGAGTATGTGGAAAGAAGAGTTGAGTTGGAGTAGGTGTTAGAAGAGAGTAGTGAGTAGGAGATAGGAGAGCAGCACAGAGGAGTGAGGAGAGCTGAGGTGAAAGAGAAGGGAAGAGGAAAGAAATAGAGGGGATGAGTAGTACCAGCCCACTTAAGGCCCCGTGAAGAATAATGGTAACAGAAACATTGACTTATCCTCTCGCAGCGAAGTATTACCTATTCACTTTAGCCAACACCTGACTAATAGTCAACAATGAGCAGTCTCATCTAACAAGATCAGAAGTAATAATTACTGCCTGCAAACCTTGCAATCCAAAAAGGTCCCTCATTACCTCAGAGTCCACCGTCCTCCCTAGTTAGGTGACCAGGAAGACCTATCATGTTCAAACAACAAAGTGGGTCATTAAGACCCAACCAGTCCTCACAATCTCCTTCAGCATCTTCACATAACCCCCCTTCTCAACTTTAACAAGATTTAAAGTGGGCCTTATTAATGCTTGATCACCCATAAAATAGTGCATATCTGAGAACAATTAGAAAAATATAACATTGAGTGCATATCCATAACTGCGCCCAGTTTCCCACAGAATATCACCATGATATTCCAGACAATAATCTCAAATGATTACAACATTATAGCACACAACTGTAATACCAAGTCACAAGATGGGACAGAAAGGATTTACCTTAAAGATCTCAAACATATTGCAATTTAAACCAAAAGCTATTTTCCCTTTGAGCACTTTACAATGAAATGTCATTATTCAGCAAAAACATTAACACTATTTGCCATACAGTAGCTCACTTACTGTCCTCCAGGACATGTCTCAGCCTTTTTATAGCAATGGTCTGACATGTCCTCACTAACCAGAATGTTCAACAACATCATCATCATTCTAATTTCCTAAATACCTGGGAGGAAGTCCCAAGCAACAGGTCTGTTAAAGATCTCTTAGACTCCATAACCACCATGGTCATTGAACAACATTTTCATGGCCACACTCATTTTGAATGGTCTCTTTTAACAGGCAGAGAGAAAACATTTCAGTCATCCCTTTCTTCTTGCCAGAACATCATCTTGTACTGTGCAACACATATTTGACTATTGTTTCATTTATCTACATAGGGATCTCAGGATTCAACAGCTTCTGATCTTCAGGATAAAGTCCAAAATAAACACAGTAATATTTGCTGAGCTCTGCAATGCCCCTTTAAACCGAGGCCATATATATATATATTTCAGACCATGAGTCGGCCTTGAGCTGATTATGACATCTCCACCACACCAATTGCCTTGGCACTTATCTATTTATAACAATCATCCTATCAGAGCAGCTAATACATGGTTTGACAAAGTATTGCCTCCCCTGCAGCAGCCACATACTGGAAACACTATTGTAGAAATACAAAGAAGAACACCATAGAATCAACAGTATCAGGCCTGCTAAAGAATACAATCTTTCCAATGGAATAAACAAGCGTATCTCTATAGCCAGATTCAATCAATTTTCAACAAAGTGATATACTACTTTGGAATCTACAAATAAATACAGGGGTCACAGAGTTGTAAGACACATGTCACAATTAATTACTGTGACTAAATGACTACTGCTCTGCAGAAGTACAGGGATGATTCGTGGCTAAACTGCATACTCAGCACCCCACCAATATTAAACCAGCAGCGATCCAAATCATAAAATATGTAAAGTAACCCCTGACCAACAGATATAGCTCCTTCATCTCTTTTGGTAGCAGTGGCTGAGGGCTGGCTATATGCATAGGAGTTGTGTGAACCAATAGCAGTAGCAACCCAAACATCTTAAGTACAGTGGTTCTAAAACTAAAGAATCGCCATCCGATCAAGGTTCTATAAAAATACATGGCCTCATTTCTAGTTGGGCAGTATTCTGGTGGTAAATCCACTGGAATACCACCCATCTGAATTACTGTTATCACCATTTGGTCTGGAAGAATTACCGCTGGAATATAAGTGGGGGTGGCAGTGTTCATCCCCATTTATAATGCGTTCATAGGGCTTTTTTTGAGGAATTACTGTGGTGGTAATTACGCCACCGTAATTCTGCAGGTTTGTCGGTGGTGAGTTGAAGGATTACCTCCAGCATCATGCTGCAGATAAATCCTTGACTCCAGGGCCATACTCGTAGTATGGCAGATCGGGAATATTGGCAGTAATTCTGTTACCGCCAATTTGTTCCCGCTCCACCATACTTGTAATGAGGCCCATATAAAGTGCAGTTAAAACTAGAAAATGCAATCCCAGTAAAAGAAACACAGAACATGTAGAATTTTGTGAAAGGGCACATTGTGTAGATGAGCAGTGATGTTTTGGCTATTTCTTGGCAACAATATCACTGTTCAAGGAAATGTCTTTGAAGAAAAAAGTAAAGAAGCGTGGGGGGGCTTAAAAGTCATTATGGTCCCAAAATGTGAACCAAAGGGACAGGCTTCTTCAAAATATCTAGCTTTATAGTCTTTGTGTACTCTGCAGCCTTGCTACAAACTACTAGGAGCTTCCTGAGATGGTGATTCAGGGTCAGGTGGTGAGGTGTTCAAATGGGCCCAATATGCAGTGTGGTAAGGGCAGAAGTGGCATGTGGCATGAAGAACTTGGTTCAGGCAGGCAATGCAGCTCGTAAGTGGTCCAATGTGAGATTCAGTGTCCAGAGCTGTTCCTTGAATTCTGGGGGTCTCCAGGGACAGGATGTGCCCTTAGTTCTGGCCTCCCAACAGGAGCTTGGCTAGCACCTACATGAGAGCCTTCACCTCCAGTGAACAGGGTCCTGGTTCCAGCAACAGAGAGGTGTTAGTCCACAACAGTTAACTCCCCATGTTCCTTTCACATCTATGGCAGAAGACTTTGTAAATGCTTTGCTCCCAACAGAAGTCTAGTGAATGTGATGTGTGATATGTCATTTATAACACGCCTATACACATGTGTTTCAAGGCGCGACAAGACATGGGAGGGAAGACAGAGAGAGGGCAAGATAAACAATCTTACAGGGCCTTTTGTCATTAAGATCGTGCAGGTGCGACAGCCCAAAGTACAGGGGAAGGGAGAGGGAGAAGTGCTGGGGATAGGGAGGGGGAAGTGCAGTCAGGGCATCATTGCTCTGAGTAAATGCAGCCAGGGCTACACGGCTCTGGTAAGTGCAAGGAGGCAGGGGACTGTAGAGGTAAAAGTTACAGCCCGTAAGTGCATGGTAGGCCAGGGGCAGTGCAGGTGAAACTGATCATGGAGGAGCCTGGTACGCTGATGGTAGCCAAGCAACTAGCCGGTGCAGCAAACAAGTATGTCAACAGGGGTCGGGAAGAGGGAAAGCGGAGGAGAACAGGAAGGTCTTGACCTGCTCCAGGAACTTCAGGTGGTCTGGATCAAGTTTGAGATCGGCATGGAGGCCATTCCTGAGGGAGGCACCTGCAGAGAAGAAAGAGCTACCCCACACTCCCTGCTTGGATAAGCATCTGACACTTAGAGAGTTGGAGGTGGCTGAGCGAAGGGCTCGGTAAGGAAGATATATTGGAAGAGAGAGTTGGATGTAATGTGGGCCCCAGAAAGCCTTGTGGACGATGCAGAGGGTCTTGAACTTTATCCTTGCAACCACCGGGAGCCAGTGTAGAGATTTCAGGGCTGGAGAGGTAGGGTCCCTGGACTTGAGGCCAAGGATAAGTCTTGCAGTCATGTTCTGGATTAGTTGAAGAGGTTGGAGACTAGAGGGAGGCAGATTGAGAAAGAGGTTATTGCAGAAGTCCAGCCTCGAAAGAAGAAGGGCTCTGGAGACAGTGAGCTTCTGGTGGAAAGTGAGAAAGGGAATAATACCTCAGAGGAGGTCCAGCTGGTAGTGGATCTTCTTAGCAAGGCCTATAATGTGAGGAGAGAAGGAAAGAAAGGAGTCAGAGATGACACCGAGGTTTTTTGACTCGCAGGAAGGCAAAGGAGGAGGGCCCAAGGAGGGAGGCCAGAGTGAGAGAGGGAAAGCGGCAGTAAGGGTCCCAATGAGAATGACTTCAGATTTACTGGCATTAAGGCAGTGATCTTTGGAGGCATACCACTCCTGAATTGCGGATAGACAGGAATGAGTGAGAGAAGAGAGGAGGCTAAGAGGAGCCTGGAAGACAGCTGAGTGTCACCCGCATAACACTGAAAGTTAGAAGAGAAGGTAGAGATTGGGTGTGCCAAAGGGGCCAAGTAGACATTGAAGAGCCAGGGTGAGAGGGTAGAGCCTTGGGGAACACCACATGTGGAGAGAGATGTGGTGGAGAGGAAGTACTTCTTGCCACTGCAAGAGTTCAAAGGTGAATCAAAGAAGGAGAGGATTTCCTTTCCTTATACAGGGAAAATATACACAGGGTTGGTCTAAAGAATCCCAGGTCAAAGAGGTCCATTGCACACTGTGCCTCTTTGCACCTAATATCACACCCAGAGTGTCTTGCCTGCAGGAATTGGGGGGGTGGGCAGAAAAAGGTAGAGAACCCTAAGAGAAACCAAGATGGTGGTACACTTCTGTCATTCACCTCTCTCTCCTGGCTGCTCTAACTGTGCTTCCATCCTATACCTGCTGATTTCAACGGACTCAAGAGGTCATCACCCTGGTGGGAGAGTGACTTTATTATGTCAGTGCTGCCTTTGAAGCATCGGTTCCCAGGAGGACTTCCACTGGGTATCAAAGAGCGAATATTCTGCAATTGTTCCACATGGCAGCTGGGGAGAAAGTCAGACCGGACAGCAATACACACCAACCCCGTCATAGCCTGTCACTGCTCCCAAAGCTGCCACTAGTGTTAGATCAAATTGATGTGGATGTATGATTGTGTGCTCTGAGCAGCCTCTACGTCACAACCATGCATAACTAATATTGAAACATTTACATGTCAACAAATTATCTAGGGCATTCAATTATTACATTTAAAAACAAAGAATATTAAAATACATCCTCTGTCTACTGGAATGTGTGCTCCAGCAGTTGTCAGCAATGCACATTTGACCTGTTAACCTGCCTTGTGCCAATGCAGGGCTGGGAATGAGGTTGTATACTATCGCAGCAAAGTGTGCATTATCATTTTAGCATGGAGCAGTATTGAATGAAGGGGTCTGATTGGCAGGCCTCCCATTCAGAAAGAGAATTACCTGCATCATTGTATATTAATTAAAAAACAAACAAGCTAGGGCTTTTGCGCACTCTCAGGTGGCAATCTATCACAACCTCTTAGCTTTCTTCAAATCAAAGATAAGCAGGTAAGCCACCATCCTAGTATCTAATAACTCTCACAGTCACTCATTGGGACTCAAACCAACTGATATTTCCTTATTAACCTTCAACCACGTTCAGATTTTAGATGATATCAACATTTCTGAGAGCTCGAAAACTTTCTCAAAATGCTCCCTGCTCATCCTATCTCCATAAATAAAATCACTGATACCAGTTTCGATCGTGTTTATGATGGGCTTCTGTAACCCCTCCCTATCATCTGGCATCATCAACTCACCCTTGTTCAAACAACCTGGACAAAAATGTTCTATCCAATTACAGACCAACTGCCAACTTTCCTCTCGAAGCCAAGATTGTAAAACTCATTGTTAAAAACAAATCAATGGACTTTAGTGAAACCAGACCCTCTTTTACGACAAGCAGCTACGCTATAGATTGCCCAGAAGCACTAAAAATCACCTTATACAAATCAAGAGAAACCATCTTGGAAACATGGATGCAAAGAAACAGGCTGCCTCCCACCACCACCCCCCCCCCCGCTCTTGCACCTGTCAGTAGCCTACAACAACCATAACCACCTAATACTGTTGACCAGGCTCAGAAAGGATATACGAATTAAAAACACAGCAACCATCTGGATCACACCTTTCCTATTGGACAAAAGAGCCTATGTTAAATTAGGCCCCTTTCAATCTAAAGCAGTTACCCAAAAATGTGAAGTTCACCAGCGATCATCACTGTCACAGTTGCTTTTCAATATCTTTGTTTGCCTCAGACACTTCTTGAAACACATTTTCAATCTCCCTTTTAAAAACTAAGCCAGCAAAAGCCAGCTTACTATATCTTATATGACAATGACCCCAACCTTTAAAGGATTTACCTCTGTTCAACTTTGGGTGTCTGCAAACTGCCTGTGTCTGAACACAACTGAAACAAAAATAAAACCATTCAGAAGCCCTCCTGTCTCAGTCATACCCAAAATCACGACATCCATTCTGGGCCCTTCTCCGAAAATTAGGGAATACAAAGTCTAGCATTCATTCCATAAGTCATAGCCTTCAAGAAAAGCTGCAATCTGCAAATTCACATGCTCAGAAATGTAATGCCCACATGGGATCGCCAACACAAGCACATGATCATTCAGTCATTGATCATTCTGAAAATGGACTATTGCACTAGCATAGACTCAAGCATGCCACCCCTACCAGAACCTGTGTCTTTCGGATCTCAGCATTTATCGAGTCATGCAAGGTCTGTCCCAAAGCACATATTGGGCCTGATTTACAAAGCATTTCTCAATGGCATTACACCATTGTCAAAACGCTTTTGTAAATCAGACCCGCTCAGTTGTAAAACTGAGATGTTGTTACATTCTTGGGGAAACGTTTCTCTACAGTCACGGGAGTCCTCGAGCTCAGTCTATTTGGAACAACAACAGTGACTCACTCTTCCTCCTGCCCTGTTCCCTTAACTCCATATGTCACCATCAGCGCTCAGGACCAGTTTGCATGTATGTAGCACATCACAAAACACCAAAAGAATACCTAAGTCTTTACCCTTTCTGAAATGACATGGCAGGTTGGAAACATTGGTTTAGAGGGTCACCCAGATCAATGCCAGAGGTTATAATGTATTCAAACCATCCACCCATCACTCGTCAGTTTTGCATTAGTCACCCTAAGCGCGACGGCTATGCCGGGATGCAGGTATCATGCTTCCTGTGCTTAGAGACCCAAGCTACAACTTACTGATGATGCCCAACAAGATGAAATCATGTCTGAGATTGTTGGTGGTCTGATATTGAAGGAATGTAGCAGTTTGGGCTGGACAGCCCCTTTGTGGTGGGACCAAGCCTGACTTTCACATGGTGTTTCCTCTTCTTGGTTGGTCAGGCAGGAATACAAACATATTGTTTGGGGATTGTCCAAAGCATTGCCAGAGGTTATAATGTATTCAAAAACGTACCTCATCCATCACTCTTCAGATTTGCATTGGAGTTTGGGAAGGAGCAAGGGTTTCCAAAATCTCACTCACACCTGACCCTTTACCATAATTAGGCCTTGGGTGTGTAGTATAATTTATTGCGTTTTGAAGTACAGCGCCACTGCATGGGATCACATTTTTGCTATAATGTGGCACACATATAGCCAGCCATATGTCTCCAGTGTAAGATATGGGTATGCAAATGAAGACAGGTTACAGATTTAAAAGCATAATAGATTTTTTTTTTCTCTTTCTTATTTGAAATGCCTCATTCACAGGAGACCGCATTAGCTATCTAATTGACTAACTTAATTAACAAATACTAACACCAATGCTAACTAAATAACATAATGTGCTCTCCATGTAGAAAAAGAAGGCAGGAAAGGCATGTTCTGAGATTCAGTTTAAACGTGCATTTTTCTCTGATTTTCTCTGGCTGCGCTGAAATGTGAAGGACGGAAAGGCAACTGGAAATCAAACAGAAACAGTTATTACAGTATGAAGATCCCATTGTTTGTGAAACAGGGGTGGCAACCTAATACACTTTCTGTTAATATGATTGGAGGGAAGTATATCTGAAGACAGGCTACGTAAGCCTGGGGGATGTAACAGAGGTTTGCTGGACGAGCTCTGACGGAATTAAGTTCAGATGATATTTGCTGAGCTGCGGTGAAGAGATCGGCTTTACAAATGCTGTGAGCAATTGGGCTGCTGACCTTCAGAGACTGGGTATTTCTGGTCTCACTTGGCACAGGGTTGAAAACTGTGTGTTTTCGCCCTGCCCTTCAAATTGCAAGCTTACAAGGGCAACCCTGGGTCATTCCTCGGAGGCAACCAGCCAAGGGAGTTCGCGTGTGGGAGAGCTACAAATAGCTAGTAATTATCAAAAGTAAATTGAGGGTGTGCCGCGTGGATGAAGTGTTTCTCAGGCAGGAAAGATAGCAATAGGGAATTCCTGTGTTTAACTGCCACGTTATAATGTTGCAATGCAAATGCTGTCCTATTGATGTAACTTTTCTTTTTCTTGTTGCAAATGTAAAGTGAAACTTGTTGTATTATTGCATTTGTTTCTCTTCTGTTTATTTCAGAAAGGACTGTTTCACCAGAATGGTAATGTATTATTTTGAAATGAAATTATTATGACACTCAGTCTGTGTAAGGTTGTTTTTGCTTCTGTTTTTCTTTGGTGCATCTAAAATAATATCCTGCAAGAAAGGGAAAGATGTTCAAATAATACCTGTGCCAGGTTTCCTATGCAGATGAAGCAATGTCATTAGCAATTATAAATGGCTGTGTGCGTGATTCCACTCAGTGTATGTGTGTGTTTTCAGAGTGGAATATAATACAATAGTTCTTGATGAGCGTACATGAATCAGCAAAAAGAGGCCTATGGAAACATAATCTCACTAATGTAAATAAATTTGTGATAATACCACAGGGGATTGAGAATGCTATATGTGAAAATTGTGGGATCTATGAATGCAGGTCCGAGGCCTCTAGTGATCACACGAACAGTCTAAGCAAAAAGAAGGGGTTTTGCATATTGGGGCTACAAATAAAACAGAAAATTATACTCACCAAAATACCACCAACAAAATGTATACCATCAATTCATTCTGTATACAGAAATAAGGAATGGCCCCTGAAAGGAAATACGGCCAAACCCAATCTAAATGCAAGGAGTTGTCATTGCCAAATGACCATTATTTTTGGCGGTACGAAAATACCGCCAGGTCCCAAATCTAAACAAAATACCCTACAGGTGCCACAATGCATACAAATAGAGCACAAACTGTGCTTTTACTCTGTGTGCGAACTGGTCACCCTATGCTGCATTTTAGAGATGCCCAGATGGCCTCCCTGAAGAGTCTGTCATCCATGACTGCAACCGTACCCATGGAAATCTCAGACACTGATAGAGAAAGGTGTGGAACCCTTGTATTAACTGTACAAGCAGAAACATCTAGTGGTAAAAATAGAGACAGGCACATTGTGTTGTACCAAGTACCCTGCACAAACATAAGTTTTGGCAGTGCAAGTTTATCGATTGGCTGTATTAATTATGCAAAGTTGCCTAGTTACTTGTGTTCCCAACTTCATGCAATATGTGAGCAGGAGGAGCTGATCCCTTGCACATTTTATTTGATGAGCTATGAGTAGCTTGTGGTCTTATGATCACCTATCAGTGGAGTGGCCTGTCTGCAATGAGATAAGCGTGTATAATGTACTATCATGGAGGATGTAAGAGCACGCACGTGTTCTATTGAGGGGAGGTATGATATCAGAAAAGAAAGCTCTCTACGAGGAGGGCTCTATCTGCAGAAAGACATCTCTTGCATTAGCTGCCGATGGATGTAGCTTTATGAGACAGAGCAGGAGGAAGTCCCATGGATGAGATGGGATCGATTACATTAGCTGCTGATGGATATAGCTTGATGAGACAGAGCAGGAGGCAGTCCCATGGATGAGATGGGATCGATTGCATTAGCTGCTGATGGATATAGCTTGATGAGACAGAGCAGGAGGCAGTCCCATGGATGAGATGGGATCGATTGCATTAGCTGCTGATGGATATAGCTTGATGAGACAGAGCAGGAGGCAGTTCCATGGATGAGATGGGATCGATTGCATTAGCTGCTGATAGATATAGCTTGATGAGACAGAGCAGGAGGCAGTCCCATGGATGAGATGGGATCGATTGCATTAGCTGCTGATGTATATAGTTTGATGAGACAGAGCAGGAGGCAGTCCCATGGATGAGATGGGATCGATTATATTAGCTGCTGATGGATATAGCTTGATGAGACAGAGCAGGAGGCAGTCCCATGGATGAAATGGGATCGATCTGTAAACCCCCTCTAAACCGAACGGAAATTATGTGGAGACTTGTCTCTAAGAATACAGATAAGGTGTAATAACTGAGTTTATAGCAAGTATGAGGTTGTTTATGATATATGCTGGGGTAATTCCAGCCATATTGAGATGCTACAAAAGTGTAATCCTGGACGAACTTCTTCAAAGGTGTCCCATGTAGGTTTGTCATGCACATTGAAACATTTTAAATTTCCTGAAAAGGTCACCAGGACACTTTGGAGGATGCATTTTATAAATTAACCCTGATGCCTCCATCCAACCCCACTGCTCGCCGTGGGCTTCCTCCTCCAGGGGCATCCCAAGAATAATTTCACTTTTTATCTCTATTTCCAGCAAAATAGACAAACATGTCCTGGGCCGTAGGGTATGTTATCGGTCCTCCGGGGATGAAAGGAGCCTGCCCTTGATTGCAGAGTCCTAATCGTTATCCCTGGATGACCTTGGACCTCTCTGGCTGAATTACTGTAAAGCTTCCAAACAGTTTGTGGGAACAAAAACACTGAAAGTTCGAGTGATTTGGTAAATCACTGGACTTGTTTGCCCAGCACTACAATTTAGAGAGACTCCAAGACCTTCAATAAAACCACAACTGTGTTTGAGTTGTGCTCAGATAAGGCTTATGGCCACATGAACTTACCTCTGTTTTGTCAGGAAGAAACCTCTAGCTGAACTAGTTAAGTGTTTAAACCTGCATCTGAGATTCACTGGGATTTAACAAAAAATCCCAATGTGGGACACAGCTGTGTGCTGTCTTTGAAATCAGAGATATAGGGCACACAGGCTTTTTTAATAAGATTATTAAAGCAGGAGAACCGTCTTTTGAGATTTCAAAAACAATGCCCCCATTTGAGAAGACATTACTTGATAAAGAACGCCCTGGGCTAGAATGGGTCTGTTTTCAGAGACAAACCTTGATGTCGGATGACATCGGATGACTTGGAGTAAAGTACAGCCTACTCATGAGCCAATTCATTTGCTGTGGTATCAGGATTACCTCTGCTTTGAAGCCAGGAAGGTGGCCCAATGCACTAATGAATCCACACACAGATGATATGTGCCTAAGTTGAAGGTCCCATGTTTCACTATCAGTGGGCCCTTTCACTTCGATCTTTTGAGGTTAATAAAAAGAGTTATTTTGATTTGGGTAAACATGATACCTATTCTTATCACCTGAAGTGTATATCGTTTTCATTATTATAAGTGGCATCCTTGCATTGTTGCATTTGGTGCATTATCTTCATGGTATTATCTGTGGATCCTGAACTAAGCAATCAAGATGGAAGCCCATATTTGGATGGCTCCTTCCTTTAATTGCCTATTCTTAAATCGCAGATCCTGGTGTTGGGCACAGCACAGGATAGATGGTCAACAGAAAGGCCAGAGCTCATATATATGTGGATGAGAGCAATGTATGACCACAGAGGAGGTGTGGGCCCATACTACACGTATCTGCTTCAAAATATATATCAATGTGTCTCCATATAGAATGTAGGATCCACTGCCACAAATACAACCAAGAAGGATAATCTTCTAGAGTAGGTTTACAAAGGAACACTTATTTGTTAGAAAGCCAGACAAGGAAACACTTAACCACGCCCATATCCTCCTGAAATGAATACTGCTTATTTGGGCCACACTATGTCCTGTCATTAGCTGACAGAGGAAATTCAAAGTCACCCGAATTACAGATTTCTCCTTTGCATAACAATCTATAACACCAATCCTCTTAGCTGGTCAAGATGATCCACAAAGATAGCTTTAATGTGCACACATCCTGTTCTCAACCTCCCTGATTTGTGTGTTCCCCCCAGAGACACACTAAAACACAGAGTCATATGGAAAAGGGAAACCCAGGATGGAAGGTTTCTTACCGTTTTATTCCATTGTAAACTCTAACTGTTTAGACTTGCACTTCTTCCTCACTTCCAGAGAATTTGCTGTGTGAATATTTCTGAAAACATAGAGCATCCCAGAGTTCTAGCATGTTTAACTTGCAAACTTCTATGCTATTGTAAAATAGGTGGTGAATATTTGTTCTCATATTTGCTCTCACGCATTGTGTGCTTTTTATACATATTGTATTTCCACATTCCATGCCCTTGTATCCAGGTGACCTTTATATACCAATGATTCCTAATTTTTTTTTACTACCGCAGGGCAGTGCCCTGACTCCTTTAGGGGCCTGTTTTGCACTATATAAAACACAAAATTCTAAATAAATTAAAGTTACATCTAAACATTTAGGGGCTCTTAACAAGCCTGTGGGTATTACCCAATGAAATAAAAAACAATCTCATTTGCTGTTACCGCCGTTTTACTACCTCAGAATTGGAGGTAAATCCTCCAGATTCCAAGGTGGTGTTACAAGGTACCATAGGACAATGTTGGCGTTTGGAGATGGATGACAGGAAGTCCTGAGTTTTAGTGGTGAAGTGAGAGGCCAGAGCCATACAGAGGGCCTGGGAGGGAGAATGAGAGGAAGAGACTGCAGCAGGATAGTTAGTTCTTGCAGATTTCAATGAATTTGCCCTGTTGTTCGAAAGCCTTATAAATAGTTATGCAGACCATAAATGTGTATTTGTGTGTCCATCACTTCAGTGATGGAGATTCTGTGATGGAGGAGCATAGGCACTCTGCTAACAAATGTGCACATTTTCCTTACAATCCATTGCCTTGAGAGGTGGGGAATCAGCACCTCGCTGAGGAATTACCTACACAGGATTGTAACAGGCACTGCAAAGGAATGTAGAGGCTCTGCCCATTGGCCCCTTCTAGCTTCTCAGGTGCTTGAAAGTGTGCTGTGGATTGACGGGCTACAGAGAATCTCCAACTGATTGGCCTGAGAAGGAGTTGAGAGCCAGGTTGCATTAGCGCGGGAAATGGGGCAGTAAAGAAAAAGGATCATAGATCCCTCGATGATTGCTGGACTTATCAGTAAACCGGCCATCTTCCCTGGGGCCACAGCAATAGATGTTGTTTAGGCCATGGAATACTGCAGCTGTCTGGGTTATACAGTCGTGACTCTGGGATTTCAACCAAAATAACATCTGTGGAACGTTCACTGCATAGAGTCCATTCATTGCACGCCCTTATCAGGAATGAAAAGGAAGCTACTAGGGTGAACATTTAAATTGTGGTGCATAAGGACTCCACTCTCTCTTTCTCTCCTCGCATCTCAGACGTTGCCAAGAAGTCCCACTACCAGATGCACCTCCCCAAAAGGAACTGTTCCCTTTCTCACCTTCCCCCATAAGCTCAATGTCTCCAGAGCCCTAGTTCTCTCTAGGCTGGACTACTGCAACAGCCTCTTTCTTAATCTCCCTTCTGCTACTCTCCGCCCTCTGCAACTCATCCAGAAGAGGACTGTGAGATTATCCTTGGCCTCCAGCCCAGGGACAATATTATGCCAGCCCTGAAATCTCACCACTGGCTCCCAGAGGCTGCAAGGATCATCTTCAAGAACATTTGCATTGTCCACAAGGCTTTCTGTGGCTGGGGCCCACACTACATCCAACGCTCTCTTTCGAAATACCTTCCTTCTCGAGCCCTTCACTTAGCTACTGCCAACTCTCCAAGGGTCAGACGCTTCTCCAGGCAGAGAATGCGGGGGTAGATCTCTCTCCTCTGCAGGCGCTTCTCACTGGAATGGCCTCCCTGCCCCTCTCAAACTTTAGCCGGACCACCCAACGTTATGTAAGCAGCTCAACACTTTCCTGTTCTACTCTGCTCACTCTCTCTCCCTCCCCTGCTGACCTACCTGACAACCGCACTGACTGGTTGCTTGGCTACCCTCAGAGTCTCTCTGGGTACCAGACTCTTGATCAGTCACCCCTGCACTGCTTCCGGACCTTCCACTCACTTAGGGACTGTAACTGTACCTCTACAGTCCCTTGCCTCCTTACACTTACTTACACTTACCCAGAGCTGTGCTGCCCTGTTCTGCACTTACTCAGAGCATTGCGGCCCTTTTCCTGTCCCTCTTCCTGGCTTCTCTCACACCCTCCTTCCCCTTGCACTTCTCATTCTCGCACTTCCACGATCTGAATGACAAGTCCTAGTAACATTATTTGTCTTGTCCTCCCTCTGTCTTCCCTCCCATGTCTTGTCACACCTAGAAACACTGGTGTACAGGTGCATTACAAATGACTTATCATATCATATCATTTATTGTCCAAGATGGAGCGGGAGATCGGGAGCCAAACCAAACTCTCAGTGGAGGACCTAATCTACCTCAATGGGGCCAACGTCAAAAGAGCCACCAGGCACAACCGGTCAATCTCCTTACCCATAAAAGCTCCCCCTCCACCCACCGGTCTTTCAACATTTTCTCCTTTGGTCCGCTGCCATAATTTCCACTTCAAATAGTGGATGACTAACGGGGTGGTCAGTCAAAAGACCGAAAAAAAAATCTCGAACTGCAAAAATATCGAATCCAAAATCTCGAAAAACAAAAATCTCGAATTATTTATTTATTTATTTATATGTGTTTTTGGGGTCAGGTAAGTAAAAAAAAGGGTTAAAATAAAAAAAAATAGGAAAAAGGGGAGTTGGGGGGGGAACCCCCCCATTTCGAGATAAAAACGTATTAAAAAAAAAATTCGAGATTTTTTTTTCGAGATTTTGAACTCGAGATTTTTTATTTCGGGATTTTTTTTTCGGTTTTATGACTATAAACCGACTAACGGAGCTTTCCATTGTGGGAAAACTGGAAAAACACATTAATGTTGACTATACGAGCAATGTTATTAAGCTTCTATTAAACTTAAGGGCATCATCATATTAATTACATTTTTCTCTTCAGTAGAACCAAGAGAATTTTACAGGGGCTTGCAGTGGCCACATGTTGTTGTAAGATCATAGCCATTATATCATATCATTATACCCTTCCTTCAACTCGTTCCTTTGACTAGATTCATGTGGGGAGAATGTTCTCCGATTATTATAAATTGCTATTTTCTGAACATCATCGCATGAGATGAAATAAATGTACTGATAGCCTTTGGAATGCAAGACACCCACATACCTACATACATACAATGACTGTCAAGTTATTGGAGAAATTGATCCAGCCAAACATATTTAACTGAAGCCCTAGCTATCTTGTCATATATAAAGCAAAACTGACTGCCAACATATCCTATGCAATACCATCATTGGCCGCAGATTCTAAAATTGATTGAGCCCTTGAAAGATTGTCTTGGGAGGATAGCTCAGGGGCAACATGCTCGCCTTGGAAGCAAGACAACGTGGAGCAACACGGGAAACCTCTAGGTATAAAGTGCATTATAAATAACCTATCATATCAATACATATGCTGGTGATCAGAGACCCCATTTCCCCTCTAATGAAAGAAGTGCAACAGCTTGTTCTGTATTGCCTTTGTAGGACAGAAAACGAGTCTCATATCTCTTCAGTGAGAGTTGTCTGTGCCTTTATGGAATGGAATGTTTTTTCATAGAATGTATTTATTTTTATTTTATTTCTCATTTATAAAGTGCTTAATACCAGCGAGTGTTTTCTAAGTGCGGGATCCAGATTCGAACCTGTGTTGCGCCGCGTTGCCCCTGAGCTAGCTTTCCTCCCCTGCCTAGTCCATGATCAGTGAAAGCAAGTCATACTGAGTTTGCCAACCTTCCCCAATGCCTGACTGACGCTCCTAATCCCTGGTCTAAAAATTGAGCCTTGAGAAAGGCACACTGGACGAAACGTGACACCATTTTTCATGATCACTTTTTGGGATGCCTGGCTTGGAGCACATAGAGCAATTTCCAGGAGAGATGTTTGTGAAGCAACCCACGCTGTGCATGAAGAAGGTGGGGTCAAAGATGTATAATATGCTGGTGCAGGGGTGCTGAGGCAAAGTAAGAGCTTTAGGATGGACATGATGATGACATGCGAACGAGGGCTGGAGTAGTACATTTACTGGGTGGGGCCGACGGGATCTGGGGGCAGAAAAATAAACATGGTGTAACGTGACAACGCCAGTGAGGGCTCTGGGAATTGGATCACATGGAATGGGCGACTGCGGGGAATATTAATGAGATCAAGCAGCGGGCAAATCGAGCAAGAAAGGAGTGTCGTTTTAACAGGGCACTTTTTGGGTAGACTGACTCGGACAGCTGAATTTGCAAAGACGGAAGATGGCATATAGTGATTTGTCTCAAATACATTAGAGTTGAAAGCCATAGAATCTACAATCAGTCGATTAGTGGAAAACATGCAATATTCCAATATATGCAAGGTCCCCAACAGTACACAGGAGCATTTCACAAACGGTTTGTTTTGCTCAAAGAATATTATTGGGGCTTTCTCAGTGATATATGCTAGCAATGGCAGTGTAAAATACATGTTCATACTGACTGTGACCAAATGAAATCACAAGGCCTGATTTAACAATGTAAAGGTGCCCCCTGGAGTTGCTCTGCTGTTGCATTAGTGATAAATATGTATAAGTGATATTATTGATAAACAACCAATTTTAGAGTAGAATAAGCATCCATTTTGGACTATGTATTTTGCCTTTCACAAGTTGCAGTAATAGCATTTTTTTTTCTGCTGTTGTCTCTGTTACAATCATCACAAGGCATTCCATCTCGGTGTCCTCGGTCACTTGACAAACTCCTTGCGCCTAAAAGCTTCTGTACAGTGTACAAATATTTGACCATAGCACATCAAGTGGCCAGTGACTTAATTGTGCCACAACAAATGCTTTGTTGTAATGTATCCATCTTTCCCATCTCCCTGGCATGCTGTTCAGGATGTTTGTTTGCATATATGAGGTAACGAGTGCTCAGAGTATGGGATGTCCTCTGAGTGTGCTGCTTTCCCCATATTGACTACCTCTGAAGCCTGAAAGTAGATGCATGCAGGCTTGACATGCCGCCAACTCTGCACCAGACTTGCAGATGAACTTAACTGGTCTGCTGTTAAATCTTAGTTACCAGTTTAATAGTATCCACTACAGAATAATTGCTCATTTTACTATAGCAGATATTATAGCTCAGTGGGTCGAGCACTCGCTGCTGTGGAGTGTGTGTGATCTGCAGATTCGAATCCCAGCAACGCCATCTCAGGCTTTCATCCTTCTTAGGTCGATAAATGAGTACCAACACAGGCTGGGTGATATCGTATGCATATTTGTTCTATAAAAAAGAGCTTAAGAGTAAGTGCTATACAATAACATATCATTTGGCCTTGGACGTCTGCTTGCATTCACAGTAATTTGACAATATGGATCTTTACACACAGATATTAATGATACATATGGTGATCCATTCTTGTATGAAATGTATATCACATTGGTAAAATCATAACCATATTTTTCGTAGTGTACTTAGGAACAATGCTATTTGAAGCCACTTCATGTTTTGTCAAGGGGTGAAAGGTCGTGTTTCATGGCTTCCCGGGATGTCACTTTGGGGTGGGGTCAAATGACAACACTTTTCGGTTGATGTCATCAGAGGTCAAGGGTCGTGAGGAGAGGGGTGAGCCACTTTTTTTTGGCGAGGGGTTGGGCTGTGAGATGTTTTTACCCATGCATCCAAGCCCTACCATAAAACTGTGCATTACTGGCATTGAAAACATCATGATGGCCAGAACTCCCCAGAGAGTGCACAGGGAAAACATGAAGAATAGGCTGCCACCCATTCTTGCCTATGTTGTGAGCACAGGAGGGCACTGCCTAAAACCACCATTGGGCTACACACACAGTAGCCTGAAACCATTGGGAATGGCAATGCTGATTGCCAAAAGCAACCCAGAACTGTGGGGAATTCATTTTCTTAATGTCAAAAATGGATGCAATAGTGGTGCTCACCACTATCAGAAAGCCGGCGTTTTAAAACCACCATACTTTTGTGTAAAACTGAACAAATGAACACAAACCAGGCCAAGGAAAGACTTTCTAAGAGGTGGATACAATGTAAAACTATATTCTGAAATGACCTGAAGAAAGTAATTATTTGATGTATATATAAAAAATCGCTGGGGATGTCAGCAGCTTAAGTGAATTTGGGTTTAAAGCCACTAAAATCGAAATGTTTAGAATAAATGAGTGACCTACTTGCGAGTGTCACATAGGTTGCAATTGTTTAAATGTCATAGTTTTGAACTTAGAATCAGTATTCTAGCTGCATGTGCAAAAATTGTAAGTTGGATTTCAATGTAGAAAACTGGGAAATAAAGTGACATTTAGCTGAATCCCGCCTGACAACTACCCCCAACAGGAGAAACCTGCTCAGCCACTCTTCCCAGGCCTAGCTGCATCCTGCTGCCCCTGCCAAAAGGAGATGACACCTCTCTGATTGGATTAGGGGAGGAGCACCTGGGGACTGCAGGAAGTTGAACAAAGCCCTGTCCTGGACTCAGGCAAATGTTATATTGGGGGGGGGTTGTAAAATGGCTTCCTCTTGGGAGAAACTGGGAGGGGCAGTGCCTGTGAGAGCCAGCAGAGCTTGGGGGAAGTGGATAAACCAGAAATTCCACCATGTGCTTTGGAAAACCACACCCCTTTGGGGCCAGAGCATGATTTTAAAAAGATGGATAATTCATAGTGCGGATTTGTCAAAATTATATAAATAACATTATTATTCTTGTAATTTTTCTGTGCACATTTTAAGAGGTGTTAGGACCCTGTAGTATGTTCTTGGGGATAGTAGCGGAAAAAAAGGTTGTTACTCCAAATGTATGCATGTTAAAAATCTGACACTTTATCATCTGACACCCATATCCCTGGTGCACATCTGTGTAAAATCTGGAAAGGTTTAGAGGTTGTTATCTGGATGAAAAGGGGAGAATTCTGTCATAAGTGGACACAACATCGTACAAAAACAGGGATCGGATGGTTTGGTGTTACAGAAAATATGTTAACTGGACCTATAATATTAGAAAAATGGTACATAGATAAATGTGTATTTGGGTCAGAAATAGATTTGTGTGCAATTTGACAAGGGGAGGTTCCTCTGACCATAAAACCTACAGCATCACTCTGACACTCCATTTCTTTCCGCCAATCAAGGGAGAGAGGAAAGCTTGGCCAATGATAAGTGAGAGGGGCAGGCTTAGCTAGGCCCAGGCACACACCCACTTTCAAAACACATAAAAGGAACATTGAAACCCAGGTAGAGAGATTCACTTTCCACTTTCTTGCGGAACGCTTTGCCGGGAGACTTCAGACTTCACATACAGAGATCTAGACTTCAAATCCATCAATCTCCAGAGACCAGAAATTAACTCCAGAATTTGTAGCAGAGAGGCCTGAATCCACAAGCTGAATCCTCTTCAGCAGGCCTCAAAAAAACCAAACTATTCAGCATCCGGGCGAGCTGTTTGAATTCTTTGCCAAGAACTTTTGCAAGAACCTGTAGCAGTATTCAGAAAGCAGTGCTGTATCCGGAACCAGAGAGAACCAGAGACCAGATCGCTGTGAAGAACTGCTAGCAGAAGTCCAGCCAATCCTGTCCCGATCGGTGACGAAGCCGCATTCCTGTCTAAATTATAGTGTGAGTACCCAGTCAGGACTGTGCCAAAACCAATCTCTTAGTTTAAAATAATCTAATCCAAACTATTGTAGCCTATTAGAACTGCCTCCTAGAATCGTGTCTTTCTGTCATTTTTTAAAACTGAAAACTGTCATCAGTCATTCTGAGCTTTAAAATTTCAAATCCGAAAAACTACCTTTACTAAATCGGCCGAATCTCGGGAACCGTTTGTGCTACGAGCGTTGCTAAAGTGATCCTGAATTAATATAAAGTAGCCATCACCTACCCTGAACCTCCTAGAGGGAATTTAAAGGAATTTTAGCACATGTTTCAATTCATTGTTATTACATTCTAAGCATTTTGGGCCTGTGTTTAAAACTCCCACCTGTTTCCTCTAAGCTTGCTAGGGGGGAACTGAATTATAATGTTTGCATTCCTGAGAACTGTATGCTCTCCTTTTCATCTCCTTACCTTGCATAAAGGGGGGGTTGAATTGTCAAAGAAAAGTGATTACGTTGTCTTTTGTTGAATTCATATCAAGTTTATTTTCTGTACTGCATTTTCATTCATCATTGCATTGTCCTTGAAGCCATAAAAGCATTCTCAGCTACTTTATCCTCTCTACATCACTTCTAAGCCATCAAAAAGAGTGTACCACTGTAACATTATCCATTGTTGATCACTATCATCCTCACAAGTGTGCTATCAAATATTAATTTACTATAAAAGTGTGATAGATATATATTGTTTCATTTTCAAATAAAGCTTTTAAATTTGCAAAACAAACCTACTTCTTGGCTCAGCGGGGTCGGGGGGATTCTGAGAGAGGGGTTTTATATAAGGGTTGTCATCCAGAGTAAATGAACTGGACATAAAAATACATCAATAAGGGCTTCCATCAGCATCCCGGACTAGGCATCGACTTAGCTGTAGTGTTGAATTGAAGTCGCTTCCAAAGTGGGGACTCGTAGCCGGGATATTCTGGATTAGAATTACCATTTGTGCAGCTTAATACAGTGTGTCAACTTACCGGATACACATATCCGGTTAGATCACCACGCTGTTTTACACTGTGAAAGCCCCCCTCCAAGGAACGCTCTAAGGAAACGGTCTGTTTTGCAAAATAAAATACAAACTTCTGTAAGTCAGGGAGGAACTCAAATTCCAGAATGACGACCTTGGTAGATATGAAAATAGCCAGAGAGCACTTCTTACATAAGCTATTTGTGAGAGGTGAATGGACTGAACAGGGCCAGGATGCGTGGTTGCAGGCAATCACACGACAGGTCACTGCGACTGGGTTAGATACCTGGAGAGATCAGGGTCCCTTACATGTGGCCCTGAGTGAACTATACATGGCTCCTAAAGCTAAAGATGAACACGACAAGATGGTTAGGATAGCGGCATATTTGTATCTATATATGGGAGCCATGCAGGACAACAAATGTGCTGAAGGCGAAGATCTGGCAAATAGGCAACAGATCGCGTTAGAGAAGGCCCAATCTGACCTGGTCTCTTGTGAGCAGAGGATGCACAGAAGCCAGGAGTCAGAAAATGAGAGCAGACAGTATCTCATTAAAATCAAAGAGGACATGTGTATCCTGCAACAGGAAAAGTCTGACCAGGATACCAGATTTCTGGCCTTGCAGAAGGAGTACCAAGAAGGTTTGGACTCCCTACTGCAGAGCCAGAAAAAGCTGGAGCAACAATTAGATTTCAATAGGGCATGTGCTGAGCAGGTAGTCACCCTGCAAAGCCACCTAGATAGTGAAAAGGCAGAGAGCAATAAACTGATCCTGAAAGACCTGGAAACCCAGGCAGAGTTTGATCAGGAGCGCCAGAAATCTGGTGCCCTTCAAAGGCAAAGGGACGACCTGGTGGCACAGATCAGACTCTTAGTCAGGAAAGGGCACCTTAGGCCAGGAAGTCTGCCATTTAAAAAGAAAAACTGAAGAAAATCACTTGGCCCTCCAGGGGCTGGGTGACCTCCAAAAAGAGCATCAGAACCTGTTAGAGCACACCAGGAGGGTGGAAGAGGCTCTGGCAAGAAAGGAGCAGGCCAGTAGGGATGGGACTCAGGAGGTAACCCTCCTGCAGCAAAGACTGGCAGTACTCCAGGACCAATCAGGAGGCACAGAGAGAGAATGAGGCTCTCTGCCAGCACAATGGTAGGCTCCAGCAACAGATAGCCATGCAGGAGAGACTGATAGAGTCTAGTAAGGCCTTAACTGAGGAACTGAAAGCGCAGGCTCTTGCATTGCAACAGGGAGCAGGGGCTGATAGAGATGAGGTTCGCTGGGAAAGGGAGACGCCTGAGCATAACCTCAGGAGCCCTAGTACCAGAGGCCTTCATCTCTCCCAGTCCCTTGACTCTGCCACCCCCATGTCCCCTGGTGCACATGAGGGATGGCAGATTACTATCCAGCCAAAAGGATGGGGCTCATAGACCAGTACCACCCAGGAATGGATGGGCGGGCATCCGGGTATGGGCACCTAAGTACAGTGCAATTTAGTGGGTAACCCCAGGAGAGTAGGCCCACTAAGGGCATCCTGAAAACCTCTGCCCAGTTAGGTCAGTGGGGGGAGGGGTACCCATTAAATCCTGGTAGCAAGGAGGGATCTGAAGACTCCTCTGAGCGTCACAGGACACAGGAGACCAGGTCCCCACATTCTGCCAGCTATTCCCAGGCTTGCAGAATCCGGGAAAACCTGGAAGATCAGACGGGAGCAGTGCTTCTGAATCAGAGAATGAATGGACCAGGGTTACCCGAACCAAAAAGGCCAATAAGGTGAAAAGGGCCTTGCTTAAGGACCCCTTAAAACAGATTAAGGCAATCAGGAGTGTTATCACGCCTTATCATAAGAACGCCAAATATTCTGTTTGGGACCACTTGGAACTCTATGAGCAAAATGATGGAGACTTTCCATTTGAAGGACAGCAGTAGCTGCATCCAGTATGTCAAATGGACATTCTCCCCTGAATACTCCAGTTTCTTTGCGGGGCTGGAGGACCAAAACCATTCAAGATGGTCCACATATAGGGCGGTCATCTTGAAACATTTTTCTGTACATAGAAATCCCCAAGAGGCTCGCAAGGCAGCCTACAATTTGCAATGTGGGGAGAATCAGGCCCTACAAGAATATGTGCAAGAATTGAAGCGTGCCTTTGCGCAGACCACTAGAAGGGTGCGCACGGTCAGCAGAGAATTCATCAACACATTTTTCCATACTCTTCCCAAGTACATAATGACCCAGCTCGTGAGAGATTTTCACGAGAAAAGATCTTTAGACTGGGTCATTGAGCAAGCCACCGGATCTATGAGGTGCAGAAGCCCATAGAAAATAAAAGTAATGCGCAGAAAAACCCCAAAACCAACAGCACCCCTGCTGCTGCCAAGGTGGCAGAGGTAAAGGTTGCCCCCGTTTTAGATTTGGAGATGGGGGGCCTAAAAACCTGCCTGCACCAAATAATTCACAGCCCAGAAGGCCCTTGTGCTAGTCACAGACAGGGGGTCGAGGAGGTAGTCCCACAAATGGGGTCCCCCGCTGCCCTGACTATGTAAGTCCAAGCTACAAGGGAAACCGACCAATCCTGGGTTATGTGTGGACTCCTCCAGCCCAAGGGGGGGATCCAGCCAAGCACCTGACCCAGGGAACTTCCCTCCTAACTTCCCACAGGAGGGCAGAAATTCCCCAAACACTGGGCAGAACTTTCTTCCCCAGGTATCCACAAGGTTTCAAGTCCCAAAACCATTCATCCTTCTTTCCCCAATTCCCTGAGCCCAGACAACATAATCCGGGAGAAGGGAGGCCAAGGGTGGAGGGGTACCCAAATCTTCCCAACCCGGGGTATTACCAGAGAAGGGATAGCTACCCTTCCCGGGATCAGCCCAGGGGAGAAAACAGAACCCTGTATCAACATGAGCGGGTTTCCCAACTTGAGCGCCAGGTCCAAAATATGGCATGGTATCTGGGCCACATACTGAGGGCTCAACAGAACCCTCAGATGAGCATGCCACCGCAGAATGCCCCAAACTCTGGACCTGGTGCTCCAGAACAATGACGGGGGCAGCACCCCGATAACCCACCGGTTCCCAGGGATGAGGCACAAGGGGAAGAGGGTTGTAAAGCCTTGAAGGAAGCTTCCTTCCCAACTTGTAAACAGCCCCTGGAAAACCAGGAACCGGAAACAAAATCTCCTGCCCCTGAAAGCCTGCCTCCCAAGGAGCAGAGGGGGGTAGGAGAAACAAAGGACCCAAACAGACCCACTTTGTGGAGGAGGTACAGGTCTTCCAATTTGAGGGAGAGGGATCCTCAGAAGATCCTGGGAAAAGGATCTTCTCCTTCAGAGATGGGGGAACTCCTCCCAAGGAAAAATGGGTCCCAAGAGATTCCAATCCAGACTGGGTAGACTTGGAGATTGAGCTGTCGCCGCCCATCATCCTATCCCAGAACCAACAATACCAAAAACCCCTGGTTCAAACCCAACCTGGTGACTGCCTCCAAAAATGCAGGGGCGGCCCAAAACCGGAACCGGGGAACCTAAAACCGAATCAACAGACTGGGTAGATGTGGGGATTGAGCTGTCGCCACCCATCATTCTATCCCAGAACCAACAATACCAAAATCCCATGGGTCAAACCCATCCTGATGACTGCCTCCAAAAGGGGGGGGCGGCCCAGAACCCGAAACCATTTCCAGTTGCCAACTTTTTCTTTCAGATTCCCCAGGCTCTTCACAGAATTCTGCCCAAATCACTTCTCTCGCCATGTCCAAAACCAGAAAGTTAGCCCACCAGTTGTCCAAAAATGTGCATTTTCTGTGCCCCCTTGAGGAGAAGGAGGGAAGGTACTATGCCCCGGTACAAGTACAGGGGCAGGGTACAATTTTGGCACTGGTGGACACTGGATCCCAAGCTACCCTTCTGTCCAAAAGGGCCTTTGATGAATTAAATGCAGGAAGGGGGGAGAATTACTGTATTCCTCTCACCTCTCTTCCTGGACAACTGCAGAACTTTGACGGGAAGGAAAGTCCCGTCGAGGGGACTGCAGAGTTGGACATTAAAATTGGGCGACACAAGGTGAAACACCCGGTCATAGTAGTGACTCCAGAGGGCACCCCTTGTTTACTAGGGAATGACCTCCTGAGAAGGTTGTCACCCCTAATAGATTGCGTGAACAAGGTCCTCTGGACCCAGACTAGCGACCAATAAAATTAAAACAGAGTGTCAACCATGTTAGTTTAAATGGCACCTGCCACATGGTTGAACAACAATCTGACCAAGTAGAATTTCACTTCCAGAACAACCAAATTCCAGACGTGACAGTAATAGCAGTAGGACAACAGACTGGTGATGGGTGGTCCTCTCTGTTTCTGAAAATCAACCTTCCTTCCAGTTTAAGGTGGTGTTCCACACTGGAAGGAAATACCCTGAAATTCTTTACCAATCCACAATCAGACACTCCCAGTCCTATAGTCCAGAAAGATGTGAAATCAGCTCAGGGCCTGGCTGATATTCAGCAAATTGGAGAGCAGTTGTTCATCCCTGTTCAGTTAAATGATGGGAAGGACTCTGTTCTCGCTCGAGTGTGTGTGCACAACGGTAAGAGCTTCATCAGCAAAGCCATGTTCCGCCAACCCCCAAAAGATCCAGACATTCCCACATTCAAACTGATAGACAAATGGGAAATGGACCTGGAAGCACCCAATTACAAACATCTCCTGCCAAGCAGGTGTATGCTCAAAATCTCCATTGGCAACAAGAGCATAGTCCATAATTGTTGGGTCGTGCGAGACGTCACTGCCGCCTTTTAATTAGGCAGTGACATTCTCAATCGCTTTGCCATTAGTTTAGACCTAATAAACTTCAAAGCTTGGTCCCGATTAGAGGATAATCCCATGGGCTTTGATGATCCAGAAAAAGCATTTAGGTCAGCTCAATTGCTACCTTATGCAGTTGAAATTCAGATTAAAGAGGAAGTCACCATCCCAGAAAGGACCCAACAATTCTCCCTGGAAGTGAAAGTTAAAAGAGGACAAAAATTGAAAAACCCTGATGCTTATATTCATCTAAATGCTTCTCTCTAACAGCAAGGGTTAGGGGTAAACCCAACACCATTAGTCAACATAGAACATGACACCATTCCAATAGAGGTGGATAACAGCAACTTAAAGAGTATTACTCTAGCCGCAGGCACCATTATTGGAATGGCGGTTGATGACCGACATTTCTCCATTGATTTAGGAAATGAACTGTTAGGACCAATCCCCAAGGAATGTTTTGATCGTGACAGTGAGGACAATACAACACCAGACAGGATTTTCACCCAGCATGGGGAGAACTTCCTGGTGTACACTTCCTGCCCTTATGGTAAGGAAGATATGACTTGTGACTTCAGGAGGGATGAGGTGATTTTCCAGGTCCATGAGGGGTGCCTTTCCCACCTGAAGCCTCCGGTCCAAATCAGTACTCTGACCAGGGACTTCTCCACCCAGCTAGAGGAGGCCACTGAGATAGCAAAACCAGAAGTCTATACAGGTTTCAGGCAGATGGTGGAAGAGAGAGTCAACCTAGCTGATGCCTGCGTGACTCTGGAACAGAAGCAAAAGTTGAAACAAGTTTTCTTGGATTTCCAAGATCTCTTTGCGGTAGACTCATATGACTGTGGTCGCACCAACATCCACACAACAACAATTCCCACGGACCCTGGCATGACTCCAGCATTTGTGAAGCAATATCGCTTGCCTCTCGCATCCATGGAGTCCCTTACTGAAATAACTAAGAACCTTGAGTCCAAGGGAATAATCCGTCCAGTACACAGCACCTTCAATAATCCGGTGCTGGGAATATTGAAGCCAAACGGCCAGTGGAGACTCTGTGCCGACCTTAGGGAGCTCAACAAACTGGTCCATACTTCCCGATGGCCTCTGCCCTACATTGACCAAGGGCTGGCCCAGATTCAGGGGTCACAGGTATTCACAGCAGTAGGCCTGACCAATGGATACTGGACCGTGCCTGTCAGTAGGGAGGACCAATACAAACTGGCTTTGACCTTTGGGGGCCAGCAGTACACATGGACCCGAACTCCTTTCGGATACCTCAACTCCGGCAATGAATTCAACATTTTCCTACACAAGGCCATGCCCGACCTGCGTGCGAGGGGTAACCTGGCTTATGTAGATGATGTCCTCATCAAAAGTTCATCTGTGGAGGAACACATAGCGGAGATCCGTTATGTTCTGACACAGTTAAGGGCCGCCGGAGCAAAACTTTCCCTTCAGAAAGCACAGTGGTGTAGAACCTGTGTTAATTTCTTAGGGCATGAGATTATTCCTCAGGGTCTCTGTACCCAGGAAAAGAAAGTGGAAGCACTTCAGAAACTGAAAGACCCCACCACTCTGCGGGAACTAAGGAGCCTCCTTGGACTGACTAATTACAGCAGAACGTTCATTGAGGGCTACACAGAGATCACCAGACCCCAGATTCATCTCTTGAAGGGGGGGTCAAGTGGGAATGGGGTCCAGAACAATCAGAGGCAGTAAGACAACTCAAGAGAAGCCTCTCACAAGCGCCTTGCCTAGCTTACCCTGTCAGAAACAAGGAGTTCTTCCTGGAGGCAGGGTTCTCTAATACGTGCTTCACGGCAGTATTATACCAAAAGCATGACAAGGTCAATAAAGTAATCTCCTATGCGAGCAAAACTTTATCCTCGGTGGAGGAAAAATTCAACGATTGTGAGAAGGCACTCCTGGCAACGGTGTGGGCATTGAAGAATTACCACCCATTCATCCAGGGGGAACACATCATAGTGGAGACTCCACACCAGCCTCTGCAATACCTCCAAAGTGACAGAATCTGGGCCGGAAATGTGAGTAATTCCCGAATTGCTTCCTGGATTCTGTCAATGCAAGGCTTTCCTGTAGAGGTCAGATATGGCCAAAACAAGAAGAGTCCCCTCGCGCAAGGTCTGGCTGACTTGCATGATTGTGCCAGAGAAAACTGTCTTGAGGACGAAAGTCTAAAAATCAAGGACAACATGGAGGCATACCTTAATTCCCCACACAAAGTCTTTGAAGAAGACAAGTGTGAGGGAATGGCCACCTTCTATGTGGATGGATGCTCTTACCATGTTGACAACAACGGGGAAAAAGAACTCGTGGCTGGCGTAGGGAACGCATGGGTGAAGGAGTTTCCAGAACCCTCTGCTTTATACAAAATTGGACCCCGAAGTAGTCAGGTAGCAGAGTTGATGGCTGTGCATCAAGCCATCTTCACTGCTGTCCAACATCAACCCCACTAACTGGTCATAATCACAGATTCGGATTATGTACGGAACGGGGTCGTGGAGCACCTGGTTAATTGGAAAACCAGAGGCATGTTATGTGCTAATAACAAACCCCTGAAACATGGGAAGTTAATCCATAATCTTGATGATCTGGTCACATTGAATGGATGATCATCTACTGGAAGAAGATCAAGGGTCATTCCAAAGTAGAGGGACCAGACAAAACTGGAAATGACTTAGCTGATCAGCTGGCCAAAACCGGGGCCATCCAAGGGGATCTAATAGAAATAGAGTCCTTGTTGGGGGAAATCCAGCTCACTGCTATCACTAGGTCCCAGACAAATGCTCACAATGATCTTTCAACTGCCCAATGGAGTAAGGAGACCCCTTATGCTGATTTAATTACGGCTCAAAAGGGGCATCCAATAATTGGTAAGTTTTGCCAACACATTGAGGACCCTGAGAACTTTCCCCTGACGGATACCGATTACATTGGGAAAGAGGACCTAAGAGTGTTGATGAAATGTCCAAAAAGGTTCCGAATCTAAGACTATTTGCTGGTAAGGAAATCCCAAGCTGGCCATGATCAGTGGGTGGTCCCTACCTCATTCCGAAGCCTGATGTTAAGTCACGCCCATGATACGGCCACAGACGGTCATAGGGGGTTTCACACAACCCTTGAGATCTTAAGAGAGGTGGCATACTGGCCACACATGGGGCAGGACCTCGACCAATACTTGAAGGGGTGTCTGGTGTGTGCACAATTTCAGCCATCATCCCTCACACACCGTGCACCTCTCCAAAAGAGGGGGATGACACTGCCATGGTCAGATTTGCAAATCAACTTCGTAGGCCCTGTAATTCGCTCGTCTAGAGGAAACAAGTACATGTTGACTGTCACATGCTTGTTTACCAAGTGGGTGGAATGTCTCCCGGCCCCAAACTGCAAGGCAGAAACAGCAGCTGGCCTGATGATTAACCACATCTTTTCCCGTTTTGGTCTACCTCAAAGGATTGAGTCAGACAGAGGTAGCCACTTCACCAGTGAAGTAATGACAAAGATGTGGGAGATACTGGGGGTTAAAAAAAAGCTACACATTGCTTACAGGCCAGCTTCTTCCGGAGCAGTAGAGAGATACAACCGAACCATTGTGAGCATCTTAAAAAAGTTTGTGGCAGATTCTGGGCAAAGTTGGGATATCCTATTACCTCTGGTCCTAATGGCCATCAGATCTACCCCTTCATCTGCAACTAAAATGTCACCATTTGAGTTGATGACCGGACGCAAGATGGTGCTTCCCCAGCATTTGCTCTACAGAACCCAAGAGCAGACACTCATAAATGCCTCCACAACTCATGAGTATGTGGAGAATTTAAGGAAACACCTTCAGCATGCTTTTGCCTATGCTCAGCGGAATCTAGAAAGATCAGCTGATAGCATAAAGACCCACTACGACCTGAAGACCACCAGGAAGGAATATACTGTGGGAGACTGGGTCTATCTATACAATTTCCAAAGGAACCAGGCCAAACAGCGAAAATGTTTACCTACGTGGAAGGGACCGTTTGAAATTATAGACAAAATCTCCCCTGTAGCGTATAAGATCCGCATCCCCAAGGGGCAGACAAGTGGGTCCATATTAATCAGCTAAAGTGTTGCCATCCCAGGCACACTCTGCAACAACTGGAGGAATCCTCTGGAATCTCAGAGGGGGCCGCTCCAGAGTAATTCAGTTCCCATCCTAAAATATCCCACATATAGTCTCTAAAATACTATGATTGGAAAAAAAGATGTTTCATGTTATATCTTGTTTTAAAATAAGACTGAAAAATGTATCCTGATGTATAAAATGTATATGCCGCCCCACTATATCAATAGTGGTGGAAAAATGTCTACGAATAGGTATTGCCGCTTTTGCTTTATCATCCTAGGAGAGATGAAACCATGGAGACTGACCACGGAAGGCGACCTGGGGACCGGGAGCGAAGATCCGAGGGGCCCGTGATACCGCCCAATCCTGCCATCAGGACCAGCAAGGAGAACTGATTGATTGACTGGAGGGAGGAAAAGATGCTGAACTGTGCCATCTACGGAATTGGAAGAAGATGAGGCGAACATCCCAGATCTTGCGAGTTCCATCAGTGAAAGATGAGAATGGCCATTGGAAGAGGGAGGGCTTGTGGGATGTTTTTACCCATGCATCCAAGCCCTACCATAAAACTGTGCATTACTAGCATTGAAAACATCATGATGGCCAGAACTCCCCAGAGAGT
Source organism: Ambystoma mexicanum (assembly GCF_040938575.1). Lineage (NCBI taxonomy): Eukaryota > Metazoa > Chordata > Amphibia > Caudata > Ambystomatidae > Ambystoma > Ambystoma mexicanum. The sequence continues at coordinate 328,748,971 of NC_090934.1, read as the reverse complement.
GCACAGGGAAAACATGAAGAATAGGCTGCCACCCTTCTTTGCCTATTTTGTGAGCACAGGAGGGCACTGCCTAAAACCACCATTGGGCTACACACACAGTAGCCTGAAACCATTGGGAATGGCAATGCTGATTGCCAAAAGCAACCCAGAACTGTGGGGAATTAATTTTCTTAATGTCAAAAATGGATGCAATACTGGTGCTCACCACTATCAGAAAGCCGGCGTTTTAAAACCACCAGACTTTTGTGTAAAAATGAACAAATGAACCCAAACCAGGCCAAGGAAAGACTTGCTAAGAGGTGGATACAATGTAAAACTATATTCAGAAATGACTTGAAGGAAGTCATTATTTAATGTATATATAAAAAATAGCTGGGGATGTCAGCAGCTTAAGTGAATTTGGGTTTAAAGCCACTAAAATCGAAATGTTTAGAATAAATGGGTGACCTACTTGTGAGTGTCACATAGGTTGAAATTGTTTAAATGTCATAGTTTTGAACTTAGAATCAGCATTCTAGCTGCATGTGCAAAAATTGTAAGTTGGATTTGAATGTAGAAAACTGGGAACTAAAGGGACATTTAGCTGAATTCTGCCTGACAACTACCCCTGACAGGAGAAACCTGCTCAGCCACTCTTCCCAGGCCTAGCTGCATCCTGCTGCCCCTGCCAATAGGAGATGACACCTCTCTGATTGGATTAGGGGAGGAGCACCTGGGGACTGCAGGAAGTTGAACAAAGCCCTGTCCTGGACTCAGGCAAATGTTATATTGGGGGGGGTCGTAAAATGGCTTTCTCTTGGGAGAAACTGGGAGGGGCAGTGCCTGTGAGAGCCAGCTGAGGTTGGGGGAAGTGGATAACCCAGAAATTCCACCATGTGCTTTGGAAAACCACACCCCTTTGGGGCCAGAGCACGATTTTAAAAAGATGGATAATTCATAGTGCGGACTTGTCAAAATCATATAAATAACATTATCATTGTTGTGATTTTTCTGTGCACATTTTAAGAGGTGTTAGGACCCTGTAGTATGTTCTTGGGGATAGTAGCGGAAAAAAAGGTTGTTACTCCAAATGTTTGCATGTTAAAAATCTGACACTTTATCATCTGAAACCCATATCCCTGGTGCACATCTGTGTAAAATCTGGAAAGGTTTAGAGGTTGTTATCTGGATGAAAAGGGGATAATTCTGTCATAAGTGGACACAACATCGTACAAAGACAGGGATCGGATGGTTTGGTGCTACAGAAAATATGTTAACTGGACCTATAATATTAGAAAAATGGTACATAGATAAATGTGTATTTGGGTCAGAAATAGATTTGTGTGCAATTTGACAAGGGGAGGTTCCTCTGACCATAAAACCTACAGCATCACTCTGACACTCTATTTCTTTCCCCCAATCAAGAGAGAGAGGAAAGCTTGGCCAATGATAAGTGAGAGGGGCAGGCTTAGCTAGGCCCAGGCACACACCCACTTTCAAAACACATAAAAGGAACATTGAAACCCAGGTAGAGAGATTCACTTTCCACTTTCTTGTGGGACACTTCGCCGGGAGACATCAGACTTCACATCCAGAGATCCAGACTTCAAATCCATCAATCTCCAGAAACCAGAAATTAACTCCAGAATTTGTAGCAGAGAGGCCTGAATCCACAAGCTGAATCCTCGTCAGCAGGCCTCAAAACCAACCAAGCTATTCAACAGCCGGGCGAGCTGTTTGAATTCTTTGCCAAGAACTTTTTCAAGAACCTGTAGCAGTATCCAGAAAGCAGTGCTTTATCCGGAACTAGAGAGAACCAGAGACCAGATGGCTGTGAAGAACTGCTAGCAGAAGTCCAGCCAATCCTGACCCGATCGGTGACGAAGCCGCATTCCTGTCTAAATTATAGTGTGAGTACCCAGTCAGGACTGTGCCAAAACCAATCTCTTAGTTTAAAATAATCTAATCCAAACTATTTAGCCTATTAGAACTGCCTCCTAGAATCGTGTCTTTTTCTCAAAACTGAAAACTGTCATCTGTCATTCTGAGCTTTAAAATTTCGAATCCGAAAAACTACCTTTACTAAATCGGCCGTATCTCCGGAACCGTTTAACTGTCATCTTAAAGCTAAAATTCTAAGCATTCCAACGAGCCTAGAACCGACTTCTTACTCCCTATAGTGCCTCTGTAATTGCGCTCGACGCACGCGACTAATTTTGCAGCGATTTGACATTTTGTTTAATTTCAGCCACGTGTAAAGATATTTGTCCTTGCTTTCCTTGCTGAAATTCATGTGCAACCTGGCAATCATTCATAGAGCATTGCTAAAGTGATCCTGAATTAACATAAAGTAGCCATCACCTACCCTGAACCTCCTAGAGGGAATTAAAAGCAATTTCAATTCATTGTTATTACATTCTAAGCATTTTGGGCCTGTGTTTAAAACTCCCAACTGTTTCCTCTAAGCTTGCTAGGGGGGAACTGAATTATATTGTTTGCATTCTTGAGAACTGTATGCTCTCCTTTTCATCTCCTTACCTTGCATAAAGGGGGGGGGGTTGGATTGTCAAAGAAAAGTGATCACATTGTCTTTTGTTGAAGTCATATCAAGTTTATTTTCTGTACTGCATTTTCGTTCATCATTGCATTGTCCTTGAAGCCATAAAAGCATTCTCAGCTACTTTATCCTCTCTATATCACTTCTAAGCCATAAAAAAGAGTGTACCACTGTAACATTATCCATTGTTGATCACTATCATCCTCACAAGTGTGCTATCAAATATTAATTTACTATAAAAGTGTGATAGATATAGATTGTTTAATTTTCAAATAAACCTATTAAATTTGCAAAACAAACCTACTTCTTGGCTCAGCTGGATCGGGGGGATTCTGAGAGAGGGGTGTTATATAAGGGTTGTCATCCAGAGTAAATGAACTGGACATAAAAATACATCAATAAGGGCTTCCATCAGCATCCCAGACTCGGCATTGACTTAGCTGTAGTGTTGAATTGAAGTCGCTTACAGGGCTACTTTTTTTGGTGTGTCCGGGCCTGTTTCTTGTCCCAGTCCGACCCTGTGCAAGGAAAGGGGAAATGGAGCAGCAGGAACTTGTGGACACTGCCACATGTGTCAAAAAGCCGCTGTGTTCTCATATTGCCACCACAATCTTTCATTGTAAATGCAATCAGGCCCACCATCATCAAATGTAAGCGATATTATGTTAACTTTTCTTTGGAAAACCCCAAACCCGAACATTACACATGCTGCCAAAACCCTTAACACCACCAACATCCCCAATTTGGAAAGCGAATGTGCCCACACGTACTACATTGAATCTTCTTTCCCTAGCCAATTACATAAACGCCAATAGTGAGTTCAGCAGTCCACAAAGAATATCCATTTGTGCTGGTGGTCTCCTGGGTTGTTGAGAGTGATGGCTTTGGCGTTGATCGGTCATTGCCAGCCTGCTTGCTCCAAGACTCTCCTCCATCCTCTCCAGAAAGCCAGAGACATGGGTGAAACGAGGGTTGGTTGAATCAATGTCATCACTCATTCACTGGGTCAGGAGAGTGTTTCAGTCATTGCATTCTCCTGTTCCTTGCACTGGTGGGAGTGTAATGTCCCATCTTTTTCGCCAGCTCCACAAATGTCTCCCGAACGGCACACATGTCCTTCGTTGTCGGATTTGCCAACTGATCTCGTACATTCAACTACTCCTCCATTATGCAAAGCATGTCCAGCAATACCTGCGGTTGACAGCAATGGGTGAGGCCACCAGCAGTGTTTGGACAGCACAGGCGGGCAGATGTGTGGACTGTGAGGGAGAGAGGCTTCACCAGCAGCACTGCTAAGATCATCATTATCATCATCCTTACCCCCCAAGGATGGCGCTGTGCCCATATATGCGCTTCCGTGTTTGCTCCCCCATGACACTCTAATGGATTCTCCACACTTCATGAGGCTGGCACCCTCATCAGAGACTGCCAGCGAGGTTTGCAAGGGAAGAGGTGTAGGAAACGGGGGTCAAAACGGCCAGGGCCTCAGTGGCAAGTGGCTTTCTTGATGGTATGAAGATTAACGTACCCGCTGGCAGTGTGCTGTGGTTGCTGCTGCTGAGATGCGGATGGGCGGTAAGGCAAAAGCAGTGGTGATGGTGGTGCTCGCAGGAGTGATGCCTGTGGAGCAGGTGCTAATTGTGGCATTAGCAGCTGTGATGGTGGCTGTGGTTCGGTTGTGACTGCAAATGCTGGGAATGCAGACAGAAAAGAGTTAGTGGTTGCACATATATGTTCTAGAGTATGGCTGTTACACATGCTATTTCGATCCCTCTCAGTCTGTCATGGTCAATGGATGTCTGGACATCCAACCACATATCTGATTATCATGCTCTATGACATGTACATGTGCTGTAGGGAATGGGTTTGCAACCTGTGGCTCGCTATATGGACTATGACTCCCATCATCCCCGATCATAAAATATGATGGTTCAGCCTGATGAAAGTTGTATGTCAAAACAGCTGGCCAGCCAAAGGTTCAGAACCCTGCTCAGCACATTGTTCTGAATGTAGTTGTTTATTATTGGTGCTAGCAATTTTGCAGCCATGTGTTTAAAAAATGTAATGGCTGTACTGTTGCTTCTCATGTCAATTTATGTGGTACAATGTGTAGTACACTGGTCTCTCAGCCTACAAGAGGGGGCTCTAACATAGTGATCATTTACGAACTGCAAACCAATAGGGTCCATCAGATTGCTAAATTGCTGGAATTATGAATTCAAAATCCTACCATCCCCGTTGTGTACTGTTATATCACAGTTTTTCTCCCAGAGCAACCTATACATCAAAATTGATATGTTGAGGTTCACGAGACTGACCATGGAATGCATGCATGATTTTGAAAAACATTCTATAGGGCATTGTGTGACTTTTAATCCTACTTCTTATTACTTTGTTAGGCAACACATGTCCCAGTATTATTGGGTGAATATATGTCACCAGGTTGACTTAGGCAGGTAATTGCTGCTTAGGGCAGTGTTAGACACACAGCTACATGGCTCTCCATCCCTCTTTCTTTGGTCAACCGGTTTCAGTGGGTTATTTAATTTCTCATATCCCACTTTCTTCAGTACCCGAGTCGCTGGATTGTTTATATTGCCAGGAGTCACTGGTATGCTACATGGGGTCGCTGGAATATTTAGTCACCTTCCCCCATTGTTTCCCAAATCAATAGTTTTGTCACTTTCATTTTGGGAGAGTGGGTGTCTCATTTGGTGCCTGCTTAACTCACCACATAGGTACATTAATTAAATTCATGGGCGATGGATGACTGTCTCTATTCAGCTGCGGAAATCTATCTTCTATCCCTAGGGCAATTTCTACACTGGTGCTCATACATTGCCAAATTGCACTTCTCATGGTGTAATCATGTTCAAATATGTTCCAGTGTTTTTAAAAATAGGGCAAACTTTGCCCTAGTGCTAATTCTGTGCAATTTTGCACTTTGACTGGTACAAAGTTTCTGTAATCTGGCCCCAGGTTGATTGAAAATACTCAAAAGCAGTTTATAATCACTTCGGTGACAATCCAGGACTGAAAAGCTGTTAAACAAACGTCCCAACCACCCACTGAGATTAGTACAGTCTCAGACGAACCATTGTGGCTGACAAAGGTATTTTTGAACAGCTGGTCTAGATTGGTACGGCCTTTAAGAGCCCCCCAAGTTAAGTCCACACAACTATCTGAGCTGTCTCAATGGCCGGTCTTGGTCGGAAATCTGGCAAAAGTGGTGGTATCTTCCAGACCAGATCCTGCTCTTCCCACACATTGTCCAGTTCCATCAATGATTCAGACTTGAGGTTGAGTTCACAGACAACCAAGATGTGAATACAATCCGGATCTAGATGTTCCCACCCATTTACATATTCCACATGCGCCGAATGAGTGGAAACTTAAAAACCAACTTCTTATACATATTTATCATTAAAACCAGTGTTGAGCGCCCATTGGGGTCGGTTATAGATGTTAAATCGTAGTAAGTGATGTTTACAATTAGGTGCTGGAGATCCAGGCATCCCGGTCTCACAGATCTCAATATTTCTGTTTAGGCTGGCCTGCAGCCAGGCCAGTAGCCCTACGCAAGGCCTGCCTCTGGGGCCCTTCTTGGCTGGTATGTTATATGCAACATAATCTTCTAATCTCTGTTGTATCAAAGGCCCAGGTCTCCTGCTGACAAATAAGACCATAACCTCTTACAAATTCGCAACATCCATTGTCATCAAGGAACTTTCCTACACTGACAATGATACACATACTGCATTGTTGTCAGGAAGGGCAGGTCTAGATACAGGAATAAGTCAATCCACACATTCCAGGCCTCCATCAACTTGCATGGTAGTGGCCAGGCTAGCAACTATGCCCAATACAGATTCCTCACATATTTGTATGTATTTATTTTTAGATTGATATCAGCGCACAAAGCCCTGATGAATATTGGCGCTAGTTACAATATAGCACAGTCCACAGTGTGCAGGACCAAGCATACAGTCACATCATAAGGGTAGATCCAGAGTGCGCATTCCAGTAAAGCCTCACCTTGTGGTGTGGGGGGCTACATCGGGTGTACAAGTAGGCATATTAATAAACGTTTGTGTAAATGCACATTGCAGTAAAGCTTCACCTAATGGTTCGGGTGGGGGGCGGGGGTATATTGGGTGCACAAGTAGGCATAATAAGAAACATTTTGTGTGAATGCACGGAAAAGCCTCACCTCATGGTGCGGCGGGCTACATCGAGTATACAAGTGGGGTGTACAAGTGGGCATAATGCGATTATTTTGTGTAACTGCACATTCCGGAAAAGCCTCACCTCATGGTGCGGCGGGCTACATCGGGTGTACAAGTGGGCATAATAGGAACATTTTGTGTGAATGCACATTCCGGAAAAGCCTCACCTCATGGTGCAGCAGGCTACATTGGGTACATAAGAAGGCATAATAAGAAATATTTGTGTTAATGCATATTCCGGTAGAGCCTCACCTCATGGTGTGGGGGGCTACATCGGGTGTACAAGTAGTCAAAAGCCCACTTGCTGGAATCATATAGATACACAGTCAGCGTACATGGTCACTGCAAGCATGGGGAACTATCGGGCGATGGTTGAGGCTCTGGTAATAGTTGTGTAAGAAATCATGAATGAGGAGGGTCATGACTGTCCATACTGGCAAAGTCACATGGGGAATAAATGGGGGCTACTTCAGTTATGTGTGGTCTTTACGGACTGGTTTAGTAAGAGATATTGTTTGTTTGCAAAATCAAATCAGTGTCTGCCCTTGATCAATGAGCAGATCATGGAGGCGCAGTGATTGACGTGCGCCAAGAGGACAGTGTGGGCAACAGTATCAAGACTAATGTGGGCATCCGCATCCATCACAGCCAGGTCTAGGAGGAACACAGTGGGATGTGTGGGGGGTAGTAATGTTAATGAAGAGTAGGGTATGAGGAGTTAGACGGTAGTAGGCTGTCTTACCTGCCAAGTGAAACGATGACATTGAGGAATTTTCTGATGTGGCTGGACTCAAAATCGGAGGTAAGCCATAGCTGTTGGGAGAGCAGAGAGCCCCTCCATACCCAGAGAGGCCCAGATAGGGGTCTCTTTGGCCCTTAATTAAGGTTCTTGGTGTGGGGCAGGCACTGCATGCCGGCTCCTGTTAGCAGAACATAAAGGAAGTATTGGCAGCCAATTCGCTCTCACGTTGGGGCTGGATTACTGCCTTGCAGGTCCCCGGACATGTCGTGGTGATTGAGGCGGCCATGTTGGCTTGGAGCTTCATCTCTGGCAAAGCTCTTGTTGCAGCAGTCAGCCCAGCGGGGCTCATCTCCTCACAATCATCGTTTGGTGCCATGTCTATAACTGAGGATGGTCGGTACAGTGAAGGTACTAGAGCTGCAAGACTGCTCAGACATGGGTCTTCTTAGCCATCAGTTGGGGCGCTTGGTGTGTGGCCAACAATATAAGTCCTGCAGTTAAGCAAATGTGTTCTAGAGTAATCTTAGTCTCCGGCAGAGGGTATGATCTATATTCAATTGCCAATAATCCCTCAACCAAGAATGTATTCCTCAGAAAAAATCTGGATATAATTATCTGGCCCAGGACACATTAGGCCCCGCACACAGCATATAATATCACCCGCAATGACAGAAACGCAGCCCCTAACATGATTTATTAATTGAGAATTCCTGATTTTCAGATGTGCCGGTGCATACCTATCAATGGTTTAAGTAATAAACTTGGAATCTACTACAGGACCATCGTTTCTGCTTCTGTATAAGTATTAGATAGGCATTTGCCAGGCATTTTAAAATGGTATCTTCCAGCTGTTCCCATCTTATGACCAGGTCATACCAATATGGCAGTTCCTGGCATCTGCCTATCCCATGCCTACTGGGCTTCAGGATGAGCAGGAGTTACCATATGCACATTCTTCATACTGGGGCTGTATGCTTGCATATGTGTGGTGGCCCTGCAAGCCGCAATGGCCAAAATTTGCAGTACTGGAAAATGTCCAGTAAAACCATTTGAGTCAAATATGTTCCAATGCCACAACACTCAGAATGGATCTGAAGACGTTTTCATATACACTATGCATTTTTCTCATTTTAAAAACATGCATGTCACATGAACCATGTCACTGGCACACATCCACTCACCGCCACCTTGCCCAATATTCTCCTGTGCAATTTTACCCTATTGGACCCAAGTTGAACAGGAATCAAATGCAACATATTCCATTTTTAATTTGCACCAACCAGCACAGTTTATGTAATCAGTGCCCGGCAACTCCTGTTCAGATGGCATGTATTGTACGTGAGCCAGGTAGATTGTGCCAGCGCATGGCACTGCTGCGATGCTAACGGTAATATGAATTGCTGTTTTGAAGGAAGGGAAGAATTTAGGATTGATATGAGCTGCAAACTCACTAGAACCCCAGATTATGCCGCTTCGAGAAGAAGAGTCACCCAAACCCTAAAGAAATTCTTCCCTTTCCTTTCCCAAATTCCCCTGAAAAGTGCACCTTCATCTCTTTTTATCATTCTCTCCATGCTCGACTACGCTAACAGTCTATATTAAGGTACTGAAGCTTTCTACTAGCCAGACTGCAGAGGGTGCAAAACACTGCTGCAAGACACTTACTAAAACTACCATGCAGCGATGCTTCAGGAGGGCATCCAGCACTTGAGTCAGCATGCGTGAAAAGAGATGTTGTGATATTCCATGCAGCTGCCCCACTGTGTGCTGGTAGGTGCCTGTGGCCAGGAAGTGGAGCACAGTCACTACCTTCAGTAGAGGGGGGATGGCAGTGCTGATTTCTATCAGGCTCACAATGTCATTGTGTATCATGTCCACTATGTTTGTGATGGTATCCCGGTCCAACCGGTACAGGGTGTGGATCTGCTCAGGGGTTAGATTGAATGGACTGGCTCTGATGCGAGGGATTGGTGGCTGCCTACGTGGTACCACTGGCTGAACTGGTGGACTTGCTGGGCCTGTCTCATCCTCCTTCTCCTCCTGCGTCTCCTCTGTGCTGCCCGTTGTTGTTGTTGTAGTTGTTGTTGATGGTGTACCAGTAGAGGCATGTCCTCCAGCCCCAGGATTGCAACAGCTAGTGGGATCATTTTGGTATGGGAAGGGGTGTGGTGTGTGGGTGTGCTCCTTTTGTACTGGGACAGGCTCCATTGACTCCACCTGTGGTGATTGTGTACACCTGTGGCAGATGGCTACACTGCAGGTTGCAATTTGCGGGTGGTCCATGATGCCTGTATTGCCGCCATCGTGCAGGACCCATTTACCACCTTTGTTATGCCGGTAAGTGCATGCCTGCGTTACTTGTGATGTTCTCCTGTTAGCGGCATCCCGGTATTTCCGCCGCAAAGGGGCACGCGTGCATGCCGGTATGAAGGGGCACGGTACGGGCAGTGGCGATATTGCCAGGTTCTCAGCTTGTAATGGCTCGGACCCGTTAGCCATGCCGGGAATACCATTCTGCCCTCCTGTTTTCCTTACCTCCATACTCGTAATGAGGCCCATTATGTCATTCTCAGTTGATAGCACTAGGCACTTTATATCTGATCAGCAAAAAATAATACTTTTTGTGTACATTGTCATGGCAAGCTTGTGCACATTTTGGGAGGTCCTAATGATGAGCACTAGAAATTGCAATGATGGCATGTTTTTCCCGCTGTCTTTTGAACAATGTGATGTTTTAAACATATGTGGTCAACTGATTTCATTTTTTGGATGTTGTGACATGTTTGGCAGAAGACATAGGGATGGGGTAATGTGAAATAGACAGCATACTACTAGGCATTATGCATGCTATACATACACATTGCTGTAACTATGAACATATAAGCACACTATGTGGGTCATCTTCTGTTCAAACATTGTATATTAGTGCGTGTACTGACTAGGAATCAGTGATTGATGCATTTGGAGGGTTGTTGTACCATACAGACATCGGTACCATTGAACTACTGTTAATATGGCCGACTTGTTGTAGTACTGATTGTTGCATGAATAGAAACTGCCAAAACAAAAGATTGACCATGATATGACATGACAAAACCATAGAGCTGTGATAAACACCCGCTTATGTGTAAGAGCTTGGCATGGGGATTTTAGAATAAAGTACTTTGCTACCAGCTAACTTGGATGCACTGGCTCCATTAATTTCGGGCGAAGGTTTGGAATGCTATGCAAGGTGCTGATGTACTGACCTCAATCCCACTACAAAACCCTGCATATCCTTTCTTTAATACTGCACCATTTTCTGGTCAACGCCTTCCAGCAAACTAAGGTCCTGCTGCACCTGGGCGGGACAGAATGCTATTTAACTAGGACAATTAGTAAGGGCACGAGCATCAACTATTGCAAAGAAAACTTAGCGCACTAGTCATTATCTGCAAACATCAGTGCACTGGTGTGATTTTCCGGCACTGGGGCATCTCATGTATTCTGGGTCCCGGGCACAGCCCAATACTCGCCTGTCTGGTCCTGACCAGGGGTGGACTGGCCCATACGGAACTCTGGAGATTTCCCGGTGGGCCTCTGCACCCTGGGCCTCTTTTTTGTGTTATTTCCATATTTGCTCATAGGAAAAGCATTGGGATTTCTGAAAATGTGTCATATGGGGGCCTCTTTGAACTTTATTTCCAGGGCCTCTTTTGGTCCCCAGTAATTATTTCCAGGGCCTCTTTTAGTTCCCAGTCCACCCCTGGTCCCGACAGAGGAGTCCTGGGCTGTGGAAACTGGAAGCCTTGTCGACACGTCTGTGGGGATGGTGCCCAGTTCGTTCTCTGTGGTCGCAGGCCAGTCTCAAAGCATCCCTCTAGTCCAGTCCACATGGCGGATGGCGTGCTCTTCCGCAGACTGAAACGTCAGCCTACTCTGCAAGGGCGTCTGCCGAGAACATCTCCTTCGCGCCTCTTGCCCGCCCCCTTACAGGGGAATTACTGGTCTAGTACAGAAATTAGATTTTTTTTTTTCTGTCGTGCTTCTTCTGCTCCTGTCTTCTCAGCAGACGCCGGGGAGCCCCAGATGAACGGAGCCGCTAAGTGCATCCAAGCGTTGATGTGATGGCGGAGCGAGTCTCCGGCCCCATGCTGCCTTTTAATGACAGTTCCACTTCAAAGGCTTGGCAGGTATGGAACAGGGAGTGTTTAGAAGTGAAGCACTCGAGCCTCCCTCTTGGAGACTGGCGCTGGATGGAAAAGGCCTGCATCTCAATTATTCCAGCCTCCCAGGAAGAGGGAAGCACGCAGAGGGCCTTGGGAGAGAATGGCAATTAAAGTTCACTAAAGGAGAAGGAATCGGTTCAACTGATTTCGCTCCTAAACGATCAGTACTTTGGCCGTGTGCTGCTTACAGTTCCCAATCAGGCACTGCGGGGTAATAGCAGCATCGATAAGGTAACCCATACAAATATGCATTAATGCTTGTCTTATTCAGGATCTCATCTGAAGATCTTACAAAAACTCTACAAAATAGGAAATAATGCATACGAATTGAATTAGAAAATAGGTGTCATGTACGTTCTTATAAAGTTCTTAGTATTATTCACAAAATCACACTGTGTTCACAAGTTCTTATAAATCACTTACAGGAATCTTACAAAACATTTTTGTGTGGGAAGAGGCCCCACATGGGAACTCGGTCGACTCATGTTCTCTGTTCCCTCTTGTCATGATTTTCATAGAAACACCCAACTTGGAAGCCCCCATCTTGACCTGTGAGAAGGAACACACTCCACACACCCATTTAACCTTTGAAAGGGTGGCCCAGGAGCAGTATATGGAGGTGAACTGGTGGGTCTTTAATTAAACATGACTGCTACTAAGGAAGTGGAAGGGATTTCCAGAGACATAGGGGGGCAAACCCCTACCATGGCCCCTTGCATAATAAAAACAACATGCATAAATCCCCATAACCTGCTTATCCCCAATGATAAGAGCCAGAGACGTTCTGAAAGTCCACACCCCACCAATATCCCTCTGAGTTGACTTGGACTTGACCAGGAAACGGGGAGGCGAAATTTGCATGAGTAAATGGGCTACACCCTGAAGGTAAACAATGATGCCAGTACATTCAATGTGGTATGCTGTGCCATAATGGCATGCAGGGTTATGATATTGGCATTTTAAACAGACGACACCAGTTAGACAAGATCCTTACATGGCACATATGTATTCATATCAACAGATATAAACAGTACATCAATCAAGGAAGTAATTCCTTATCGCTGTGGCCTGGAAACAACACATCCCATGGTAAATATCTAATTAAAGTCAGCAAAACACATTTGGAACACAGTTGTACACAGTGGTCTCCAAGGGTGAGATAATATTGAATTACTTGCCTATTTTGAATTGAGAATTTCTAGTCAGGGGTCACCCTGCATGCAAAAATGTTTAGAAATGCATATTGAATTGATTCAGGAATTGTTTAAGATGAGAGAGAGAGAGATGGGATGAGAGGGTGCTTTCATCCAAGAGATCCTTGTGTGTGTATTTGCCCATTGCACAAAGGATTGATGATGTTCAACATTATTCAGCAAACATTGCCCTTCCATGAATTCCAAAGAGAGGACACAGTCTTTGTTTAAATATGGGTGTAATGACCCAGATTGGTCCACGCCCATAACTATGAACGGGCTTGGACATGATAGGGGACAGTGTTATGTTTTTAGTTACTCAGTGTTTAGAAGTCATGATACATGTTTAAAGTATGGAGGATATTGTAAAGAATGATTGTGAAAACTTTGTCCTTTTACTTTTTTTTTGTTCTTTTTCTTTTTTTGTTTTACTATTTCCTACTGGTTGGTACAAGTGGCTTCTACAGTAACACATGTGACCCGTACAAGTATGGAATCTTGCTAATGGGAAGAAATTGTACATTGAACATTGGATGATATTCACTGCATATCAAGCTGAATTAAGTCAACAAGAACAGCTCTGTCGTTTTCTTTAGAGACATATGTCCTGACGAGGTGCACTAGAAGGGAATGGTATAAGTCTGTCTAGTTGCCCGAAACTCGAGTAGACACCACAGAGCCCACTCTTTTTCAAAGTTGGGCCTAACTTGGGTTTATTAAAAAATGTGGGTTTTGACATATGTTGGTAAGCAAGCACTTTTTTGAACATTTACCTATGTTTTGAATTTTTAGAAAAGTAATATTGTGAACTATGTATTTCTAGCAGATAAAGGAACTAGCCCTAGCAGATGGGAGTTCTGATTACAGAACAGAATCATTTAAACTGCGACCTTTTGCACAAGTACGATTGGTTATTTGTATGAATGTGGATGTGAGAAATGATGTGTCAGATGTGATCACTGGTTTGATATGATGTGTATTGTCCTAGATATGATACGTTTTTCTAGATTGGGTTTTTAATTTATGTTATGTCAAATGTGTATACATGTGTTTCCTAGTAAATGTTTTTCTATGATGAAATTTGATTAATGAATAAAATAAATGAACTTTAACACATGCACTGTCTCCTGTCTAGAATATATGCCCTTTGAGTAGGGCCACCCAGTTGGAAGGGACTGTGTTGTGTGTTTCACACATTAATTGTATCACTAATGAACAGAGGGCTTGCACTTATCTATGGATAATTGCAGTTTTGTTTGGCCCTTGCATAAGAACAACATGCATAAATCCCCATAACCTGCTTATCCCCAAAGATAAGAGCCAGAGACGTTCTGAAAGACCACACCCCATCCAATGGCTGCCCACCTAAAAATCTTCACACACAATTCAAAGCCAACTCACAACCATATTACACACACCACTCGCACCCCACAATGGCTGTTCGTTCCCTTACCAAACAGAATCTGGCAACCTTGCGCATTTAAAAACAGCTGTGCACATACCAGGTTCAGGCTGGCCGGAATGACAGTTCGCTGCAGCGCAACTACCCAGCCCTGGCAAAGCTAAAATGCCACCCTAACCTGTCCTCAAACGTAGCAACCCTGCAACGCCCTGGCCGCCGTCCAAACCTTAAATGCACACTGCCCATAAAACAGGACATAAACCGTCTTCCTCATGGTACTATATAACAGCAGCGTAGCAAATAAGCAACCGAAACTCGCAGTCGCTAACAACCCACCTACTGACATTTAGGGTTTTTACAATCAGCACACTATATAGCGTCCCCCGGGACCCCCACCCCCCACCACTGTGGCCCATCCTCCACCAGGCCCCCACTCATGTGGAACTCATGTCTCCCAGCACTCCCACCCCCAGCACTGTGGGCCACCCTCCACCAGGCCCCCACTCATGTCTCCCAGCACCCCCACCCCCAGCACTGTGGGGCACCCTCCACCAGGCCCCCACTCATGTCCAACTCATGTCTCCCAGCACCCCCACCGCCCAGCACTGTGGGCCACCCTCCACCAGGCCCCGACTCATGTCTCCCAGCACCCCCACCCCCCAGCACTGTGGGGCACCCTCCACCAGGCCCCCACTCATGTCCAACTCATGTCTCCCAGCACCACCACCCCCCAGCACTGTGGGCCACCCTCCACCAGGCCCATACTCATGTCTCCCAGCACCCCCACTCCCCAGCACTGTGGGGCACCCTCCACCAGGCCCCCACTCATGTCCAACTCATGTCTCCCAGCACCCCCAGCCCCCAGCACTGTGGGCCACCCTCCACCAGGCCCCCACTCATGTCTCCCAGCACCCCCACCCCCCAGCACTGTGGGGCACCCTCCACCAGGCCCCCACTTATGTCTCCCAGCACCACCACCCCCCTGCATCCAGGGGCACCCTCCACCAGGCTCCCACTCCTGTCTCCCTGCACCCCCACCCCTTGCATCCAGGGGCACCCTCCACCAGGCCACCACTCATGTCCCCCTGCACCACCACCCCCCAGCACTGTAGGGCACCCTCCACCAGGCCCCCACTCCTGTCCCCCTGCACCCCCAACCCCCTGCATCCAGGGGCACCCTGCACCAGGCCCCCACTCCTGTCCCCCTGCACCCCCACCCCCTGCATCCATGGGCACCCTCCACCAGGCCCCCGCTCATGTCCCCCTGCACCCCCACCCCCCTGCATCCAGGGGCACCCTCCACCAGGCCCCCACTCCTGTCTCCCTGCACCCCCACCCCCCAGCCGTGCGATTTGCCTGTGTACGTGTATTCCAGGGGTGCGCGGGTAGTCTCACACGCGATTCCATCAGGGTACGTGTATTATGGGTCCGTGTGAACTTCCACATGCGATATCAGCAGGGTACATGTATTCCAGGGGTGCGCGGGTCGTCTCACACGCAATTCCATCAGGGTACGTGTATTATGGGTCCGCGTGAACTTCCACACGCGATACCAGCAGGGTAAGTGTACTCCGGGTGCGCGGAAAATTCCACACGTGAATCCAGCTGCCTACGTGTATTTCAGGGGTGCCGGGGAGTCCCACACGTGAATTGGCCGTGTGGGTCCTCCCAGCTGTTCCCTCTACACCCTCCATGGCCCCTGCAGGCGGCCCACACCACAGGGGACTACCCTGCACCCCTGCACATGTCCCACAGGCAGCCCATCCACCATGGCCATGCCCCACAGCCAACCCACATGTCACCTTGGACTACTGCCCACCAACGCATGTCTCCCAGCACCCCCACCCCCAGCATTGTAGGGCACCCTCCACCAGGCCACCACTCCTGTCCCCCTGCACCCCCACCCCCTGCATCCAGGGGCACCCTCCACCAGGCCCCCACTCATGTCCCCCTGCACCCACCCCCAGCACAGTAGGGCACCCTCCACCAGGCCACCACTCCTGTCTCCCTGCACCCCCACCCCCCTGCATCCAGGGGCACCTTCCACCAGGCCCCCACTCATGTCCCCCTGCACCGCCACCCCCCAGCACTGTAGGGCACCCTCCACCAGGCCCCACTCCTGTCCCCCTGCACCCCCACCCCCCTGTATCCAGGGGCACCCTCCACCAGGCCCCCACTCCTGTCCCCCTGCACCCCCACCCCCCAGCACTGTAGGGCACCCTCCAACAGGCCCCCTCTCCTGTCTCCCTGCACCCCCACCCGCCAGCACTGTGGGGCACCCTCCACCAGGCCCCCACTCATGTCCCCCTGCACCCCCACCAGTCAGGGGCACCTGCCAGTAGGCCCCAACACATGTCCCCCAGCCAACATGTCATCACAATCTAGATCCCTGCTGGACGTCCGACTCACGACTGTGGCAGGGATGCCTCCTCCACCAGCCTGGCCGCACAGTCAGAGGCAGCTCCACAGGGCACCCAGGTGACTAATGGGTGGGAAGATGGCACGGAGGACGATTGGCGCATAGGGGGTTCAGTTGAGGAGGGGGTCTGAGCAAGCCCCATCAAACGGAGGAATCCGGCCTGGGTGACCTGTCCCAGTAGGCCGACGCGGTCAACGAGCCATTCGAGATGACGTGCAGTCTCCTCACGAAAAGACTGCAGGTCACCTCGCATGGCCCGTTGACGCAACGCCACACCAGTCAGGACAGGCTCAATCCGGACCCGGATAGCCACGTCCGCAGGCAGAGAAAGGCCAGTTGTTGTGAGCTCATCCCCTGCCTGAAAACGGGTCTGGACGTAGGCATCCCTGCTGGTGCAAGATGATGCAGTGACAGGATCAGGGACAGGATTGCACATAGGCACCTCCGCGGCGGCCTGTGCTGCCTACTGTCTCTGGTCCTGCATTGCACCACTAGCAGCAGTGGAATCCCCACCTCCAGACCCCGTCTCTGTTGCTTGCACGGCCTCCTCCTCCACCAAACCCCCCACCAACCTGGATGACTCCGTGCCATCTTCTCCCGTTGGGCCCTGTGGGGTCCCAGCTGCCCCTTCTGCTGCTGAGGAGTCCAACTCCGACCTCTGCCTCTTGGACCTCCCCCCGGCAGCTGCGGCCTGGGACGCGGCACCGGACTCCTCACTCCCTGACGAGATCACTACCTGGGAGGGGAGCCGGGCCTTGCGTCTCCGGCTGGCGGTGCGATCCCCGCTGCTGTGCTCCACAGCACCTTCTCCGCCCTCTTCATCAGTTGACGCTGCAGACAGGGAGAAATAAAACACAGGCATCAGGGCACTGTACAATGGACACATACACACATGACAGTTGTTCATGAGTGGCATTGGCAAACCTCAGACATGGCATCACAATCGCCAACACACATGTCAATTCAACTTGAAGTAGAAAAAGAAGGTCAGGCGCGCACTCTGGTTCCTGGTTCTGGTTTTAATCCTGATGTAAGTAATAACAGGGTTGTATCCCAACACAGTTCAAAAAATAATAACAGGGCTGAATCCCAGATGCAAATAGTCCCAACAATGTTCAAAAATTACCAGGGTTAAATCCCAACTGCTACAGTTCCAAAGCACAATAATTAGTTCTACTCCTCCAAGTACTTTCAAGTCTCAAACTCTCATCAGGGAGGCTGTGTTAGCTGTGTTCCTTTTCAGGTGTTGCTAATTACTTTTTTCAATTTCATTCAATTTCAGTCTCAAAGGATTCTGGTTATTGTAGTGATGGCACAAGTGTTTCATTCAGGAGACCAGGAACCAACTCCCCTCCAAACACAAATCTTACCCACAATTGGGGGAGGGGAGAAAACCATGAATATGGCTCTCCAAAGTGGGGGCATAATAGCCCCGGTGCTGCTGCCTCTGGAGCCCGGGTCTCCTGTAACATTAAGTAGAAAAAGAAGGTCAGGCGCGCACTCTGGTTCCAAGTAATTTAATCCTGATGTAAGTAATAACAGGGTTGAACCCATTGTTGGGACTATTTGCTTCTGGGATTCAGCCCTGTTATTATTTTTTGAACTGTGTTGGGATTCAACCCTGTTATTACTTACATCAGGATTAAATGACTTGGAACCAGAGTGCGCGCCTGACCTTCTTTTTCTACGTCATTTCAACTTGCACACATGAGCCATACCACAGCCATATCGCAACTACCAGCACCATCCATACACATACAACAGCGTGAGCAGGCAAAGGTGAGCCAGACATCACATGCAACACAGGGAGTGCACTACACATGTACACACACCACCACACTTGCATGCATGTGTACACCTCTGCCAACTGTCACAGTGTTCAGATCGGCATCCATGTCACATCTGCCAATCAGGCTTCCACATCCCGCTGTCACATGCATCCATGTTGCATCACTGTTGCACCCTTGTCAAATACACACACATGCACATGTACACAGTGCTGATACATGCAGCTGAAAACAACATCCATGTGTGACATCACAAACATGCCTACTTACATACACATTCATCCAAACATGTGTGCCCACACAACTGCATTTGGCATGCAAGCCTGCACACACAAGCACCATCCATGTCTCATACATGACAGCCCTCACATGTGTTAGCCTCACGGCCCTGTACACCCCCACCCATACTTGGCCCCATACAAACACATGTGCAACCTGCACACTACTGGCACATCACCACACGCACAGCTTACAATCATGATGCATGTACACTTACCGCTCGACTCCAGACGGGTCTGCCTCTGAAGGACCTGGACGTGGAGCGCTGGGGATATGCATTCCAGGACCCTCATCTGACAAGTGGCCCCGGCGCCCCTTAGCATCCGCTGCCTTCAAGAGGCGCCGGGCCTTGTTGAGGGTCCTGGACCTGAAGTCCTCCCAGCGCTTCTTGACATGATGGAATAGTCAGACTGCCACCCCCTCAGCGTTGATGGCAGTCACGATGTCCGTCCAGATCCGAGTCCGTCCTTCCTTGTCGGCGCGCAAACTTCCGAAGAGGGCATCATACTGCCCCAGGACTTGCTCCACCAGGACACCAACTTCGGTGGCAGTGAAGCTGGTGCCCCTCTGCCTCTCTGGCCGGGGGTTGTCAGTGGTGCCAGATGTTGCAGTGCCCGACATGACAACCCCAGAGGCAGGAGTGGGTGGGCAACTGGGTCCTGGGGCTGGGCTGTGGGGCAATGGAATCCCAGTCGGGAGTCTTCGGTTCCAGCAGGGGTGGTCTCAGCAACAGCACACCTGGCTGATGTGCAGGCAGCAAATGGCAGGGCACGTGGGCAGCAGGCAATCAGGCAGCAGCAGATAGCAGGTGGGAGCATGCTCGGGCCTCTGGGGGGCAGTAATTCGGCCTTCTGGGCAGGAGCGTGGTCTTCCGTGTGCTTACGCATGGCCAGCTTGATACGGAGTGATTTGGCACGTGAAAATCAAGCACGTCTGCGTGTAATTCGAGGAAAGGGCCTCGCACACGTACGCGAATTCATTGGCCCAAAGGCCACCAGCGCGTATGCGCATCTGTGACGAGCGTGCGCAGGCGTTTCCCTGTACACAGGTGCATGTTACACGTCCAATGACTGCACGTCAGAGTGTCAGCTCGTGTAATTGGAGGATAGGGCCTTAGCGCGTACATGCGGAAGTGACGCTGGACGTGTGGGCTTGTTTAAAAGGTACGTGTAGAACGCCATTTCCTTGTACGTGCTTTTCGTGGAGAGCGAGTGGGTGAAATCTGTACTTCTTGTCGGTTCACACGCTATTTACTTCACGGCGTTCCAAGTTCGTACTCCCCGTTACCTCTGACAGCTTTTTGTCTTCTTGTCTTTTTCCTGGGCCTGTTTCCTCAAACAGCGTTCACTTCTCCTGTTGTCCTGTCTCCTCAGACAGCATACAATTCTTCTTTTGGCGGGGGTGTTGCCAACGCGTATTTTTCACGCGATTTTTCCTGGCAGACGGTGAGTTGCGCACGTATTTGACATCTGTGCTTGCCCCGTGTGTTGCCTACCCCTTCAGAGATCAGTCTAGGCTGCGTGTGACACGGATACATTCATTTTTGTGTTTCTGGGTGCCACAGCGTAGTGCAGGGGTTTTTTTCCACGCACGTGGTCTAGGAGGGGTTGCGTCACATTATCTCCCTTTTTCCGGGTGCCTGTGCGTTGCGTGACCCGTCATCTTCCCCCAGGGGTCACATACAGCCTTGCTAGAGCACTAGGGTACGAATTCCATCTAGTACCCTACCCCTTTGACCCCCAATCGCCCAGGACAATAGTTTACTGCAACTCCCATACTCACAACAACATCATTGCCATGGTTGGGAGGCGAGCACGCGGTAAGGGTGGCAAAGGTGGGCGAGCCACAAAAGGTGGCCATGGTGGATACGGTAGAGGACGTGGCCAGGACTTGCAGGGTGCCCCTAGCCCCCCCATGTGTGGGTGACCAGTCAGGGACACCCATGCCCCCCCCTGGTTGAGGGTAATGTGGCTGACACCATCCCTGCTCAGCCCTTGTTGGACCAGCCCATTGTGGCACCAGACCTGGCACTGGGTGACTCCATGGCTGACTTCCAGGTCAGCAGGTCTAGGCCAAGTGTGGCGGTGCACGTTGGTGTCACCAGCCCACGTGGATCAGGGGCAGCTATGTCATCTGCTGCCCCGAGTAGGCAGGGTGGGGAGGCTGCAGGGGCAGCTGCGGCTCCATCCACCCCAGCTCTGAGTGTCCCAGCCAGGACAGTGTTGGTCCTAGTCCATCCTGCTGACGTTGCCCCTGACTACATCACACTTCAGCTAATGCCAGCACCAAGTCCCATGGTGAGTGTTCATTCCCACACTCCTAGTCCACAGTCCACCGGGGCTCTTGCCCCTAGTGTCCAGAGCGGCGTAGGAAACTCAGTATCACCACCACCTTCCAAGCGGAAGAGGAAGAGTGCTCGTCCAGTAAAGGCTGATGCCCCAGACTCAGCTACATAGTCCGGCCCACCAAGGAAGCCCAGCTTCAATCAGGTCGAACTTGATGCACTTGTGGAGTATGTGTCCGCACATGACAGCGAAATGGTGATTACTGCAGGATGCAAGACCACACCTGCACAACATCAGGCACACTGGCAGACCATTGCGGAACTCATAAGTGCCCTTGGATTCGTGAGGCGCACAGCTAATGATTGCTACATGCGCTGGAATGATCTTAAGCGCAGGGCAAAGAAAAAGCTGGCCTCAAGTAATGCCGGAACTCTAGTGACTGGAGGTGGGTCCCCGGCAGAGGACATCGAACTCACTCCACATGAGTATGTTGCTGGGACCTACATCACGGAGGAACAGATCCAAGGCGTGGGAGACCTGCCAGATTATGAGGCATTGTCCGGTGAGGGCACATGCATGTGTGTGTCATCCATGTGCATGGTGTGTGTGTGAGTGCTTCTGATTCAGTGCCAGGTGAGGGGGTGTGTGCCTGAGTGGTTTGGGTCCCCCATGTGCTTCATCCAATACATTCTGCGCACCAGGATTTGGGTGTTGCAGTATCCCTTCTGGCAACAGTAGACATTCAGCCCAACCTCACGCCAGTTGCCCTGAATTGTCATCTTGCCACAACATAGTTGCATGTTATTCTGTGTTCATTCAGGCTGATTGTCTGCATTCCACCACTTTCACTAGGCATTTCTCATTCCTTATTGTCACATGTGTGACATGGCTAGGGTACATGCCATCTGTGTGATGGCATGTGTCATGTATGTGTATTGGACATGCCAATCACAGGCCAATGTGTGATGGCACTGCTAGGCAGCATACAGCAAATTTGTTGGTCTTCCATATTGGTGTCATCAATGTGTGCCATTTGCCTCCCCTTCATACGCAGTGACAGTGCATGCATGGGAGGGTTATAGTCATGTACTGTTTCTGTTGCTTCTCAGCCCTAATTGCGTTCCATGTTGCTAATGCCTGTTCCCATTTCTTTTCTTTCATGTCTTTGCAGGGGATGACGCACTTGATACTGCTGGGGTTGTGGAGATGGTGCAGACCCAGGAGGGGTCTCAGGGCCGACCGGGCACCAGTGAGGGACGTGGTGGGGTGGTGGGTGAGAACCCACACTTGCTTCAGGCCGTCATCTCAAGGGGTGTCTCTGGGTGCACCTCCCCCGAGCTCTATTCAGGTGTCGATTCGGATGATGAGACCTATGTGCCGTCGCAGGTAAGTGTTTCTGGGAGGGATTCTGTACTGTCCAACCCACCTGCACCAGGGGTAGAACCCTCAATGGGGATGTCAGTGTTGGTAGGTCCGCCTTTGGTGTTTACGGATGCAGGGTCACACTCCGCTACATCTGATCCTGTTCCTGGGCCAGCAGATCCGAGGGGGAATGCAGTCCTGCAGCCTCAGGCAGTGCCGGCACAGCAAGGGCAAGTTCCCCTTGCCCCAGACAGGTGTGGTGCCCGCCGGCCGTACGCCACCTGGCAATATCGCAAGGGAGCAATCCATATACGGTATGGCAAACCAACAGGCAGCATCAACTGACACTTCCATTGTCTCCCAAGAAAGGCTAATTGAACAACTACAGCAGGCAACAGACTCCATTAGCCAGTCACACAGGGAGGACATGTTGGTGTCCAACAGGTACAGGCGGGCGGCACTGGAGACTCTGCGGGAAGCCATTTCTATTGAGTCCCAGGGCCACAGGGAAGCCCTGAGGGTGGAACTCCGTCAGCTCAGGGCAACTCTGGTTGAGCTTGGGGCTTCAGCTAACACGAGGACAGAACAGCAGCTGGAGCGGCTCACACGTACGCTCTCAGCTGAAATGCCGGCAACTAGGGCGGAGGTCCGGGCATCCCGAGAGTTGTTGCATGGGGACCTACGCACAATTATCCTCCAGAACCAGACCTTCCACACCTGCATGCTTGCTGCCATGGAGGACCAGACTAGGGCTTTGCGTGGGCTGCCTCCCATAGTGCCACCACCTCCTGATGCAGCTGCAGAGGGTGAGGAGAGCGACAGCAGCGATTCTCCCACAATAGGGTAGCCGTGCAGGCCATGAGCCCATGGAGGTGTTTTTTTTTCCGCAAGATCCACACAGGTGGTTTTTGGTGTGCACCCTGTCCTCGGACCTCCTGGATGGCCTCCCCCACCCCCCCCCCCCCCCCGGGCCCATTCATTTTTGATTTTTTTTTTTGATTTTTGAATCTTGATTTTTTTGACAGTGTGTTGCCTTGTGTGGCTCCCGTGGGCATACACTGTATTGTGGCTGGGCACATGCAGGCTTGTCCTGAATTTGGGTCAGATGCTTGGGTTTGTGCGACACACAGCCCTCCTGCTTCCCGTTTCCATGGGCTTGCAAAGGGTGTGCCCAGGTGACATTGACTTACACGGTGACGTTGGACTCCCATATGATGTGTGGGCAGTCTGTAGTCAATACTGTGTATACATTCCTAGTGCATATTGTGGTTGTATTGTACACTGCATGGTGTATTGATATGTGCCTCTGCATCCATCTCATCCTCCTAATTTGCAGGTCCATTTTTCATGTCTTCACCAGGCGGTCTACCTTGGAACTGGAGTCCATGTTGTAAGCGGTGCACCTATACTCTTGCGTGGCGCTAACACTGTATAGTTGGAAGTGTTCGAAGTGCTGGCATTATCAGGTAGTGAGGCTACCAATTTTTTAAGTACGTACTGGTTGGAGGTTGTGTAGGTGATTAGTATTATTGGTAAGTATTTGGTAATGTGTGTAGTTGGTCCTGCATTACTGTGAGCATTTCATGTGTGGCCAGTTTCCATTAGGGACACTGTAGTTGGTGACACTTGGGGCATGTTGTGGGGATTAATTTGTCTGCTCTCACATTGCATGACATGCCATGGTGTGTTGTGTGGCCGTGCCGGGGAGGGGTTGTGTGACATGGCACTGTTCTCATGTTGTATTTTGCAAGTGGGTATTCATTTTTGCTGCATGGAAGTGTGTCTTTTGACGACACTGCATTGGTGGTGTTTGTGTAGGTAGGGATGCACACATTGTGACACTTCCAGATGAACAATCTCAGGCTGATATGGTTCTGACAGTTGACTGTCCCTTGATCCATCAGAATTGTCAGATTGAGTCATCATTGATTGTCAGATGGTATGTGCCAGGGCTGTGTGCACTCCACAGAGGTGTGCTTTCTATGTGAAGTAATTAACCACAAGCTGCGTACGGGCTGCCTCACCCCGTGCCCTTTCCCCTTCCATGCGCAGCGGGCGTGCATGTGGCTGGGGATGTGGGGGCACCACCATGTCTACAGCCAGGCCCCGGCATGTTGCAACATTGTGCAGGACACATGCTGCCACTATGATCCTGCACACTACTGGGGGACTGTATAATAGCTGCCCACCAGAACGGTCAAGGGAGCGAAAGCATGACTTGACGGAAAGGAATCCCGCCCGCGGTTGGCGAGTGTCCAGACGTGGTCCAGACGAGGGGAGGTGGCGAGCCGCTTGGAGGGGTGCACGCAGTCGAGCGGCCCTGCATCAAGAACACTTGGTGAGTATGCCACGCACAACAAGCAATGTGAAATTGTGAGGGAGGGGGGAGGAATTGAATGAGGGAGGCGGGAGGTGTTGCACAGGTGCGCGGCGAAGTTTTGACAAATTAGTGTTGGCAATGAATGAATGGTAGCCGGACAAGTGCGAGAGCAGTCCGCTACGCTACGGGAGAGAAGGGGGTGGAGCACGAAAACATCACGTGCGGCCGCTCGGAGACACTGATTGGCCTAGGTCGCGACCACGTGTAAGGGTGTGTGTGCGTGCGCGGTTTCCTACGATTTGGTGATTATTGATCAATGAGTAGATGAGGATCCCTATTGATCGAGCAGGAAACTTGATAGATAGATGACGTTTCCCTGTAGGCGGTAGCTAGCTGGTTGCCCAATACGGAAGATAATTGGCTGGTTAAGCCCTCCTGTCGAGGGGCTTATCACACGCGAGGCGACGCAGCGTGCGCAGTCCGATTATATTGTTGATTACCTTGTTCCACGCGTGACAGGAAGACAGCTGTGGGGTTAACGGGGGTGGATTGCAAATATAGTTTGAACTTTTGAAGAACTTACCAGTAGTTTGAAGAAATCGGTGACGTCACCAGTAGGGTTTTCATAGGATATCTCGAGCACAAGGCATCTTTATTTTTGAAAGTGGAGGGGAAGAGAGTTGTGGTAGGGGAGTGGAAACGAAGGTAAACGGTAGTGAATTGACCGGGGGGAAGGCGGAAACGGGGACGTGGCTGCGCACGAAGAACGCCGGCCACGGCAAGTGTAAAGGAGGGAGGAGGAGCAAGTGGGAGTGGGGCGGCTGTATAAGAACGTAATAAGGGGCATGCAGCCGCAGGGGGCTACGTGCGCCTCGGCCGCAGGGGGCCGTAAAGGTGGAAAAGAAAGAAAAGAATATACAAACGTGAATGCTATATTTTACGTTATTGGATTATCACAAGTCCCCAAAATTTACGGGGCCAGGTAAGAGGCTGTACATTATAAACTGTCAGTAAGATAACGGCTACCAAATAGGGGAAGGACAACAAGTAAAGAGCTACCATGTGATACGGGGCAACACCCTCACTACCCCGTTACAACACATATGTAAAACATTATCGCCCCATAGGGAGAAACTGATCAAGTATAGCATTGAATGGACACAGGGGACGGACAACAAAATGACGACACCATGGCCACCTAATGGTAGTTTCGATCCGTATACCCAACATTCGCTACTGACCTATCTGCATAACACATACAAGGGGAAGAAGTTGACACACCACGTGGAGGTGTTTAACTTATGGAGAATGTTCCAAGGGTCCCGACCAGGACCAAACGGAATGTTTATTATGGGTGGAACAACGGAGGAAGAGAAGATTAAAGAGGGAGGAGAGAATGGGGAAAAGGAGAGTGAAAGCTCACAGAACACGGGGAATGGAGAAGAGGGAGAGAAGAGTAACAACATAAAAGAAAAGGAAATAAAAAAGGAACAGAGCGACGATATACCCCTAGCGAAGGTAGTCAAAAAGGAGGAAGGGGGGTTATATCCTTTAACAGAACTACGAGACATGGTTCAATTAAGGGCAGCTGAGGGGTACTCGAACCCGGCATACAGCCCGCCACCATATACAGCCACAGGTAGCCACACAGAAAGGGAGCAGAGTAACACGATGGGATCAGCTCGCGCAAAAATACCCGCAGGGGAAGGGGGGATTGACAAAGAGCAAATAGCAGGAATAGGACAGGATGACTGGGTAGCTGTGCAGGTATTATTAAAATTACGAGGTTCATTAACAGAAGAAGAGGAAGAGGTGGTAAGGAAAATGGACGAGGAAAACATTAGAAAGAGCGAAAAGAAAAGAGAAGAGGGGAAAAGAAAGGGGGAGGAGCTGTTACGACAAAAGGAAGAGATTTTGGAAGAACGATTAGCAGAATTAAGGGATGAGCAGAATACACTGATCAAGCAGCTCGAGAGAGAGGAAAGAGAGAGAGCACGGGAAAGGAAAGAAAGCAAGGATGAGTTGGACAGAATGAGGGAACGAACTGAGGAGGAAAAGAGAGA
The DNA here is from genome assembly GCF_040938575.1 of Ambystoma mexicanum. Lineage (NCBI taxonomy): Eukaryota > Metazoa > Chordata > Amphibia > Caudata > Ambystomatidae > Ambystoma > Ambystoma mexicanum. Next base: position 328,722,149 of record NC_090934.1, on the reverse strand, counting down.
AGCAGAAAGGGTGAAGGCAGTAGCAGAAAGGGTATCGAGAGCAGCACTGCGTGAAAAGAAAAGGAAAGAAGAAGAGAAAGAAAAGGAAGTGGAAATATGGAGAAGGGGATTACTATCAGAAACGACAAGGAAATATGAAGAAAGAAGGATGATAGAAGGTATATTAGAGCAGGAAAGAGCGAAATGGGAAAAGAAGAAAGAAGAAGAAAGGATAATGGAAAAGATGAGTATTGAAGTAATGGAAGAATTGAAAAGGAAAAGAGAGGAAATTGATAGAGAAATAGCGGAGAAAAATGAAGGGGAAAGAGAAGAACGGGGAGGGGGAGTGAAGTAAGGAGGTATGTATACGGAGACACAGAAGTAGCAACAACCTCAGCACAAAGGGGAGCAATTGGCAATGAAGACAAGGGAGGAACCGATCTAATAGACTTAAGAACAGTGACGATTAAGGGGAAAAAGATAGATTTGGGGTTGCCATTAATGGAGGACTTTTGCAGTGAGGAAGAAGAAGGGATAGAGAAGGAAGGGAGAAAGAGTGAGAGGGAAAGCTTAGATAAATTATACATCACCCGGACAAACGGAGAATCACCATGGATCTGCAGGAGAAAGGAAGAACTGGAGGGAAGTGAGGAGGAAGAGCAAGGATTAGCGGAAAGGCAGACACGTGCAACTACACCGTCACCATCCCGTCCCACATGCTCCACTACCTCACGTTCATTACGTGCAACATGCCCATCTAAGCTCGCGCCCTTCCCACACGAACTAACACCCTATGCAGTCAGGCTTAGAGACCTCCCTGGACGCAGGCAGGAAGTACGAATACACATGCCCACATTAAATAAAGGAAATGGCAAAAGAAAGGGAAGAGATGGAGGAGAAACAGTTACGAGCAGGGGAAGTATGGACTCCATTGACGATGTAGAAGACAGGGAAGAAGAGGAGGGGTGTACGGATTCGATTGTGTGGGACCCAAAGGGCCAACAAGGACACAACCTAATGCCACTTCTGGAAAAGGGAGGGGTTAGACCACAATACGTCCCCTGGAAGCATGCAGACAAGGAAAATATAAAGTGCAGGCTCCCATCATTAAGTGGAGGTGCGGGAAAATGGATATATGAAATGGAAAAACACACTGCAGAACAGAAATTGGCAGTGGGGGATGTAAAGGGCCTTCTAATATCAATATTAGGGGATGCAGCAGATGACATCTGGAAGAGAGCAGGCTTCCCCGGGGTAACAATAACAAACACATCACACGATGGGGCACCATTCGCAAACTGCAGACATGCTTTATGGCAGGCACTGAGGGTACAGTACCCGGACACATCAGACATAGGAGCTATTACCTCACGCAAGATGCGTGAGAACGAAGATCCTGTTGATTATATCCAGGAAATTCAAGAGAAGTGGCGTATGGAAACTAGAGAACAATGGGACAAGACACCAGCAATATTCTATCATATACTAGTACAAGGGCTCCCAGAAGCAGTCCAGAAACAACTGAAGAAAGTAGTGGGGATGGAAGCAAAAGCATGGCCAGAAATACAACTGACAATAGTGCATCATTGTAGGACATGGCAAGAAAAAATGAAACAAAAGGAAGACGATAGGAAAACAAAAGAGGCTAAATTAGTACAGAAAAAACGTACTAAATATACAATGGAAGGCGCACTAACAACTACACCTGCAACAATGACTCAAAACACCGCACAAGTAGTAGCTGCACAAGATCCCTCCCAAATACAATCATCACAGACTGTAACACAACAGCTGCCGCCACTCCAACCATACACGACTAACATGGGAGGAGGATACTCAACGCCAGGAGCTGGGTATTATAATTACAACAGGGGAAGGGGAGGAATAATGAGGGGGAGAGGATACGGATATAGCACACAACAGCAGGGGGGAGGATTTCGAAATTTCTACCCCACCGTGCAACCAGTATACCAGGACAACCCAGGAAGCTTTCCATGGCAGAACAGGGAACCACCGGTGTGTTGGATTTGTGGATTAGTAGGGCACATGTCACGCACGTGTAGAGTGAGACCAGGCACACCATCATGGAGTGAACAGGGACAACAAGGGCCCACACAGGAACAGCAGGGCATCCAGCAACAGCAGATATTGCAACGGGGAAATGGGCAGCAACAACCAGTAACACAACAACAGCCACAGACATATTCGCTGCCACAACAACAGGTAGCAATGACACAACAACCCCAAGTACAGCAAGCACAGCAACCTGCCCAAATCCAAGACCATAACATAACCTCTACCAATACACAACTACAGCAAACGCAACTGGGAAGGGTGACGGTCCTGGGACATAACCCTTACACAGGAAGTGGTCAATCATTATACCCTCCATAGGACAGCCCACAGACGGCCTTGGTGTGTCCCATCCTGTCGGTAACACCTAATAGTGCGGAGGAACCACGCATAGAGGTAACGATAGGTGACAAAAGATTATCATTCCTTGTTGACACCGGAGCGACCCGGTCTTGCATAAGGGAAGGTAAATTTAAGATGTCAGGTGAAGCCATAAACACCCAAGGATTTTCTGGGGCTAGGGGATTGGTTCCCTTTACTGATAACATTCCCTTATCGATTGGGGATTTTGACATGTCAGTCCCGCTTTTATATTCTAGGGCCTCACCAGTAAACATACTGGGGAGAGACATAATGAGCAGGTTGAATATGACGATCTCCTTCACGGAGGACGGCATAGTTTGCTCCACTCCAGGAATTAACATGCTCACTGCACGACAAATTATGCAAGCATACTGTGGACAGACAGTGATTAGGGCTGAGCCAGTAGATGGTGAACTGTTCCAGTATGGGACATACATGGCATTTGCATGGATGCCAGGAATTGAAGGAAAGATCTGGAGGAGGCCAGCAGCCTATTTGTTTAGACCAGAAACACCAGCCAATGAACCAGAAGGAAAGGTGATTGCAGTGAACATAGAGAGCATTATAGCAACTGCTGATTGCATTGCAGTACACGCCCATGACGGAGAAGGGAGAGCATGGAGGGCAGTGATAGCACTAGCAGAGGGATGTAGACTCACCCAGGTGTCAGATGAGGAGCTCTTCTCAGAAGAAAAGGAAGAAGGTGAAATGGTGTTTATGATGAGTGTAGAAATATGGCTTAGAGTGACGTACAAACAAGTGGCACAGAAAATTGCAATGGCACTTGAAGCACCCACATCCACCCCAGCTCCCTTCTTTGAGGAGGATATGGCAAAGGTACCGACATCATTATGGACTACTAGTCCCTATGACGTGGGGTGTATAAAAAGTATAGGGGGAGTAAGAATAAAATTGAAAAAAGGTGCAATACTCCCCAGAGTGAAACAGTACCCACTATCAAAAGAGGCAGATGAGGGCATATATGAAACAATAACGGCCCTTATAAATAATGGCATATTGGTACCATCAGAATCACCATGTAACACGGCTGTATACCCAGTGCGCAAAGCCAAAGGGGGGTCTTGGCGCTTCATACAGGACCTCAGGCCCTTGAACAACATAGTGGAAGCAGAATACCCCATAGCAGCGAACCCGGCCACAATATTGTGCGGCATTCCAGCAGAGGCATCACGATTTACAGTGATAGACCTAAAAAATGCCTTTTTCTCAATACCCCTGCACCCAGACTCACAAGATCTGACAAGCTTCACGTACAGGAACACAAAGTGGAAACACACCAGATTGCCACAAGGCTACTGCGAGTCACCCTCAATCTTCAACAGGGTAATACAGATGGATTTGGGTAACATTGAAGTGGAAAGCACAGTGTTGCAGTACGTTGATGACATAATAATTTGCAGCACAAGCGAAAGAAGATGTAGAGAGGACTCATTGAAGATGCTGACGGTATTGGCTGAAAAGGGTTACAAAGTAGACAAGGAGAAGTTACAGTACTGTCAGGAACAGGTACTTTACATTGGTCAGCTCATATCTCAATACGGAAGAAAGATTGCACCACAAAGAGCACAGGCTATTTCAAAAACGCAGCCGCCCCACACAGTGAGGGAACTGCAGCAGTTCCTGGGATTGTGCAACTACTGTAGAGCCTGGGTATTTGATTACAGCTCATACATAAGACCCCTACTTGAGGCATTAAAAGAAGCTAACAAAGGGGAGAAAAAGTTGGGGTGGACAATGGAAATGAAAGAGGCTTTTGATGAACTGAAAGATGCAATATCAACTGCTCCGGTGCTGGCCACCCCAGATTATGAACGACAATTTTTTATATTTTCACATTGCGACTCAGCAGTAATGAAAGCAGTGTTGGCTCAAAAAACAAGCATGGGCTACAAACCAGTAGCGTTTTACAGTGGTCACTTGGATCCTGTGATGTTAGGACATTTCCCTTGCGAACAAGGTCTCGCCGCAGCTGCCTTTGCGGTAGAGAAAGCATCAACAATCACAATGGGGTGCTCAACCACACCATTTGTGGAACATGCACTATTTGCAATATTGAACAAGCCTAAGTCCACACTCACCACGCAGAGGGCGTCAGGTTATGAGATCATCCTATCTAGACCAGAACTATCAATTGTTAGATGCAGCACGGTTAACCCTGCAAGGTTTATAGCAGAAGTAATTGAGGAAGGAGATTATGCACACGATTGTACGCAGACTACCGAAATGTACTCGTGTACTAGAAAGGTTGAAGAGAACGCACTAGATGGAGGTGAGCTCTTGTTCATTGATGGGTCCTCAACGATAGACCAAAGTGATGGGATAAGGAGAACTGGGGCAGCAGTGGTAAAAATGACAGAGGAACCGGTGTGTGTGGCGATGAAATGTGTACAATTACCACAGCATTACTCTGCTCAAGCAGCCGAATTGGTTGCACTGATCTTGGCGTTAAAGGAAAGTTTCGACAAACGAGTGACTATATATTGTGACAGCGCATTTGTCACGTCTACTGTCCACTCCGGATTGTCTAAATGGAGGAGAAGAGGGTTTAGGAGAGCTGACGGCACCCCAGTGCAACATGCTCTCTTATTGGCTGAACTAATTGAAGTAATAAATGACCCCCAAGAATTAGCTTTGGTCAAATGTACCGCACACACCAATGGAGAAGATCATATCTCAAAAGGGAATGCAGCAGCTGACGCACATGCGAAGTATGCTGCATATTTTGTGAGATATGGAACCCCCCAGAGTCAGAGAGAGGGAGAGGGAGGGGAATAGCTAAGGAGATGTTGATAAGAGAAGGATACACCCATCTCCCAGCCACACAGATAATGGAGCTACAAGCGGCTGCACCAATGGCAGAAAAAGAAATATGGGTAAAAGAGGATGTACAATGTCACCAACGGACGCACTATGGCGCCAGGGTAACACTGGAAAGATGGTAATGCCATTGGCACTATTGAACACCGCCCTGAGCCAACTCCACCACCCAGCCCACACAGGCAAGGAAGTTATCGCAGCACGAATTAGGGAAGATTGGAGTTAGATTCCCATGTGACGAATTTTATCAGCAATTGTCTCACATGTCAACAGTTCACGGCCGGTCACACGCTGAAGGTGATAAAAGGTACTATACCCCGGCCTGAGGGACCCTTCCTGCACATCCATATTGACTATGTTGATATGATCAACTTATGTCAAGGAAATAGGTATATGATTGTAGTAGTATGCCCATTCTCCAGGTGGATTGAGGCAGGACCCTGCTCACACCCAGATGCATTCAGAGCAGCTAAATTTCTAGTGAGGGAGGTTTTCCCCCAGGTGGAGAGTGTGCGAGGTACTGCGGTCAGATAATGGTCCGCATTTCGCTAATGAAATGTTCCGGCACATCACATCCTTACTGAATATCAAGCATAAATTGCCTGTGCATATCACCCGCAGGCCAACGGTATATGCGAACGCCTGAATGGCCTACTGAAGGAGGCAATTGCAAAGATACAGCAGACAACAAAGAAAAGTTGGCTGTATTGCCTTCCGCTAGCCCTATTTGAGCTAAGGAATAGACCAGGCTCCGATCACCACCTCACCCCTCACGAGGTGGTCACCGGACAACAAATGCGCCTTCCTCTAACGCCTACATCAAGAGCATTCACAGACTATGAAAATACAGCAATTGTTCTTGGTGATGAAATGTACCAATATGTGTCTTCCTTGATTACTAGTGTGGTATTTGTGTCTCAACAGCTCGAGCGCACGCGGGGCGGGTCTAAGAGTGATCAACAAGAAGACGCGGATAAAGAATTGGAAAAGGAAAACTGTGCAAAATTGCTAAAGGTGACCACGTACTACTCCGCAATTTCAACAGAAAGTGGAACAGCCCACGCTTCACTGGCCCCCACCTGGTAGAGGAAGTATCAACGAGAGCAGTAAAGCTACAGGACAAACGTGCCTGGAATCATCTACATGACGTAAAGATCTGCAAACTCCAGACCCGCCCTAGCGTCACCGACAGGGCCATTGGAAGAACAGCAACAGCGTCTCCCACGGAGGAAGAGACTTTTACCACAGCTAACGACCCAAGTGTCCCCCTACCCTACCACCTCCCTGATTCCCCAGAGACAACTATTGGCATAGAGAAGGGTAATTCCCACACCGCCCACCCCATGGTCACACGATCAAAGAGTAAAGTGACTTCCGCCAGTTGAGCCCTAAGCCCCCTGCCTGAATAACCCATCTGAAGGACATTTGAAGGACATTGTTTTGCACATATACACATGTAAACACTTGAATGTTCTCTCTTCTTTTTTTTCTCTCGCACATGCAGGTACCGTGTATTATTGTACTGCCAAGAATATAAATAAATAACAAGGTTCACTGCCCAGGAGTAGATGCTACCCTCAGACGATAACTACCCTGAAGAATTATCACACCAATTTGTCCATCACATAAAAAGGCCAAAGTACCTAAAAAGAAGGAGGGTACGTGTCTACTACACAGCATTTCTCTTGGCCATAGAACAATCAATGCCCCATCTCCACCCTTACTTGCCTGTCCTAAGAGATAGATCACTTAGATTGGCGTGGGAACAGCTCTTCGCCTGGGCACTGAACGACTACCTGATAGGGAGAGCTTGAAAACAACAACTAACACTAATAACGAGCATATTGAGAATTTTCAGGCGGGCAACTTTAACGTCGCAAGAATTAGCTGCCGGACTGCAGCAAGGTAAGAGCAAAAATGCCGGTGAGATTAGCATCTGTAATAAAAATGATAGGGATCTTGATGATCACCGGGTTCTTGGCTGCCTCTGTATGGCAGAACAGTTGTGCTATCAATATTTTGGCTGTTCCCAAATCTAATATACCCCCACCCCCGGCTGCAACAGGTGTTACGTCAGGTGGTACTAGCAAAATCCCACACAAGGGAAATAGAGTTAAACGCAGCACATACTCAGACCGTAAAGGTATTGACAACTACATACAAGATTCAGCACACGTCTCGAATAACATGTGGTACCAACACATGACCCAAATAGGTAAGCAGACAACGGAAGACAGCTGCTATGTCTGCTCATTGATCCCATATGCCATGAGCGCTTCCAGAACTTTTGTTGCCATGGAAATTGATGAAAAAACAGCATGATGTATGATATACTTGACACTGTTCCAAACGAAAGGGAGATTCCAAGGGAACACGGTGCACCTGGTATGGAAAACACGAGACACATACCAGTACGAAAACAATTTCCTCAAGGTTTATTTGAGTTACAACAAGGCCAGTTTACACGCTGAGGCATTCAAATACATAACAAGCGGCCCTGAAAAAGGAGAAACAAAGAAAGTAATATTACAGTACCTACCATGTGATTGGTACGCCACTGAAGTCCCTGGTAAACAAGGATGTTGGGAAAGACCACTGGTAATAATAACAGGGAAGGTGTACCTGGGTGACAAATGGGACATAGGAGTGGCTGGCAGCAACATGGTAACGAGAGAGGATACTAAGAGTATTGCTGAACACAACGACAGATGTTGGATGATTTGGGTCAAATACGTACCCATGCTAACATGGTTAGAGAAGGATGAAGACCCAATAACAATACTGCCGCTGACTGCGCCTAAGGTATGCTACCAACATAAAGGAGAAGTGGACGTGGGATACAACACCAACTGTGCAAGTGTGACGGAGTTACCTGAGGGGGGAGCAGGAACAGCAGTGGTAATGGACCATTACTGGGCCTGCGGAAACAAGGCATACCACACACTGCCCCCTCTGTGGAATGGTATATGCACAATGGTACACGTCAATGTACCATCACTAGTGGTGCCCCAGAAACATGTGAATGTGGCAAGCTTTCCCAAAATGGATGAAGGAAACAAGAGGAAGAAGAGATCTGTACACACTCAAAAGGAGCCAGAGAACCAAAACAGCGGCAACAATTCTGTCCTGAATAGGAAGAAGAGACAAGGAGAACCTCTGACAGGAAATTGGGGACGGTCGGAAACAGCACTCTCTTCAATCCCACCAGAACACAGACTATTCAGCAGAGCAGCAATGTCCTTCTCCTCAATAATACATCCGGGACTACAGGCTTACGCAAACGCAAAATGGCTCCAGATAACTAGGTGGGAACTAATGATGACAATTAATTCTACAGTAAATGGATTCAACGCAATAAAAGAAGAACTGCGAGCAGTGAGGATGGTAGCACTACAGAACAGATATGTACTGGACCTCCTCACAGCAATGGAAGGAGTTTGCGCAAAGATAGGAAAATCATGCTGCACATTCATTCCTGCTAACGATGCTGACAATGGTACACTGACAGAAGCAGTATCACAATTGGCCCAGAAGCACTCCAAGATGATGGATGAAAGTAAAGGTGTGAAAAAGGATGAGAGCTGGTTTTCAATATTATGGTCATGGATGCCATCTTGGTTGTCAGACGGACTGAAGATTATAGTTGGGTGCATTATTTTGGCTGGAGCTGCACTGGTCTTGATAAGATTTTGAAAGGCCCGGAAGGCACGCACCACTGACGAAATGATCGAAATGGTTGGTATGCACCCCTTGATGCCAGCAGATGACGGCCAACACACTGGCATAATCATAAAAGAGAGAGAGAAGTTGCGCAACCAGATCATCACCAACCATCTGGACCCACCATCTGTGAAGCTCGAAAACCCAAGAAACCCAAGGAGCTACATAGGAAAGTGGGTATACTGCACACCTGGAGGAACATGTGTATATATGTATTGGTCATTTGAAGACCATGTTAACCACTATGGACATTTGGGAGGAGTAACTAAAATATGGAGGGTGAGAGGAGATAGGGAAAAGGATATGTTTGTGGTCGACAAGTCGACCAGAGGGGGGACTGAAGTGGGAGAATGGAAGAAAAGGCTCCCACCAATCCCCTCTCTCCCTTGGCCTAGAGGATCGCGGCCCAGGCACCCACCACGAGAGGAGTTTGCCCATCTACCAGACGACCAAATACCCTGGTACAAGAACATACAGATGTGCCCTCCCGCGTGCCCGCCAGCCTGCCATACCCTTGCCGACGCCTGCGGCATGGAGGGACTCGACTGAATCATCCAGCACTAACTCAACACATCGTTAGAGATGCCATGATGACCCAGCCAACGGCCAGAATACCCGTGCAACATACACACTGGACACTCCCACACCAATCCACACGAAGAACATACTCAGTGCTATGACGTAGGTGACGGACACACCCACAGACGCGCATCTTTATTATTTTTCACATAGGCTTCTCAAAATGCAGAAACGCAAGATGCACAATGAAGTCATCTAAAAGCTTGCTCACGCTTCTCCTAAACCCATGCGCAATAATGAAAAGTATAATGAAGACACGATACTGGGGATAAAGCAATATGATACCATAACCTAAAGCGCCTGTGTATCAAACGGCTCTACCTATACACCAGGCCCAAGTAGGCCTCAAGCAAGAGTCTCCATGAACATTGAATGAGCAAGAGTACAGTTGCTGATCCCGCAGAATGAGCCCGGCGAAAGCAGACAGTCAAGGGCACAATGTTGCTAACTCGCATGCCACAAGCCGACGCCAAGGTCACACCTGCAATTAAGCCAGGCACACAGTGGAAAATGCAATATTAATTGTGCAGAATTCTGCCTCAACCACGGTCCCACCTCACGTGACCAAGCCGAACCTGACAGGGTGCCAGGCCCGGGAGGAGGGAGACACCTGGATTCCCCGCTTCAAGACTCAGGCAGATACAATTAAGCGTCTCAAAGGACATCTGCAGCAGTGGGAGTAGTCGGCCTTCCAGCATATGAATAAATCTCACATTGTCTACACGTACTCATAGTGAAAAAATGTTGCAAATGACAGGTGCACCGCGAGCTGGGAACAGCGATGGTCCCAGACTGGGGGGCTCGTGTGTGGACCAATCAGAACATGGGACTCTTATCACTGACGCCACTAACATTGACCAATCCTCAGGGGTCTCCATGTAACAATTTTCATGTATCAATTTGAAGGGACAACCCAAGTATACCACCTGACTAACCCTCAACCACTAACAATGCTCTCTATACGTATGCTATACTAACCCTACCACTCGAGGAGCCAATCCAGAGTGGCGATAGGTTTTTTGCTAACTTTCCCAGGTGACGCAAGTAGCGCGTCATACTAATGAAAAAAGGGCCTGCGAGCCCATGATGAGGAGAGAGAGTCAGGACGGACGCGTACGTTCCTTGACCCATCCCTGCCGTTTGTTCAATAAACAGCAGAACCACCTTGCTTCTTGCGTGTGCCTCATACTCATTTTTTGGGATACACGGGAGGAGTTGGGGCCTCCCTGCCCGGAGGTCTGCGGACGGCTCAGCCGACCCTGGGAGAATTTCCCCCCGACAGAAGCCTCCAGTCCAAATCAGCACTCTGACCAGGGACTTCTCCACCCAGATGGAGGAGGCAGCTGAGATAGCAAAACCAAAAGTCTTTCCAGGCTTCAGGCAGATGGTGGAAGAGAGAGTCAACCTAGCTGATTCCTGCGTGACTCTGGAACAGAAGCAAAAGTTGAAACAGGTTTTCTTGGATTTCCAAGATCTCTTTGCGGTGGACTCATATGACTGTGGTCGCGCCGACATCCACACAACAATTCCCATGGACTTTGGCATGACTCCAGTGTTTGTGAAGCAATATCGCATGCCTCTCACATCCATGGAGTCCCTTACTGAAATAATTAAGAACCTTGAGTCCCGGGGGATAATCCGTCCAGTACACAGCACCTTTAATAATCCGGTGCTCGTAATATTGAAGCCAAAAGGCAAGTGGAGACTCTGCGCTGACCTTAGGGAGCTCAACAAACGGGTCTATACCTCGCAATGGCCTCTTCCCTACATTGACCAAGGGCTGGCCCAGATCCAAGGGTCACAGGTATTCACTGCAATAGACCTGACCAATGGATACTGGACTGTGCCTGTCAGTAGGGAAGACCAATAAAAACTGGCTTTTACCTTTGGGGGCCAGCAGTACACATGGACCCGGACTCCCTTCGGATACCTCAAATCCGGCAATGAATTCAACATTTTCCTACACAAGGCCATGCCCGACCTGGGTGCGAGGGGTAACCTGGCTTATGTAGATGATGTCCTCATCAAAAGTTCATCTGTGGAGGAACACATAGCGGAGATCCGTTATGTTCTGACACAGTTGAGGGCCGCCGGAGCAAAACTTTCCTTTCAGAAAGCACAGTGGTGTAGAACCTGTGCTAATTTCTTGGGGCATGAGATTACTCCTCAGGGACTCTGTCCCCAGGAAAAGAAAGTGGAAGCACTTCAGAAACTGTAGAGACCCCACAACTCTGCAGGAACTAAGGAGCCTCCTTGGACTGACTAATTACAGCAGAAAGTCCATTGAGGGCTACACAGAGATCACTAGAGCCCTGATTCATCTTTTGAAGGGGGGTCAAGTGGGAATGGGGTCCAGAACAAGCCGAGGCAGTAAGACAACTCAAAAGAAGCTTCTCACAAGCACCCTGCCTAGCTTACCCTGTCAGAAACAAGGAGACAGGGTTCTCTAACACTTGCTTGACTGCAGTATTATATCAAAAACATGACAAGGCCAATAAAGTAATCTCTTATGCGAGTAAAAAAAATTCAACGATTGTGAAAAGGCACTCCTGGCAACGGTGTGGGCATTGAAGAATTAGTGCCCGTTTATCCAGGGGGAACACATCATAGTGGAGACTCCACACCAGCCTCTGCAATATCTCCAAAGTGACAGAATCCAGGCCGGAAATGTGAGTAATTCCAGAATTACTTCCTGGATTCTGGCAATGCAAGGCTTTCCTGTGGAGGTCAGATATGGCCAAAACAAGAAGAGTCCACTCGTGCAAGGTCTGGCTGACTTGCATGATTGTGCCAGATAAAACTGTCTCGAGGACAAAAGCCTAAAAACCAAAGACAACATGGAGGCATACCTTAATTCCCCACACAATGTCTTTGAAGAAGATAAGTGTGAGGGAATGCCCACTGTTTATGTAGATGGATGCTCTTACCATGTTGACAACAACGGGGAAAAAGAACTTGTGGCTGGCTTAGGGAATGCTTGGGTGAATGAGTCCCCAGAACCCTCCGCTGGGTACAAGATTGGTCCCCAAAGTAGTCAGGTGGCAGAGTTGATGGCTGTGCATCAAGCCATCCTCACTGCTGTCCAATAGCAACTCCACAAACTGGTCATAATCACAGATTCAGATTATGTACGGAACAGGTTTTTGGAGCACCTGGTTAATTGGAAAACCAGAGGCATGCTATGTGCTAATAACAAGCCCTTGAAACATGGGAAGTTAATCCAAAATCTTGATGATCTGGTCACCTCGAATGGGATGACTACTGGAAAAAGATCAGGGGTCATTCCGAAGTAGAGGGACCAGACAAAACTAGAAATGACTTAGCTGATCAGCTGGCCAAAACTGGGGCCATCCAAGGGGATCTAATAGAAATTGAGTCCCTGTTGGGGGAAATCCAGGTCACTGCTATCATTAGGTCACAGACAAATGCTCACAATGATCTTTCAACTGCACAATGGAGAAAGGAGACCCCAGATGCTGATTCGACTACGGCTCAGAAGGGGGATCCAATAATTCGTACGTTTTACCAACACATTGAGGACCCTGAGAACTTTCCCCTGACGGATACCAATTACATTGGGAAAGAGGACCTCAGAGTGTTGATGAAATGTCCAAAAATGTTCCGAATCCAAGACGGTTTGTTGGTAAGGAAATCCCATGCTGGTCATGATCAGTGGGTGGTTCCTACCTCATTCCGAAGCCCGATGTTAAGTCAAGCCCATGATGCGGCCACAGCCGGTCATAGGGGGTTTCAGACAACACTTGAAATCTTAAAAGAGGTTGCATACTGGCCACACATGGGGCAGGACCTCGACCAATACTTGAAGGGGTGTCTTGTGTGTGCACAATTTCAGCCAACATCCCTCATACACCGTGCACCTCCCCAAAAGAGGGGGATGACAGTGCCATGGTCAGATTTACAAGTCGACTTTATCGGGCCCGGGATTCGCTCCTCTGGGGGAATAAGTACATGTTGACGGTGACATGCTTATTTAATAAATGGGAGAAATGTCTCCTGGCCCCAAACTGCAAGGCAGAAACAGCAGCTGCCCCGATGATCAATTACATCTTTTCGCGTTTTGGACTACCCCAAGGGATTGAGTCAGACAGAGGTAGCCATTTCACCAGTGAAGTCATGACAAAGATGTGGGAGATACTGGGGGTTAAAGGGAAGCTACACATTGCTTACCGGCCAGCCTCTCCTGGTGCAGTAGAACGTTACAACAAAAACATTGTGAGCATCTTAAAAAAGTTTGTGGCAGATTCTGGGCCAAGTTGGGATATCTGATTACCTCTTGTCCTAATGGCCATCAGATCTACCCCTTGATCTGCAATTAAAATGTCACCATTTGAGTTAAGGACTGGATACAGAATGGTGCTTCCCCAGCATCTGTTATACAGGACCCAAGAGCAGACATTGATCAATGCCTCCACAACTCATGAATATGTTGAGAATTTAAGGAAACACCTTCAACATGCTTTTGCCTATGCTCAGCGAAATCTAGAAAGATCCGCCGATAGTATGAAGACGAACTATGACTTGAAGACTACCAGGAAAGAATACAATGTAGGAGACCGGGTTTACTTATACAATTTCCAAAGGAACCAGGCCAAACAGCGGAAATTTCTGCCTACCTGGAAGGGACCTTTTGAGATTGTAGACAAGATCTCGCCAGTCGCCTACAAGGTCAGCATCCCCAAAGGCAGTTTGGCAGAGGGGGAAGACAAGTGGGTCCATATTAATCAGCTAAAGTGTTGCCATCCCAGGCACACTCTGCAGCAACTGGAGCAGGCATCTGGAACCCCAAAGGGGCCGCTCCAGAACAATAAAAATTCCAACCCTAAAATATCCCACACATAGTCCATAAAATATTATGACAAGAATGCAAATGTCTCCTGATTTATAAAATGTATATGTTCACCCCACTACATTAATAGTGGTGGGGAAATGTCTATGAATATGTTTCTGCCGCTTTGATTTGTCATCCTAGGAGAGATAAACCATGGAGACTGACCAAGGAGGACGACCCGGGGAGCGGGAGCAAAGATTCGAGGGACCCGGAGTACCGCCCAATACTCCCATCAGGACCGGCGAAGAGAACCGATCGATCCACCCTGATGGAGGCAAAGATGCTGAACTTTGCCATCTGCGGAATCAGAAGAAAATGAGGACATCCCAGTCTTGCGAAGTTCCATCGATGAAAGTTCAGAATTGCCATCGCATGAGGGGTGTTTGGGGGATGTTTCAACCCGCACATCCAAGCCCTGCAACATCACTGTGCATTACTGGCAGCGGAAACATCATAATGGCCGCCGGAAAGCATGCTGCTCACCTGAAATCATCCCAAAATGCGCAGTAAAAATCTGAAAGATAGGTTGCCATCTCCTTTTGCCTCTGTCAGTGTTATTACAGGAGACCATTGCCAGGCCCCATCCTTCGGCTGCACACAGAGCAAAATCAGTGCAAAGGAATATAGAGCTGTTCAAAATCCGTTTTATTTGATATCAAAAATTGCTAAAATCATGGCTCACCAAAACCACCAAAAAGGTCTCACCTCCTTGTTGGTGGGTCAACATCATTCTCCCGCAAGAATCTACATGAATCTGAGGTCCAGAGAAGTGTATCTATATTTGAACAAAGTATATTTTGAGGATTGCTTAGTGGTAAAACAGCTGCCAAAAATAGGTGCAGTTCTGGTGCTCGCCACTGACCGGCGCTGGTGATATGATGATATGATATGGCATTTGTAACGCGCCTATACACAAGTGTTTCGAGGCGCGATGAGGCAGGGAGGGGGGAACAAGGCGAAGACAGACAACGATCCTACTAGGCCAGGTAACATTCAGACCACGCAAGTGCAGGGGTAGGGGGAAGGGAAAAGTGCATGGGGAAAGGGAGGGGGGAAGTGCAGTACAAAGTAAGTAGAATAAAATATAAATAAATAGGGCCAGCTGGTGGCAAGTGCAAGGTAAGTGCAGACAAGTGCTGGGAAGGGGGGCTGTAGGGATACAGAGACAGTCCTGCAGTGCAGGGGTTGCCAGGGAGGCAGTGCAAGTGGAGAGTGGCTGGGCCCAGGACCGAGGTCGGTGAGAGTGGCCCAGTTGCAGATTCAGTGCAGTTTCTGTGAAGAATTTAGCAGGGGAGAGGGACAGAGAAAGCAGAAGCAAAGAGGAAGGTTTTGAGGTGCTTCCGGAACCGGAGATGGTTCTCCTCAAGTTTCAGGGAGGCGGGAAAGCTGTTCCAGAGGGAGGCCCCTGCCGCGGAGAGAGATCTACCCCCAGCTCGTTGCTTCGAGAAGCGGCTGACCCTGAGGGAGTTGGAGACGGATGAGCGAAGGGCTCGGGAAGGAAGATATTTAGGAAGAGAGAGTTGAAGGTATTTAGGACCCAGGCCCCAGAAGGCCTTGTGGACAATGCAGAGGGTTTTGAACTTAATCCTCGCAGCCACTGGGAGCCAGTGTAGAGATTTCAGTCCTGGAGAAATATGGTCCCTGGGCTTGAGGCCAGGGACAAGTCTTGCAGTTCTGTTCTGGATGAGTTGCAGAGGGTGGAGAGTGGAGGCAGGCAGATTGAGATAGAGGCTGTTACAGTAGTCCAGCTTCGAGAGAACCAGGGCTCGGGAGACAGTGAGCTTCTCAGGGAAGGAGAGAAAGGGAAGAATACCTCTGAGGAGGTGCTGCTGGTAGTGTGACTTCTTAGAGATGTCAGATATGTGAGGAGAGAAGGAGAGTGTGGAGTCGAAGATGATCCCGAGGTTTTTTGCCTTGCAGGTAGGAGCAGGAAGAGGGCCAAGAGAGGCCGGCCAGAGAGCTACAGAGAAGGAGGGAGTGGGTGTGCTGATGAGTAGAATCTCAGTCTTACTGGCATTAAGGCAGAGGTCATTGGCGGCACACCATTCTTGGATAGCAGACAGACAGTCAGAGATAAGGGAATGAGAGGAGGAGGCCGAGGGTAGCCTGAAAATGAGCTGGGTATCGTCCGCATAGCACTGAAAGTTGGGGCAGAGGACGGCGATGCGGTGGGCAAGGAGTGCCAGATACTGGTTGAACAGCCAGGGAGAGAGATTAGATCCCTAGGGAACACCACAGGTGGAAAAGAAGAGGTCAGAGAGGAAGGACCCAAGTTGGACCTGGGAGGGTCGATTGGAAAGGAAAGAAGTCTGCCACGCCAGAGCCTGACCAGTGATACCCAGGTTATCACGGAGACGGTTGAGCAGGATGGCATGGTTGACAGTGTCAAAGGCAGAAGAGAGATCGAGCAGAATGAGAACACACGGAGTGTTGGAGTCGAGGTTCAAGAGCAGGTCATCACGGATGTTCAGGAGAGCAGTTTCCGTGCTTCTGGCCGCTCTGAAGCCAGATTAATGGTCGTGAAGACTACCAACGGATTCAGAATGGAGGTTAAGCTGGAAGATGGCCAGTTTCTCCAGGAGCTTGCCCAGGAAGGGAGTGATGGAGATTGGGCGATAGTTAGCCGGGCAGGAGGGGTTGGAAGAGGGTTTCTTAAGAAGAGGGTGCACAAGGGAGTGCTTGAGGGGGGATGGGAAGACTCCAGAGGCAAAGGAGTGGTTGCAAAAGTCAGCCAGGGCATGAGCCAGGGAGTCAATGTGGTCCTTGATAGTTTTGGAGGAACATGGGTGAACCTGTTTAGACGAGACTTTCATAGATTGGACTTGTCTGGAAACCTCGTCAGCAGAAAAAAGGGGAAAGGAAGAGAAGGAGGGAGGAGGGGTGGCTGCAGAAGGGCCAGAGGAAGAACCGGGACGAGAGGGAGGGAGGTGATAGGAGGAGAGTGAGGACAGGATGTCCTGAGTTTTAGAGATGAAGTGAGAGGCCAGTGCAGTGCAGAGGGCCTGGGAGGGGACAGGAGAAGAAGAGACTGCAGTAGGGTTGGCAAGCTCCTTGCAGATTTTAAAGAGTTCAGCTGAGTTGTTAGATGCTGCAGAGATGCGGGCTTGGATAAGGGCTCTCTTCTTGGTGAGTACGGAGAGACGGTATTGCCTTTGGGGCAGGCGGCAGCCAGTTTGTCAGAGGATGAACATGAAGCACGCCATTTCCTCTCTGCCACCCTACACTTGCGTTTTAGGGTGATGAGATCCGAGTCATACCAGGAGTTACATTTGGCTTTGGGCTTCAGACGGATTCTCATGACAGGGGCAAGGATATCAAGAGTATCAGATATAGCAGAGTGGAGCATGGAGAGGGCTGTATCAGGGTGGGAGTCAGCCGAAGGGGCAGGGGTGGGGTGAGAAGGTGGCCGCAAAAGCCTCAACTGACACGCGCTTCATGGGTCGGATGACCGAGAAGGTGGGTGGCAATGATGAGGGTGACTTTGCCTGTGGGGTAGGGAGGGTGAGGTGGGAGGATAGGAGAAAGTGATCACTCCAGGAGAGAGGAGTGGAGAGAGGGACGGAGAGGGGAAGGTCAGAAGAGATCAGAGCATCAAGAGTGTGCCCTGCAGAATGAGTAGGCCCATGGTGATCTAAATTCTGACAGGAGACCTGTATTTCAGAAGCTAAACAGTAACCTGAGTTAGCTGAGACTTAAAAAGGCTTGCTGTCCCCGGGAATCCTTCACACCTGGGGACTCCACACCAGAAGGCAGGATATCACATGGTCCTGTTGATTAAGAGGGAGGAGATTTTCCCTGCACCTTGAAGGAGGGATCAATGGGGGCTTCTGGATGAATAGAATATGCTGATTTGAGGTATAACTGTCCACACTGCTCTAGGAAAAACAAGACATGTGACCTATGAGTCAAGCCAAGTTTCTAGGGGCGGGGACAAACCAATGGTTGTACTGAAGTGAAGGCAGATATATGTTTTATAAGAATGCTGATAACTAATTGTAACCAGCTGATAGAAATGTACAATTTTGAGATTCTTAAAATGACACCTTTACTCACAGTTGAAGACGAAGTTGGACACCTTGGGATGTTCTGAGGCCAAGCCCCATATTTATTAATATTGTAGACACTGTGTTTATGCTGGAAAAAATGACAACTTACTGTAATATGCCCAGAGAGGGGGTGTACCACCGTGTAAAATTTGGTGCAAAAAAAATATTGCGAAACCTACCAAAATCGCGAATAAATTGTAATTTCTGAACTCAAGCTCTTAGAAAGAGCAGGGTTAAACAGAGGCCTGTCTTAATTAATATGTGATAGGTACATGTATTCTCAACAACTTGTGTATCTGGGAAGCAGGTTTGATTATGAAAAATTGATTTTCTTGAGAAACCAAAGGGGAGTGTTCTTTTCTTCAGCCATAAAGATGATACCGGATGACTCATTCTGACTCACTACTCCCTTCTCCAGTCAGAAGACAGTAAATCATTTAACCTATCAGGATCCTCAGAGGGTTGGGCATAGAAAGTCAGCCTCCACACCACCTTTGGGAACACATAAAAAGAGACTGCTGAGACCCAGATAGACACACTCACTTTTCCACTTCAAACGATTTCCTGTGCAGCACGCTGCCCAACCATATCCAGACAAAGACTCCAAACTCCTGAGACTCCTGATGCCAGACAGACTCCAGAACCAAAACTCTAGAACCCCAACTCTAGAACCTTGGAGAAAAGAGGCCTAATCCACAAGCTGAATCCTTCTCAGCAGGCCTCAGAACCCAGCAACCTAACTCAACTATTCAACAGCTGGGCAAGCTGTTTTGCTTCTGGCTGGAACCCTGTGCCAGAACCAGACCCAGAAAGCAGAGCTGTATCCAGAACCCATCAGACCCAGACCAGACCGCTGTGCAGTGCCGATAGCAGACCAGAGGCCACGCTGTGAGCAGAACCAGTGCCTTACCGTCCGGTGGCGAGAGTACAGTCCAAATCTGACCAGATCTGTGACGAGGTCCATTCTATTCCAAAACTAGGAGTGAGTCTCTATTCTAGAACTGTGCATAGTCCTCTCTTAGTCTAACGTAATCTTATCCCATCCATTTCAACCTGTCCAGAACTGCATAGAAATCGTGTGTCCATTCTGTGATTTCAAATCTGTAAAAGCGTCATATGTCATTCTGAAATCTTGACTTTATTTTTGTAAATCTACCTCCACAAAAATGTCTGTATCTTTTGAACCGCACGTCCTAGAAGCGAGATTTAACTATCATTTTAAAGCTAAGTTTTTCCATATAGTTTCTCCATAATCGCGATAAAGGCACGCAGAAAAATTGCCACAAATTGAAAATTAGCTTCATTTCACCACTTGTAAAAATAGCTGCTTCTTACTTTCCACTGCTGAAATTCGTTTTCAACCTGATAACTCATGAGTCATTGCTAGTGTTGACCTGTACCAATCTAAAGTAACTATCACCTACCCTGAATCTCCTTTAGTGAATTAAAAAGTATTTAGCATATTTTCTCATTCATTGCAATCACATTTAAAAGTATTTTGCCTGTTTAAAATAATACCGGTTTTCTGTAAGCTTGCTGGGGGAAACTGGAACTGAACTGCATTTGATTATATTCTGGAAACCTGTGTGCCCTCCTTTCCATCTCTCCAAACCATACAAACCATACAAAGCTACCTTATTCTTTCTATACCAACTCCTAAGTGATCAAAGAACTTTGCTATTGTAATATTATCCATAGTGATCAACAATTATATTCATAAGTGTGCTAGCAAATATTAATGAATTCATAAAAGTGTGATATATATATATATATATATATATATATATATATATATATATATATATATATATATATATTTGTTTTATTCCTCAAATAAATCTTTTAATTTGCAAAACAAACTTACTTCTTGGCTCAGTGAGGTCAGGGGGATGCAAAGAGACGGGCGTTATATAAAGGTTTATCATCCAGATTCAAAGAATTTGACATAAAAATATATTAATAAGGGCTTCCATTGGGCATCCCAGACTAATCATTGACTTAGTTGGATTGCTGGATTGAAGTCACTTACAAGGGTGACACTGTCGATGGAGGGAATCCTTTACACATAACGGAATGAGGCTGAACCCATAATAGGACAGCTCACTGGGAGACTTTTTCTGTTCAGTAATATCTGTGATGCCGAATCCTCACAAGGAACCGAGGGTAGATGTCAATATAGGAGGCAAATGTTTTTCGTTTTTAGTAGACACGGGTGCCATGAATACTCAAGGTTTTTCAGGAGCTACAAGTAGAGTTCCTTTTACTGAAGAATTACCAGTCTCCATAGGAGAATGCAACATGAATGTGCCTTTGCTATATTCAAGACAGGCACCTGATCTACTGACAAAGTTGAATACGACAATCTTGTTTACAGACGAAGGCATAGTGTGTTCAACTCCAGGAATGCATTATTTAAACGTGGGTGAATTTATTATGGCATTTTCAGGACAGATGTTAATGATAATGATGTTTTATTTATATAGCACCTTAATTCAAAGCGCTTTACAGAGGACATATTTACATACAATATCACCCAACCGAAATGGGTACTCATTTATCGACCTCGGAAGGATGAAAGGCTGAGTTGGGCTTGCTAGGATTCGAACCTGCGACCTGCAGGTCATGCTCAGATTGCAGCAGCGAACGCTCAACCCGTTGAGGTATCTTACCAGATAGCCATGAGAGCAACGCTTTTAGAACCAGAGGTTTTTCATTATGGAGTACGCATTATATTGACATAGTTGCTAGGCCTAGTAGGCAGAACAATGAGAATACCTGATGAATTTCTGTTTAGGCCAAAGATACCTATGCTTGAGGAAGAAGGACAAGTGTTTCCTTTAGGACTGCAAGCAGCCATAGTGCCAGGTGAAATGGCTTTGCTTGATGGGAATGATGACAAGGGCAGATGATGGTGTACAGTAATTGCCATTGGGGAAGGTTACAGATTAACTGACATCACTGATGACGATCTATTTGTAGATCATCCATCTGATGACGAAGTGATAGTTGACATGTGTATTACTTACTGGGTGAGAGCAAAGAAATGAGAGGTGCCTCAGAAAATGATGTTAGCACAATACCGTCCTGAGTATTTTGGTGAAGACATGGCAAAAGTGCCAACCTCATTATGGACTACAGGTCCCTATGATGTAGGCCTGTTGAAGGGCGTCAGAGAAGTGAAGATTAAATTAAACCCAGGAGCAATTTTACCTCAAGCACGACAGTATCCCATGTTTCGAGAGGCAGATGAAAGACGATTTCTGCCATGATTGATCAGGGCATCTTAGTGACATAAGAGTCACCATATAATATCGTAGTGTACCCTATCAAAAAATCTAAGGGGAGATCTTGGAGACTAATTCAAGATCTTAGGCCGATAAACCATATTGTAGAGGCTAAGTTCCCTCTAGTTCCTAATCCGGCTAAAATCTTATGTAATATCCCTTTTGGAGCACAATATATCACTGATTGATTTGAAAAATGGGTTTTTCTCAATCCCATTGCACAAAGACTCTGATGTCATTCACGTTCAGCCAGACTAAGTTGAAAAGCACAAGATTACCTCAAGGGTATTGGGAGTCTCCATCGATTTTCAATATAGTCCTGCAGATGGACTTGAGCAATATTGCTTTAGACAGTGTTGTGTTGCAATACGTAGATGACATTCTAGAATGCAGCACTTCAGAGGAAGAGTGCAGGGACACAATTCTGTTGAACTGATGATTACACTTGCTTACAAAGGATATAAGGTTGACAAAGAGAAGTTATAATATTGTCAACAAGAAGTGTTGTACATTGGCCAATTGATTTCACATGAAGGAAAGAAGGTTACTCCTGAGAGACCTGAGGATATTTTAGAAACTGCAAAGCCACACACGATAAAACATGCAGAGATTTCTGGGATTGTGTAACTATGTCAGAGCATGGGTCTTTGACTATAGCTCATATATAAGGTCTTTATTGCAGGCTTTAAAAAAAAGCACAGGCAATGCAGGAAAAAACATTGTGTGGACTGAAGAAATGGAAGAAAGGTTTGACGTGTTGAAAAAAGAAATTTGGACAGCTACAGTTTTGTGGATTCCTAATTATTCGGAGGAATTCTTTTTATTCTCGCATGCAGGTGCCACATTGGGGTACAAGCCCTTTGCATATTACAATCGGATTTTAGACCCAGTAATGAGATGTCACTTTCCGTGTGTAAACAAGAAGATGTACCCTTCCTAGTGTACGAAACTCAAGTCTATAATACTTTATTGGTACAGGATTATACTCCTGTCCATAGATTAGCGTATAGGTTGGTCTGTTAAGTCGTAGATCCAAACCTGAGGAAAAAGGTATATTAACCTCTCACTGAGCTAAGACAAACCAGAGGGTAGCAAACAAGGGTTTTATTTGCTAATCGAACAGGTAAATATTCAGTACATAAAGCTTAAAAGAAGGTGTTGAAAAATGCAACATAGATGAATAAAAGACAACATATAATACCAACAATAAATACTCCGAAAAAGGGAGAGAAGTGCAGTATTTACAACAAAGTGAACAAAAAATGCTGTATTAACAATATACAGATCAATCTTGAGCAAAGGTTTTTATCTTTCGTTTTTTGCATAACAGTGTACCAATTCATGTGAACAAACAGGTCCTTTGTGAATAAATCCCAAGGTAAAAAAAGTGAAAGGTGAGGGAGGCTATACCATCGCCCAATTGTCATAAGGGTATCCTTGTTAAAGGAAAGTCTCTTAGTCAGGTATTGCTTTACAACAATATGTGTTTCCAGGGTCCTATGGAGAATAAGATATATTGATAGCCAACGTGGCAGAGACTGAGTGAACAGAGTCTGATTCAGGCGGGAACAAATGCATGTGGCTGTTCCTGGATTGACACGTTTTGGCGTAAGTGCATTAAGGTAGCGTCCGCCTTCTTCGGGGCTCCGTAGGGGCGACCCTGCCGGTGCTGAAATCCCAAAGTCTCGGCCTTCAATCACCAAAGAGCAAAAGGGCTGGGCAAAGAAAGTACTCAATTGGTTCCTACTGGAAGGTGGGCAGACCCAGGGCAGTAGTCGTAGTGTTGAGCGTTGTTCTGCAAGAACGCAAGTGAAAGTTCACTGGATGGTTAAAGAGCTGGGATGGGTGCGCAGAAAATCTTCATCAGCATCAGGTGAGATGTCTGCAAACAGTCCTAGGTGGATCCCTGTTATTAGTATGGCTCTAACTCAAGGACTGCTATTCTCTCTTGTCTTGTCAGGTCACTTTCCGTGTGAACAATCGCTGGCAGCCGCCTCGTTCGCTATAGAGAGAGCTGCAAGTATAGTGATGGGATGCTCTATGACATGTTTTGTTGAGCATGCACTATTTGCCATTCTAGAGAAACCAAAAGGCACGTTGACTTCTCAAAGGGCTTCTGCCTACGAGGTAGTCATATCAAATCCGGCGATCAAAATAGTTTGATGCAGGATAGTGAATCCCGCCATGTTTATAGCTGTACCACTGGCAGAGGAGGAACATCTGCATGATTGTTCAAACTATGAAGAGTTCTATGATGAAATCCTGTCAGACTTCGGCTCCACCTCCCCCTTCTCCTCACCTGAATCTTCTTATACTGAATCCTTTACCGTAGTCCGGATTCGGGGACGTTCCTTCTTCTTGGTAGAGATAAGATCCTTAGGTGTTCTAACCTTCTTATCGTGCAAGTAAGGTCTGGCCCCTCCGGAGGCCACCTTGGCAGTAGTGGAAACCTGCCGTAGGGGGCTCCTAGTGGGCCAGCCTCGGTGCCCAAGGGAAAAAGCCGGAACGGCAGAAAAAACCCTTGAATGAAGATCTGCAGGCAAGGTAAGGAGTGGTTCCTAGGGCAAGGTATAAGGCAGGTGCTCCCAGGCTGAAATGATGAAGATTCAGGAATGATGGATCGAAAAGCGAAGGCTTTCTCCAAAGTCAGGACACTGTAGAAAGTCTGGAGTGCCAGATGCTTCAGACACAGAAACTGATAGGAGCCGCAAGCGGTATGAGGCACAGGAAGGTATCAACGAGAAGTAGAGAGGTAAGGTTTTGCTGGCCGAGAACTGGTTAACTGGAAGGCTAAGAGAGTAGGGGAACGCGAAAGGGATCGCGAGCAAAGGAAGGTTTCAGGAAGGCAGAGCGAGGAGCAGAGTGCTAAGGGTTTCGCAAGCGGAGAAAAAGTAAACAGAGAGGTAAGCAAGGAGCGGAGTACGAAAGGGATTGCGAGCGGAGAAAAAGGTATCAGGAAGGCCGAGCGAGGAGCAGAGTGCGAAGGGTTTCGCAAGCGGAGAAAAAGTAAACAGAGAGGTAAGCAAGGAGCGGAGCGCGAAAGAGATCGCGAGCGGAGAAAAAGGTATCAGGAAGGCAGAGCGAGGAGCCGAGTGTGAAGGGTGTGAAGGGTTTCACAAGCGGAGAAAAAGTAAACAGAAAACAAAAGAGGAAAGCAAGGAGCGGAGCGCGAAAGGGATCGCGAGCAGAGAAAGGCAGAACTCAGATAGTTGGTTAAGAAAACCACGTAGGCAAAAACACAGAGCGGACAGAAGGAGAAAACACAAGCTCACGCCGAAAACGAGAGCGAGAAGGAAAAACTCGGAAAGAAAGTTACGAGCAACTCTGAGCGCTGGTAGAAGTGTAAGCAATACACAGATACAACGCGCTGAGCTGGAGGCGGGGCCTAGATT
Source organism: Ambystoma mexicanum (assembly GCF_040938575.1). Lineage (NCBI taxonomy): Eukaryota > Metazoa > Chordata > Amphibia > Caudata > Ambystomatidae > Ambystoma > Ambystoma mexicanum. Next base: position 328,697,026 of record NC_090934.1, on the reverse strand, counting down.
TATAGTGGAGGCAGCCATGATGGGTGAGGACTAGAGCGTCCATCGATGCCACAGCTTCCACCCTCGATTCCTGACAGTATACCCCCTCTTCCTTGGGGGTCCCCCCGGCTTGCCTGGGTGAAAACGATGGAACCTTTTCACAAGATGAGGAGCATGTATGTGGTAGTCAGGCTCCCAGGTCCTCTCCTCCTTAGGATAGCCCCTCCAATGTACCAGGTACTGTAACCTGCCCTTACGACAACGGGAATCGATCAAACGAGCCACCTCGTACTCGTCCGGGGCAGGATCAACCTTAGGGCGTCCCTTATGAACAGGCCTCTGAAATGGGTCTTCCTTGTACGCCTTGAGAAGAGAAGTGTGAAAGACAAGGTGAATCCTCTTGAGGGAATCCAGGAGTTTAAGTTTGAAAGCCACCGGATTGATCCGTTGAACTATGGGAAAGGGTCCTAGAAATCTAGAAGAAAACTTCCCCTTGTGAATCCATCTCGGAAGAAATCTGGTTGACAGCCATATCAATTGTCCCACCTTCCAGTCGGGGTTTGAGCGTCTACTCCTATCTGCCCACTTCTTCTGGACATTCTGGCTGGCTAGATGAGCTTTCTTGGCTGTCTCCTGTACCTCGTGCAGATCTCTGAGAGCCTCATCTAAGGCCGGAACCTTGGTCGATTGTGCAGTAACCCAGGGTAGATGGTGTGGGTTGAAACCGTAAGTACAAAAGAACGGACTCATCTGTATGGTGGTGTGAATTGCATTGTTATAAGCAAACTCGGCCTGGGAGAGAAATTCAAACCACCTCTCTTGCTGTGGACTACAGAAACACCTAAGGTACTGTTCCAAACTGGCATTGAGTCTTTCTGTTTGGCCGTTGCTTTGGGGGTGATAGCCCGAGGAGAGAGCCCTATGGATTCCCAGAACCCGACAGAGAGTGGCCCAGAATTTTGACGTGAATTGGGAACCACGATCAGAGACTATAGTCCTAGGCAAACCATGCAGGCGGACTACGTCACGGAGGAAGACGGTAGCTGTCTCTGAAGCCGAAGGCAGTTGCTGAAAGGCTGAAAAGTGTGCCAACTTGCTGTAGGAGTCACAAGTGACCATAATTACAGTCATACCAGAAGACACCGGAAGATCCACAATGTAATCCATGGAAATATGTTCCCAAGGGCGATTAGCTAGAGGAGGCTGTTGTAACAAACCTATTGGCCTACCAGTCTGATACTTGTTTGCAGCACAACCAGAGCAAGTAGAGACGTATTGCCTCACGTCCTTTCTTAACGTTGGCCACCAGAAACCCCTACTGAATAAGTCATATGTCTTTCTGATGCCAGGATGACCTGTCAAGGGTAAATCATGGCACCAGGAAAGAACCATTCTTTGAAGCTTCTTAGTGGGAACATAAAGCGCTTCTTCATGGTAATACAATCCATCCTTCCCCTTGGTGATAGTAGGCGCGAGCTCTGGGCAACTCTGATACAGGGGTATAAGCTCCTTGAGAAAAGTGGTCGTGGAGGCCAAAATCCTGAGCTTGGGGAGAACAAAGTCATGCCCTTGATATAATCCTGACACCTCCCCCTTACTTCGGGATAAGGCATCAGCCTTCTTGTTCTCCGTCCCAGGAATGTAAGTTATCACAAAGTCATACTGTAGAAAGAAATAGGCCCATCGGGCATGACGGGCATTGGTGCATTCCATTTGCTGGAGTACCCTGAGATTTCTGTGATTGGTGCGAATCAAGAAGCTATGAGCAGCTCCCTGTAGGAGATGACGCCATTCCTGACAAGCTAGCTTGATGGCTAGTAGCTCTCTTTCCAATACGGAATAGTTCCGTTCGCTACATGTTAAGGTCTTGGAAAAATAAGCTACAGGATGCTCAAGATCGTCCTCTGATTCTTGGAGGAGTATGGCTCCCACTGCTCCAATGGAGGCGTCAGTTTCCATGATGAACAGTCTTGTCTGGTCAGGTTGGATCAGGATGGGAGCCGTGGAGAATCTTTCTTTAAAGAGTTGGAAAGCCTTCTGAGGTTCTCCTTCAAAAGAAAACCGTACTCCCTTCTTAAGTAGAGAGGTAAGGGGGAGCACAGTTTGTGAGAAGTTGGGGATGAAACGCCAATAAAAATTGGCTAAACCCAGAAAACTCTGTAGCTCCTTTATGTTTCCGGGTTCCTTCCAATCGTGAATGGCCTTAACCTTTCTTGCGTCCATTTCGATCCCTTCTTGAGAAAGGATGAACCCAAGGTAGGACACAGAAGTAGCTTCAAACTGACATTTTTCGGGTTTGACCAACAACCGATGGGTAAGGAGTCTTCTCAACACCTTCTTGACCTGTGCTCTGTGTTCATCAAGGGATTTGGAGTAGACGAGGATGTCGTCTAGGTAGACCACCACGGATAGGTATAACATGTCAGCAAACACCTTGTCCATATACCTCTTGAAAACTGCCGGGGCATTGACAAGACCGAACGGCATGACTCTATACTCGTACAAGCCAAACGGATTGCGAAAGGCGGTCTTCCATTCGTCCCCCTCCTTGATCCTAAGGAGGTGATAGGCCCCTCTTAGATCTAACTTGGTGAAATACCTAGCCCCTTGAACCGCCTCCAGGATGTCTCGTATCAGGGGCATGGGGTACCTATCCCTTATAGTGATCTTATTAAGGCCTCTGAAGTCTATACATGGGCGCAACTCATCCGAATCCTTCTTGGGGATAAAAAACAAAGATGCACCGCAGGATGACTTGGATTCCTGAATCAGCCCGTTCTTTAAATTAGCGTCCAGATATTCTCTGAGGGCCTTTCCTTCCGGAATGGATAGGGGATACATCCTTCCGAAAGGCACGATAGAATCAGGCACCAGGTCGATAGAGCAGTCCTCTGCCCGGTGTGGGGGTAGCTGCTTGGGGAGAGTATCCAGAAAGACTTCGGTGTATTCATGGTATTGGGGCGGAACTGTTGCTACGATTAAGGAGCCAGGAGCTTCGGGACTTTCCTCAGTCACCACCATAGCCGCAGCCGTAATCAGACAGTTTGATTTGCAGAATTGGGAGTTGAAGCACACCTTGTTGGCAGACCAATCGATAAGAGGATTATGTCTCCTCAACCAAGGTATTCCCAGAATTAAAGGAAAATGTGCTGCACGTATCTGGTCGAATACCAAGAGTTCTTGGTGATTGCCCACTCTCATCTGCAATGGAATCGACTCCCACAGGATAGGACCCGAAGAAAGAGGTACACCATCAACACCCTCAACAGGTATGGGTCTGGACTTGGGTCTGGTAGAGACTAGGTTCTCCTTAGCCCAGTTAAGGTCCATGAAGTTACCCGCGGCATCACAATCCAACATTGCCAGTACCTCTACTGATGTCGCTTCTGATAACTTCACGTGGACCTTGAAAACCAGTAAACTATTGTCTTCGCCCTCTTCTAGGGTTCTTGAGTGGTTGCAAGGGTAACTGGCAGGTCCCCCGAGACTTCCCTTGCAGCAGCCCGGGGGTGGAAGTTTTCCTTCTTCCTAGGAGGAACTTCTGGACAGTTTCTCAACAGGTGTTTAGAGGATCCACAATACATGCACAATCCCGCCTCTCGGCGCCGTCTCCTTTCTTCAGGAGTCAGAGGTCCACGAGCTGCTCCGATCTGCATAGACTCTTCGGTGGACGATATCGGTCTCTGGACTGGAGTCTGGGAGGGCAGGCCTATCGTCTGTTTGGTTCCCCGTGGGCGTCTCCTTTCTTGTCTGCGTTCATGCAGCCTGAACTCGATCTGGAGAGACAAGGTCATCAAGTCACGAAATGACTGTGGTCTGGCTATCCTCACAAGCTCATCCTTGATCTCGTCCTGAAGTCCTCTTCTGAAGATCGTCTGTTGAGCCGAGTCCGGCCAGTCCGCCTCTGCAGCTAGTCTGAGGAAGCGTGAGATATATGTTTGCACGTCTGTATTTCCTTGACGGACATCAAGAATAGCTTCTAATGAGGAGTATAGAACCTCAGGTCTATCAAATCTATCCTTAAAGGCTGTCACAAACTGATTGTAGGCATTCAGGGATGGATCATCATTGGAGACCAGTGGAGTTGCCCATGATAAGGCATTTCCAGAGAGATTGGCAATTATGAATCCGACCTTGGCACGGCTAGTCTCATATGCATGAGGCCTGAATGTGAAGTATACTTTACAGGCGTCCAGGAAATCCTTGAGACCTCCTGGATGACCATCATACTTGCCGAATGAGAGAGGCATCGTGGGTAGGTCTCCGTGGTCATCTCGACGCAATACTACTTGTTGGCGAAGGACTATGTTTTCAGCCCTTACGGATTGTACTTCAGCTGTCAGGTTCTGTATAGCCGCTACGAGTTCCTAGTATTGTTCCAAGGATGCCATGATAGTTAGGCGTTGTATGCTGTCAGACTTCGGCTCCATCTCCCCCTTCTCCTCACCTGAATCTTCTGATACTGAGTCCTTTACCGTAGTCCGGATTCGGGGACGTTCCTTCTTCTTGGTAGAGATAAGATCCTTAGGTGTTCTAACCTTCTTATCATGCAAGTAAGGTCTGGCCCCTCAGGAGGCCACCTTGGCAGTAGTGGAAACCTGCCGTAGGGGGCTCCCAGTGGGCCAGCCTCGGTGCCCAAGGGAAAAAGCCGGAACGGCAGAAAAAACCTTTGAATGAAGATCTGCAGGCAAGGTAAGGAGTGGTTCCTAGGGCAAGGTATAAGGCAGGTGCTCCCAGGCTGAAATGATGAAGATTCAGGAATGATGGATCGAAAAGCGAAGGCTTTCTCCAAAGTCAGGACACTGTAGAAAGTCTGGAGTGCCAGATGCTTCAGACACAGAAACTGATAGGAGCCGCAAGCGGTATGAGGCACAGGAAGGTATCAACGAGAAGTAGAGAGGTAAGGTTTTGCTGGCCGAGAACTGGTTAACTGGAAGGCTAAGAGAGGAGCGGAACGCGAAAGGGATCGCGAGCAAAGAAAGGTTTCAGGAAGGCAGAGTGAGGAGCAGAGTGCGAAGGGTTTCGCAAGCGGAGAAAAAGTAAACAGAGAGGTAAGCAAGGAGCGGAGTGCGAAAGGGATCGCGAGCGGAGAAAAAGGTATCAGGAAGGCTGAGCGAGGAGCAGAGTGCGAAGGGTTTCGCAAGCGGAGAAAAAGTAAACAGAGAGGTAAGCAAGGAGCGGAGCGCGAAAGGGATCGCGAGCGGAGAAAAAGTTATCAGGAAAGCAGAGCGAGGAGCCGAGTGTGAAGGGTGTGAAGGGTTTCACAAGCGGAGAAAAAGTAAACAGAAAACAAAAGAGGAAAGCAAGGAGCAGAGCGCGAAAGGGATCGCGAGCAGAGAAAGGCAGAACTCAGATAGTTGGTTAAGAAAACCACGCAGGCAAAAACACAGAGCGGACAGAAGGAGAAAACACAAGCTCACGCCGAAAACGAGAGCGAGAAGGAAAAACTCGGAAAGAAAGTTACGAGCAACTCTGAGCGCTGGTAGAAGTGTAAGCAATACACAGATACAACGCGCCGAGCTGGAGGCGGGGCCTAGATTTATAGTGGAGGCAGCCATGATGGGTGAGGACTAGAGCGTCCATCGATCCCACAGCTTCCACCCTCGATTCCTGACAAATCCCTATAATAAAAGAAAGTGCCTTGACATGTGGAAAAATAGTTTTCATTGACATTTCTTCAAGAATTTATCAAAATGATGGACAGAGATACACAGGTGCCACTGTGGTAAAGCACAGAGCCAAATGGGGAATTTCAGACATTGGTAAGTGCCCAACTCCCGTCTCATTATTCAGCACAGGCTGCAGAACTAGTGGCGCAGATAGACGTGCTCGAGAATCATGCAGACCAAGGAGTAACTGTGTACAGCAACTCCACCTATGTGACGTCAACGGTGAATGCAGGGTTACCTCGTTGCAAAAGGAAGGGCTACCTCCGAGTGGATAGCATACCAGTGCAGCACGCTGCCTTATTGGACAGGCTTATTAAAGCACTGCAACTCCCAGTAGCCATTGCGGTCGTTAAATGCGCAGCACATACTAAAAGGGCAGACTTTATCTCACGTGGAAACCAAGCAGCAGACAAAGTGAAATTTGCTTCATGTTCAGAAAATGTAATGTAATTTGAAACGCCTGATGTAAATGAGAAAATGGTTGTGATGATGAATGGCTCTGAAAATATAGTGATTTGTCAAAAGTGCAGCTTATGGAAATTCAGGGGGGAAGCACCTCAAGATAAAACAGACTTATGGATGTGAAGAGTGTGCTCTTTAAACCCTCTGAAGCATTGCGGTAACAAGACAGCACTGGTAAACCGGTAATGCCTGTAGCCATATTAAGGGTGGTGCTGGAACAGCTACACTACCCTGCACACACTAGAGAGAACCTCACTGCAACTATTGCAGAAGATTGGTTTGTACCAAATGTGTTAGAGCATGTTGCGTTCTATGTAGTAAAGTGCATTGTGTGTCAAAAATATACGGCTGGGCATACACTGCGCACAGTTAGGGGAGTTATTCCAAGACCCACTGGCCCCTTTCAGCATTTGCATATTGACTATGTCGACATGCTGCAAGTATGTAATGGAAATAGATACATGATTGTTTTAGTTTGTCCTTTTTCATGATGGATTGAGGCTGGTCCGTGTACACACCCAGACTCTACCCGTGCAGCCAAATTCTTAAGGCAGGAAGTGTTGCCCAGATGGGGAGTATGTCAAGTAATGAGGTCAGACAATGGCCCGCATTTTGTGAAACACATTTGACCAGGTTAGCTTGTTGCTTGGTATAAAGCAAAAGTTCTCTTCGGCCTATCATCCACAAGGAAATGGCATCTGTGAATGGCTCAACAGCCTGCTTAAAGAAAGAATAGCCAAGTTGAAGCTTACTTTGAAGAAAGAGTGGTTACATTCCCTACCACTGGCATTATATGCTTTGCAGAACCCACCAGTTTCAGACCACCATTTCACCTCCCATGGGATAGTGACAGGGAGGCAGATGAGGACACCCCTCAAGCCTCCATCCAGAGTTAGAAGTGATGCTAAGCCTACCACAGAATTGTTAGGAATGGAGCTACGTGAGTATCTTATGTGTATGACTTCAAGTATCTCTGTCATTTCAGGTCCGCTACGGCAAAAAGGGTGTGGGTAGTAAAAAACACAGAAGGTGATGCTTTAACAAGTAGTGTTCAATAACGTTGTGCACCCCAACTGTTCCCTGGAGATGCAGTCCTAATCCAAAAACATACAAGGAAGAAGTGTGATGAACCCCGCTTCAACGGCCCTTTCATTGTGGAAGACGTCAAGCAGTCTGCAGTCAGAGTGCAAGGCAGACGTGCTTGGACTGTCCTAGGCGACGTCAAACTTTACACTGGAGAAACCCCTCTGCCCACATCCCCAAAAGAAGCAAGCATCAGGGAAGAACCTCAGCAAATGCAGGCAAGGTCTATGACGAGGAAGAAGGATGCAGAGGCTGTTGAGTAAAAAGTAAAGCTTTTATTGGACTGTGGCTTGGCTCAGGACACTCTTTTACCCCATCCCTGAAAGGGTTGAGGGAAACTGATGCGAACACTCTGCGCTGCAATTTCGGGGTGAAAGAAAAATCTTTTTTTTCTTAAAACCACAGGAGCTTGTTAAACTTTGGACTGAGGCACGCTTTAAGCCTTGATAAGAAGAGGAATATGCCAAATTCTGAGCTCATTTTCGACAATTGTAACAGGGTGCAGTACCCCTGATTCCTTCCTTACTGAGTTCCTGTTTGGATTTGCCCATGGCGTTACCCAATGACAACATTTCAAGGATCATATTTGAAATTATTCTCTTCATTTTGCGCACATATCCGGCTATTGTGGGGGAACTTCTAATATTTGTGTTTTCCTGCAAGATCCTAATAAAGTTCCCATTGTAAGGAGACTACTCGCAGCAATGATCGAGCAAGTTTTGTAGATGCCAAAGTATATTGGGGAAAGGAAAAATGCCCCTATCCGCTGATGATGCTCACAGACCTGTCAGTACGGTTTTCTATTGCCTGATTGAAGAGTACCCTTATCTTGTTGGAAGACACACAACACATTCCTAAGGGATCCACAAAAAACTGCAGCATTGAATGAAATCTTAAGAGGCATTATACTGCAAGTGAACACCTAGTCTGTAAGAAATCTGAGATAAGAGTGAAACTTTCCTTCGAGGGACAGTTCGAGAGGTTTCTGATAAAGAAAGACTCTTGTTTCCTGCTGAAAGAAATTCATCATGTCGTTTGGCCTAAGGCAGATTCGAGGAATAGACTCAGAGCTAGTATAGTTCGTTGAATTCATCTGGTCATGCTGAGAGCTGTTTTTTTGTTGCTGTATAGACATTCACATTTCGTCTGGTTAAAGACTGGTTCCAGGGAGACATGAAGAGTTTATTCTTATCATAGAGAAAGCGGATAGCAGACCGAGGACGAAATTGCTGAGTCATGACAGCAGCTTCCAGAAACAGTACATAATGCTGATGTATTAAAGATTACTTTTTTCTTACTCAGGCAATACAAATGGGTAGTATCAGAAGCAATATAATAATGACAGATGCAGAGAGACGTCCACTTTGTCCACAAAGTAGATGTTGTAAATTGACATACCTTTGTGTTATTTACGCTTGCATTGTGTTCATAATCATATTGCTTTCACTGACAGTACGGACATCATACTACCTTGATGTGCATGGAACTAAGACTCCTGTGAATCTTCCTGAGCAGAAGGAAGGTGTAATCGTGGCAACTACTAGGAAGCCAAAACCCTATGTAGTTATTCCTGTCCCAAAGAAAGATGGCAAATTGCCTGCACTTGAGATAAGTGTCACTAATAATCATTCACATGCAAAATGTGTCTTAAAAACTCTGGTTTGACACAAACAGGCTTGGCAAGACAGACAGGACAAGAGGTTGTAAGAAGGTGAGCCTATACAAGTAATGCATGCAAGCACACCTGTTGCTGTGACAAATGACCCAAAGATGATCTCTAGAAGACAGACACAGAGATTTTGCGAGACATTTTCATGCCTAAATGGTTTGTTGAGAGGATGAAACGCACTGATCCTTCTCCTACTCAGGGAGCACTGACATATGTTCCTGTAATTAATCCAGTCAGAAGGAGCTATGCTAACACACTTCATGACATCATTATGGAAGGTCACATGGGAAGAATGAGAAATAAAAAAGGCACTCAAGAAGATGATTTCAAACTAAATGATTACCTGGACAGCACATCTCACTTGGGAAATAACATGGTATCAACATATGAAAGAGGTATGAAGAACTTCGAAGGAGGAATGCTTCGTATGTTCACTCCTGCCATACATTATGGGGAAATCCAAGATCTTTATAGCTATTGAAATAGATGTTCTGACTGCACACTGCATATTATATCTAGCATTCTGTATTAGGCCAGTTCATGGGTCGAACTGCCTACCTCAAATGGGCAACTGAATGGACAGATCCAGATGAAGATGACTATATCCAAGACACAAAGACAAGAAACAGAGCCCATACTAAGAATCGTGTGATCAGATGTGAGAAACCTGGAGTAAAAGGAGCTGGAATCAGATGGTAAGTAAATAAAAAACTGGAAGTTTCAGGAAAAACTGCAGAAGATATTCATTGATGGAAGAACAGAGGCCAGATGCCGATTTGGGGAACTGTGTTATCTCCAGATGGCTGGGAAGAAGGTGTAGTGATCTGCAGAGATTGGGAGATAATGGGTCACTACCAACCAACTATTGAGAATGCAAAGATGTTGTGTAAGCCTCTATGGTCAACACTTGCTAAATTACTGACATGGGTCGAGGACAAAGTAGGACCGTTAAAGATAGTGCCCATGGAGAGTGCAAAGATGTGTTTCAGAAACAATGGCACAAGAAAAGGTGGAGAGAATCAAAACTGTGGGAGAATATTCTAAGTACCAGCAAAGCACCAGGAATGAAAATTGGGACGCTCGTGATCATGGATCATTTTTGGGCTTGTGGATCCAAGGCACATATGAAGTTACCCAAGGATTGGGGAGGGATATGCACTTTGGTTAATGTCCATGTTCCAGCATTAGTGATTTTAATGCTCACCTGAGGAAAAAGAGATCTGTGGGGCTGATATAGAGGATGAAGAGGGAGAATTAGTTCTCAGCCAAATCAATCAAAGATTTTGACTCTATTCCTTATGAAAACAGGCTGTTCAGCCAGACCTCATCAGTGTTCATGTTGTTCTTCATGCTGAGAATCCAGGTTGGAACAAATAAAAAATGGCTACACATCACCAGATGGGAATTTCTGCAGATAATTAACACAACTATAAAGGGATTCAATGCTATCACAGAAGAGATGAGAGCCATAAAACCAATGACTCTTCAGAACAGATACATCCTGGACATGATTACAGCAATGGATGGAGGATTTTATTTGTTGCAAAAATCAGAGAATCATGTTGCCCATTTAGACCTTCTCATGATGACGAGAATGGAACCTTCACAGAAGCCATAGACATGCTGACAAAGCTCCATGGTCAGATGATAGACGAAGTAGAAGACAGTGATGATGACAGCTAGTTTGGAACACTCTTCTCTTGGGTTCCACAATGCATGGCAGACATGTTCAAGTTTCTTGGAGCCCTAATCGTATTGGTGTTGCTTGGATTCTGTGTGATCAAGATAATAATCTCACAACACAAGAAGACAGCAAAGAAAGCCATAGGGATGAAGATCATGATCGATGTCGATTCAGGATGGAAAGTCAGAGACCTGATAGATGAAAAAATCAGAGACTTTGTGAAGGCCAGTATCCATGCACCTGAGGGGACAAAGCTCCTGTATCCAAAGAATCACAATGTATGTAGGAAGATTGATCTACTGCAGTCCAAGTGGACAATGTAGTCTCATGACATGGAATAAAGATAAGCATGTTAAATCAGCTGTATGCTTGACGGGAGTCATAAAGATATGGGTCCCAAAGAATCTAAAGACCTAAATGCCTGGATGTGAAGGATGATAAGAGAGTGGTAGATAAATCGCCCAGAGGGGGGAGTGTAGAGAAGGAGTCAAATACCCCACCACAACCGTTCCGCCTCTTTTACCTGCATGATGGAAACCAGAGTATGTGACATACACAGAACAGTTCAATTGACAAAGAGCAGAGTATGGTCTCTATGACGTACCAGTGAAAGTATCAATACCTAAGAGAATCTGGGAGACAAGGTACCCATTGAGAAAACCATACGTACATACAAGAAAATATGATGACCCAGTAGGGGGTATGAGATTTGAACATAAGGCCTCCCCAATACCTGGGAATCCTCCTTCCTAGGGACTTAGGAACCCTCTCTGAACTGAACATCTCCCCTATACTTGCCAAGATAAGAGCAGACCTTCTATGCTGGGCCCCTCTGACTCTTTCATGGTTGGCCGTATGGTGCTATCAAAATGAACATCCTGCCCTGTCTCCTCTACCTCTTCTCGGGCCACCTTGTCATTATCCCGGACACTTTCTTCTTGACCTTACAAGGACTGGTCAAGCGATTTATTTGGAGTGGGAAGAGACTGAGGGTTAAACACGCAACCTTGACTCTCCCGAGGTCATTTGGGGGTTTCGGTCTCTTGGATTTTAGGCAATATCATAAGGTAGCCCAACTCAGGGTAATGTTGGAACACATGAGAGATGAGATGGGCACCTCTGGACGTACACAGAGGATACCCACACACATCCTAGGAAAGTAAGAGACCTCCTATGGGCCCCGATCAAGGTTCTACCCTGCCAAGTCAGAAATCACCCAACATTATCAGTTCTTTGGGCCTTATGGAAATGCGACAAAGCAAATGTAACCCTTTCCTCCTGGCCCTCCCTCTTGTCCTCCTTGTGGGGTCCCCCTCTCGACTGGGGTGAAAAGGGACTGTGCAATACGAAGTCATGGTCGGACATGGGTCTGGAGAGGACTGCCCGACTGTTTCACCATAACGCCTTCCTCGATTATGATAAGTTAGCAGACGTCATGGGGGAAAGTCCGATGTCGATCTTTGAATACCTTTGCATTTAAGTAATTCTGACCAATCCCAAATGGTGCGCGGAACTTGTTCGTCCCCTCAAACGCTTTGAGAAAAAATGTGTAGAATCCACTACGAGTAAGGTGTCATTGTCCAATATTTACAGGGTCCTGATTACGGTGCAGCTAGTGGGTAGGTAGGGTTTCAAACACTTTTGGGAGGAGAAACTGGGTATGATACTGGATGAGGCAACCTTGGGTACAGTCGAGTACTCTTTATACCTCGGCTATCGAACTCCATTTTGAGATTCTTCACACTTAGCATCTGCCCCCTGATAGGTTATCAAAAATGTTTATGGGGGCATCCCCTCTTGGCCCTAGGGAGTGTGGCCAGCGACGAGCTTGGTATCACTTGTGGTGGGAGTGTCCATCCATCTAGATTTATTGGACTGAACGTTTGAGTTGGATCAAAGATATTGTGGGCATCTCCCTGACTTACAACCCCTCGAACTTCTCCTTGGTATCCCTTCCCCTGACTCGGATTCGAACAGCTTCCAGAAGGATGATCGAAGCCATGTTGAGGGCCGGGAAACTAGCCCTGGCCCAGAAATGGAAAAACTCTTCAGCTCCTTCTACGAAAGAGTGGCTTGCTAAGCTGTGGGCTATCATTACATACAAGAAATTAGCGGCTATGACCCATGACAAAATGGATTCCTTTTTGCTGGACTGTAATGTGGTTCTTTTGCATGAAGAGTGTGGTGCACTGAGACCTTAATTGTCTTCCCCCGTAAGTCCAAAAAGATTCCCAGAGACACTAAATCCTTTAGTTGCTTTGCTTTTTCTTTATTTGTTGAACCCATCACGTCAGTCAAGACCTAATACTTGGTCATAATGTTCCGATTGTGCTTGTCCCCAGCACTCGGTTGTGCTTGGTAGTTCTTGTGTCAGGATTAGTCAGGCAAGTACAAAGGCAGCGAATATGGCAAGGGAAATGTGCACCCAGGAACAACGACTCATGTATGCTAGAACCCAGGAGTGCAAATAGAGTGTGACATCAAAACCAATATATGAAAAGGGATGTGGGGTAAGCACCTGACCGCGAGGAAAGTCGGCAAGCGCCTTACCCCCCAATTGCTGTTACAGGTACTGACAGCGCTAAACCCACGTGGAGGGCAAGCAATGACAGGATCTGTGTACTAACACTCTTGATGGTATTAAATAAGGGAACTAAATAACTGTACTCACGAGGACGAGATAAACCTCTTGAATGTCAGCTAGCCCACGAATCCTGTAGATGAAACTGGGACCCCGAAAGGCTAGAACAGCAATGGGAGGAAAACTAAATACCTAAGTTGGAATAGTGATTACAAAATAGTGAGGAAAACATAAGCATTCACACAGGAGCTAGCTACAACCGCACACCACACCTAATAATCAAAGGGGAAATAAATGCAGAAGTGCAATGGAAAACATGGAATGGATCCCACTAGAAAGTAAGGATCAGGAGCAGGGAAAAACGAAATAACCAATGCAAACTTCTCCCTACCCCTCCAAGGAAAAGACAGGAAGCTAAACTAAGAGAAAGGCTAAGGCAAACTGGTTTACAGCAGCAAAGGACAGAGTCAAAGAAATATAGAACACAGACAAACTGGGATGCATCTAAAAGGGGAAAGCACTGAGAAATGCTGCCTGCAAACAGAGGAAGACAAAAAAGGAATCAAGGGAGCAGAAATCAATTAGCGCATGAATCCGAGATTCAGGGCGGAGGAACAAGAAAACAGGAACTAGGAACTAGGTACAAAGGCAAGGAACAAGGAACAAGGGACTAGTCACAACAGGAACACTGCAAACGATGACCAGCGCTGGACTGAAGTAAGACTGAGGCTTTTAAAGCTGCTTAACGAGCACACGCTTCGGGTGTGCTGATTGCTGCACCTGCAGCCACAGCTGTTACCTATCCTCCACCCAACCTTGACCTGCAAGGGTGGAGGTGGAGCAGTGGGCCAGGCATTCTGGGAAGCATAGTCATTTGGTTAAAGAAGCATGCTGGCTGCCAAAAACCTGGAATGGATCCGGAAGGGAAGTAGTTTGGAAAATAGGGATTTAGCGCTCCCAATTCATCACAGCACTGTAGCATAATGTTTGGAGGAAAAGTCCTGTAGGGAATAAACCCCAAATCATGCCCCCAAGTGGTGGGAGCGGGAGCGAAGGGAGCGAGTCGTGACAGTATACCCCCTCCTACGGCCGTCTTCGGGTGTCCGCCACCCGCACGAGACATCTTCTTTCCATGATGGGAGTGCTTTTTCTTTGGAGGTGGCACTGATGGAAATGGTGGCCTGTGGGCAAAGGCAGATGGACTTCCATGATAGGAGTGCTTTGTCTTTGGAGGTGGTACTGATGGAAACGGTAGCTTCTGGTGAGGAAGAGACTCATGGTTCGAAGAAAGGCATGAAGGACTTGCAGGACCAGAAGCAGAGTTGGAAGGTCCAGGAAACTCAGTCACTGGGAGTGGACCCTTATAAGTCTTTGAGGAGGGAGGCAGGCTGGTGCAACATGCCTTAGACAATGGTAGAAGCTCTGTTAGCCTTTCTGCTGAGAGTGGACATGCGGGAGGTGAGGAAATTGCTGGCTTCAGGAAAGGTTTATGTTCAGCCATTAGAGAAGGTGGCGGCTGAGGTAGAGGTTCAGATTTCCTTCTGTCATCCATCTGGGAAAAGGCTTGTGGTTGAAAGTGACTAAGGTTTGACTGCACATGTTCTACGCCTTGGAGACCTGGAAGTCCAATGGGTTGTACAAGGCTGGTACTCCTGGTGACAGTCGTGTAGCCACTTTGTTGCACGTGGGATACAACAGCAGGGACGTTTGGCATACTGATAGGAGTGATAGACGCAGTACTTGGTATTTCAGGCAGACTCGCAGAAGGAGCAATAACAGACACATTTTGAACTGCAGCAGTCATTCCCTTCCTTTGGCTACTAGCACCCGACTGGTGCTTCTTGGCGGAATTCTATTGCACAAGTCCTGTAGGTAATATGCCGGTCTGCACCACCCCCTGTGCACACCCAGGTGAGTGGTTCTGACTCACCACTTGGTCCAGTTTGATGACTCTGAAGCGGGAGCTGGCAAAAGTCTCAAACTCTGATGCTGCATCTTTAGGAGGCTCTGATGCTAAAGTGAAACAGTTGGGAGAATCGTCTTGTGGAAAAGGCAGGCATTCTGGTGCTCCTCCTGAAGCAAAAGAAAGGCAAGCTAGACGTTCATCGACAGTAAATGGTTGGGATTCAGGAGGAATCGCTGGAGCAGAAGAAAATACAGCAGGATCTTATGGTGTAGACAGGTATACCTCTGATATTGGCAGCGAGGCTAAGCAGGATACAGGCGTCTCATGAACTGAAGGCAAATACTCAGTATACTCCGGGACTAAAGACATGCACTTTTGATGGACTACCGGAGGCTCTAAAGCTGAAGGATGATCTGCAGGATGAGTCACTGTAGCTGAAGACAGGCAGGCCAGGGGAAACCTTGAGGCTGAAGGCATGCAAGCTGAAGCAATCTCGGTTGCTGGATACAAACATGTCCAGGTCTTTGGGACTGGCTCTTGAGTAAATGGCAGACATGACAGCGGTTCATTGGTTGAAGACACGTGTGCCAAAGATGACTGCAGAGCTGTGGATTGGATCATAGAAGAGTCAATGGTTGTAGGAGGACAGACAGAAGTCTCAGAAGTTGACAGACACATTGGTGGCTCAGGAATGAAGGGCACCTTTAGGGCAGTAGACTCCTTGGCACCAGTAACCAAAGACTGAGCTGTACCCTTGCAGTCCCTTTCTTTAGTGGGTGACACAGAGTCTCTTTCTTTGTAGAAGTCAAAATCAACCAGTGGAATCACCATAGTAAAGTCTCTGTTAATCAGGATTTCGTCAATTGTCCATTCCTCTGTTTTAGCTTCTGAAAGAGGCAGATTAACAATCAACAGTTCAGGAATCGCCTGCCAGTTTTTTTGTTCTGTATACTGTGGAATGAGTCCATCAGAACATGAAATCTGTACTGTCTCTGACTGTTCGTATTGATCAGAATTGGCAGAAGGAAGAGTGAACCCAGAGGTAACATCGTTTTCCACATCAGCTTTAACATCTACTTCAGTCTCAGCAGCTGTATCAAGAGCAGGGCCTAAGCCTACTGTAGTGACTGAATCTGTGTATGCCACCATTTTGGATTGTGTTTGGAAATCAGAAGCTTGTATGTGTGCTAGCTCATAATTATGACAAACTGCTACACAGGAAATTTTAGGTAAAGGAGTGGCGTGTAAATCTTCAGCTAACTGCAATCCCTGACAAACAGCAGAACAATTGTTAGAAACTGTGCCCAGATTAAGCGCTGTGCTAGACGAAAGACCTTCACTCCCAATAGATCTAACATATTGACAAATATCATGGTTTACCAAAGTCTCTGCACTCAGGGGCTGAACAGTGTTCACTTCCTCAACATCAACAGATAAAGTCTGAGGTGTATTCAGTAAAGAGTGCAAGGTTTTATTCTCCTCTTGTAAAGAAATGAATTCTTGTTCTAACTCCTCAAGCTTAGCTCTTAGCATGCCCTGCATTAACTGTACATCACTATCAGTAGGCACAGGGGGAGGCATAGTGGCATCAGGGCTGGATCCTGCACTAGCAATCTGGATGTGCACCGATTGTACATTGTCCTCTACTGCTTGCAAGTTCTGTGATTTATAGTTTCTCTTACCCACTTGGTCTGTGTTTCCCTTAAGCAAACTATTGACATTACACCTCTTGGCATTAGGGACTACAGTATGTACCTGTGCAAAGGAGTATGCTTTAGACTGAGGGTAGAAAACAGAAGTTATGCAAGGAACCCCTCCATTCTTTATGTTTGTACCATGAAACTGTTCTATCTGAGGTGAAGCACAACTGGAATCATGGGGTTCAACAACAGAGGTACTCTTGTATAATAAGTCTAACAGTGTGTTGTTTTCTTCGGCTAAGACTTGCGCTGACATAGAATCGGGATCAAAACAAAAGATAGAACTAGGATCAGGCAATGTAGGATGTGCCATCCTATGGGAAAAATACTTTGCACGTAAATGCCCATTCGTGACAAGGAGTTCATTTAAGTCAGGACTAGTGATTTGATTGTCACAGGTAAATGTAGGGGAAGCTTTCTGTACAAACTTGTTAGAGGCCTTGCTGCCTTTCTTTCTTAAACTTGCCATATTCAATGGGAATTTTGGGCTGGTCATTCTGTCAGGATTAGTCAGGCGAGTACAAAGGCAGCGAATATGGCAAGGGAAATGTGCACCGAGGAACGACGACTCATGTATGCTAGAACCCAGGAGTGCAAATAGAGTGTGACATCAAAACCAATATATGAAAAGGGATGTGGGGTAAGCACCTGACCGCGAGGAAAGTCGGCAAGCGCCTTACCCCCAATTGCTGTTACAGGTACTGACAGCGCTAAACCCACGTGGAGGGCAAGCAATGACAGGATCTGTGTACTAACACTCTTGATGGTATTAAATAAGGGAACTAAAGAACTGTACTCACGAGGACGAGATAAACCTCTTGAATGTCAGCTAGCCCACAAATCCTGTAGATGAAACTGGGACCCCGAAAGGCTAGAACAGCAATGGGAGGAAAACTAAATACCTAAGTTGGAATAGTGATTACAAAATAGTGAGGAAAACATAAGCATTCACACAGGAGCTAGCTACAACCGCACACCACACCAAATAATCAAAGGGGAAATAAATGCAGAAGTGCAATGGAAAACATGGAATGGATCCCACTAGAAAGTAAGGATCAGGAGCAGGGAAAAACGAAATAACCAGTGCAAACTTCTCCCTACCCCTCCAAGGAAAAGACAGGAAGCTAAACTAAGAGAAAGGCTAAGGCAAACTGGTTTACAGCAGCAAAGGACAGAGTCAAAGAAATATAGAACACAGACAAACTGGGCTGCATCTAAAAGGGGAAAGCACTGAGAAATACTGCCTGCAAACAGAGGAAGACAAAAAAGGAATCAAGGGAGCAGAAATCAATTAGCGCATGAATCCGAGATTCAGGGCGGAGGAACAAGAAAACAGGAACTAGGAACTAGGTACAAAGGCAAGGAACAAGGAACAAGGGACTAGTCACAACAGGAACACTGCAAACGATGACCAACGCTGGACTGAAGTAAGACTGAGGCTTTCAAAGCTGCTTAACGAGCACACGCCTCGGGTGTGCTGATTGCTGCACCTGCAGCCACAGCTGTTACCTATCCTCCACCCAACCTTGTCCTGCAAGGGTGGAGGTGGAGCAGTGGGCCAGGCATTCTGGGAAGCATAGTCATTTGGTTAAAGAAGTATGCTGGCTGCCAAAAACCTGGAATGGATCCGGAAGGGAAGTAGTTTGGAAAATAGGGATTTAGCGCTCCCAATTCATCACAGCACTGTAGCATAATGTTCGGAGGAAAAGTCCAGTAGGGAATAAACCCCAAATCATGCCCCCAAGTGGTGGGAACGGGAGCGAAGGGAGCGAGTCGTGACATCTTGAGCGTGGGGAAGGATGGAGGGCAGAATTCTGGGGATGTTATTATTAGCTTGTATTACAATTCCTTCTTTGTCCTATGAAAAATGTTCATTAAAAACAAAGTCTTAAAAAAAGCATACTACGCCAGAGGGATCCAATCGGCAACTAACCCAAAAAAAGGAACTCTTCAGAATCATTAAAGAAAAAATAACCACCACCCTGCAAGAAAGGCAGCATCCCATCCCAAACACTATGTGACAGCATCACCAACTACCTTCAAACAAAAATGAAAACAATTCTACAGACCATTGAAGCAAGCCGCACAACTATAAACCAAACCACAGAACAAACACCAACAAGTGACCCTCCAATTACAGCAAGGCTCACCCGATTTGAACCAATAGACAAAGAAGTTTTCTCCATACTAATAAAGAAAACCAACATTGCCGGATCCCCCTGTGACCCGTGTCCCCCAAGTATCTACACAGAAATTCTCTTACACAACACCTAGGCATCACACTTGCGACTTATGATGAACCTATCACCAAACTATCACCGAACACAGGAACAGTACTAAAATCCTTCAAATCAGAGTAACATCAAACCTCTGATTAAAAATGGAACGGAAAGCGCAGAAGATCCCAGCAACTACAGATTGATATCCAACCTGCCGTATCCAACAGAAATATGGGAGAACCATGTATATAACATTCTACTGAAGTACGTAGAAATAAATGGCTAACTTAGTCACTCAAAAGACGGCTTCAGACCCAGGAGAGGAACAAAATCAGCGCTCCTATCAATATGGGATGTCCTAAAAATAAATTCAGACAACAGCACCCAATTTGCCCTCATACTTCTAGACAGATCAGCGGAATTCAATACAATCAGACACACAACACTAATAATCAAAAGAATTAGGCATACAGACTGCCTTAACCCTTTAAGTGCCACAGACGAGCTGGCTCGTCAGTGAAAAGTGCTCCAGGTTGCCACTGACGAGCCGGCTCGTCGGTTTTGGCACTCTGCTTTTCTCGATCCCTGCAACGCAGGGAACGAGCAAAACTGTAATCCAACCACTGGGCTATGTGAGGGGGAGGTCCCCCCTCACTGCCAGGGGGCTGGATTACCTTCAGTTTCACGTCGGCATGCGTAAAGCACGTCGGCATGAAATCGAAAGTAAATTCACTGCAGCAGCCATTTTCGGCTGCTGCAGTGAAAGAAAGAAGGTAAGAGCCCTTCTTTCTCCGCGTCGGTCTCCGGCTGTATTTCAAGCCGGAGATCGAGGCGGGCATCGTTGGAAAGGGGAGATTCTCCCCTTTACAATGATACCCATTGTGTGGCATTGCTGCCCGCGGATCGGGCGCAGGGCGCGCGATCCTCGGGCAGCAATGTCACCGGATCAATACAGATCCATTTGTGACGCGGGGGGAGAGGGGGATGCATACTAGGTAAGCTGCCCCCTTCCCTCCGTGGCCCCAAAGCATGGGGCCACAGCACCAGAGAACCTTGGGGGCAGATGATCACTGCCCCCAGGGGTGAAAAGAAAACAAAAATTGGGGGAAGGGGGGAGGTGGGTGGGGATTTGGGGCCCTGGGGCACACTAGACCACCAAGTATATGGCAGAAAGTGGTGTCCTTGGAAAGGGGAGAACCTCCCCTTTCCAAGGACACCATCTACATGAGGCATTGGTGGTCATGGATCAGCGCAGAGCGCTGATCCGTGACCAGCAACCCACTTGGACCACCATGGATCCGTTTGTGAGTTGGGGGGGCTGCTTCAAGTAAGCAGCCCTCTCCCCCCCGGCCCCCAAAGCATGGGGGCACATGCATATGAACCCTGGGGCAGATGGTTGACCATCTGATCATCTGCCCTCAGGGAAAGTAAAAGAAAAAAAAGAAAATGATGTGAAAAGGGGGTGGGGGTTAGGGGATTGGGTGGTGGTGGGGGCCACTAGCCACCATAGATTTTTTACTGAATGAAAGGGGGTGGCCCTCCCCCCCAACCAAAGTAGAAAGGCGGGCACCACTTGTAACCCTCCCTGGGGGCAGATATCTGCTCCTAGGAAGGGGCATCTGACCCCAGGGAGGGATGCATGAGGTGGGGCCCCCCTATCTGACGCCAGGGAGGGATGCATGTGGTGGAGCCCTCCACTTGGGGTGGGGGGGTGAGGGCCACCCCCAATTGCAGTACATCATTCACTGCCAATTTAGGGTGGCCCTCAGCCCCCCCCTAAAAAGCAGCTTACGATTTTGTATTATTTTCTTTGTTTACCCAACTTCGCTTGGTGCAGATGGGCACATTAGTGTGCCAATCCACCCCCAGGGTGCCCAAACCCTACTGCCCCATGCATTGGGGGTCCTGCCCCACCTTTTGTGGAGGCCCCCCCACCCCAAATGGCTGGGGGGGACACCTCATGCAGCCCTCCCTGAGCATCCTAGGAAAGGCTCAATGATGTGCCAACCCCCTCCGTTCGGGTTGGGTGAGGAGAGGGCCACCACAAATGGTGAGACAGGCCCCCCCAATAGATGGGGCAGTAGGATTTGGGCACCCTGGGGGCAGATTGTCACACTAATGTGGCCATCTGCGCCAAGCGAAGTTGGGTAAACAAAGAAAATAATACAAAATCGTAGGCTGCTTTTTAGGGGGGGGCTGAGGGGCACCCTACATTTCCGGCGAATGTTCTACTGTAACGGGGGTTGGCCCTCTCCCCCCACCCCAAATGGAGGGCCCCACCTCATGCATCCCTCCCTGGGGTCAGATGCCCCTTCCTAGGAGCAGATATCTGCCCCCAGGGAGGGTTACATGAGGTGGGGCCCTCTATTTGGGGTGGGGGGTGAGTGCCACCCCCGTTGAAGTATAACATTCGCTGCCAATTTAGCGTGGCCCTCAGCCCCCCTAAAAAGCAGCCTATGATTTTGTATTATTTTCTTTGTTTACCCAACATTAGTGTGCCAATCTGCCCCCAGGGTGCCCAAACCCTACTGCCCCATTAATTGGGGGGCCTGTCCCACAATTTTTTGGGGCCCTCTCCCCCCACCCCAAATGGAGGGGGGTTGTACCTCACGCAGCCGTTTGTAGGAGGCCCAGGGAGGCCTGCATGAGGTGCCCCTGCCACTCATTTGGGGTGAGGGGGGAGAGGGCCCCCAAAAATGGTGCGACAGGCCCCCCAGTGGGTGGGGCAGTAAGGTTTAGGCACCCCGGGGCCAGATTGGCAAACTGCACCAAGGCAAGTTTCGTAAACAAAGAAAAAATGGAAAATGGTGGAATGCTTTTTAGGGGGGGCTGTGGGGCACCCCAAAGGGTCTGGGAAGTTTCTAATGGGATGGGGCATTGACCCCCTCTCCCCCAGTTTCCCTGTTTTCCTTGCTGGCTTCGACACCCTAGGCCCAAATCTGTAGGTTGCCCACATGAACAAAATGGGTAGTGGCGAAAGGCTTGGGGTTACCAGTGGGTTACCCTTTTCCTTTTGCGCCCCCGGTAGGTGCACCCACACATGTGAGGTACTGTTTTCATTGGGATACCTGTGGGAATGCGCGACGATAGGCCATGTGTTGTTGGGGGCGTGTTTCGATGAGTGAGCCGAGCGAAATGTGTAGAAAATGCGTTTTTTTCCCCACATTTTGGATTTTGCAGGGGTGTCTGTGTAATAAATTCTGGGGCGATGTGCGCAAATCATACCTCGGCGGATTCCCACGGGTGTTGACTTTTCGGAAATGCATGGGGTTCTCTGTTTTCCTTGGTGGCTTGAACACCCCGAGGCCCATATCTGTATGTTGTGCCGGTCGGCAGAGCGTCTGAAATTCCGGTCTGAAAACAGACTTGGGGTTACTTGTGTTGTAGGCTTTCCCCTTGGTGGCCAGGTAGGTGCACCCACACATGTGAGGTACCGTTTTCACCGGGACGCCTGTGGGAATGCGGGACGGTAGGCCATGTGTTGTGTTTGTGTGGTTTTCATAACGTTTTGACCCATTTGCTGGTGCCCTTTGTCACACAACCCTTTTATTTCCCAAATGTGACCTACATTTAGTCGCTGCTTTAGGCACCATACTCTTTTGTAACCTGCACATGTCACCTACCGTTGAAAAGGTCTGTCTGTGCTCTTTCAAAAAATGTATGCTTGCCGTTCCTCACTACATTGGTTTTCCCGATTTACACATGCTAAGTGCGTCTGTTCAGGCCGTGAGCGTAAAACTCCTGTGTACCATGGCTCTGTGTTTGGCTTGTGGTATTGCTTGTTTTGTAAAACACTACAAAAAATGTGTGCTCTCCTAACTGCAAGAGTCAGGGGAATGTAGCGGAGCATTGCTTTTCTCAAAATTCCTAGAAGCCATTGCTGTACTAAGCCAACCATATCCAACACATACCTTTCTTCGGTCAGTTTCCTGCTTTTCCCCCAATCTATGGCAGTTTCCCCTACCTAGTTGTTGCCTGACCTACGCAAATCACCCCTTCCTAAACTTGGAATTTTGTCTACTTTTCAGAAATATATGCCTTTCCATCCTCCAAATCGGCTTTCCTACCCTTTTCTTCCATTCCGTCCATGCATGTACAATTGGCAAAAATGGCCAAAATCGCCTACCTCTCACAAAACGGTTCATAACCACATCAAAATATTTATATTTCTGTTTCCACTCAACCTGTTCTTGAAAGCCAAGAAATTGGGGAATTCAGCACAGCAAACAATTCGTTCCTAGCTCTTACAAGGAAAAAACCACAGGCTACTTTGCACATCAGTTTATTGGCATTTTTTTAAAAAAACTAAATCTTCCCCCTTTTAGGTTATTTTCTCTCACCCCCCTACAGCAACCTAAGATTCCTGGGTAGCGTTAAGACCGCCTACATGTGGGGAAAAAAGGAGCCAAATTTGGCAGAGATATCTCATGTAACAAAAAAGTTACAAGCCATTGAATGGCCACAATCCGAAATCACCAAAAAAGGCCCTGGCACTGGGGAGAAATACCCATGCCACTTAAAGGGTTAAAATGGCTAAATCCTTCCTCACAAATTGAACAGAAAGAGGCAACCTACAGCTCTTTACACTAACCCCCAAAAACATCTCCTGCAGAGTGCCTCAAGGCTCCAGTCTCTCTCTCTCCTTTTCAGCCTTTACATGCCGTCATTGATGAAAATCATCCGTAACCACAGACTGACAGCCTACAACTACGCAGACGATGCACAACTGAGGCACAGATCCACCCTACTGATGAGGTCCAACCAGACCGAAAAACGTGTCTGGGGTTTCTGTTGGTACTTTTGTTCAGAGGAGAATTGCCTAGCATTTCGGTGCTGGACTGCCCCAGGGCAGGACAAAGACTGATATGTTTGGGATATTTCTGCTTTGTGAAAGATAGTGAGCTAAAGACTCTGGGTAAGTCTCTCGTAACCAGGACTAATCTCTGGCAGAGGGACTCCCAGGACCCCCCTTGTTAAACTGAGCATCAAGACAGCCAAAACTGCAAACCCAAGTGGCATCCTAAACCAGTGCATCTGAGATACAGCTGGATGACAACTAACAATCTCAAATTAAACCCAGCCAAAATATAAATAATGATCCCTCCCACAGAGAACACCACAACCATCTCACAGCTGGACTGGTCACCAAACATGGAAACTAAATCGGAGACATCAAATGTGGTATGAAATCTGGAAATACTAATGGGCAACAGACTCTCATTGGAACCACAAATCAATGCTATTATAAAGAAATACGTCTATCTCCTAAGGTTAATCAGAGGGATGTTGTCTTAACTCTCCTTCCCAATAGCACAACAAAAGAGGTGATGGCTGGAAGGTTTAGAATACATCTTAACCTCTGGCATTGCTCTGGGCAACCCTCAAGACCATCGTTCTTCACCTGCCAAGTCATTGCAAAAGGGGAAAAACCATTTGGAAATCAGGCTTGGTCCCACACCGAAAGGGGTAGTCCAGCCCAAACTGCTAGGTCACACCCCTTCTGCACGAGACCACAAGCATCCCCAGACATGTTACAGCCTTGTTGGGCGTCATCAGTGAGGAGTAGCTTGGTTCTCTAGGCCCAGAAGGCACGGGACCCACGTCTGGGCATACCCGTCCCACTCGGGGTGACAATAGCACAACAAAAATGGTGATGGCTGGAAGGTTTAGAACCCTCTCAATCATATCCCTGGTTTTACCAAGAATCAACTATGCAAGCAGCATCTGCCTTGGAATACCAGAACTACTCACCAACAAACTCAAGCACATCCAAAACACCGCAGCAAGGATATTCCTGAGACTAAACAGAAGAGAACACATCACATCAGTGCTAACAAGCTTACACTTGCTCCCAGTAAAGAAAACAGATTTAGTTTGAAGCCTCTGCATTGCCCACAAATCACCACACGGACAAAGATCCGAATTCCTCCATGACAAAATCAACCGTTACCATCCAGGAAGAGACCTACAATCCAGCGATGATCTCCAGAACAGCATTCTCACGCCTAATTGCCAATCTATGGAACACAATGCCAAAGGAAATGAGGACAATAGAAGAGCATCTCACATTCAGAAAATAATGGAAAACCTGGCTGCTCATCTCCCAATGGCCAGCACAAAGTGGACACCACCAACGGCACAACAGGGACCAAAATGAGAACCACCAACTACTAACCTCCCATTTCCAACTCCTCTCCAGCATACCCACACTTACCTCACAGGAGCCTCTTGATCAGTCTAATCTCAGCCAAAACACACAACCCACCGATGCATCACGTAAATAACTGCTGCAAACAAACACACAATCACTGGACGCTACCCATCCGGACACAATATCCCCAGTGCACACAACTCAACACAGCTAGAACCTGACCCACGCTAGACAGCAGTTTCTCCTGGTTCTACAATACCAATAGAAAAGCACACTTTATATCCTGCACTCTCTCCCCCAATCTCCTACCCAACCCAACCCAACCCTTTCACATCCAGTACCACAACAGTGCCTGGAGACCATACTAATGGTAACGGTGCACGGTACAAGACAATGTAACATAACTGTCACCTTTTGCATATGAATGGTTCTGGCATCCACAATGGTAGGTTTCACACCCCAGACTAAGGGGAGGTCCCTAGCCCCTCCTGACAAGGTTAGAATTCTGACCTTGTCACACTTGCACATAAATATTGAAATTTGAATAATTTAACTGCATGAAGAAGAGATGAGGGAAGAGTAGGTGAAGTAGGCTCAGATGCCGGTGGAGCTCAAACCTTTTTAATGACTTCAAAGTCGGCACAGCAGCTTAAGTCTAGAAGGTAAGTTATTGGCAGTGCTTGCAAAGCCCTAAACATCAATACTGCTGCTTTAGTGTTGTTATATAGTGCTCTAATGATTCAACAGAAGTTATTTGCAAAACCAAAAATGGTACCAAGGCTCCAAACATGAAGTTCCAAGATATCCTATCAAATTCTTTCTGCGTTCATGCCCATCTAGCACTAAGGTGAAGCTCGTACCTGCTCACTTGCTATAATCTGGCAAACCAGTCTAGTATTATCTGTTGACTTTCTGCCCTTAAGAAAGCTTGATCCGGCCTGGGAAGAGAGTCAAGCGCCTTAGATTGCCTGTTAGCGAATATCCTAGCACGCAACTTGCAATGCTGATCTTACATTGCCTGTTAGCCAGTATCTCAGCATGCAACTTGCAATGCTGATTTTAGATTGCCTGTTAGCCAGTATCCTAGCATGCAACTTGCAATGCTTACCTTAGAATGCCTGTTAGCCAGTATCTCAGCATGCACCGTGCAATGCTGATCTTACATTGCCTGTTAGCCAGTATCTCAGCATGCAACTTACACTGCTGATTTTAGATTGACTGTTAGCCAGTATCCTAGCATGCAACTTGCAATGCTGATCTTAGATTGCCCACTAGCCAGTATCCTAGCATGCAACTTGCAATGCTGACCATTAGGGATGACAGGGAAATAGTTATCAACATTAGCCTAATCTTTACTTGATTTGAGGTAGCATGCGTCTCCCAAGGTGCCAGTGATTTAAGAATGAATCTATCTTTATCTCTTCCTTTTGTACTTTCTTGGTACCTGGGCTTACATTTTTTTTCCAGGATAATTTCTGGAATATTGGATATTCTGCTTTATTTCGAAGAGGCAGAGATGCGTGAGCACCATTTGCAATATTTGGCTTTTGGAATTGTAAAGTGTTTAAAGTTTTCTGGCTAGCAGACCTGGCACATAGTATACAAATTGTGTAGAATTTCGGATGGCTGGTGGCTGTTCGCATGAAATCTCTTAAGACATAGCTGTGAGGCCCCAGATAGGCAACATTACAGAAGTCATGTCATGATAATGTTAAAGCATTTGCTGAAGGAAAAACAAGAAGATATTTTTAGTTGTTTTATTTGATCAAAACAATATCCGATCACCTTGTACACCTGGGGAATCAGAATTAGATATTTACCTAGCATTACCAAAACATTTTTATCATAATCCGCTGTTTCTGGAGGGGGGCTTGGAGGACTCAGACAGATGCTGCTATTCTAGATTTTGAAGGAAGTGTGGCAGATGAGGATTTCCGTTTTTCGAGGCAATGTGGTTTAGAGGATTTTTCCCCATCCAAGAGCTGACAGATGATCAACAGTTGTGTAAATTGGATTTATTTAATTGTATTGAGCATTTGTAAGGCACTTCATACAACAGAATTGTGTTTCAAAGCGCCACAAAGCTAAATGAATGAAACGGGCAAAATAATAACAATGGCAAAACAGTAAATATACAGTTGTGGTCCTACTAAACCTTGTGGCATTTGGCCATTCAAGTGCATCGAGGAGAAGTGCAGGGGATGGGGGTGGAAGGAGGAGCAGGGAGTGGACAAGTGTTAAGGGCAGCCAAGGAGGAGAACCTCAGGCTAAGTGCTAGTACAGGCGACTCTCAATGGTGGGATGTGGAGCCACCAGGCAAGGGCCCAAAGAGAAGTCTAGTGAAGGGGGGTGCTGGAATTGACTTGGAGGAAGGCCTGGGATCCTGTGGGGTGCATCAGGATCAAATCACAGCAGCAGTGGGGATTATTAACAGGGAAGGCAAAGAGGTAGAGAAGAGCAGAGTTGTGAGTAGTTTCCTTAACTTAAGGAGGTCCGGCTCAAGTCTGAGATGGGTAGGGAGGCTGTTCCAAAGGGAAGCACCAGCTGAGGAGAAACACCTGCCACCCCTCGCTCTGCTTGTAGAAGCATTTAACAGTCAGAGAGTTGGAGTTAGAGGAGCGTAGGGCTCTAGCAAGGCAGGTTTTAGGGAGGGAAAGTTGAAGAAAGCATGTTATGCACCAGAAGACCTGTTGGATGATGCAGAGGGTTTTGAATTTGAACCTTGCAGCCACCGGCAGCCAGTGGAGGTATTTTAGGGCTAGAGAGATACAGCCCCTAGGCTTGAGGCCAAGGATAGGTCTTGCAGCCGTATTCTGTATTAGCTGGAGGGGACGATGGGAGGAAAGAGGGGGATTGAGAAAGAGGCTGTTGCAGACCTCCAGCCTGGAGAGGACCAGAGTTCTGCAGACATTGAGCTTCTGGGGAAGGTGAGAAAAGGAAGAATGCCTCTGAAGACGTGGAGCTGTAAGTGGAACTACTTGGTAAGGTCCATTATGTGAGGGGTGAAGGAGAGAGCAGAGTCAAAGATAACCCAGAGGTTTTTGGCCACACAAAATGTTGGGGGAGAGCACCTTAAGAGGGTGGCCAGAGTGTCAGAGGAAAAGAGGGCATATGTGTCCCAATGAGAGGATCTCCATTTTACTGGCATTGAGACAGAGATAATTTGTTCATACCATGCCTGAATGGCAGACAGGCAGTTGGTGATGAGAGAGGAGGAAGAGGGCAAAGTAGAGGGAAGTTTGAAGAAAAGCTGTGTGTCATCGGCATAACACTGGAAAGGAGGACAGAAGGAGGAGATCAGATGAGCAAGAGGGACGAGATAGATATTGAATAGCCATGGTGATAAGATGGAGCCCTGGGGGACACCACAGGTAGAGAGCGTGGTGGTGGAGGAGAAAGGGCCCAGTTATACCTAGGATCAGTATAACTCCTTTTGGTCACTCAGGGTCCCACTCCCCACACCACCTGTGACCACCATCAGGAAGCCAGGGCTTATCTGTCCAGAATCCACCCAGGAAAGTAACCACAGACTGGGTCTAAGAGTAGGTAACACAGGCTTGTGTCCAGCCTCCACCCAGGTAGAAACTACAAGCTTGGTCTAAGACTAGGTAGGGAACGCCCACTCATCAGGCCCATCAGTACTACACTCAGAAATGTCAACCTATGGGAACGAACCATCTCCTCCCTTTCTGAGAATCTTAAAAAGTACTATCCCCTAGCAACCTACTGGCCCACCAGAGTCTGACTGACTGCTATCCACTGCAAAGCCACATCACCTCAGGTTTCAACCTTAAACCTGATAAACCCTTCCCCTGCTCAGACCACCACTGTCAAGAAGCTACCAGGCAGTCAGAATACCAAGCATGCTTCACCAACCTCCCCTCTCCTAAATACCATCACTGGAGCTGCCCAGACTCAAGGCCAACAGAGTTAAAAAGAGCCTATATAAACTCAAAGTAAATTCCAGCACCTGCCCTGGACACCAAGTTGCCTGTGATTGGAATAAGGATCTGTGTATCATCAGCAAAGTTTGTGTAGATTACTCCCATGGCATCTAGTGCTGCGAAAAGTAATTTAGTGTAGGTGGTGTATAGAGTGGGAGAGAGACGGGATCCTTGTGGTACTCCTAGTGGTACCGGGATGGGGTCCGCTGCAACTTCCCCTAGGGTGACACTTGAGGTGCGATCGGCAAGAAACGATTTTATCCAGGCGGTGGACTTCTGGGAAAATTAGAAGTTGATGGATAGGGTTTGGCATAGTTGGACATGGTCGACCAAATCAAATGCTGCTCAGAGGTCTAGGAGTAGTAAGATACACAGTTTGCCAGAGTCCCTGATAGCGTAAATTTGTTTTTTATGTCCAAAAGGGCGGTCTCCATACTGTGATTGGGGTGGAAGCCTGATTGTCTTTCCCCTAGTAGGTGATTTTGTTCACAATGGGATTGTACTTGGGCATAAGCTATTTTGTCAAAGATTTTGAGGAGGAAAGGCACCATTGTTATTGGCCTGTAATTGGTTGGGATTGTTGGGTCTAACGAAGGCTTTATGAGTAGGGGTGTGACCCATGCTACTTTAATGTATGCTGGTATTACACTGGAGTTAAAGGACTCATTCATAAAGCCAGTGATGGTGGGTGCTAGTATGCTGGCAAAATCTTTAACTACTTTAGCTGGAGTGCGGCCGCCTTTGCAATTAGACGGCTTGAGTGAAGCTATTGTTTTGAGGACCTGATCAGTGGTGACTTGAGAAAGTGGAAATCTGGTACATCCGTGCTGGTGGTAGTACTCAAAGGGTGGGGGGGTATGGTGGCAAGATCTAGTGGTTTTTCTTGCGAGGCTATTTTGTTTTGGAGTCTGGTCACTTTGGAGGATAGAGCGTTCTGAATGGTGGTGCACCAGGCTTTGTAAGGGAATATAGGGCTGGTGAGATGGATGGGTGATTCTAATTCTCTAATAATGATAAATAGCTCTTTAGTGTTAGAGGCTGCAGTGGCTATACGGTCATTGAGAGATTCCGCTTTGTGTGAGAGTTTATAGGCCTTAGATAGTTGTTGTAGTTTGGTTTGAAGTTCTGGGGAGTTATTTTTCCTGGTTAGGTGTTCTAGTGCTCTTTCTCTGTTCTAAATTCTATGAGTTCATTGTTGAACCAGGGGGCGCTGGATTTAGCTTTGGGCACTTTGGTTTTGAGGGGGGCTACTTCGTCAACTGCCGATTTTAGACATTGTTGGTAATGCTTTGCGATACTCTGAGCTAGTATTGTCCAGTGGTTTGGCATGGAGTAGGTTCATAAGAACTGGGTTTAAATTCTCAGGGGTAAGTTTACATGCATTTCTGACCTGGATGGGTAGTGGGTTGCAAATTTTGGTTGTGCGGTCAGTATCAAGATTTATTTTGAATTTAATTAGGCAGGGGTCGGACCATTGCAAATTGAGGACATCTATTATGGTTACTGCAGTATTAAGGGGGAGTATCCAGTCGAGGATTCTACCTTTAGAGTGGGTAGGGGTGTTCACTATTTGGGAAAATTGCATTTCCTGGAACGTCTTTTGGCAGGCTACAGCTTTGATAATCCGCGGGGTCATCATAGCCTAAGTTAAGGTCCCCTAGGAGGATGTATTTCACTTTAGGTTTAAGTAGTGGTGTATTTAGCAGAGGTAGGTCTATGTCTGGCTTACTTGGTGCACTCGATGTTCTGTAAACTATAAGAAGTTGATGGTTTTTTGGTGGTTTACGGCTAGTTTAAGAGAGAGAGTTTCGTATCCACTAAGTACTTCTATTTTACATTCCCTAAAATGTAATGAGGTTTTGTGTATGATGGCCACTCCTCCACCTATGGCGTCATTGTGATCTGCTTGCGGTAAGCACTAGATGGCCTACTTATTCCTGTATCCACCTCAGTGAAAATGTTGGCCTTCCACCTGGATGCTACCCTTTCACTAACAAGGCAAGTGAACTCCAGAGCTTCCTCTGCCATCTACAGAACTAAGTTGATCAATAAAGTGTGGCAATTCCTCACCCCAACCACCTGCCTCACCATTGCGCGAGCGATAATCAGATCGAAGCTCATCTATTGTAATGCCCTCTACCCAGGTACCTCAAAGCGGAATATCAATAGGATGCTGGTGATCCAAAACAATGCCCTATGCTCTGCCCTTAACATTCCAAAAGAGAACAAATCTCAACAGCAAAAAGGGAAGCCCTTTGACCTCCTATCTGAGAAAGAATATGTTTCAAAACCTCACTATCACTCACAGATGCCTGTCTCACTTTTCTCCCCTCTTCTTGTCACAAAGAATCTCCAGAGCCAGCTCTTCCTGACCGGTAAGTGCAGTCTACTCTCACTGCCTCGACAAACCAAAATACAAACGAGCCAGGAGGAGGTGGTGCTGGCGTCCCCACGGTGGTAGCAAATCAATGGAACTCTCTCCCACCCACCCTAAGAGACGAGAACTCTTACTGGACCTTCCACAGAGCCCTGAAAACATGGCTGTTTGCCTAACAATATTGACTGGTCTATGAAGACTTTGAGCTTATTGTATGTATATATGCTTTGTTTTTCACTATGTCCCACAATACGTGTAACTGGTTTTTGCAACACCACCTTGATGCCCTAGGGCTTAGGAGCGTTACAAATGTTTTAAATAAATAAATAAATAAATAAATAAAAATACATTTTATTTTTCTTTGGGACAAGAGCCCCTTCAGAGGTCATGCCAATGTGTCTTTATATAGTACCAAAACACGCTTGGGACCTTTTAGGGTGTCAATCTGAAGACCTCCCTCGTTAACTTTTTCACACAATAAAGTCTTCAGTTTTTATGATTTTTAATAATTTTCATTGGCACGAAATGTGGCCCTTGTCTAAATTGCCCTTCAACCATGCTTAACTATACCCTTGTGTCTTACTTGCCAGAGTTAGTGCTGGTTGCTCCCCTTATCAAGGGTTAGGGATAGTAGAGAAGACACTTGCCCTATCACTAACCTTCTACCACAGAGAGAACAGTCTGATTGCTCAGATAGATGTGTCATCTGCCTTTCAAATGAAGAAGTTCATATATTTTATTTGTTTTCTTTGTCGGCAGATACATATAAAAAGTGGATGAACATCTCTTAGAATATTATTTTTTTTTAAAACAGGGTGTTATCCCCTTTCAAAAGAAACTGTTCAGTTGTTGTCTATAGGTTTATTGAAAGACACAAGACTAAACAGGGCTACTGTCAGATATTTCTGGGCAGAGTTGTAGTTTTTAATATAACCCCATGAATTCCACAGTATGTTTCCCCTTTCTTGGGCTCAAACTGTGGTTCAATCTGACTCCTTCCTGGATTTGTTGGAAGGATCTATATGCGGCTTTTCACCATGTCACTGGTACATTTTTCTGAAAAGACCGGAAAGAGCCTACCGGTTTCAGTGGACAATTGTAGTTACGCCACTTTCATCAGGGCTAAATTTCAGCACGATTCTGAGTACTGCTTAAATCATTTTCAGCTGTGTATGTATGACCTTTAAAAAGGTACCCCACCTGTAAGAAAAAATAAAGGTGTACGGGGTATGGAAAGAGATACATAACTCAATTAGATCTCTATGCCTCTAAATTACCCACAGTACTGTGGCAGGCATACAGAGAGAGAGTTGTAGTTGCTTACCCTACTCTTTTGTTGAGACTTTCAGAGAATAGTTATTTAGAGGGTGTGGTTTACTTTGTTGGAGGTCTTCATCCTGGGTGCCCCAATTGCTGGCATACCATTGTACCTAGAATGATTGTAAATACATTACTAGGATACTCTTAGCAAAAGCGTGATTTCTTTCACATTATTTTCTCCAGTGTTCTTAGTTAAATTTAAAGAGACACTCTTTAAGGACCGTGTCTCTCGGAACTCATCAATAGATATATATGTGTAGAAAGTGAATCTCATAAAACTTTGTCCTCAGTGTGTGACTGCTCAGTTAAGTTCAGTTGTCAACTGCGGCATCGAGCAGTTTCGGGGATGGTGGTATAGAGGGGGAGCTCTCTTACCTTTCATACAGCTGAATGGGAGCTTGTCTGTCTCCTTCTGTTATCCTAAGCGTTTCACTAATTATTATGCGTCTGCTCCATCATGTATGATGTTAGTTTGTGTTGTTTCCGTGCGCATGCGCAAAGTTGAACTGCTTGCTCTAGGTGCGCATGCACACGGGCGAGATGCTTGCTCACCGGGCGCATGCGCCGGAGCTTAGACAAAGTACTTGTGATGGGCAATGTGTCACACAAAAACGTCCACACAAACTACTGTTTAGTGTGCCTTATGGCTAGGTGTAAATGTTTTAAATGTTTTGTGATGTCTTTCCTCCTGGGCATATGCACTATTGACGAATTATATTCAAGCCCAGTGGGGCTGCATTCACATGGGTCACAATGCATCAGACACACTAGGATATTGACATTTTAAATTATAAATTATAGATTATAAATTATATAGACCCACTACAGTTTAGGTGGGAGTGTGCCAAGGTCAGGATCCAGGAGTTTGGATAGAACAGCGCATGGTATGGTGTCTAGTCCCATTCTTCAGAGGGATGTGTATTTCACATAAAGACTATTCTTGCACAATCTGGTGGGGGTGCTAAGAAATGGTGTTCATGATTGTTAACTACAAGTGGCATACTCTTGATTCATATGATAATCGAAGTGAGTTGTAGTGCTAAACTACTAATGGTGAGACTGTAACTTGCATGGGTAGTCTCATCCATATTCCTCGTGTCTGCATCATCGTGATGGATCTCAGAGGGTGGCCAGTATTTGCCAGCTGATTGGTTCATTTAGGCTGCTGGTGTCTGTCTTAAGCCTAAAGATCCACAATTGTTCTCTTCTGTAGAGTAGGATGGGCAGGTTTCCACCTCTTCTGGGCACAGCTATTTTTTCGATGATTGTCCAGGTGAGGTCGTTTGGCCCATGTTGTTTCTCTATGCAGTGTTCCACCATAGCTGCAGTCAATTTTTTGGTTCGAATGCATGACCTATGTTCTGCCATTCTGGTTCGGATGGGACATGTGGTCATGCCCACATACCGTTTTTGGCAAGGGCACGTTACCAAGTAGATGACATTATTGCTGTCGCAATTCATGAGAGTTCTTTGGTTCCATGGGTAATGCCACCCGATGTCGATGGTTATAGTTCTTTTTGTGGTGGCACAGGCACTACACCCCCCTCATGGCGTGTGTAAAGATGGTGGTGTCTGGTTCCAGAAGATGTTTGGTCTGAGCTCTGGTTCTATATATGTGTGGATTAGTGAGTCGCATAAGTTGCATCTTCTTTTCATGGCATACCTCTGTGTTTCCAGAGTGGTATCCCCCACATTTAGGATTGGCCAGAGTTTCAGAACCTCTTCCTTGATTCGGTTAGCCAGTGGTGAGAAACTCAGTACTGCTGTTATTTTTCCATCTTGTTTATCACGTTTGGCATGATTTTCCAGGGTAATATCCCGTGGGATGTTCCTTGCTCTTTTTTGTGATCTTCTGACTAGGCGTTTGGGATATCCACGAGTCAGGAGCTTAGTGGCTAGTTGTTTTGATTGTTGTTCGTAGTCCTCTACATTGGAGAAGTTCCTTCTGTAATGAGGAAACTGCCCAAAGGGCAGATTGCTGCGTAGACTGGCTGGGTGATAGCTGTCGAAGGTCAGAAGCGAGTTCCTATCTGTAGGTTTGTTGAATACTGTAGTCTAGAGACAGAGATCTAATCGAGTTAGGTATCTCTTTCCATACCCTGTACTCCTTTATTTTTCCTTACAGGTGGGGTACCTTTTTAAAGGTCATACATACACAGCTGAAAATGATTTAAGCAGCACTCAGAATAGTGCTGCAATTTAGCCCTGAAGAAATTGGCATAACTACAATTGTCCACTGAAACCGGTATGCTCTTTCCGGTCTTTTCAGAAAAATGTACCAGTGACATGGTGAAAAGCCGCATATAGATCCATCCAACAAATCCAGGAAGGAGTCAGATTGAACCATAGTTTGAACCCAAGAAAGGGGAAACATACTGTGGAATTCATGGGGTTATATTAAAAACTACAACTCTGGCTAGAAATATCTGACAGTAGCCCTGTTTAGTCGTGTATCTTTGAATAAACCCACAGACAACAACTGAACAGTTTCTTTTGAAAGGGGATAACACCCTGTTTTTTAAAATAAAAATCCAAGAGATTTAAATCCACTTTTTATTTTTTTTCTGCCGAACAAAGAAAACGAATAAAATATATGAACTTCTTCATTTTCAAGGCAGACGACACATGCCCTGATGGTTACGGCATGTGCCTATTAATTCTATCTGAACAATCAGACTGTTCTCTTTGAGTGTGTTAGAAGGTTAGTGATAGTGCAAGTTTCTTCTCTTTATATAGCATGCCATTCCAAGGTCCTCCAGTTTCTAAGCATGATAACAAATGATACCTTACTGCATACATTCCAATTTGCCCCATTCCATACTGGAGCTGATAGTCCAGTCTAGGTTTTTACTTTGTAATGTAACCCCGCCACAGAAAGAGAGTCAAAAGCACAGGAATCAGTTGAGTCTGTGGCACCCCACAGTGTATTAGTCAACTGGTAAACTGTTTAACCCACACACATTCTATCTGAGAACACAGAACAGTGTGTGCAACATGCACCCTAGGCTACAACACACTTCCCCCCGTACCCAACACCCAAAAAGGACTGAGAAGGGAGATGAAGAAAGAACTAGAGGCAACCAGAGAATCAAAAAGAAAAGGATGTAGAACAGAAATAACCCCAAACCAAAATGTTAGAAATAACCATAATTGGCAAACATAATTCTCCAGTCTCTTGGGCTGTTTGCGGGCCCTGGAAAAAACACATCCTCCATGAAAACCCTTGACCTGCCCTCCACAATAGAAGGTGTGTAAAGACGGAGGGGGGTGTCTGTACTCCTGCTCTCTATATGGTAGAGGAGAGGCACAGAGGAACCCAAACAAGAGTCGCCATTACAGTAGCAACGGACTAGCAATCAAGGCCTAGCTTCTCAGGAGGTGATGCAGGCTGGTTCTTAAGTACAGTGTAGTCCACAAACACCCACAAAAGGAATGTCTACACAATGTATTAGTTAAAACACAGTCTTTATATAATTAAGGTTCAATGTTATATACACAATCACAACAACTCACGTTGTGCTCAGTTAATCTACAATGGCAAATATATACAGTTCTAAGTGGTACCACAGTTATTATCAGATCTCATTAAAGTGCATCAACTGTACTCTGGCCAAATGTCACACAAATCAATTAATAAGGGTAACCAAAAATAGACATAGGAGGGAAAGCAGTTGGTTAGAACAATTGGCAGAATACTGGCCCCTACCACTAGTCACAGTTCTGTGTGGAGATTCCCTCACCTGGGCAACCTGTAAAATAAAGATATACTACAAGCCCAGGCCATATATTGTTCAATAAGTCTTTATTTCCTTCTAAAATGTTTCTACCACCCCAATGCATCTGGAATAGCAAGGTTTGACGACGAGTCATTGATGGATCCTTCTTGAGTGGCTCCCTTGAAAGCAGGAGCCATGAATCATCGAGATGCCTCAAAGAAAGTGAACTTGGCATTGAGGCGGCAGCTTCGGTCCCGCCGGTGCTTGTCGACGGGTCGAAGACGTCCTGCAAGGAAAAGGCGTGTGGGGCATCTTGATGTCGATAGTTCAAGACCGCAAAGAGATGGTGAAGAACTGTGGCCCAGCAAGGGCGTCGAGTTGTCCAGCGTCGCTACAGTCTTTGGGTGGCGGGAAACCCACGGGCGGATGCTCCTCGGTGCGTCGACAGCCTGGCGGGATAAGGCGGTCGGCGGTGCAGACAAGCGCGTCTGGGAATCTAGTGTCTTAATCAAGGGAGCAATGCGGCAACGGTCGTTGATGACACAGCTTCCAGTGGTCCCCTCTTCTAAGCAACACGGCTTTCACGGGCCTCCAGCAGTTATAGCAAACCTGCAAACCCTGGTCGATGACGGTGGACGCAATGTCTGGTGCTTATCTTCGTTCTCTGTGGTCCCCGTCTCCGGTTGGCAGCCTGTCGAGGGTCTGACTTCCAGGGAGCTTCGGCAAAGGGTAGCAGTGCTCGATGGTCCCTCAGAGCTCGGGAAGAGGGTGCCTAACCAGGTCCTCTCTTGGATCAGTTTTGACCTCACAGATTGCGGTGAAGGTAACAGCAGCCAACGTTCTTCTTCAGGCTCGGCTTCGAGATCAAACATCAGTTTCAACTTCAGCTTCTGAATGAATTCTAGCAGTGAGAGGCCCCCAGATATACTGTTGATCTCCGATTCATTCTGCTGGGTCACACTCAGGCAACCAACCAATCACTCAGAAGGGCATTCAGCGGTCAGTCAGCCAATCAAGCATACAGTGCATTCAGGCCATTCTCCTCCCTCTCAGACACTCACAACAAGGAATGTGTATTGGGACAAGTACCCAGCCATTCAACACTACACTGCATTAATACCAGTTTCAGGCAGGGCTGTCTCAGTCATTGTGTTTCATACCAGAAACCAGACATCCACAACAAGAAGTGCATATTGGTCACACACTCCATTCACCCAGGTTCCACCCACAGGGTGGTCCCACAACATACAGTCACTGGGAAGGCTCCAGCCAGTCTGGCCTGGATTTATACAATACCATATATTGAACTTCCATCCAACAGCCAGTCAGGGAGAGGGACATAGTCAGGGCCTCCCAGGACTTTGGGAAAACAAGGTAACAGGCAATAGAAAGCAAGAAGCCACAAGGGCCATCTTGTTTCCTATCAGGAATCAACTGATTTCAACGGCAGGGCCTGGGTATCCCCAAAATGGAGGATACTCAGAGCACGTGTAAAATTCACCATGGAGCTGCCGCCAGCTGATCCCCTTCTCTGTGGGCCATACACAGGTGCCCAAAAACATACACTGGGGGCACAGGGGTCACCCCACCCATGGGTACCATAAGGGTATCCCATGGGTCTGTACACCAAACCAGAATAGGAAGAGCTGCACTGCCAGGACTCCCACATGGACTCCTGGGCAGAAAACAATACTGAACACAAATGAAAAAGGACTACAGGACAAGGACAGGGAGACCCTGTCCCTCCAATGCATTTCCAGCATCACAAGGTGGCACCTCTACTCCAGTGGGACCATGCTGGTGCACCTCTATCTCTGTAGTTGCTCTGGCTTCCAAGGACACATTATCCATTAACCACCCTCTAGACATCCTGCACTGAGATCCTCCCTTACTCCATCGAACCGTTACTCAATTTCACGTAGCCATCACTCACTGTGGTGCACATTTACCAGACCCAACAGAACCTCCCTACAATGAAAACTGCATTTCAGCAGTCACCCAAAGCAACTGTGCTTTTGTCTGCACAAGCTTTAAACACTGCCACTACAAAGAATGGCTGCATTTGTTTCTTTCATCTAAATCAAGCAGAAAATCACATTTCGCTGTTCTGTCATGCTGAACACTAATGCTGCACACATGACATTCAAAATGGCTTTGCAATGTACTCTTGATTTAATTTTAAAACATCATAAAGTTGTGCCCTTCATGGAAACCCATCCTGGCATGTTTTATTTCTGCTGAGTAGCTAGAGGCGAGGCAAAAACATTCCCAGAACAGCTGATGTACTGGGAAATCACTTTAAAAGGCAAAGAATTCAGATTTCCATTGAAATATGGCATGTGTTTTCATTCGCTATTAATCATCACACACACACCGCAGTAAATGAGAGAAATAACTCAGTGCCCCTTTCTCTTATGTCATTTTCAAAGAGATGCTTGGCAGTATATCTCTATGTGTCCAGCAACTGACTGTGTCTATAAAAGCCTTCCACAAGGCTAATCAAAGAGACTGTGTGCTGAAAAAGAACACACATTGGTAAACCCAAAACGAACTGAAATAAACACATGTGTGAATTTGCTCTTCTGACAAGCAGGAAAAATATCTTTCAAAGTTGGATGTCAAATATTTAATTGTTGATTGCACAAGAAATATTATCGTCCTTGGGGGTGGGGGGCCGCAAAGCCATGTACATTATGATGTTTCCCCCTACAAAGACTTCAAGCAGCAAGGCTAAGGCCAGGAATTCCTGTCAAACCAGTTTGGCAGAAAGACTAATTTCGCACCTCCCAGTGAATTGATGCTGCCGGGGCATGTGCTCTGTTCCTATGGACCTGATAGTGTGATAATTACAGGGTCTCCCAGACTGCCAGGCAGAACTGCTCCCAAGAACAAAGGATGGAGGGTGAAGCCCTGTGTTTGGCCTCAGAGGTGGGATTTCCTCCAACCTCAATCTGGAGGACTTCAAAGAGGGAGCCATGGCAACCCTTGTGCAAGCGGACGCAGGGAAGACATTTTGCTGGAGGGTTGGAAAAACTACCCACATTTGGGGACAAATCCAGCCCATTTGATTTTAAGACCTTTTCGTATTAAGACATTTTTCACTGCAATCCGAATAAGTAGTAATGTGATATTATGACAGTACTTTTAGGCACACAGATGAGACTAAGCGTGTCTCTCTAGCCCATGGTTAACTAGAATGACAGAAACATTGTATTTCGTTGTGAATCATAAATGGCACAGACATGAAACTTGAGCAAAATATGCCAAATCATATTATGCTTATGTGTAGCCATTTGCAGAATTTTAGGCAAACTGTTTTTCCTGAAAACAGCGAAATTGTGCCCAAGGATGATGCAACATCTCACAGAATTGGCATTCAAACTGGCATATTCCTAGATGAGTTCTGCCTATCTGATTTTTATGATGGTAACTATTGTAAATATAAGGGTTTTGTTCGATAACTTATTTTGGTAAAAGTAACTGTGGTGAAACAAAGCAAGTCATAAAATGCACACACGTAAACTGATGTCGCTTCCCTGGAACAAATCCGCCAACAGGGAGGAGGGGGCACTCATAGCCTGGCCTATCCTATTCAAACGTTATGTCCAGATTACTTCTGCCCATACTGTAAGAGTATCTGATGTTAACTTGCCTATATAAGCAGAAGGCAGGGAAACAAAGGACTAAACTGACTGAAATGGCTGAATTTCCTTACTGACTGTCTGATCTCCTGACCTGCTGATTCAGACCCAAATCCAGATCCAGAGACAAACCCCTGATCCAGATCCAGGCAGAGCAATCCAGATCCAGGCAGACCCACTAATCCAAGGAGAAAAGAGGAGAGGCCACTGATCCCCGTTAGGAGAATCCATGGACCAGACCACTTTTGCCCAGCTGTTCCAATAAAGGAGAGGGCAGCCGCTGCCCAGTGACCAGATCCTTGCTCCGCTGTCCAGAAACCTGACTGGCTGTCCATATTACCCAACTCAAGTGCATTGTGTAAGTATCACCCTCCCCAGGACCCACAAACTGCATCTCCCGCTCTGTTACCTTGCATTCTGTTCAAATCCTATATAAATCCCACAAGAACCCTAGTTACTTCCTAAATTGTCAGTATCCTCCGTTTATCCTTTCCTTAGAAGAATCTGTGTAGTATATATCAGTTAGCATAGTTCTTTTCTGATCATGTCAGTTATATGTGTAAATCCTTAGTACCATTTTTGTGATAAATTAATTAATTCCCCCACATGGAGGTATGCGGCGTGAGCTGATTAAAATTGCAAATTAACCCCCTTGCGTGCAGTCTCTTCCCTTAATAAGCTAGCCATTCAAATATAGTCACACAATCAAAACCAATGTTTTCCCATGTAATTGCTTTCCTTGCCAAAAAAAAAAAATACTTTTCATTTCATATAGAGAACCCCATGCTGTCACCCCATAGAGTCATCCTTTCACTTCAGTATCCTATCTGTTCTGTGTCTTTGTTCCCATCCCAAAAACCAATTTCCAATTTTGACGGTTAGCCTATGTTCTAAGTTATTTGCTTGTTTAAAGTCTGTGTAGAACAAGAAATTACAATTCTGCCATGTGTGATTTTTGCTGCATTGTTTTCCTTTCCCAAAGTTGATTTTCTCACCTGTGTTAATGTTGCTTTAGAACCCTGATCAGTAGCCTGCTAGCTTTCTTGCCTCGTTAGTACAGCCACATGAGTTTCCGTCCCATCTATCCTACCGCAAATGCAAACTGACCTCTAAGTATCCAGTGAACTCTGAGTATGCCGTTTTGCTCATTTTTAGGGTTTTCAGTTGTCCATTCTGGGGTGGTAGGTTGAATTTAAAAAAAACAATGTTTCCCTCTTATTTCTGATTCCTTGCCACTGCTTTCCATCCACACAGAATTTAGTTGATAGGTGTTTGGGGGGAGTGTTGCAGTGGGAGTGCATAAAATAAGTGCCATCTACAAGTGTGACAAAAAGTGATCTTGCTTCCATTCCTATTTACAGCTTATGTATCTGATGTCAGAAAGTTCTCTGATTCATTTGAATTTGAAAAATAAATGCATATTTCATTGTTACACACCGGTCTGGTTCATGGTGCATTGCAACACGGGGTATTTGTCAAGGTCGTTAGTACAGCCACATGAGTTTCCGTCCCATCTATCCTACCGCAAATGCAAACTGACCTCTAAGTATCCAGTGAACTCTGAGTATGCCGTTTTGCTCATTTTTAGGGTTTTCAGTTGTCCATTCTGGGGTGGTAGGTTGAATTTAAAAAAAAACAATGTTTCCCTCTTATTTCTGATTCCTTGCCACTGCTTTCCATCCACACAGAATTTAGTTGATAGGTGTTTGGGGGGAGTGTTGCAGGGGGAGTGCATAAAATAAGTGCCATCTACAAGTGTGACAAAAAGTGATCTTGCTTCCATTCCTATTCATAGCTTATGTATCTGATGTCAGAAAGTGCTCTGATTCATCGAATTTGAAAAATAAATGCATATTTCATTGTTACACACCGGCCTGGTTCATGGTGCATTGCAACACGGGGTATTTGTCAAGGTGGGTGTGAGATGGGTTGGGTGCCTTCTCAAAGTATAATCTGAAATCAATAAAGATAAAAGGTGTTTTTATTTGTGCGCCACATTCCTTGCCAGTGGAAAGGGTCCTTGTCTGGAGTGTGCCGTGTCTTAAATCCGTTACATCACTCTGATTACCTCTCTCGGAGGAAGAGACCCAGGCTATCCTTTTTGTATGAAACGTGGGCTCTTAACCCGTACAAAATCCCTCACTTGGACCTCACATTCCATGTGTCATTCCTTCTCTCTTGGTGCAGCAATCTTCTGCCTCTCCCTCACTGCGGCAACAACATCCATCAAATTTACCACAGACGGTGCACCTCCACCCATCGATCCAGGTTTCAACCTTCCATTTGCACTGCTATGCCCATGCGCCCAGTTCACAGCGCACTACAAATAAACAAATAAATAAATGTTCCCTCATGAGTTCGAAAGGTGCACATTCAGTCAGCCTATTGGGGGTCTCCCTATGAGCAACAACAGCATCAGTCTATACATCCCACCAATCCAAACCGTTGGACAACAACACTCAAATCGCTCCCTTCAGAAATATGTTTTGGCGCTCTATCAGCCCATTTGTCCTTGGGTTGAACAAGGACATTCTGTGGGGTGTTATACCCCTCTCCTTCAAAACTTCTGTCATCTCCTGTGAGACGAACTGCACACTGTTGTCGTGACAATTCTGTCTGGTGAACCCTCTCGTTCAAACACTTCCTTAAGAACCTTCAGCACCAAACTGGTTGTAACAGAATGCACGGGGGGAAATTCAATCCATCTGGATGTATAATCAATCAAAACAAAAATGAATTTGTCTTCTTCACCCAACACATCATATGGTCCCATTATGTCCAATGCCACGTGGCCCCACACTTTGTCCAGAATCAGCAGCGGATGCAACAGTTGTGTCCTGATCACCTGACTCAAAGCGCACGGATGCAATCCCCGACTGCCATCTCCACATCACTGTCCATCACAGGCCATCATACGAAGGATACCTGAGGGACAATGTATTTGTTTGGGAAGCAAGACAACATGGCCCAACACAGGTTTGAATCCCGATCCTGCGCTTAGAAAAGACTCGCCGGTATGGAGTGTGCTATAAATAAACAATAAAAAAAATAACACTCCCTCAACT
Source organism: Ambystoma mexicanum (assembly GCF_040938575.1). NCBI lineage: Eukaryota > Metazoa > Chordata > Amphibia > Caudata > Ambystomatidae > Ambystoma > Ambystoma mexicanum. The sequence continues at coordinate 328,653,860 of NC_090934.1, read as the reverse complement.
GCTTTTTTGCCAAAGTACGGGCCAAATATCCCTCATGGGCTAAAGCCACTAGCCTACTGTGCACACTGACCGGGGGCTACAACCTGTCCCCTCTTCTCATCACACCCCAGGGGCTCTCTGCATGTTCATTGGAAACTGGTGAATACTTCTTTCTCACTCCTGAGTCCTTAATGGCAATCCACCCCTCTCTCAGACCCCTTCTAATCACAACCAACTCTGGATCACCAACACTCTCCTTCTCCATTCCTCCTCATCTATCCTGGGTATGACACATGCAACTTGGATGCACCTCACTCTTCAAACTCTCTGCCTCAACATCAGGTCCTGGCAACTGATAGACATTCTGCCACAGCGTCCCTCTGTCCCGGAGCATACTCTAAGAAATTGAAATCCTGCAACACGACCATCCAACGTGCAATCCCAGGGGAAACCGATCGCAACCCCTTGGTGGTAAGCACATGCACTAACAGCTTATGATCTGTATACACCACACAGGGCATAGCCCAGAGGAGTGTATGAAACTGTTTGGATGCCCAGTACACAGTCAGCCTCCTTTTCAATGATGGAGTACCTGGTCTCTGCCTCTCGCAAAGCCCTGGATGCAAACACCACGGACTTGTACTCTCCTTCCCTCCTCAGTGACAAAACATCCTGAGGCTCACTTCACTGGCGTCAACAGTCCAAACAGTCTTCCCTTTAACATCAAACGTCGATAGTGACAAAGCTTCGTCCACGCACTTCCTCACGTTCTCGAACTCTCTTTGACACTCCTCGGTCCACACAAACTGCGCATGCTTTTTGAGTAACTCCCTCTTGTGTGCGTTCTACCCCGCATATCCTGGGATGAATTTCACGTAGGTTTCAGCCATACCCAGAAAGGACCTTAGCTGTTCCTTTCTGGATATGGCTATTTCATTATAGTATCTCCATAATGAAAGAGGGAATGTAAATTAACTTACTGCCCTTGGATGTCCCCATTATAAAACCAGGAATACAAGTCGCAGAATTCAAAGTCTATTCCAGGAAAGAGATAGCATCGCCCAAATGGAATGGACCATGTTATCATGTAAATAAACGTATTGGCGTTGGAAGGATAAAGCACTGAATCGAACCTGCAGCATTATTTAAAGTTGAACAGGGTCAGCTGACATCATCTTTGAAGCCCAGGTAAGGAATTACATCGCAAGCTCCCTCCGGCTCCACAAGTGGGGGCTCCATATCAGGCCTATACATATCACATCTGATTCCATTGTAAAGTATATGGTACTTTAATTGAGGCACCCTAAAGCCCTGGTCCAGGCTGCAGCACATACTGAACACAAGGACCGAGCCCCTTACATGTGACTGGCTTTTAAACCTGAATTAATGCAGTTGGCTGGGAGCAGCCCCACAGAGACGCGTAGCGCTTAACAAAGCCGGGTGAACTTCAGAGCCGAACGCCACCGCTTTTACAAAGCGAGGGCACAAACTCGCCGCTGCGTTAGGAGGGGAAGCAGGTGAGAGCCGTGTCTTTGATCCCCACGGGATCCAGCAGGTGAGAAGAGCCGCACTGATGCAATCAATTGCACTAAACGCACTGCCGGGGCTACGTCTAGCAGAAGTAAGGCGGTTAGTCTGCACCACTGAGCAGCTCTTACAATCAAATCATCCACAGACAATTAGCCAGCGGAGCGGCGGGAGCTCACGCTTCTTCGAGGTTTTTTCCTTTCTCCAGACTGCCACGCTCGGTGCTTCGGTACCTGGGAAACCGGCCTGTTCTTCAAAAGATACTCAGTGACTTTTGCAGGAGGACCACTATTTATTTATATTTGAGTGTTCAATTTCTGAATGATGTGCCCATCCCCCTGCGCTTGGGTAAGGTACCACAAACTGTGCAACAGTGCAATGAAAACCGATCACACTCAAGCTCACTCACCACACTCACCAAAATATCACGAAACTCACGTCAGCAATGATTGGATCGACCTGTGGCATATAAGGATCGTTTTATTTTATCCGGGAACACAATATCACGACAATAATGCCTTGTCTCAGGGCTTTCTGTGAGATTAACACACTAGGAGTTCCTAAAGCGTAAACGTATTCAAGCGCGTTTGGGATATAATGCGTAATCGGGACCTGTTAAAAGGAGTGTTGCCTAAGGCGTGGCCGTCACTTAACCAATAGCCAATCGTCCATTTACCTCCATCAACACAAGCGGTCAGATTCTGTGTAAAGACTAGGGGTCGATTCATGGAATTAACGTGCGCCGAAAATTCCCGCGCAGAGGTGCCAAAACGTGCGAATCGCAGGAAAAGTGTGAAAATTGGAGTGCAAGTGCGAAAATCGCAGGAAAACCAGCGCACAGCAATTCATGGATGTCCGTGCGCGAGAAAAACATTGTATGTGCGCTAAAAAATGTGCGCCGCGCACGCCGGCGCACAGGTCATCCAACAGCGTGCGCCACGGCCACTGCGAAATCGCACATAGCGCGGCACACATCACAAAAGTAGGCGGAACACGGGGCGTAACACTCGGAATGGGGAACAACGCGTGAAAATATGGGCGTCACGGGGGAAGTACAGGAGGCAAGTGCGCGGAACGCCCACACACTCGCCTACAACCCGTATTCATGGAATCGAATAGGGCAAACCAGCGCACGGTCAAAGACGCGCACAGGGCCAAACAAGTACGCCACAAGAAAGCAGGCGGTAGCGCCCCTGAGACTGAAAAAAATGTGCGCCAAAATGTGCGCTAACAAAAAGCACCCATATACAGCCATGATGAATGGGCCATACAGTGGCCCTCTAGGACAAATGAGGTGCAAAGGGGCACCGACAAACACGGACACCCGCTGTGTGAAAAATAGCGTGTGCGCGTGTTCCTGGGTGCAAGGGAAGTTCCACACGCGATTAGCCTGGGTACGTGTACTTCGGGGTGCGCGGGAAGTTCCACACGCGATTAGCCTGGGTATGTGTACTACGGGGTGTAGACTCATGTCTCCCTGCACCCCCACCCCCAGCAGTGCAGGGGCAGCCTCCACCAGGCCCCCACCCATGCCTACCACCACCCCCACCCCCCAGCAGTGCAGGGGCAGCCTCCACCAGGCCCCCACTCATGTCTCCCACCACCCTCACCCCCCAGCCACCAGGGGTAGCCTCCACCAGGCCCCCACTCATGTCTCCCACCACCCCCACCCCCCAGCCACCAGGGGCAGCCTCCACCAGGCCCCCACTCATGTCTCCCTGCACCCCCACCCCCTAGCAGTGCAGGGGCAGCCTCCACCAGGCCCCCACTCATGTCCCCTATTACCCCCACCCCCCAGCAGTGCAGGGGCAGCCTCCACCAGGCCCCCACTCATGTCCCCTATTACCCCCACCTCCCAGCAGTGCAGGGGCAGCCTCCACCAGGCCCCCACTCATGACAAAATGCACCCCCACCCCCCAGCCGTGCGATTTGCCTCGGTACGTGTACTTCGGGGTGCGCGGGAAGTTCCACACGCGATTGGCCTGGGTACGTGTACTTCGGGGTGCGCGGGAAGTTCCACACGCGATTGGCCTGGGTACGTGTACTTCGGGGTGCGCGGGAAGTTCCACACGCGATTAGCCTGGGTACGTGTACTTCGGGGTGCGCGGGAAGTCCCACATGCGATTGGCCTGGGTACGTGTACTTCGGGGTGCGCGTGAACTTCCACACACGATTGGCCTGGGTACGTGTACTACGGGGTGCGCGTGAACTTCCACACGCGACTGGGCCTGTGAGAGTGGGGTACATGTATTCCAGGGGTGGGCGGGAATATTTACCCGCGACTGGGCCTGGGAGAGCGTGCTACGTGTATTCCTGGGGTGGGCGGGAAGATTCACACGTTCGCCTATGACGTGCCGAAAAATAAATGGTCCAATCCTAAGACACGTACGCCAGCATGAAGAAGGCGTACATCAACCTGCGCAGCATAAAAGTGTGCGCAAACAACAAACAAGCTCATACGCCAGGATGAATATACCATTCCTAGCAGCAGTGGCCGTGGGTTACCAAAGGAGGAGGAGGAGGATAGTGAGGGCCCGAATTTTCACTCCCAGAACCAGCCTTTTTGGGATGCTTGATGACCAGGTGTATGGGAGGTACAGGTTCCCCCACACATAATACTGGACCTGGTCAGTGAGTGGGAGGATGACCTCACATCACCCACCCTGTGCTCCCAAGCACTCAGCCCCCTGGAGAAGGCCCTCAATGTACTGCACTTCTTGGCCACAGGATCATTTCAGCGGACAAGTGCCATAGTGGGTGGGGTGTCACAGGCCACGCAGTCACGCTGCCTACACCAGGTCTTGAACATCATCACTGCACGCCCATCAGCCCGTAGGCACGTATACCTGCCCAGGACACCTGCAGAAAGGCAGGCTGCCACCCTCGATTTCTACGGTGTGGCACAATTCCCAAAAGTGCTAGGTGCCATTGACTGCACCCATGTGGCACTACGTCCCCCCAGGGCATCTGAGCACATCTATAGGAACCGCAAGCACTGGCATTCCATCAACGTGCAGGTAGTATGTAATGCTAAGGGAATCAGCACCTCAGTATATGCCAACTATCCAGGGTCCACCCATGACAGCTTCATTTACCGAATGTCTACCCTAAGCCGGGACCTAGAAGCTGGCCGGCATGGCGATACATGGCTGCTTGGTGAGTATGAATGCCACTGCACATGCATGCATGTCAGATGCAGAGTTATGTCACTACCCCACTAATGATACCCATCACCTCCTCACCAGGGGACAGTTCCTACCCTCTGGACACCCACATGATGACGCCAATTCAGAACCCCATCACGCCTCCAGAGGTAAGATACAACAAAGCCCATATTGCAACCCGGGGCATAGTGGAGTGCACATTCGGAGTGCTCAAGTCACGCTTTCGCTCCCTTGATCGTTCTGGCGGGCAGCTGTTATATGCGCCCCCAGTAGTGTGCAGGATCATAGTGGCAGCATGTGTCCTGCACAATGTTGCAACACGCCGGGGCCTGGCTGTGGACATGGTGGTGCCCCCACATCCCCAACCACATGCACGGCCGCTGCGCATGGGAGGGGAAAGGGCACGGGGTGAGCCAGCCCGTACGCAGCTGGTGGCTAATTACTTCACATAGAAATCACACCCCAGTGGAGTGCACACAGGCCTGGCACATACCATCTGATAAGCAATGAGGACTCGACCTGAAAATTAAGAGGGACAAAGGGACTGTCAACTGTCAGAACCATAGCAGCCTGAGATTGTTCATGTGGAAGTGTCACAATGTGTGCATCCCTACCTACACAAACACCACCAATGCAGTGTCATGAAACGACACTTCCATGCTGCAGAAATGAATACCCACTTGCAAAATACTACATGAAAACAGTGCCATGTCACCCACCCCCTCCCCGGCACGGCCACATAACACACCATGGCATGTCATGCAATGTGAGAGGAAAGAAATTAATCCCCACAACATGCCCCAAGTGTCAGCAGCTACAGTGTCCTAATGGAAACATGTCCACACATGAAATGCTCACAGTAATGCAGGAACTACAACCCACATTACCAAATACTTACCAAGAATACCAATCACCTACACAACCTCCAACCTACCTTAAACATGACATTACAGACTTAAAAATTAGCTAGCCTCACCACCTGATGATGATAGCCCTCCGAACACTTCCAAGTATACAGTGTTAGCGCCACGCAAGAGTGTAGGTGCACTGCTTACAACATGAACTCCAGTTCCAAGGTGGACCGCATTGTGAAGACATGAGGAATGGACCTGCAAATATGGAGGATGAGATGGATGCAGAGGCACATATCAATACACCACACAGTGTACAATACAACAACAATATGCACTATGAATGTATATACAGTATTGACTACAGACTGCCCCCACAGCTCATGGGAGTCCAATGTCACCATGTACGTCAATGTCACTTGGGCACACCCTTTGCAAGCCCATGGAAACGGGAAGCAGCAGGGGTGTGTGTGACAAAAACCCAAGCATCTGAACCAAATCCATGACAAGCCTGCATGTGCCCAGCCACAATGCAGCGTATGCCCACGGGAGCCACACAAGGCAACACACTGTCCCAAAAAAAAAAAAAAAAAAATCAAAAATGGCCATTAATGGGCCCGGCCACCCAGGAGGTCCGAGGACAGGGTGCACACCAAAACCCACCTGTGTGGATCTTGCGAAAAAAAAACACCTCCATGGGCTCATGGCCTACACGGCTACCCTATTGTGGGAGTATCACTGCTGTCGCTATCCTCACCCTCTGCCGCTGCATCAGGAGGTGGTGGCACTATGGGAGGCAGCCGACGCAAAGCCCTAGTCTGTTCCTCCATGGCTGCAAGCATGCAGGTGTGGTGGGTCTCGTTCCGGAGGATAAGTGTGCGGAGGTCCCCATGAAACAACTGACGGGATGCCCGGACCTCCGCCCTAGTTGCCTGCATCTCAGCTGAGAGCGTACGGGTGAGACGCTCCAGCTGCTGTTCTGTCCTTCGGTTTGTTGAAGCCTCAAGCTCAACAAGAGTCGTCCTGAGGTGAAGGAGTTCCAGCCTCAGGGCTTCCCTGTGGCCCTGGGACTCTATGGAGATGGCTTCCTGCAGAGTCGCCAGTGCCGCCTGCCTGTCCCTGTCGGACGCCAACATGTCCTCCATGTGTGACTGGTGATGGAGTCGGTTGCCTGCTGTAGTCGCTCCATCAGCCTTTCGGGGGGGGACAATGGAAGTGGCCACCCTATCCATGGCCTGAGCCATCATCTCTGGTGATGCTGCCTGTTGGGTTGCCATACCGTAAATGGATTGCTCCCATGCGGTATTGCCAGGTGGCGTACGGCCACCACGTCGGCGGGCACCACACCTGTCTGGGGCAAGGCGAACTGCGCCTTGCTGTGCCAGCACTGCCTGAGGCTGCAGGACTGCATTCCCCCTCTGATTTGCTGGCCCAGGAACAGGATCAGATGTCGCGGAGTGTGACCCTGCATCCGTAACCACCAAAGGCGTACCTGCCAACACTGACATCCCCATTGAGGGTTCTAACCCTGGTGCAGGTGGGTCAGACAGAACAGAATCCCTCCCAGGAACACTCACCTGCGACGGCACGTAGGTCTCATCATCCGAATCGACACCTGGATACAGCTCGGGGGAGGTGCAGCCAGAGACACCCCTTGAGAGCACGACCTGCAGCAGTTGTGGTTTCTCACCCACCACCACACCACGTCCCTCACTGGTGTTCGGTCGGCCCTCAGACCCCTCCTGGGTCTGCACCATCTCCACAACCCCAGCAGTATCAAGTGTGCGTCTTCCCCTGCAAAGACATAAAAGAAAACAAATGGAAACAGGCATTAGCACTATGGCACACAATTAGGGCTGAGAGGCTACAGAAACAGTACTTGATTGACACTTGTCCCACATGACTAAAACACTCCCATGCATGCACCGTCACTGCGTGTGATGTGGAGGCAGATGGCACACATTGATGACACCAAGATGGAAGATGAACACATTTGCTGCATGCTGCCTAGCAGTGTCATCACACATTGGCCAGTAATTGGAAGGTCAAATACACATGCCAGCACACAGATGGCATGTACCCTAGCCATGAAGTGAAGAGGGAGAGGAGGTCACCAATTGTTCATTCAGTCCAGTTTGCTCATATAATTGATTATTTTCATTGTAATGGTTCAAATGTTTAACCTGCAGCTGCCAGTCAAAAATGGTCCTATAGCACAGGGACATGTCTAAACTAATCATGTCCAGGAAACTGAGCCAGTCCACTGTACCATAGCCATGTCAGACATGTGACAATAGGACTGAGAAATCCCGAGTAAAAGTGGTGGTATGCAAACAATCTGCCTGAATAAACAGAGGTAAATAAGCAACAGTGTTGTGGCAAGATGACACTCCAAGGGCAACTGGCGTGGTGTTGGGCTGGATGTCTAATGTTGGCCGAAGGGATGCTGCTATACCCAAATGCTGGTGCCAAGAATGTATAGGAAGAGGCACATGGGTGAGCCGAACCACTCAGGCACACACACCCTCCCCTGGCACCCAAACAGAAGCCCTCCCACACACACCATGCACATGGATGACACACACATGCATGTGCACTCACCGGACAATGCCTCGTAATCTGCCAGTTCTCCCACGCCTTGGATCTGTTCCTCCGTGACGTAGGTCCCAGCAACCTGCTCATGTGGAGTGAGTTCTATGTCGTCTGCTGGAGACCCACCTCCAGTCACTAGAGTTGCGCCATGACTTGAGGCCAGCTTATTCTTTGCCCTGCGCTTCAGGTCATTCCAGCGCTTGTAGCATTAATTAGCTGTGCGCCTCATGATTCCAAGGGCACTTATGATGTCCGCAATGGTCTGCCAGTGTTCCTGACGTTGTGCAGGTGTGGTCTTGGATCCTGCAACAATCACCATTTCGCGGTCATGTGCGGACACATACTCTACAAGTGCATTCAGTTCGACCTCATTGAAGCTGGGCTTCCTTGACGGGCCTGACTGTGTAGCCGTGTCTGGGGCATCAGCCTCTACTGGACGAGCACTCGTCCTCTTCCGCTTGGAAGGTGGTGGGGATCCTGAGTGTCCTACGCCGCTCTGGACACTAGGGGCAGGAGCGTGGGATTGCACACTCAGCATGGGAGTTGGTGCAGGCATTAGCTCAAGTGTGATGGTGTCAGGGGGAATGTCAGCATGATGGACTTGGACCAACACTGTCCTGGATGGGTGTGTGAGGGGTGGGGTGGATGGAGCTGCAGCTTCCCCCTGCAGCCTCCCCAGCCTGCCTAAGCGGGGCAGCAGATGACCTAGCTGCCCCTGATCCACGTGGCCTGATGACACCAACGTTCACGGGCGCACGTGGCCTAGACCTGCTGACCTGGAAGTCAGCCATGGAGTCACTCTGTGCCAGGTCTGGTTCCACAGTGGGCTGGTCCAACAAGGGTTGAGCATGGATGGTGTCAGCCACGGTAACCTCAACCAGCGGGGGGGGCATGGGTGTCCCTGACTGCTCCTCCACACATGGGGGGCTGGGGCACCCTGCAAGTCACAGCCACGTCCCCTACTGGATCCACCACGGCCACCACTTGGGGCTCGGCCACTTTTGCCAGCCTTACGGCTTGGTCGCCTCCCAGCCATGGCACTGATGTTATTGTGCGTATGGGAGTCGATGTGAACTATTGTCCTGGGCAATTGCGGGTCAAAGGGGTTGGGTACCAGATGGTAATCATACCCTAGTGCTCTAGCAAGGCTGTATGTCACCCCTGGGGAAAGATGACGAGTGACGCAACACACAGGCACCCCAAAAAAGCGAAGTAAGGTGCACGCAACCCCATCTAGACTACGTGCATGGAAAAATAAACCTGCACTACGCTGTGGCACCCAGGAACACAAGAATGAACGTATGCGTGTCACATGCAGGCTAGAATTACCTCTGAAGGGGTACGCGACACACGGGGCAAGCACAGATGTTAAATACGTGCGCGACTCACCGTCTGCCAGGAACAAAAGCTTGAAAAATATGCGCGTGTGCGCGTTGGCAACACCCCCGCCAAAAGAAGAATTGTACGCTGTCTGAGGAGACAGGACAACAGTAGAAGGGAACGATGTATTAGGCGGAAACCTGTGCAGTTCCGTCTGGGACCACTGCAAAAGATTTAGGACTACAGGTGTTTGGCGGTGAACCCACTTGGTAGCAGTCTGTACGACACAGATTCACTTGGTAGCTGTGGCTGAGCAGTCAGACTTCCCTCAAGAAGAGTTGAGCAGTATGTGGAGTATACAAAATAGGGCAATTCTTCACAGCAAGACAAGTAAACACGCAACGAGGCTTAGTGTAAAGATATTAAGGTATTTATTTATAACGGAACATCTATGAAAAACACTATGGCACTTTCGCGGCAAACAAATCAAACACAATTACTCTACGAAACGATCAATCCCCCTAGCAATATTTCGACAAGTCTAGGTTCTTCCGGCACCACTTATTTACAGACAGAGGTGTATACCTCAGCCTAGATGACACTCTAATATTGGTTAGGACGGGAGAGAAAAAAGATAGGCAGGTTACGAAATCAACACAGTTCAATACTTCACGGGTAAAATGTAAGGCAGGAAGGCAGGAATCACAATAGAGCATAAAGTTCAGAGGCCAGGCCCACTCGGAGAGAGGCAAGGTGATATGTCCCAAAAAGTCTCTAGTGGAGATGCATTCCAGTCTTTGTAGCAAATTGTTATTGGCAGATTGAACCAGTTCAGAACAATAAATGAGAAAAGCTTGGAGGCGACCCAACGGAACGGAGAGGATTAAGACACCTCGCTCGAACCGATCGAAAGGCGGTCACGGAACGGAACGGAAGCCAGGCGGACACGGTACCTTGTTGTGGAGGGCAGCACCGGCGGGGGCAGTTTTTCCTGGTGGTGGATGCACGTCGGGTCTTTGCCAAGAGTAGAGATTATCTCGTTGTCGAAGAAAAGTGAAGTCCGGTGCACCACCAGGGAAGAGACCAGCCGCGGAGTGCTCCGTCACAAGGCACCACCTTTTGGTCGCGGTACAGGGGTAGTGGCTATCCGGTTGCCGAGGTGCTCTGCACGGGCAATTCGACCACTGCGTCCTGAGGCGAATAAAAAGCAAAGGGGACTGGTTGTTCAAACCAGTCAGGAGAAGAGACTCTCTGGCAGGGAGATCTCCTCTGTCGTCGGGAAGTGGTGAGTCAGTTCCGCAGGGCTCCACCGGAGGTGTCGTCGTGCAGGTCGGCTCAGCGTTACCCTCGTCGGAATCTTATGTCCTGTGGCGACTTCTGAAGATCCAGTCCCAAAAGCCCTGCTTTTATGCAGAAAAGCCCCATTCATTCAGCCTAGCTGTCAATCAACACTTGCTAAGTGGTGAGCGGGGAGGCTCACCACTTGGGCCAATCACTCCAGAGTGCGACCGGAGTTGGCAAGGTAACTCGGTCCAGGGTGCCTAAACCCCCTCCCACACCCCTGTGGTAACCCAGACAGAATGGCACCACTTTGGAGGGTCTCTGTACAGAAGCCCGCCAAAAGTGGAACAAAGGGCTCAACCTTTGGTTTAGGAGTCACAGAGACGAACACAGACGCCATGTTAAAAACCATGTTCTGGCAGAAAATACCATCCGATAAACTTATTTACGATAAGTAGACCAGTGGTACGTTAGAGATTAATGAGAAAAAGTATCAATCTCCAACAATGGGACGAATCCCATAGGGTTATGTTCGGGGTCGGACATAACAAGTAGTTTCCACTGCCACCAGCCAAAACTCGACGAGGGGGGACGGGACAGTGCCCCCTCGAGTAACAGACCCAGGAGTAATCGAATTACCCCTACTAGTACGTCCACAATAAGATGGTTTGTACTAGTTCTGTTAGTAAATTTAGGTCTTGTAAAGCCAATGGTGACTTTACATGCCCGGGGAGACAGTAGTCAGGCCCCGGGTATGGAGTCTATGGCGGAGGTCCGCTAGGATGCCCCAGTGTTACGGCACGTAGGGTGATGTGTAACACACATAGAAAAACATATGAGACCCTATGGGGTAAAAGATCCCATAGCCCATAGAACACATTGACATTCAAAGGAATTACACACATACATGTCCAAGAGTGGGAGGAAAAGAGTCTCACTCTTGGCAGGATGGAAAAAAACAAACTCCATAAATCCAGCAAAGCTGCTGGGGGACTCACTAGGTTAGGAAATTCAGCCTAAACAGAGAATTCTCCCTAACACTCGCCCCCCCCAGACTAAGTGACAGGAGGATTTAATCCACTCCTGGATGAATCTCATACCTCTAGTCGATGACATACATCCTAGAGAGACCATCAGCATTTTGGTGGTGACACCCTGACCTGTGCTCACTGGTGAAATCAAACCCTTGCAGGCAGATCGACCATCTCAATAGTTTTGGGTTTTCCCCTTTCATTTGCATTAACCATCTCAAGGGTTGGTGGTCAGTCTGAATGACAAAAGTAGAACCATACAAGTACGGCCTAAACTTCTTCAGAGCCCACACGATAGCAAAGCACTCTCTCTCGATTGTTGCCCACCTTGTTTCAGGATCCCTCAGCTTGCGGCTGATGAAGCAAAGGGGGTGCTCCCTACCTTTCCCATCCAGTTGACTGAGTACGGCACCTATCCCTACATTTGAAGCATCTGTCTGCACAATGAAGGGTTGGCGGTAATCAGGAGCTCTGAGTACTGGGGCTTGGCAAAGAGCCTTTTTCAGGTTTTCAAAAGCCTGATTGCACTGCTTGTTCCATTTAACCTTTTTAGGAAATTAGGGCGAGGAGATGACATTCAGTGGAAAAGCTATGGTCCCTTAGTTCTCTATGAAATTCCTGTAATACCCAGTGAGGCCTAGGAAGGCTCTCACCTGGGTTTGAGTAGTCGGTGTTGTCCAATTTCGCACAGCTTCAATTTTACTGAGCAAAGGCCTTATTTCTCCACCTCCTACCTCATGTCCAAGATAGACTACCTTACTCTGTCCAATTTGGCATTTGCTCAACTTTATGGTCAGATTGGCTCGTCCAAGAGCCTGCAAAACATCTCTCAGGTGGGTTACATGTTCTTCCCAGGAATTGCTGAACACTGCAATGTCATCCAAGTATGCCATGCAGATGTCCTCCATCCCATTCAGAACCTGGTTTACCATCCGTTGAAACGTAGCAGGTGCATTCTTCAATCCGAAAGGCATTACCTTAAACTGGTATAAGCCAACGGGGGTAGAAAATGCAGTTTTCTCCTTGGCATGGTCTGTCACGGCTATTTGCCAATAGCCTGACATCAAGTCAAATGTGCTGAGGAACTTGGCGGCGCCAAGTTTATCCACCAACTCATCTGTTCTTGGCAAAGGGTGGGCATCAGTCTTGGTGACTGCATTAAGAGCTCTATAATCCACGCAGAATCTAAGTTCTTTAGATCCAGCCTTTGGTACTAACACAACTGGGCTAGACCATGGACTAGTAGAGGGCTCTATTACCCCGAAATCGAGCATCTTGCTGAACTCACCTTTGATGTGGGTTCGTACGTTTTCTGACATGTGGTATCCTCTGCTTTTGACTGGCAGACAGTCACCAGTGAGTATGTCGTGCTGGCCCCAAGGGGTCAAGCCTGGTGAAAGCGAGAACAGAGAGGCAAACTGGTTCAACATAGATTTGCACTCTTCTTGTTGCTCGGGTGTCAGATTGGAGGAGAGATTTACTCCTTCAATTTTTTCATCTAAAGGTAGGCCTCTGAGGAGATCCGGAAGAGCTTCACTCTCTTCTTCTTCCTCGGATGATGCTAGAAGCAACGCTCCTACATCAGGTCGTGAGTCATACGCTTTAAGTCGTTTGGTGTGGAAGACTGTCGGAGCCTCCTTGGGATTGCCCAAGTCCACCAGATAGTTGACCTCTCCGAGTTTACCCACAGCTCTGAAGGGTCCCATCCACTTATCTTGCAAGGCCCTCTGCCTTGTTGGGATCATAACGAGAACGAGCTGGTCTTGAGCGAACTCAACCATGTTAGCCTTTTGATCGTGCCAGTGCTTGACCAATGCTTGTCCAGCTTTCAAGTTATCGCTTGCTTCCGTCATCATGTGCGACATTCTCCTTCGGAGACCTATCACGTAGTCAGTCACTCTAACTGTCTTGGGGGAAGGAGCACTCTCCAACCCCTCCTTAATCAGGGCCAATGGACCTCTGACGGGATGACCATAGAGTAGTTCGAAGGGTGAGTAACCTACACCCTCCTGAGGGACTTCTCTATAAGCAAAGAGAAGGCATGGCAGTAGAAGGTCCCACTTACGCTTAAGGGGTTCCTCTATAGCACCTATCATGCTCTTCATGGTTCGGTTGAACCGTTCTACCAACCCATTGGTTTGTGGGTGGTACGCTGTTGAGAACTTGTAAGTAACTCCACAGGTTTTCCACATGGCTTTCATGTAGTTGGACATAAAGTTTGACCCCCTGTCAGAGATTACTTCCTTAGGAAACCCAACCCTAGTAAAAATACCAAGGAGGGCCTTAGCCACAGCCGGGGCTGTAACATTCCTCATAGGAATTGCCTCAGGATACCTAGTAGCATGGTCTACTACAACAAGTATTAACCTGTTGCCTGAGGAGGTTGGAGGATCAAGGGGACCAACGATGTCAATCCCTACTCTCTCAAATGGGACTCCCACAACTGGGAGAGGCACTAAAGGTGCCACATTCTTGGAGCCAACCTTACCAGAGGTCTGGCAGGTGTGGCAGCTCCTGCAGTGTTTTTCTACTTCCGCCCCTATCTTTGGCCAATAGAAGTAGAGAGAGAGCCTTTCCTTAGTCTTCTTGAAACTCAAGTGACCAGCCAAAGGAATCTCGTGGGCGAACTGCAAGAACTGTTGTCTGTTCTCTTGGGGTACTACAGGTCATTTGTAGTCTCCAGGTGCAGACTCGGTCGGTTCACTGTAGAAGAGGCCATCTTCCCAGTGCAACCTGTATTTCCCAGGCTCTTACCCTTCAGCCTGAGCTTCTGCCTGGTGGCGAAGACCTTTCAGAGTTGGACATTCTCTCTGTCCCTTACTGAAGTCTGCCCTGCTGGGTCCACCTTCTGCCAGTAAAGACTGCAGCTCAGGATGGTCAACAGGATCCAGATCTCCAACGAGTTCCTGGCCTTCCATTAGCTCTTCCTCAGAGTCTAATTCTACCACACAGGGTTGTACCTCCCTCTCAGCCTCGGCTGGAGGTGGAGTTACGGATGTAACTTTGGACAACCGCGGGGAAGTCCGTGTTAGCTGCACTGGAATGCTGGCTGCTGGTTTCGGGATAGAAGCCTTAGGTTTCCCTTTCGCTTCTGATTTCTTGGAGACAGCGGCCGACAATTCCAGTGTAGCAGGAGTGATTTCTTTCTTCATCATCTCCTGGAGAGTACCGCGCATGGTCCTCTCTCTTGCAGGTCTGGTTAGCTCCGAGAGTTTTCAAATCGTTACCCAACAGTACGCGTCCTGGTACCTCACTCTGTATGCGGACAGGTATCTTCACAGTCATGTCGTTACCCTGGGTGAGAACTGGTAATTGGGGAAGCATCTGCACAGGCCCTCCAGCTAACTTGGTGAGGCGTTTGGGTGCCTTAGCAACATCCTCAGCCTGAAAAAACGATTTATCCACCACAGTTATGCTGGCCCCAGTGTCCCTAATGGCAGGAGTCTCCTGACCATTCACCTGGACACTGTCCTTATAATACTCTTTAGTATTATCGGGGATAGAATTATAGACATCTAAATTCTGTTGTTCCCACAACCCCAGAGATACTAAAGAAACGCTGGCTGAGACTCCAATGGGCTCGTCAGCTAGCAGTAGAAAGTTTCCACTTGCCATTTGGACTTCCTCCTCTGGAGCGAAGGCTAAGGAGACAAGCTGGACCCCTGAAGGTTTACCCTTACATCTGGGATCTCCTTTCACGTGATCAGTCGAGCCACAAACAAAGCATTTACCGAATGCTTTCTGGAATGGTGGCTTGTTCTGACCTCCTTCCGGTTTGGCACCAGAAGGCACACTATTCTGCTGTGGTTTTACTTGTGGCTTACCCTTCTGGTTTTGTTTGGGGCCCTCTTTGGAATGTGAGTTATTAGAATTCTCTTTTGAGTCTTTTTTAGGCTGTTTTCCCTCATCCTTTTTTTGAGTTGCCCCAGAATCCTTATGAGTAGCCCGGTTGGTAACCCATAGGTCAGCAGCCTTAGCTAGCTCCCGTAAATCCAATTCCTTCGAATCAGCCAGGTGCTGTCTGAACTCAGGAGAACAGGCATCATAAATAGACTCCAACATAAAAAGATTCCACATACCCTCATAAGTGTTCACTTTGTAACCCTTAATCCATCCCTCTAAGTTTTACAACCCTTCACTCACCCAGGTAGCCCAAGGGGTACCATCATGCTTTTTGAGGGTTCTAAACCTCTTAAGATACTGGGAAGGGGTCTTCCCGAATCTAGCTATTAAAGCTAGTTTCACACTTTCGTAATCCGTCTTATCCGCCTCCCCCAACTCCATTACCACATCAGTCGCAACAGAAGGGAGCCTAGAGAATAACCAGGGGAGCAAAGCATTCCCGGTGATGTCCTGGAGCCCATGATTGTATTCAAACAGTTTCAACCAATCCAACACATCCAATCTCGGTTCATACATACCCACTAATTCCTTCGGCATCCGGGGTCTTTTGGGACTGGAGCTCCTAGAGGAACCAGAGGAGAGAGAAGCATTTTCCATAGACAACTTTTTCATCTCTAACTCGTGATTAAGTTCTATTTCTCTGAGTCTTAACTCAGCTTGCTTCTGCTCAGCCTGGGCATTCATCCATCTGAACTCGAGCTCTTGGTTTCGTTCAGATTGAGCCAAGAACCGTTTGTATTCTAATTCGAGCTTCATTTTTTCAAGTTCAAAATAAGCAGGGTTACTTGTGGGACCCGGTATGGGCCCCGTAGGCACAGCTGGTAAGGCAGGTAGAGGAGCAGGGGGGACAGTTTCATTAGCCTCTCCGTCCTCGTCAGCCTCTTCATCGCTATCATCAGAATTACGATTCAGATCAACACCATCACTATTATCTACATTTGCTGGAGAGATTGGTTCCTCTGAACCAGTACCCAGACTTTGGTTCGCCAGCAATCTCTCTATTAGTTCTAACTTCTTGCCTCTTACAGAAAGATTCTCTTGCCTACAGAGAGCTCGCAAACTCTCAGTATTTTCACCTGACAAGGACTCTTGACTGTAAGTTTCCATCGTAGACATGTTTCTGAAAGTTGCTTTTTTGTGCAAAGTTTTGTGGTTAGTTATCCTACAGTGTCGAAAACCACTCTAAACTGTATACTCAATACAAATCCCACCGCTGTACACCAGTGTTAGGCGGAAACCTGTGCAGTTCCCTCTGGGACCACTGCAAAAGATTTAGGACTACAGGTGTTTGGCGGTGAACCCACTTGGTAGCAGTCTGTACCACACAGATTCACTTGGTAGCTGTGGCTGAGCAGTCAGACTTCCCTCAAGAAGAGTTGAGCAGTATGGGGAGTATACAAAATAGGGCAATTCTTCACAGCAAGACAAGTAAACACGCAACGAGGCTTAGTGTAAAGGTATTAAGGTATTTATTTATAACGGAACATCTATGAAAAACACTATGGCACTTTCGCGGCAAACAAATCAAACACAATTACTCTACGAAACGATCAATCCCCCTAGCAATATTTCGACAAGTCTAGGTTCTACAGGCACCACTTACTTACAGACAGAGGTGTATACCTCAACCTAGATGACACTCTAATTTTGGTTAGGACGGGAGAGAAAAAAGATAGGCAGGTTACGAAATCAACACAGTTCAATACTTCACGGGTAAAATGCAAGCCAGGAAGGCAGGAATCACAATAGAGCGTAAAGTTCAGAGGCCAGGGCCACTCGGAGAGAGGCAAGGCGATATGTCCCAAAAGTCTCTGCTGGAGATGCATTCAAGTCTTTGTAGCAAATTGTTATCGGCAGATTGAACCAGTTCAGAACAATAAATGAGAAAAGCTTGGAGGCGACCCAACGGAACGGAGAGGATTAAGACACCTCGCTCGAACCGATCGAAAGGGAAGCCAGGTGGACACGGTACATTGTTGTGGAGGGCAGCTCCGGCGGGGGCAGTTGTTCCTGGTGGTGGATGCACGTCGGGTCTTTGCCAAGAGTAGAGATGATCTCGTCGTCGAAGAAAAGTGAAGTCCGGTGCACCACCAGGGAAGAGACCAGCCGCGGAGTGCTCCGTCACAAGGCACCACCTTTTGGTCGCGGTACAGGGGTAGTGGCTATCCGGTTGCCGAGGTGCTCTGCACGGGCAATTCGACCACTGCGTCCTGAGGCGAATAAAAAGCAAAGGGGACTGGTTGTTCCCACCAGTCAGGGGAAGAGACTCTTCGGCAGGGAGATCTCCTCTGTCGTCGGGAAGTGGTGAGTCGGTTCCGCAGGGCTCCACCGGAGGTGTTGTCGTGCAGGTCGGCTCAGCGTTACCCTCGTCAGATTCTAAGGTCCTGTGGCGACTTCTGAAGATCCAGTCCCAAAAGCCCTGCTTTTATGCAGAAAATCCCCATTCATTCAGCCTAGCTGTCAATCAACACTTGCTAAGTGGTGAGCGGGTAGGCTCACCACTTGGGCCAATCACTCCAGAGTGCGACCGGAGTTGGCAAGGCAACTCTGTCCAGGGTGCCTAAACCCACTCCCACACCCCTGTGGTAACCCAGACAGAATGGCACCACTTTGGAGGGTCTCTGTACAGAAGCCCGCCAAAAGTGGAACAAAGGGCTCAACCTTTGGTTTAGGAGTCACAGAGACGAACACAGACGCCATGTTAAAAACCGAGTTCTGGCAGAAAATACCATCCGATAAACTTATTTACGATAAGTAGACCGGTGGTACGTTAGAGATTAACGAGAAAAAGTATCAATCTCCAACAATGGGACGAATCCCATAGGATTATGTTCGGGGTCGGACATAACAAGTAGTTTCCACTGCCACCAGCCAAAACTCGACGAGGGGGGGTGGGACTGTGCCCCCTCGAGTAACAGATCCAGGAGTAATCGAATTACCCATACTAGTACATCCACAATAAGATGGTTTGTACTAGTTCACTTAGTAAATTTAGGTCTAGTAAAGCCAATGGTGACTTTACATGCCCGGGGAGACAGTAGTCAGGCCCCGGGTATGGAGTCTATGGTGGAGGTCCGCTAGGACGCCCCAGTGTTATGGCACGTAGGGTGCGGTGTAACACGCATAGAAAAACATATGAGACCCTATGGGGTAAAAGACCCCATAGCCCATAGAACACATTGACATTCAAAGGAATTACACACATACATGTCCAAGAGTGGGAGGAAAAGAGTCTCGCTCTTGGCAGGATGGAAAAAAACAAACTCCAGAAATCCAGCAAAGCTGCTGGGGGACTCACTAGGTTAGGAAATTCAGCCTAAACAGAGAATTCTCCCTAACACGCTGTTTGAGGAAACAGGCCCAAGAAAAAGAGGAAAAGAGAAAAAGCTGTCAGAGGTAACAGGGAGTACGAACTGGAAACTCCGTGAAGTAAATCGCGTGTGAACCGACAAGAAGTACAGATTGCACCCACTCGCTCTCCACGAAAAGCACGTACAAGGAAATGGCGTTCTACACGTACCTTTTATACACACGTCACAGACGCGCATACGCGATGAGGCCATTTCCACCAATTACGCACTTTGACACTCGGACGTGTATCTCTTCATTTTTACACGCGCCATTCTCTACGGCCATGCCCGTGACGTCACAGCTGCGCATAGTGGCCTTTGGGCCAATGAAATCGCATATGCGAGCACACGTGATAAAACTGCACGTCCGAGTGTCATCGCGTGTAATCGGAGGGAAGTGAGCCTACATGCGATTGGCCTGGGTACGTGTATTTCTGGGGTGCGCAGGAAGTTCCACACGTGATTGGTGGAAATCCACGTGTGCTCTGTCATCACGTGTAATGAGGGAAACACCCGCGCGCCTCACGTCACAGACGCGCTTACGCGCTAAGGGCCTTTGGTCCAATGAAATCGAATATGCGTGCTGACGTGCATACGCGCTAAGGGCCTTTCCTCGATTTACACGCAGACGTGCAGGATTTTCACGTGCCAAATAATTCCGTATCAAGCTGGCCACGCGTATGCACACGGAAGACCACGCTCCTGCCCACAAGGCCGAATTACTGCCCCCCAGACCCCCGAGCACGCTCCCACCTGCCATATGCTGCTGCCTGACTGCCTGCTGCCCACGTGCCTTGCCATTTGCTGCCTGCACATCAGCCAGGGGTGCTGTTGCTGTGACCACCCCTGCTGGAACCGAAGACTCCCGACTGGGATTCCATCGCTCCACAGCCCAGCCCCAGGACTCAGTTGCCCACCCACTCCTGCCTCTGGGGTTGTCATGTCAGGCACTGCATAATCTGGCACCACTGACAACCCCTGGCCAGAGAGGCAGAGGAGCACCAGCTTCAGTGCCAGGGAAGTTGGTGTCCTGGTGGAGCAAGTCCTGGGGCAGTATGATGCCCTCTACGGAAGTGTGCGCGCCGACAAGGAAGGACGGACTCAGATCTGGACCGACATCGTGACTGCCATCAACGCGGAGGGGGTGGCAGTCCGCGACTTCCAACATGTCAAGAAGCGCTGGGAGGACTTCAGGTCCAGGACCCTAAACAAGGCCTGGCGCCTCTTGAAGGCAGCGGATGGTAAGGGGCGCCGGGGACACTTGTAGGAAGATCAGATGAGGGTCCTGGAACACATATCCCCAGCGCTCCACGTCCAGGTCCTTGAGAGGCAGACCCGTCTGGAGTCGAGCGGTAATTGTACATGCATCATGATTGTAAGCTGTGCGTGTGGTGATGTGCCAGTAGTGTGCCGGTTGCACATCTGTTTGTATGGGGCCGAGTATGGGTGGGGGTGTACAGGACCGTGAGGCTAACACATGCGAGGGCTGTCATGTGTGAGACATGGATGGTGCTTTTGTTTGTAGGCTTGCATGCCAAATGCAGTTGCGTGGGCACACATGTTTTGATGAATGTGTATATAAGTGGGCATGTTCGTGATGTCGCGCATGTATGTTGTTTTCAGCTGCATGTATCAGCACTGTGTACATGTGCATGTGTGTGTATTTGACAAGGGTGCAACAGTGAGGCAACATGGATGCATGTGACAGCGGGATGTGGAAGCCTGATTGGCAGATGTGACATGGATGCCTATCGGAACACTGCGACAGTTGGCTGAGGTGTACACATGCATGCAAGTGTGGTGGTGGCATGCATGTGTAGTGCACTCCCTGTGTTGCATGTGATGCCTGGCTCACCTTTGCCTGCTCATGCTGTTGTATGTGTATGGATGGTGCTGGCAGTTGCGATGTGGCTGTGGTATGGCTCATGTGTGCAAGTTGAAATTACATGTGTGTTGCCGATTGTGATGCCATGTCTGAGGTTTGCCAAAGCCACTCATGTGCAACTGTCATGTGTGTATGTGTCCATTGTACAGTGCCCTGATGCCTGTGTTTTATTTCTCCCTGTCTGCAGCGTCAACTGATGAAGAGGGCGGAGAAGGTGCTGTGGAGCACAGTGGCGGGGATTGCACCGCCAGCCGGAGACGCAAGGCCCGGCTCCCCTCCCAAGTTGTGATCTCGTCGAGGAGTGAGGAGTCCGGTGCTGCGTCCCAGGCGGAGGTTGGAGTTGGACTCCTCGGCAGCAGAAGGGGCAGCTGGGACCCCACAGGGCCCAACGGGGGAAGATGGCACGGAGTCATCCAGGTTGGTGGGGGGTTTGGTGGAGGAGGAGGCCGTGCAAGCAACAGAGACGGGGTCTGGAGGTGGGGATTCCACTGGTGCTAGTGGTGCAGTGCAGGACCAGGGACAGGAGGCAGCACAGGTCGCCGCGGAGGTGCCTGTGTGCAATCCTGTCTCTGATCCTGTCACTGCATCATCTTGTACCAGCAGGGATGCCTACGTCCAGACCCGTTTTCAGGCAGGGGATGAGCTCACGACAACTGGCCTTCCTCTGCCTGCGGATGTGGCTATCCGGGTCCGGGTTGAGCCTGTCCTGACTGGTGTGGCGTTGCATCAACGGGCCATGCGAGGTGACCTGCAGTCTTTTCATGAGGAGACTGCACGTCATCTCGAATGGCTCGTTGACCGTGTCGGCCTACTGGGACAGGTCACCCAGGCCGGATTCCTCCGTTTGATGGGGCTTGCTACGACCCCCTCCTCAACTGAACCCCTTATGCGCCAGTCGTCCTCCGTGCCATCTTCCCACCCATCAGTCACCTGGGTGCCCTGTGGAGCTGCCTCTGACGGTGCGGCCAGGCTGGTGGAGGAGGCATCCCTGCCACAGTCTGGAGTCAGACGTCCAGCCGGGGTAGCCACATCAACGACTGCACCCCAGCCAGCGGAGGATGTGCAGGCAGCAGGAGGCAGTGCACGGGCAGATCCGCAGCAGCAGCAGCAGCAACATGGTGGGAGCCATGATGGCTCGGGGCCTTCCACATCGGAGGGGCAGGCATCGGCCAGAGGGCAGGAGGACCCAGGACGGGAAGTGTCTTCCGTGTGGCAGCGGTTGGGCCACGCCATAGATGCGGAGCGGCAGCGGGCGGAAAAGGCACGGCTCACAATGGTCAGGGCGGAGAACTCCATGCGGAGGGCCCTGAGGCGTGCCGAGTGCCTCGAGGCAATCCGCAGGGAGTTTGGGGGGAACATGTGGACGGCCCTGCGGACCCTCGGGGCCATGGAGGAGGAGCGCCTCCGGGACATTGAGCAGGAGTTCGATGATGACCTGGCCCGGAACATCCCAAAGTGAGCCGTCGGACTAGCCCGCTGCCCTTGTAAATAGTTATATAGTTAGTGTTAGGTTTCCTTTGGTTTTGCATTTTTTTTTAACCTTTTGGACAATGGGCCACATTTTTGTATATAGTTATTTTTTTTAGGTAGTGTTATTAGATAAGTTTCATTTCTTCGGTTGGGATCATGGACCCTGGATTGTTTATCTGTACATAGTTCATTTTTGGATTTTCAATTTTTATTATGATTTCCCCATGGAGCAATGGTTTTACTTTTGTGGACTGTGACTTTGGACACCTTTCGTTTGCATTATGATTTGTGGTTTTGCGTTTTTTCGCGTACCTGCTGTTTTTTTTTTTTTAATTTCTATTATTGTTTGTTTATTTTTGATTCAATTTATGTTGCTTTTAATACATATTTTTTCTTCAAAGTTCAATGTGTAGTATCATCTCATTGGTTTCATGCATATCATGATATGGGTTTTGACATTCACTGACACCCATTGGGTGTATGTGAGGGACATGTGTTCATTTGCAAGCTTGCAATTGTGGTTTGATCATGTTTTTGCCATTTCTAAGTGGGTGGATGCAATACTCGGGTGGGTGTTTGGCATTTGGAGGCTGACCATAAGGGCCAGGGATCTAGATTGTGGGGGCCTGGTGGAGGCTGCCCCTGCACTGCTGGGGGGTGGGGGTGGTGGTAGACATGGGTTGGGGCCTGGTGGAGGCTGCCCCTGGTGGCTGGGGGGTGGGGTGGTGGTAGACATGAGTGGGGGCCTGGTGGAGGCTGTCCCTGCACTGCTGGGGGGTGGGGGTGGTGGTAGACATGGGTGGGGGCCTGGTGGAGGCTGCCCCTGGTGGCTGGGGGGTGGGGGTGATAGGGGACATGAGTGGGGGCCTGGTGGAGGCTGCCCCTGCACTGCTGGGGGGTGGGGGTGACATGAGTGTGGGCCTGGTGGAGGCTGCCCCTGGTGGCTGGGGGCTGGGGGTGGTGGGAGACATTGGTGGGGGCCTGGTGGAGGCTGCCCCTGCACTGCTGGGGGGTGGGGTGCAGGAAGACATGAGTGGGGTCCTGGTGGAGGCTGCCCCTGCACTGCTGGGGGGTGGGGGTGGTGGTAGACATGGGTGGGGGCCTGGTGGGGGCTGCCCCTGGTGGCTGGGGGGTGGGGGTGGTGGTAGACATGAGTGGGGGCCTGGTGGAGGCTGTCCCTGCACTGCTGAGGGGTGGGGGTGGTGGTAGACATGGGTGGGGGCCTGGTGGAGGCTGCCCCTGGTGGCTGGGGGGAGGGGGTTATAGGGGACATGAGTGGGGGCCTGGTGAAGGCTGCCCCTGCACTGCTGGGGGGTGGGGATGGTGGTAGACATGGGTGGGGGCCTAGTGGAGGCTGCCCCTGGTGGCTGGGGGGTGGGGGTGATAGGGGACATGAGTGGGGGCGTGATGGAGGCTGCCCCTGCACTGCTGGGGGTGGGGGTGCAGGGAGACATGAGTGGGGGCCTGGTGGAGGCTGCCCCTGGTGGCTGGGGGGTGGGGGTGGTGGGACACATGGGTGGGGGCCTGGTGAAGGCTGCCCCTGGTGGCTGGGGGGTGGGGTTGGTGGGAGACATGGGTGGGGGCCTGGTGGAGGCTGCCCCTGCACTGCTGGGGGGTGGGGGTGCAGGGAGACATGGGTGGGGGCCTGGTGGAGGCTACCCCTGCACTGCTGGGGGGTGGGGGTGGTGGTAGACATGGGTGGGGGCCTGGTGGGGGCTGCCCCTGGTGGCTGGGGGGTGGGGGTGGTGGGAGACATGAGTGGGGGCCTGGTGGAGGCTGCCCCTGGTGGCTGGGGGGTGGGGGTGGTGGTAGACATGAGTGGGGGCCTGGTGGAGGCTGTCCCTGCACTGCTGGGGGGTGGGGGTGGTGGTAGACATGGGTGGGGGCCTAGTGAAGGCTGCCCCTGGTGGCTGGGGGGTGGGGGTGATAGGGGACATGAGTGGGGGCCTGGTGGAGGCTGCCCCTGGTGGTTGGGGGGTGGGGGTGGTGGGAGACATGGGTGGGGGCCTGGTGGAGGCTGCCCCTGGTGGCTGGGGGGTGGGGGTGGTGGGAGACATGGGTGGGGGCCTGGTGGAGGCTGCCCCTGCACTGCTGGGGGGTGGGGGTGGTGGTAGACATGGGTGGGGGCCTGGTGGGGGCTGCCCCTGGTGGCTGGGGGGTGGGGGTGGTGGGAGACATGAGTGGGGACCTGGTGGAGGCTGCCCCCGGTGGCTGGGGGGTGGGGGTGATAGGGGACATGAGTTGGGGCCTGGTGGAGGCTGCCCCTGGTGGCTGGGGGGTGGGGGTGGTGGGAGACATGAGTGGGGGCCTGGTGGAGGCTGCCCCTGCACTGCTGGGGGGTGGGGTAATAGGGGACATGAATGGGGGCATGGTGGAGGCTGCCCCTGCACTGCTGGGGGGTGGGGGTAATAGGGGACATGAGTGGGGGCCTGGTGGAGGCTGCCCCTGGTGGCTGGGGGGTGGGGGTGATAGGGGACATGAGTGGGGGCCTGGTGGAGGCTGCCCCTGCACTGCTGGGGGGTGGGGGTGGTGGGAGACATGAGTGGGGGCCTGGTGGGGGCTGCCCCTGCACTGCTGGGGGGTGTGGGTAATAGTGGACATGAGTGGGGGCCTGGTGGGGGCTGCCCCTGCACTGCTGGGGGGTGGGGGTAATAGGGGACATGAGTGGGGGCCTGGTGGAGGCTGCCCCTGCACTGCTGGGGGGCGGGGGTGGTTGTAGACATGGGTGGGGGCCTGGTGGAGGCTGCCCCTGCACTGCTGGGGGGCGGGGGTGGTGGTAGACATGGGTGGGGGCCTGGTGGAGGCTGCCCCTGGTGGCTGGGGGTGCAGGGGGACATGCGTTGGTGGGCAGTAGTGCAAGGTGACATGTGGGTTGGCTGGGGGGCATGGCCATGGTGGATGTGGTGCCTGCAGGACATGTGCAGGGTAGGCCCCTGTGGTGTGGGCCACCTGCAGGGGCCGTGGAGGGTATAGAGGGAACACCTGGGAGGACCTACACATGCAATTCACGTGTGGTGCTCCCTGCGCACCCCTGTAATACACGTACCCTGCTGGAATCGCGTGTGATACTTCCCGCGCACCCCTGTAATACACGTACCCTGCTGATTTTGCGTGTGATACTTCCCGCGCACCCCTGAAATACACGTACCCTGCTGCTTTTGCGTGTGATACTTCCCGCGCACCCCTGTAATACACATACCCTGATGGAATCGCGTGTGATACTTCTCGCGCACCCCTGAAATACACGTACCCTGCTGATTTTGCGTGTGATACTTCCCGCGCACCCCTGAAATACACGTACCCTGCTGCTTTTGTGTGTGATACTTCCCGCGCACCCCTGTAATACACGTACCCTGATGGAATCGCGTGTGATACTTCCCGCGCACCCCTGAAATACACGTACCCTGCTGATTTTGCGTGTGATACTTCCCGCGCACCCCTGATGCACACGTACACAGGACAATCGCGTGTGAAACTTCCCGCGAACCACTGAAATACACGTTCCCCGCTTGGCATTTGCTGTTTGCCAGCCCTGTGAACTGGTCCAGGGTTAGCGCAGGGGATTTTGAAGGCTTTTCCTTGTGCGAGGGCATTCTTGGGGGCGTAACTGGCGCTGCTGCAGGGTCGCTGCGCCACGCTGCGCCACGGCTGGTTTTGGATGCGAAAATCCATGAATTCGCTGTGCGCGGAAATCGATTTTAGCACACGCGGCTGGCGCCGACATTCGCACGGGCACGCTGTGCGCCAGTCGCGTGCACCACTTTTGTGCAAATTTCGATGAATTACTGTGTAGAGGCTTTATTTTATTAGGGTTTCCAGACGACCGGGAATTTGACCCTTACCCGCCGCAAACCGAAAGTTTTTTTTATATTTTATTTTAATTTAAAAACCCTGTCCCAGTTTTTGGTAAAGGGAGGGTACTCACTGTCACAATTCCAGCTTGCAGGACGTTATTACCATTTCACAAACAGTAATAAAATACATATCCTAACTGGGGCAGACTTTTGCAGTACAAGGTAAGAGATCCCTATGGTCTGGTCACCCGCAACTTGGCGATACCAGCCACGTGCATTAACTTATTGCACCACATAAGCACATGGCAAGGCCTCTGAACGTGTGTATATCTACTGTTATATTTACAATACAAATCGTACTTTTTTCTCTCATGAAAAGTGCTAAAAATAATGTGGGATTCCGATTTGGGAGGGGAAAGGGGTATTGGTGGGTGTTGTTTTTAGTCCCACTTCTATGTCTATGGATGGTACCAGTTTTATATTTGGAAAATCTGGGCACCCTACCTGTTATACATCCATGTTCTTTATCTACTCATCAAGCAGCACTGAAAAATAACACAAACATAGTTGTAGGTCACTGATGCTCACTGTGGCTTCTGCCGCTACCCCAGAGAGGCGTTCATGAACGGGCTCTACCGAAACAGTCCCCAAACACTGCCAGCAGGCATAACTCAAAATGAACACAATGTATGGCCAGCATGGCCATAGTGTACATACACAATGTATACGAAATTTCGAAAGTTCTCATTCAAGATAAATGCGAGTGACAAGCAGCAAAGAAGAAGCTGTCTGTCTTCTTCTTACTGATAGATTTTATCCATCAGCAGTGATTATTGGATACAGAGGCTTGAGCCTCAGTTCTCCATCTTCTCAGGCTGAGTGTGTAGTCATAGGTTAGCAAAGAAGAAGGAAGAGAGAAACGGCCTTTATGCCGGGTGCCTTACTGTGATTGGCTGGTACAGAGGTCATTGGCCTAGCTCAATTTAACGTTCTCTCACAAAACTGCTTCATTTGTTGTAAATAAAAAACGAACAATTTTAAAGTGTCATTTTTCTTTGCTGCTGAACGAGTAAATACCGAACATTGAAGGATACAACTCTCTTCCTGGGGTTTTTAAAATAATCTAAACCCCAACTGAAAGTGGTGGAGAGTGGGGGGCATTATAACTTCTATCCAAGATCACAAAGGTGCACTGGCACACATCGATCTACTTCTCAGACCCTATTGGTGTCGTGCTCATGTAGCATACAACCTGAGCATTTCTTTTTACAGTTTGCCCAGGATCACAAGGTTGATCAGTTTTCTGGCTGGGGACAGAGATACTACGAGCGAAGAAAAGAAAGATTAGGACGTGCTAATGCAACATGTGAAATAATGTCACAGGACATATGCAGCCAGATGTCATGAACAATGTTGGGTATTGATATTGTCGCTGGTGTAAATTCCTCGACCAACACGGAGGGTTCACATTACAACGTCACTTCTCTACTGAAAATTGCCAGTCCCAAATAAGAAACTTTGACGATAAAAAAGCTAAGGACATAATTTAATTTATGTATGCTAATATTAATGATAATTATGTGTTATTTATGTAGCCCCTTTTTTTCCAAAGCTCTTTACAGAGCACATATTTACATACAATATCACCCAACCGAAATTGGTACTCATTTATCGACCTCAGAAGGATGAAAGGCTGAGTTGGCCTTGCTGGGATTCGAACCTGCGACCTGCAGATCACACTCAGATCGCAGCAGCGAGCGCTCAACCCGCTGATATTAACATGAGAGCAGAGGCGTTGCTAGGGGGGTCTTGGGGGCTATAGCCCCGGGTCTTTTGGTTGTAGCCCCGGATAGAATCTCACGGGCTACAACCGAAAGGCTAGCTAGCCCCGAGTGCGGCAGCCCCTACATTAGCCTAGCCCCAGAACTTTTCCAGACCTAGCAACACCCTGCATGGGAGGCTTCAAGGGTCGTGTCCCATGAAGGGGAGAGTAAGGCTTTGACATCATGCCATTGCCCTTTCTTTGTTATTCTCTGCATGCATTTGATGTTGACCTTTTTAAAGTTGAATTGGCTTTTTCATTTGCATACTTTAGATTAAATTAATTGTGCTCTTTTTATTTATTAACTCCCTGTATTTTCCAAATGTTCTTTGTGCTTGCAGGCACCCCTCCAGCTTCTGCTTGGTCATTGGCGAGTCATGCCTGTCCTTCCTAGTGAGGCCAGTTCCCCACCCCGTCTGCCCGCCGGTCATTCTCCGGCTTCACACTCTTAGTCTTGCTCATGTTTGTTCCCTTCCATGTTCATTCACTTCTGTGGTAAAAAGTGCAGAATTCTTCTTCTGGCCTCCCTGAGAAGCTCGCACTACGAAAGACACTTGCGCCCCCCCCCACTCTTCTCCTACTCACTCCATACCTGCAGTGAGGGGTACAGAGGAGGGGGACACACACTTTTCTGAAACGTCTTTGGATATGTACAAGTATCTTGTTGTGTAATTTCTAGGGTGCACTCTGGAAAACTTAAGTACCTTCTTGGTTACCAAGATTGCTCTTCATCCACGCGTCAGGGCTTTGGTACTCCCCATTGACTTAATAACCATCGCCTGTCACAACTTTCCAGTAAGAGGAAAGGCCAACGTTCTTCTTCTGAACATCACAGGTCATGAACTTGCAAAAAACGATCTTCCCAAAATATTTCTCGATGCACAATCTTCAGCTTAGTTTATAATGTCTGATTAGTCTACCTTTCGCAGGGTCCTTTGCAACCATTCATCAGTTCTGGAGAAACCCCACACAAACCTTCCCTTACATACTCTGCTTTACTACATGATCTAAGGCTGTCTTTTCACCCATCTTCATTCATTTGAAACACTTCATTCCCATATTCATTCATTTGAAACACTGCATGTCTTCTGAAGGGACCCCATACAAATCACTCATTTTAATTGGAGTAGGAGATCTCTAATAAAATTCAATTGGAATAAATCCCAAGCAGGTTACCCTGGCACTTCTATGCCTAAACATTGCCAAAAACCGCTTAGCTTGGCCCAGCCATGCTCACATTATTAACCAAAAGAGGCAACACCCCCCTATAAAGGATATATTTATTTATTTATTCATATAGCGCACAGAGCCCCAAGGCATCTGATACATCTTTGAATGCACGTCATACTCGTGTCCCCTTAATCAAGAGATTGAGATGACAAAATATTTTTCTAACAAGAATATGGGTGTCTCGTGGGATGGATGCTGCAACGCAAGTAGACTAATCAGGACGGCTGGCTATATGTAGTGAATAGACCGGGCTATGCCACCAATATATATATATATATATATATATATATATATATATATATATATATATATATATATATATATAATCTAGATATTCAATGTTGCAACTTTAGTAATCCAGGACCTGTGAAAGAGAAGAGCTGAAAATGTGGCGCAGCAGAGAATACAGCTGAACATCGAGGTAGGATTGAGAAAGCGGTCTGGCATACTGTCAAGTGTTGGGCAGCCAAGAACTGATTATCTATTCAAGGAGATACAAAGAACGTGAGAAGCCAGGCAAGCTCTTGTTAAGGTGCACCGGAAAGACACTATGAGTGCCAAGTTTTATTCATTTAATTTCATTAAATTCAAAGAAGGAGCAAAAACACGGTCTCCTATCACATGGGGTGGATGGAAACAGAACATGTGCAAGCAGCACCGAGACTTGAAGATAAGAACATGCTTTTTACTCCCTTCCATTCTCATGAACAGTGATACTTTGCAAGGCCAAGTTCAAACACAATTGAAATGACAGAAGGCATGAGTGATGATGGATGATGGGCCAATTGGGTGGAAGGCATGGTCAAGTCCACCCACCAGCACCTGGGGTACCAGCTTGAGTGCTGCTAGCGGGTTGAAAATTCTAGAAGGCTACAAGCATGCCAACCAATTATAGAGGGCCATGTATTGAAGAGCCCTATAGTTTGAGGGCCAATAGTGTCTTGTGTATCTAGCACATATTGAGGATGACTTGCACAAGGATTGGGCATAAATAGTAACCTGACTATAGAGACCCAATCCCATCCCCTACAGAAAGTATACTTAGATGTTCCCCCTAGACCAACCATAATCCTAAATAAGTTTTCTTAGTTTGCCACATAGTATGACATCATGTATGATGAGTTTTCACTATAAAAGTGTTATTTTTTATGGGATGCATTGAGATTATGCTGTGAGACGTCCGTTGATGTCCAATTTGCTACCTGTTTTAGACAATTGAGAATAAAACTGTTTACTTTTGCCCACTTCCTGAGTCGGTATTATTATTGATGTAAGAGTTATTCTGCATCCCCATCCATCTAATGACGTGCTACCTCATTTAAAAGAGCCTCACAGTTCAGGCCCAAAACTAGATTCCCCTGTCACTAAGGACCTGAGTCCTAGGGCACAAGAACTACTCTTGGGAAAACATTTCTTGAACAAACTCACCTCTTATGAACCTAGCAATGACATATTCAGCCAACTTACTTCTTTACACAGTGGAGATCCCAGTGGAGAGATACCCACTAGATACATTACAACCATAGTAAATCGAGCTAAAAAAAATAAGACAGTGAGCAGTTTATCTTAAAAGATGTTTCCCCAAATACCTGGGATGCAGGCTAGCCCTCTTTCTTCCTACTTAACAGTCCCTCACTTCAGATATATGGATTCTCTAGATTGATAATCAGAACATTTTCAATGTATTAAAAGTAATAACAGGTTGAAACTACTAAGGTAGCCCCCTCTAACTAACAATGCTGGGGAAGTCGCCCAAAACACCACAGTTGATTTTAGACTACAATGAAAAAAAAAACATGTAATCACAGCTGTCTGTCTACTTTGTCACACCATTGAATTTGTTATTGCAACAAACAGCATGTTACTTTAAAAATTCATACACACATCCATACAAATGATCTATTGATAAATACATATGTATGACTATACTATATAACCTGTTCATATATTACATGTTTGCAATGCAATTATACTCATGGACATTTACTTTCAATATAAATCACATTTTTCAAAATAAACAATTGGCAATTTTCATTTCTAATGAACAGTTAACATTAAGAGTGAGATATTTTATTGGGCTTTTCAAACAAGATTATAGCAAAACATACTTATATTGGTTTCTGGACCTAAACAAAAGAATGTGCATGGCTTCATTATATCTTGGAGCAATAAAAGGGCCCTCTATTCCCATTACCTGAACAGAAACATATGAAAGGATTTGAGTTTCCCAGTTATGAATAATTAAAAGATAAGTTCCAATAAGTTTTCATTTCTTTTTGAATGAAGGAAGCTTGCAGGGTAAGACAACTATTTCATAGCATGTTCTTAAAATAGGAATTCCTATCCTAATATTCCCCCACTCTTGTGCATGCTTGGCAATATAATCTACTTCATGATACTTAATAATAAAAGATCTACTTTAAAGCATCTAACCTGTTGCACCTCTTCACTGTATCTGTTGCATTTCTTGTGACTTACTGTACCTATTTCACTGTTACCAAGGATAGCTAAACTAAGCTTTAGGTATCCTTGTACCTGCTGCGCCCAGCTACCTAAGGGTGTGGTGCGCATTACAAAAACAATAAACAAACATAAACAAGCATCTCATCATTTTAATTATTTTGTGAGAGCTATGAAATCGGTGTGAGAAGCCATTATTTTAGGAGACCATTAGCTTTCTGAAATAAACTTAGGAAATGTATTATTTTACTTTACATACAAGACTAATAATCACCCCCACCACTTAATAGTGCAGGAGTTCACATTTATTTTCAGTTGTCAAATTCAGTTTTGGTATTAGCAATCAGCTTCTGGAAAACATGTCTCAGGGATCCTTGTTGTTTTATGGAAGGCACTGGACTTCCAGGTCATCTAGTTCTCCTCGGTCACATGGATCCAAGTGATATGGTATCCTTCAGCTATGATCCTCTTCTGGATCATTTGTGAAATCTTTTCTGAGGCCAGTCTTCTTCCCTTCTGCACATTTTGGTATACATTCCTTTAGCCAAGTTGTGTGGTCAGCAGGTAGTAAGAAAATTATGTATCCCGCTCTCCTCCTATAGAAGCATGATGTTGCATATATTTTATTTTGTATTTTTAATTCATTTCTATAGCGCTTAACCCCTAAGCACTTCACAAAACATAATGAACAGTAGAATAGGATGAGAAATGAAACAGTCAAACCAAAAGATTAAATAGAGAGAAGGTACACTAAAAGGTGAGTTTTAAAGAAGGGAAATGATGAAATAGAGTGCAAAGAAAGGGGAAGGGAGTTCCAATGCTTCAATGCAAGCAAAGAAAAGGAACTGTTAAAAGAAAGAGGGATTGTGAGCGGAAGGACTGTGTGGGGGAATAAAATGAAATAAGAGTAGAGGGATAAGGAGGAACTTGGTCATGGAGGCATTTAAAGATGATACATAGGAAATGAAAAATCGGGTGTGATTCAAAAGGCAGCCATTGAAGAGAGTGTGGGGCAGAAGAGAAGGATTTATGAGGGGACAGCAAGCATAGGACAAGGAATAGAAGAGCATCAGACAGAGCGAAGATGAGCAAGATGAACAGAGGGAGAACCAAAATAAAGAGAAGAATAGTAGAAAAGTTGGGAGAAGACAAGGGAAGAGATAAGTTGAGTAGTGCCAAAGGTGAAGAACCAACAGGACCTCAGATGTTGTACTATTGGTAGTGGCATAAACTTGAAATAATAGAAATATGAGGCAAGCAAGAAAGTGAGGAATCAAAGATAACACCCAAATTACGTGAAGTGGAGGAAATAGGCATAGTAGAAGTAGGAGAAGAGATAGAGGCGATAGTGGAGGCGGTATAGAATTGGCAGGAAAGAAAATGACCTCGGTTTTACAGGGGTTAAGGGTGAGATAAGAGGAGTACATCCATGCACGTATTGTGAGAAGAAAGGCAGGTAATGAAGAAATAACAGAATATTTAAAAGAGAAGGACATCAAGATTTGAGAATCTTCAGTGTATAGGTGGTTGGAGAACTGAAAGGACGGAGTAGAAGATCAGAGAGAAGAAGTATAGAGGGAGGAGACCAGGGGGGCAAGGACAGAGTCTTGGGGGACATTGTGAGAGAAAAGGGCAGGATAGAGGTGGAGTGACCAACCCAAGAAACTGAAAAGGTGTGGCCAAAAAGATAAGAGTGAAACCATTTAAGAACCGAACCTTCAAAACCAAGACTGGCAAGAGATGAAAGAAGAATAGAATTTGACTGTTTCAAAAGCAGTTGGCAAGTCTAACGGAACAAGAAGAGAGGAGGGCTTTGAATAGTGTGAGGTAAGGAGTGTGAATAGGTAACTATCTGAGGAGCAGATCCAGTAGAGTGATAGGCCCTAAATCGATATTGAAAAGGTGGTAGAAGCGAGTGTAAATTAACAAAAGAGGAAACCTGGGAATGCACAATGCACTCAAGAAATTTGGAGAAGAAAGGCAGAAGAGAAATGTTATGATAGGTAGAGGGTAAGGAGGAATCAAGTGAAGCTGTTTTAGAATGGTTAGGATACAGATGTGTTTGAAAGACGATGGAACAGGAGCAGAGGAAAGGTAGGAGTTCAAAAGAGCTTTGTGATAAGCAAGAAGAGACGACTAGTCAGGAAGAATTAAAGAAGAAGGAAGAGGATCATCTGGAGAGGAAGTAGGTGAACTTTAACAATAGCAGAGAAACATCCAGATCAGAGAGTAAAGACAAATAGGACATCACAAATGGGGGGAGGTGGAACAACATGAGAAAGTGAAGGAGCAGATGGAGTAGAGGAGGGGGGATAGATGCAGGAAGGAAATGAATTTTTAAAGAAATCTAATTGGCAAAATTGGAAGCGGAGAGTGAGGAAGGTGAAGCTGGGCCAGGTGAGGGAGGAGAAAGAATATGACTTAGACTTTGAAAACGCCTAGTAGACTAGACTAAATGCACTCACTAGAATTATTTAGCACTACCATTTTGATTGGAAGAGTTTTATGATTTGTTTCCCTCCCTATCTCTCAAACATAAAGTCCCTCCCCCATACATCCATTATACCATTGAACTTCGTGTGTCATATGCATGTCAGCTGCAAAGTAGCCCCCTCCTCAGGAGCCAAACGTGAACTTGGTTGAGATATTCTTTAGGCAGTATTAAACAAATTGCATTAAAAGTTATATAGGATACATGCATTTGTATACATAATGAATTTGAACCATTAGGTGTTATTGACAAGAATTTAAGATGCATATATTTCTGATACTCGTGTTTTTTCAAACAATGAATTGAAGTATTATATATCTAAAAGGAACTTGAACAAATGATTATTTTGTGAAGCCATGCGGTGTAATTGACAACTTTTGGTTATTTAGTAATGAAAAATATGTATGTTTTCAGGCATAATTACTGTATACAATTTGCCAGAAGCGACTCTGGCTCTCGTGTTGCGTACAGTCACAATATGAAAAGTGACAAAGGACTAAAAGATATTTACAAGATACGAGAAAAAGGACTATAGTGTGTATTTAAATGGTAGTGTGTATGAACGTTTCTAAGTGGCCAATTTCTCGGGAGAGAACGAAATGCATTGAGGGGCACAGCCAAATGATGCCTTTGTTATGAATAAATAAATTAACTCTTCATACAACATGGAGACAGGATGAGTGTGATGCCCTTTTCCCCCATGTGGGATGTTTTTTTTTTCTTCTTGCCTTGTCAAGGGGGGGGGGGTTGGGTGCTCCTCTCTGCAGGGGGTGGGAGGCCTACCATAAAGTAATCCATAGCTTGTCCTATCCCAGAGGTGGATGGTGCAGAGGAGAGGGTCCCAATACCAGTTCCTCCCTCTTGGTGCCAGCATGTGTGTTTGCAGACCCTTAGATTCAGCCTTGCCTCTCGGTACAGTTACAGGCCATTGTTTTCTTCTCACTTTCACAGACACCCATACCAACTGAGAAAGAGAACAAACAACTATGAGCCAGAAAAGTCATATCAGACAATCACATGCCAAACAACAAGAATGAAGCACATCAAGCTACCATGGCACTGAAGAGACCTGATTGCACCTCCATTTGAGCAAGAGAGGAGCGTTGTAGTGGAGGAGAATAGTCGTTTTTTTGAGGAGGAGAGTAGTAGTAGGAGAAGGAGCATAGAAGTGGTTGGAGGAGGAGAGTAGAACTGGTGGTGGGAGGAGGAGAGTAGAAGTAGAAGATTTGAGAAGTAGTGTGGAGGATAGAAGTAGCAGTACGGAGGAGGGAGTGGTAGTGTGGAGAAGAGGAGTCATAGCAGAGAGGAGGAGCAGTGTAAAGGAGTGGATGGAGGATTATCAAAGGTTGGTCGCCAGCAGGAGTGAAACATTTAAGGGATGGAAGATGGCTGAGATCAGTAAGATAGAGTGAGTGGTAGTAAGAGTGGAAGAGAAGAGTTGCCTGACATGTCTGATTTAGCTTGAATCCAACAGAGTAAGTGCAAAGCACTATCCACACTCCTATTAGAATATACATCTTTGGTTAGAGTAGGAAGAGTTAGGAAGTCCACGAGGGAGTCTAGATAACCTGCATTTAGGGAACCATCTTTAGCAAAGGATAGTTCTTAGACAGTATATGTCAACATTCTGTGTCACTAACTGGGGCTTATGTTCACCGGGGTTATCAAGGAGGGTTATAATAAGATGACAGAAAGAGAGACCACCCTAAGACCCACAAAGAGAAAATTATAACCCATCGATCAACTCAAAGATGAGGTGTGATTTTTACTCCATCTGTGACAATTATTGAATCCCACCTGCCATGGTCACTGTACCAATGTTGGGGATTCTGTGTATGCTTTAGCAATACAATTTGAAAAGCGATCTTTCAGATCCTTCCTTCGTTCCTGCGTTAAGTAATTGTGAGATTACCTCGAAAGTACCATGATTTTACCATGAAAACGGCACATATTGATTAAAATAAAGATGTGGAGGTTAGTACGGGAATTGAAAATGCTGGGCAAGTTAAGTCTTTTTCATCCCCACTGCAACTCTCGCTGTGCCACTCCTCCTTTCTAAGTCCCCCCCATTGTGTAAACCCTCCATGACCCTCTACTCTTACCCCCTTTCTCTTACTGGCTCACTGACACATTTTGTTGTCGCATGTCTTGCAACATTCCTTTGAAAATCCTATGGTTATCCTGCAGGATTTCTCTGGTAGGATGAATGGTCTGGAGAAAACTAGCTCCCAGCCTACCCTTAGCTCATGTGCTCCTAGTTCTCCCTCCCCGCCTATATCCTGTTATTATACCCACTTTTCCATTCTCCAAATGACCTTTTGAGCACTTTTCTTTTTCGACTTCCTTCAGGATTACCACAGGACTCCCTCTTATCGAGGGAATAAAGGACAGGTTTTCACTTCTGAAAAGCCTCAAATGCACCATGGGTGATAGATAATAGCTTTTGCAACCAAGGGACCCATTTTTCCATCACAATATGTAAAAGCTAATGGACAGTTTTTCCCCCAACCAACAATAAGTTGAAACCGCTTTTAATTTTCTTAATAGCTTTTCAACCGTTTAACACATACAAATATCCCGTTTGGAAGGCCCGTCTGCAGGCTTTTATTTTGAAAATGTCATCCAAATCCTTCCAGAGAGTCAAATGTTATTTGCAATAGTGCAAAACATTCAACTACATCCACAAGAACTTAGCTTGCAAAGGTGAAAATAAGCCAGATACCTAAACAAATCCAAATAACATACATCATTATAATTTATACAACTTAGATATTCTAAGCAAAATAGGAAGATCGACCAAACAAAACCAAGAACAAACGAATCATTGCAAGTCACAACTGGACATTGTATTCTAACAGCAGTGTGGCACAAACCCACTATTCAGACGTGTAAGCAAAATGCCCCCTAACAAAATATATCACCACAAAACAAAGTGCTGGCAAATAATCTCAAATTGCAATGATTTACATGTTGAACAAAATTACACACATGCAAAATGTACATTTCAGAACTATGCATGTGTGACACCACAGTGGTGGCACACATCCAATTTTGCACAAACAGAAATTATGCACAGTAATTATAAACATACTGTGAAAAACCAGAAGGTGTTTCACAACCTAGTCACCTGGGATCCCGTACTCAGGTGGCATGGGGAGGGACACCACCTTTGGATCCCAGCCCCGGGGGTGGAAAATGAAGAAGACACCAAATGGTGAGACATGGTATCCCCCTTTTCTTTCCGAACCACTATCAAGCCACTATCCCTACCTATTTTCTGGGACACTACAACTCCCATGATCCTTACCCTCTGTATGCTGACAAAGCTACTGAGCCGTAGAAGATGAGGTTTCAGACTATGAAGATTACCCCTAGCACTTTGCAATGGCCCTGTCCTATTAATGAAGCCAGGCAGGGCCAGGAACTCAGTTAGAACCACACACACCTGCCATACATTAGCTACCAATGTAAAGGTGGAGCACATAGGCACACTTTGAGCGAGGTAGGGTACGAGAAGCTCTTCCCGTGCTGCTGAAAACTAGGCTGCAGAGATTGGAAGGCCAAGGAGCTGTTCGTATGCTGAAAGGAGTGAAAGAAAGCCAGGCGAACAAACCATATTTCCAAGCGACCGTATGGTTTTGCAAAGTGAGGCCAAGAATATGGAGAGAGCTTTCCTTTGTAGTATTCCAAGGTTTCCTGTTCCCCTTGCGGGTTAACACCGGAGTTGGGGAGGAGCAGAGGAGTCATTGGTAAAGACCTTGATAGCTACATTCAAGGTGAAGAAGTAAGAACAGAGGTAAACACAAGCAGTGAGTTACCGAATGAAACAAAAGTCTGGTTTGTGTGACAAGCGAGTGAAACTGTATCAAGCGAAGGATATGCGAAAGGATGATAATCGCGTGAAGAAGGGTTAGATTGTTAAAGCAATGCAAGCTATTGCAAAGTAACAGAGTGGTCCTGCGGAGGTGAATTACATTATCAAAATTTGCTGTGAAATGTGTTCGAACTGTGGCACAAGGCTAAAGAAAGAAAGCTGTGAAATGTTTTCAAAGCGTATTGATAATAAAGAAATAGAAGGCGCAAGCCCAGCTGAGGGAAGTCTATAAAAGTTTGTGAAAGGAACTATAAACGCCAGAAAGCCTTGTATGTTGAGAAATCATGTGTGAACTGTGAATCATATTGAACAGACGTCGGCGTGGTCATGCATAGGAGTATCAAAAAACGGTGCCGTTTCGAAAGTCTTCGACACTAATGAGATAACCAGAAGAAATGTGGAGAAGGGAACCCTACAAAGTGAATATTGAGAACCAGAGTCAAAAAGTGAAAGTGTATTACAAAGAAATTGAATTATGAAGTGAACAGTAAAGAGCAAAGACGGGCTCAAACCCTAACAAGGGAAGCCTGAGGCAAATGTACTAAAGGGAAAGTGTCAAGAAAGACCCAGACTTTGGTAAGGGAAACCTGAGGGGTCTATTTTAGAAAATGTTGAACTGTATCATTGATTCAAGGCAAAGAAACCTAAAGAAACTTTTTTGAACTGAGAAACGCTTGATGACCAAGAATGAACTGTTGCATCGTACCAGCAAGCCAAAGTGTGCCACATTGATAGAACTGTACCATCCACCTATTCTCTTCTTAACTCTTGAGACCCTGTGCCTTGAACGTGGGTAAGGGAGTTGTCACCTGCTTATAAAAGCCATTCTGACTTTCCTTTTGAAACACCATTTTCTTATGAAGCATATTCCTTTTACACATTTGTTATTTAAGAGTGAGGGCAAGGCTAGGCTGACTAGACTGACTTGGACACGTTTATCTTTTTCTTTAATGGTAGAGACTACTCCCATTATAGATTTAGGGCCAGTTAGGAATTCTCCCAACCCTTTGACATTACTAAATAAAATTTATGAAAATGTGCATCTTTTTTTGTCTGTGTCTACTGTTGATACCATGCCTTCTTCACAATAACCATACCAGACAGACAACACACCACTACATCACTTTTTACTTTAAAATTCAACTTCCACAATTATCCAATCAACCTTCCAAGCACATAAACATGTATTGAAAACCCTTGAAGCTCACTCCATTGACATCTTCCTGACACAACACACAAACCAACACCCTACCTTGACTCTGCTGACCCTAATGCCAAATGTAAGAATTATTTGCACTTCAAATAAAAACTTCCATCAACATATACTATGTCCACTGACCAGGTCCAACTTGGGTCTTCCTCCCTGCTATCGTTTTATCTACCTGTGGTGTCCCCCTGGAGTCTAACCTCTCTCCCTGCCTGTTCAACGAATACCTGGCACTCCTTGCCCACCACATCGCCACTCTCTGACCCATCTTACAGTGCTATGCGGATGACACCCGGCTCATTTTCAGGCTACCCTCGGCCTCCTCCTCTCCTTCCCACATCTCTGACTGCCTGTCTGCTATCCAAGAGTTGTGTGCCACCAATGACCTCTGCCTTAATGCCAGTAAGACCGAGACTGTCCTCATTGGCACACCTGCTCCCTCCTTTCCTGTAGCTCTCTGGCTGGCCTCTCTTGGCCCTCTTCCTGCTCCCACCTGCAAGGCTAAAAACCTCGGTGTCATCTTCAATTTCAGACTCTCCTTCTCTGCTCACATTGCTTACGTCTCCTAGGAGTCACACTACCAGCTGTACCTCCTCAGAAGTATTCCTCCTTTCCTCTCCTTCCCCCAGAAGCTCACCTTCTCCAGAGCTCTGGTTCTCTCTTGGCTGGACTATTGCAACTGCCTCTTTCTAAATCCGCCTTCCTCTACTCTCCGCCCTCTGGAACTCCTCCATAACAGGACTGCAAGACATGTCCTTGGCCTCAAGCCCAGGGATCGTATCTCTCCAGGACTGAAATCTTTGCACTGGCTCCCAGTGGCTGTGAGGATTAAGTTAAAAACTCTCTGCATTGTCCACACGGCCTTCTGGGGTTTGGGGCCTCAATACCTTCAACTCTATCTTCCTAAATATCTTCTTTCTCAAGCTCTTCGCTCATCCGCCTCCAACTCCCTCAGGGTCAGTCGCTTCTCCAAGCAACGAGTTGGTGGCTGATCTCTTTCTGCGGCCGGTGCCTCCCTCTGGAAGAGCCTCCCTGCCTCCCTTAAACTTGAGGAGAACCATCTCTGGTTCCGGAAGCTCCTCAAAACTTTTCTCTTTGCTTCTGCCTTTTCTCCTCCTCTCCTCTACTGACCTCCCGGCTGTAAACAGAACTGCACTGGCTACCTGATCACCTCTGATCTCGGGCCCAGGTCTCTTCCCCGCCATCGTCACCCACCTGCATTGCCCGCCTAGCAACCCCCATACTTGGGACTGTTTCTGTATCCCTACAGTCTCCCCACCAGCCCTTGACACCTGATGGCTGCACTTAACCTTGCACTTGCCACATGCTGGCCTTTACTTTACTTATTGTTATTATCTATTTCCATGTACTGCACTTTCCCTGCCCCCTTCCCCTACTTGCGTGATCTGAATGACACCTGGCCTAGTAGGATCGCTGTCTGTCTTCCCTTTGTTCCCCTCCGTTGCCTCGTTTGTGCCTTGAAACACTTGTGTATAGGTGCATTATTAATGCCATATCATATCATCTCATATCATATCATATATGAAAAGCAAGCATAACGTTTTAACACATGCTGGTAAGTAGTCACACATAGCTCAAACATAGCACAGTTGATCTGTAAAATAACACCAAGCATGCAATATTACTAACTTTACATACATTGTAAAATACATTATGGCAACTATCAAATGTTAATCTTTTACACAGGGACATACTGTGGTACACATGCACCAACCTCCATGCATAGCCCATAGCCATGATTCCACATGACAGTTTAAAAAGGAAAGATGAAACGTATTGTGCAAATATTGTATTTTGTTTCTGTGACCACTTTGTGAACACTTTTAATCCTGAAGCAACTGTTACTATTATTCAAACTCCAAAGTTCTCCTTTTATTGTCCTTAAAAGGGCACCATGCTGAGTTGAACCTGCCAGTAAGCAAACCTGTGTCCTAAAGGCTAGGCACAGGGCATCTATTGAAGGACATTAACATATACACTGATATGTCTTGCTGAAACCGCCTCAGCTCTGCTGGTGCATCTATCACCATCTGGACTGTTCCTATATTCCCCTCTACTTAGGTATGACGTGTACATTTTAGGAACACATCCTGTCTCGGTCCGGTAATCATATCGCTGCTTCCCCAGAAGCCTGTCTGCGGACTAAAGCAAGGTGTGAGACAGAGCCGTGTCTTAGTGCATGTTCTTTTGGTGCAGTGGTGAATATGATGTCACCTGCAAGAGATGACCACTGGATGCCCAGAGCCAACGATTACTTGTGCTCTTTAACTAACCAAATCGAAGGAAACATTATGTTATCCCAAATATGCAAAACAGCAACAAAGGAAAAAGGGAAGTGAGATAAATAAGGTAGGTAGAAATGCGTATACAGTTTCAGGCCGCCTCAAGTCCTTTCAGTTATCTTGCAAAGTCGGTCCCTCTGGTATGCTGTCTTGTGATATCCGACTGGGCGCTTCTTCAGTCAGTCACTCATCAGATGCCATTGGTACAAGGCGGAAGCTTGGGAGGGGCTGAAACCTGCTGATTTGGCTGCTTCTGTCTAATATTAGCATGCACTCCAGTTTTATATGCTTTTTTTTATTTCAACATTTTTATTCAGAAGAATTGCCATATTCATACAAGCATGTTAATCATCAATCCATAGTCATAAAATAGGCATACATATCACATATAAAGAACATTACAAAACTGTGTTGCTAAGGGGTGTAAGGGGGCTATAGCCCCTGGTCTTTTGGTTGTAGCCCCGTATAGAATCTCAGGAGCTACAACCAAAAGGCTAGCTAGCCCCTAGTCCCAACAGTTCCGACATTAGCGTATCCCCGGGTCTTTTCCAGACCTAGCAACACCCCACCATTCGTTCATCCAAGAATTCATTGACAACTAATCTGCTTAAACAACACAATCAATTAAATAAAAAATTCCATGACAATCAATATATTAATACAGAGAAGGGGGAAGGGAGAAGGAACAGGGAAAAGGAGAAGGAGCAAAAGTAGAAACCAAGGACAGGCAGAAGCAAGTCAGACAGGAAAGCGAGAGAGTAGGAGAGGCAGAGGATCGAAAGAGAGGGACCCAAGAATGGAAGAAAACAGAGGAAAGGCACACGAAAGAGAAGTATAGAAGGATACCTAGACCTGATAATGCCATATACAATGGACGTTTCACCTGGGTGACCCGTATCAAAATTACTATGCATATCAAATACACAGCCATGGAGTCACACTACTCAGTAACAGATGAGAGTGAGATGCAACATCCCCCACATGCCCCGAAGTGAGCAGTGAACTCCTTACAGCCAGTCGACGCGTATATGATATGAAATGGCATTTATAATGCACCTATACACAAGTGTTTCAAGGCACGAGGAGGCAAGGGAGGGGAACAGAGGTAAGACGGAGACAGCGATCTTACTAGGCCAGGTGACATTTAGATCATGCAGGGGAGGTGGCAAAGGGGAAATGTGCGATGGGGAAAGGGAGGGTACGTGCAGTACATGGGTTAAATAGTAAATAAATAGAAACAATAAATAGGAGCAATAAATAAGAAGTGCGGCCAGTTGGTGATAGGTGTAAGGGTAAGTGCAGACATCAGTTGCCAGTGCTGGTGGAGGGCTGTAGGGATACAGAACCAGAGTGCAAGGGTTGCCAGGTGGGGCATTGCAGTTTCAGTTTGAGCCAGAAGTTCAGCCGGGGAGAGGAGGAGAAAAGACAGAGGCAAAGAGAAAGGTCTTGAGGTGCTTCCGGAACCGTAGATGGTACTCCTCAATTTTCAGAGAGGCAGGGAGGCTGTTTCAGAGGGAGGCCCCAGCCGATGAAAGAGATCTACCACCAACTCGTTGCTTGGAGCAGCGACTGACCCTGAGAGAGTTGGAGGCGGATGAGCGAACAGCTCGAGAAGGAAGATATTTAGGAAGAGAGTGTTGAAGGTATTGAGGCCCATGGCTCCAGAAGGCCTTGTGGACAATGCAGAGGGTTTTGAACTTAATCCTTGCAGCCACTGGGAGCCAGTGCAGAGATTTCAGTACAGAAGAGATACGATCCCTGGGCTTGAGGCCAAGGACAAGTCTCACAGTCCTGTTCTGAATGAGTTGCAGAGGGCGGAGAATAGAGGTAGGCAGATTTAAAAAGAGGCTGTTGCAGTAGTTCAGCCTAGAGAGAACCAGAGTTCTGGAGACAGT
Source organism: Ambystoma mexicanum (assembly GCF_040938575.1). Taxonomy (NCBI): domain Eukaryota; kingdom Metazoa; phylum Chordata; class Amphibia; order Caudata; family Ambystomatidae; genus Ambystoma; species Ambystoma mexicanum. The sequence goes on along the minus strand of NC_090934.1, from coordinate 328,610,431 downwards.
GGGCCTCTAGGGGAAGGAGAGGAAACGAAGAATACCTCTGTGGAGGTGCAGCGATGTGAGAAGGGAAGCAGAGTGTGGAGTTGAAGATGACCCCAAGGTTTTTAGCCTCACAGTTGGGAGCAGGAAGAGGGCCAAGAGAGGCCGGTCAGAGAGAGACAGGAAAGGAAGGAGTGAGTGTGGGGATGAGGAGAATCTTAGTCTTACTGGTATTAAGACAGAGATCATTGGCGCAACACCACTCCTGGATAGCAGGCAGACAGTCAGAGATGAGTGAAGGAGAAGATGTGGCTAAAGGGAGCCTGAACATAAGCTAAGTGACATCTGCATAGCACTGAAAGTTGGGGCAGAGAGCAACAATGCGGTGGTCAGGAAGTGCCGGGTATTGGTTGAACAGCCAGGGAGAGATGTTAGACCTCTGGGGAACACCATAGGTAGGGTTAGATATAGAGGAGAGGAAGGACCGAAGTTGGACCTGGAAGGGTTGATCGGAGAGGAAAGAAGTCAGCCAAGCCATGGCCTGATCAGTGATACCCAAGGATTATCCCAGAGACGGTTGAGCAGGATGTCATGGTTGACTGTGTCAAATACAGAAGAGAGATCAAGTAACATGAGTACACAGGGAGTGTTGTAATGAAGGTTGGAAGGCAGATCTTCATTAATGTCCAGGAGAGCAGTTTCCGTGCTTCTGGCAGGTCTGAAGCCAGACTGATGGGCATGGAGACAACCAACAGATTCAGGGTGAAGATTAAGCTGGGAGATGGCCAGCTTTTCCAGGACTTTACCCAGGAAAGGATTGATGGAGATTGGGTGATAGTTAACAGGGCAGGAAGGGTCAGCAGAGAGTTTCTTAAGAAGAGGGTGCACAAGGGAGTGCTTCAGGGGGGAAGGAAAGGCTCCAGTGGTGAAGGAGTGGTTGCAGAAGTCAGCCAGAGCAGGAGCCAGGGTGTCCATGTGGTCTGATGGTTTTGGAGGAACAAGGGTGACCTATTTTGACGAGACTTTCATAAATCAGCCTTGTCTAGAAACCTCATCTGGGGAGAACAGGGAAAGGCAGAGAAGGAGGGAGGAGTGGTGCTCGAACAAAGGCCAGAGGAAAGGCAGGGAGTAGAGGGAGTAGGGGGAGAGAAAGAGATAGAGGACAGGATGTCTTGAGTTTTAGAGATGAAATGCGAAGCAAGAGCCATGCAGAGGACCTGGGAGGGGACAGGAGAGGTAGAGACTGCTGCAGGATTGTACAATTCCTTGCAGATTTTGAAGAGTTTGGCCGAGTTGTTAAAGCCTGCATAGTCTTTCCAAGTGGCAGGAACACTTCAGGGGACACGATTTGTCGCCCCGAAGAAGTCCTCAAGAAGGGCCCATGCCTCCCTCTTTTGATCCTTGTCCCACTCATTTTGTAACAGAAAGGATTCCATCCTATGTGTATACGCCACCAAGTTCCACCAGCCCCTTTGGGACAAAGAATGTAAGGACTTGCAGTTATTTGTAACATGTTTGAGAGCGATGGCAGTTAGCATGTCCAACAGCCGCTCTTGAGCCTCAATCCCCATGTAGCTCAGGTGCACACTACCAGATAATAAAGAAGCCAGGGACAGAGGCAGCTGTACCCCAGAAACCTGCAGCATCTGCGGCCACACCAGCCCCCAGAACTCAGCGGTGTAAGTACACTCGAACAGCAAATGCTTAAATGTGACCTCTGCCTCTTTACATTACCAGCATACCCGATCTCGAGCTTCTTTTGCCCCCTTCCCATTCCTGAGGAGGTAAACAATTCTCTATTATACACCATAAACAGGGTCTGAGTGAACAAAGCTGACCTGGATAAATGCCTCATATTCATCCATATGCCGCTCCAGCTGTTCACTAGAAATCCCCAGGCAAACATCCTTGTCCATACCTCCTCTACCACCACAGTGGCCTGCCCTCTCTCCCGAGATGGCATCGCCTGGTAGACTGAGGCTGCTGGTGGGGGTAGCCCAGAACTTCCTGTCCTCTAACATGGTGCCCGCCCCCAGCCCGCCCGGCTACCTCCAGCCCCAATTGCCTATATTGCAAGAGTGCTTTCAATCTGTACTTGTCTCTTAGTGATTGAAACAAGACTAACCCTCCTCTGCCCTTATCTGGTTGGTGTTCATCAACCCTCCAGCATGGCCACTCTGGCCAATATACTGCTACCCCCCACTGTGATGTCCTTGTTATACCATAGCGGCAGAGGCCCCACTGCCCCCCACCTGACTGAGCACCCTCGATCCATGTCCTCAGTGCCGACCTGGTAGCCTCAAAAACTCAGCACTCCCGCAGCCCTTTCTTCCCTGCAAGCTAAATAATCTCCCTAGCCCCCTAAGGCGACACCAGAGTTGACTCCAACGTAAGCCATAGAGGTGCAAACCAGTGGAGGATCTCCAAAAAGCACTCCCATCCCAGTTTTATGGTGAACACACTAAGATATTTCTGAAAGTGGGGGAGCTTCACTCCTCCTTGCGTCGGATGTAAAACAAGCCGCTGCAGTGAGATTCTGGGTTTCGCCTTCCCCCAGAGAAATTTGGAAATTAATTTACTGAGGGTCTTCAAGAAGTCCAGCAACCACCTTACCAGCAACATAGAGAGGGCGTAAAGGACCACTGGGGCTATTGACATCTTCACTGTTTCCTTCCTAGCCCACTTCGATAAGCAGAGGGGGGACCATTTTGATAGGAGGGCCTTTACCTTGGACAAAAGCTCCTCTGCTTTTGCCTTTACTGTGCTCCCCATCTCCATCTGGAATTTTATACCCAAATACTTGATCCCACCAGGCTTCTACACAAACCCGCCCTCTGGACAATGAGATTGAAGGCAGAGATAGTTCAATGGCATATACAATTGTTTTTTCCACGTTAAGTTTGTACTCGGATACCTTTGAATACTGCACAATTTCCTGCAGAAAGGGGGGTAAAGATGACTGTGGGTCTTCCATCAAGGCCAGAATATTATCATCATGTGTGTTGCTACTTTGACCTCCGCCTCCCTGACCCTCCACTTTTCACATTTCCTCCCAGACTCTAATACGATATAACATGGGATCCAGTGAGAGCACGAATAAGAGTAGCGATAGTGTGTGCCCTGCTCAATCCCTTCTTAAGGGGGAAAACCGGTGACAGCCGGCCATTTACATACACTGCTGACCTAGGGTGCGGATACAGGGTACCCACCAGTGCAATATAGTGAGGGTCACACCCATGCCATTTCAAGGATTCCATCACCCACCCTATCAAAGGCATTTTTGGCGTATAGCGTTATCGCCCCACATGGCGTATCCGCGGACTTTGCCAAGTCTAATATGGAACACAGCAAGTGGGTATTCGGCCCTTGATAGCCTCCCTTTCTCAAACCTGGACTGATCTTCATGTATCAGTACTAGTTATACTGATTCAAATCTCAAGACCAACACCTTGGCAAATATCTTTGCTTCCGTGTTAATCCAGGATATTGTAAAGACTGGAGCCAACTCCTCTTTCTTAAATTCAGCTTCTGTTTCCAACTTTTTATATTCAAAGGCCAATTTCATCCTCAATAATTCAAGTTCCAAGGAATTCCCTGAAGAAACACTGCTGGGGTCAGAATAGAGGCAGCAGAAGTGGTGGCACTCCCAGAAGCAGATTAAGTAACAACACCAAGGGCAGGGTCCTCAATGGTTGCATCCCCCCTTCATGAGCTTCACAATCAGTCTGGTAGTCCACCAGGGCAGCTAACAGCTCAGCCCTAGACTTATCTTCAAAGTCTAACTCCCTGGCTTCACAACCACTCTGGAGAGCCTCTAAGTTCATCCTGGTCAATTTACCATTATCAATAGATTCCATTGCTTGTAATGTAGTTATCCTGTACACAACTAAACCTCAGTTTACCAAAGTGTGGATTTTCTGTAAGTGGAAAGGTTACACACTGATTCTTAGAACCATTAGCATCCCACCACTGCCACCAGTGTAAAGACTGGAGGGGGGTTTCTGTACTCCTGCAGAGTAGAGGCACAGAGCACCCCAGACAAGATTCGCTATTTGGTAAACGTGGGTGAGCAATCAAGGTTTAAGCTCTCAGGAGGTGATGAGGGCTGGTTCTTAAGTACAGTGTAGTCCCCAAGCCCCCAAAAAGGAATGTCCACACACTAGATTAGTAATAACACAGTTCTTTATATAAATAAGTTTCAAGTTATATATAATATATGCACAATAACACACTTTCTGCTCAGGCAATTCTATAATGATGAATGTACAATTTATATGTGGTGCCACAATTAATCTTTGACTCGATTAAAATGCACCAACTACTGACAGTTTCAAATGGCATACAAATCAATAGCAAAAGGTATCACCCATAGATCTTTGGAAGGAAAACAAACGGTTAAACAATTGGCAGAATACTGGGCCCCTACCACCAGGCACAGTACTGTGTGAGGATCTGTGTGAGGACCCCCCCAACTGGGCAACCTGTAAATAATATAATAAACAAGCCCAGTCCATATTTTGTTCAGCAGAGTCTTATTTCCCCCTACAAATGTTCTACACTCCCAATGCACCTGGTTTAGCAGAGTTTGACGTTGGGTCATCAACGGATCCTTCTTGAGTGAAATCCCTTTAAGGCAGGAGCCACGGATCGTCGAGATCCCTCGAAGAAAATGGGTAAACAATTGCGTTGCGGCATAAGCTTCGGGCCTGGAGGTGCTCATTGATGATCGGTCGTGGACGTCCTGCAAAGATGAGGTTTGCCGTGCACCTCGATGAAAATAGTTTGTTGCCGCTAAAAGTCAAAGAAGAACGTAGACCCAGCAAGGGCATCAGGTCATCAGCGTTTGGCATTGGCGATCAGGACTCGACCACGGCTGGCTTTTGGATCTTCATCAAAGTCTTTGAGCACTTCTGGTGGCGGGAAACCCATCGGCGGATTCTCCTTGGTTAGTCGGCGACCTTGACATTCTCCGGCAGGACAAGCGGTCGAGGGTGGTGAGCAAGGGAGTCCTTGATTCAAAGTGTTCTTAGGCAATGGATCTTTGTGGCCCCGATTGTCAGTGGCACAGCGTCAAGCTATCCCTGCTTCTGGGCAACAAGTCTTCGACGGGCCTCCAGCCTTTTATGGCGAGCCTCCGAACCCTGGTCGATGATGATGGACTTCGATGGCCTCGATGTCTGGGTGCTGCACTTTGAGATTCCTCAGCGATCCCCGTCCCCGGTCGGAAGCCTTTCTATGACTGACTTCCAGGGATCCTTGGTGAAGGTTAGCTGGTGCACAGTAGTCCCTCGTAGCTCGGGGAAAGGCCCAAACAGCTTCTCTGTTGGATCAGTTCTTGGAGACACTGCAGCTTTCGGATTACGGCAAAGGAAAGCAGCAGCAAAGCCTTCTTCTTCCAGCTGGGCTTCAAGGTAAGCATCCAGTTTCGACTTCAGCTATTGAATGATTCCCATCAGTGATAGGTTCCAGAAATACTGTTTGGTCTCTCATTCACTCTGGTGGGTCACACCCAAGCAATCAATCATTCAGAAGAGCATTCAGGCAGGCAGGCAGACAGCCAATCAGGCTCACAGTGCATTCAGGTCATTCTTCTCCATCCAGACACTCACAACAAGGAATGTAGATTGGGAGCTAGTAGCCAGCCATTCAGGACTCCACACTGCATTCATACCATGTTCGGGCAGGGCTGTCTCAGTCTTTGTGTCATATACTAGAAACCAGACACCATAACATGAAATGCATATTGGTCACACACTTCATTCACCCAGGTCCCACCCCAAGGGTGAACCCACAACATAAAATCATTGGGAAGGCTCAAGCCAGTCTGGCCTGAACTCCCCCCCCAATACCATATATGGAGCTTCCACCCAACAGCCAGTCAGAGGAAGGGACAGAGTTAGGGCTTCCCGGGACAATAGGAAAACAAGGTAACCGGCAATAGAAAGCAAGAGGCCACAGGGGCAATCTTGTATCCTATCAGGAATAAACTGATTTCAATGGCAGGTCCTGGGTATCCCAAAATGGAGGATGCTCAGAGAACCTGTCAAATTCAGCATAGAGCTGCCACCAGCCCATAACCAGCTCTTTGGGCCACACACGGGTGCCAACATACTTACACTAGGGGTACAGGGTTGTACCCGCACCCATAGGTGCCATAAGGGTATCCCAAGAGTCTGTTCAGCACAACCGAAAAGAGGAAGAGCTTCATTTCCAGGAGTCCCGCATAGACTCCTGCGCAGAAAATAACACATAACACATGACTGCAGGACAAGGACTTGGAGTTCCTGTCCCTCCAATGCATTTCCAGCATCACAGATATTGGCCTATAATTCTTTAGTAGTGTAAAGTCACTCCCCGGCTGCCGTATCATGTGGACCATTGTTTCATTAAATGACCCCTGCTGGTGCTCCTTATTGATATACCCTTGAAAGAGCTCAATCAGCTTAGGGGTAAGCAACTCAAGAAATCAATTGGCAGACCGTCGGGACCCGGGGCCCAAACCCCCTTTTCAATTTGGATATTGCCAATTACAACTCCTCCCTTGTGATGTCCCGCCCTAAATGATCTAGAACCCCTTCTGGTGCCTTCTCCCCCAAATAGTGTGCAATCTGACAGCTCGTATGCTCATCTTTGGACATGATAAAAGGATGCAAAGTGCCGGGAAATACCGTCATCATCCGTAATGATCCCATTAACCCCTACTACCTAAACCACCTGGTTTCTGTTGTCTTTCCTTAAGGTAGTTCGCTAAGATCTTCCCAACAATGTTTTCCCCGCCGTAAAATTTGGAGTTGTATTTGAGCAGTATCCCAGCCGCCTTTTTGGAACACTGCTTCTTGTATTCCATTTTATCTTGTATCAATACTAGCAGCCTGCCATGGATCGGGGACTCAATGTATTCTTCCGCCCTTTATTCCACTGTGAAACATACCCTATTATATGCTTCCCGAGTGCGGCCTTGTAAGCGTCCCAAACTAACCCCACTGAGAGGTTGTCTGACTCAATGTGTCAATAACACCTCCATAACGGTCTTGACGTATTGGACTAAGTGTCGGCATGTTAAGAGGTCCACATTTAGCCTCCATCTATTACCCTTCTGCGTAGCTCCTACCCACTCACAGTCTGCCACCACAGGAGCATGATGCGAGATATGGATTAGGGAAATGTCTGTGCCCTGTACCAGATGCATTAGGCCTTTACTCATACAAATATAATCAATCCTAGAGAGCGATTTTGGGTGCAGGAGAAAAAGGTGAATTCTCATGCTCCTGGGATGCACTACCTCCACACAACTACTAACGCGTTGTCCAACACCAGCTGCTCAAACATCTCAAGCACCAGATCCAGAGTCAAGTTAGTGACCCCACCCAGAATGCATGATTCTCTTTGAACTCGCTGCATTCTCAGGCTCAAAGCATCCCAAAACCCCCTATCCTTCTGGTTTGGCCCATATACATTCACTACGATTAACGTGGTCTCATCTAGCTTATCTTCCATATTCAACCATCTCCCCCATATCTACCTGCAACCCCTCCACCTGAAACTGACAATTATGTATGTATCATAATCGCTACCCCCTTTACACCCCACAGCCTCCGATGCCATCACCTGCCTGACACACTGCATCTTCAGCAAATTGCACCCCTCCCTCGAGGTGCATTTGTTGTATGAGGGCAACTTGAGCTCCCAATCTCTGCATATGTGTCAACACTTTTTGTCTCCTAATACGTGAACGCAGGTCGTTCACATTTCACGACAAGAACTTCACCATAATTTCGTATACTCCCAGTATGCTACAGGCCCATTCCAATTAACCCACCTCCCATAGGACTACCCCAAATGCACGCCCATTCTCCATCTCAGCACCAGTATGTCCACCAGGTATCCAAGCAGAAAAAAAAGAAATTGAAGAGATAACATAACCTAACAATAACAAGAACCTGAGTCAGCACAGCCCACACCTTTCAACAACTTACCCATCTCATTACCCTTGTCCATGTAGCATGGGCGTAATTATGGGGGTGGTCAGGGGGACAAGACCCCCCAACTTTTGTGGCGTGCCTCTTTGTCCCCCCCATCTTTTGGTGGGAGGGCCACGGGGCGGCATTGTGGCAGCTGCATTGATTGATCATGTAATTGGACAGCACAAGCTTGGCTGAGGGGCCCAGCCAGGCTCAAGCTGTCTTATTACATAATGCTGAGCTGAGCTCAGATGCATGTATGTTTGTTGGAGGGCTGGGCTGCGGCCTGAGCCTAGTGACTTTTGGACAATCACATTTTGGGTCAGAGGAGTATCCAGCATTGCAAGACGGGGGGGGTGAGGTGAGCCACAAAATGCAGTGTGTAATAGTCTTATTCACACACCCAAACTGCCCACCTCTGCACCAATCTACCTTTTGGTAACATCAGTGGCAAATGTCATTTTTACACTTAAAAAATAAAACTGCAGGATCATTGCAGATGCAGGAACCTCATCTATTAGAGCTCTGGCCAGGCACCCTGAGCTAAAATACATTGACACCTCCTAATTTACATATGAATTGCACCAACAGAAGTGACTTCGCAGAAAAATGACATTGCAAGGAGTATGATCAGTCTTAGATACGTGGACGCACCATGGTAGTGAATTTACAATAAATTGCCATAAAGAAATTAAAAGTAAGCCAAGTGGCAAATAAGTTTGTGGTGCAAAATACCTAAAATGCACTATTGTTATATATGGAGCAACTCATAAATCATTAGGTGTTTTTATTATAATAGCATTACATATTAACATAAGCTTTGAAGTGAATCAGAATCACGCAAGGGCTTCAGTTAAGACACAATAGGCCTCATTACGAGTTTGGAGGTAGCCATGCCGTTTTTAGCGGCATGACTACCCCCAAACTCGGGTCTGGGTCCGGGTCCCAAAAAATTGGATTTACTGGGCCATTCCGACATTTGCAGGCCTGGTAAATATAATTTTCGGGACCCGGACCCAGTACGTCCCCATTAATGACGGGTCCGTTGTTAGCATCCTGGTCTGCTCATGGGTGCCGGTATGCACCTCTGGCCAGACCAGATGTTTATACTGCCACCCAGGAGCAAACTCGTAATGTGGCAGCCCGGTATGAACGGTGCCGGTATCTTACTGGCACCGTTCATACCGCGGCTGCCAGGGTCGTAATGAGGCCCATGTGATTAATTGAATTGCTCAGGATCACACACTTTGGTTAGATGGTGAAACTGGGATGTGGACAATTTAAGCAACTGCGCACATCTTCCCAGGTTTAGTTGATATAGATATGTACGAAGGTTTTGCTTTACATTTTATGTGCTTACATAATTATTTATAGCAGTGCCTTGGAAGCAAACCACACTACATAATAAAAAAACAAAAGGGGGTGAGGCGCACATTCCAAATCCTGCCCAATATACTACCTGAAAGTGCTAGGAGGAGAACAACAGTGTAAGAAGGGAATCAACCCTGTGAACAATTGGGCAGAAATTGGGATTTAATCCTGTGAATGAACTGGACACTTTGGGATTTAACCCAGTAACATTTTTCAGGTAATATATTGGCCAGGAACTGGAGTGTGTGCTTCGCCCCTTCTTTTTTTACCATGTACTTTGTGGATATCCAGACTCCAGAGGCTGCAGCACCGGGGACATTATGCCCTACATTGGAGAGCCATCGTTATGGTTTTCCCTCCTCCCCCTGTTAAGGATAAGATGTGTGTTTTTGGAGGGGAGTCTTTTCCTGGTCACCTGAATTGTTAAAATGGTTTGACTACAGCTACCACAATTCCTAGAGACTGCAACAGCAATTATAATGGATTCACCTGAAACAGAAAGGCAACTCAGCCTCCCTCATTAGTGTTGGCGACACGAAAGCACTAGGAGGAGAACAGCAGTGTAAGAAGGGAATCAACCCTGTGAACAATTGGGCAACAATTGGGATTTAACCCTGTGAATGAACTGGAAACTTCGGGATTTAACCCAGTAACTTTTTTTCAGGTAATATATTGGCCAGGAACTGGAATGCGTGCCTCGCCCCTTCTTTTTTTACCACACACCACATAAGATAGCCTTTTATTGGAAACTAATTTTACACTATATACATTGTCATAGAACTATGTTGAGGAATGAGAGTTTAGCTTTAGTTTTATTCTCCCCATCCTGCATGCAAAGTCACAATAGTATCATGCAGATTAACGTGAGCCTAACAAATCCCCCTTGGGGTTTAAAGCCTTAGGCATTATTTCATAAAGCATGCAACATTATGCACCTTTCTCATTTCTGATCACTACCTCCCATACACATTTCTGAAGGGATAAAAGTGCCTGTTAATAGTCGCGCCCTCCCTCCCATCAGTGCCTAATGACTCACAGTGTAATGCCCTGTTGACACAGAGAAACGTGAGGACCCTCTTCTTCCCAGAGCTCCTTGGGACATTGTCTTGGCAGCTGGACACCTCTACCTTTTGGAAAGGGTAAGGTGTCCTACTGCCAAGCAATAAGCATGCTGCTCGGCACACATTGTCCTGCCAGTGGGGCACCCTCTTTGAGGTGCCCAACGGGAGTGGCGTCCCACTGACAAATGTCCCGGTCTGGCCTCATGTTCGGTACACTAGTACCTGTGGTCATTTGAACACAGGAAAATATACCTTAATTTGAATGAGTCCGAATGTTGCAAGTAATTCATGAAATCAGAATAAGAAACCTAATATGCTGTTTTAAAATCGTGCAGGCATCCATTTTATATTATGTCTATATGCTTGTTTGAGAGGCAATAATCAAACACTAACTCCCTTCAGCTTGCTTGCAGGCCATCTTTAGGTAGAGGAGGTGCAGGCATTTTTACTGTTATCAATGCTGTGAATTCTAAAGACCAACTGTGGTGTTATAAGTTTCATAATACTGACGTGTCTTTAGAATTGAATTTTAAAGATAGCCAGCCTATCCATATAACTTCCATATAACTTATGAAAGTTATAACAGACCTTTGGCAATGGACTCTTGTGGTGTAGTAGTTTAGTGTTATCCGTCAGACAGAGCCACCTTCCACCATTCCTCCACCCTGCCCCTTTCTTTCAATTGTCATGTGCCCCCACATTTTAAGCAAAGTTACTCCACTGCCATGAATGCCCCCTTCCTAGGAACCCTGAGGATACAATGAACCGACAAAACTGACCCTCCTTGCCCACACCCCAGCCATCGGCATCAGCAGAGAAATATAGGGGGAAAATAGAGTCCCCCGCACTCGCTATATTAAATTTCAATGGTGAGCTGGTCCCCCCCACCCCCGCCACCCTCCTTGAGAGTTACATCCGGGGACCTCGACGTGGCCCTGTTGGGCGGGCTGTTCTGAAACTTAAACCGAGAGAGGCATGACACTGCTCCTAAAGTTTTCCCCCAAACAGCTGACTTCGCCCCGCCCTGGGCGGAGCAGTGATGTTGGGCAAGTAACTTATTTCCATGTCAGCACAGGCCTGAGCACTTTGAGACGCCTTCAGATACCCCTCCAAGTCACAGAAGGGCACTGCCTAAAACCACCATTGGACTACCCACACAGTAGTCTGAAACCATTGGGAATGGCAATGCTGATTGCCAAAAGCAACCTAGAATTGTGGGGAATTCTGTTTCTTAAATCCCAAAAATGGGTGCATTACCAGTACTCACCACTATCAGAAAGCCGGCGTTTTAAAACAACACCAGACTTTTTTTGTGTAAAACTGAATAAATGAACCCAAAGCAGGCCAAAGAAAGACTTACTGAGAGGTGGATACAATCTAAAGTTATATTCTGAAGTGACTTGAAGGTTTATAACAAGACTGGCTGAGCTGTGGATTTCAGCAGTTTAAGTAAATTTGGACTGAAAGACACTAAAAATCTAAATGTTTAAAAGAAATGAGTGACCTACTTTTGAGTGTCACATAGGCTGCAATTGTTTAAATGTCAAAGTTTTAAACTTAGAATCAGCATTCTAGCTGCATATGTAAAAATGGTTAGTTTTATCTGAATGCAGAAAACTGGGTAACTAAAAGTGACATTAGCTGGAGCCTGGCTTAAGGAACTGGATTCTGCTTGACAACTTCCCCCCAATTGGAATGAAACTGGCTCCACAGCAGTTCCCAGGCCTAGCTGCTTTTTGCTGCTCCCACCAAAAGGGATCTGACATTTCTCTGATTGAATTACCTGGGCTCTGCAGGAAATTGAACAAAGCCCTGTCCTGACTCAGGCAAATGTTTTATTGGTGGGAGTCGTAAATGTGGCTTCCTCCTGGCAGGAAAGGGGAGGAGCACTGCATGTGAGAGCAAGCTGGCTTGGCAGAAACTGGGAGGGGGAGAAACTGGAGACAGAGGCTGAGCTTGAAGAAAGTGGAAAGACTGGTTTCTGTACCATGTGACCTGAAAAGACACACCCCTGTAGCCAGAATATGGTTTTAGAAAAAGATGAATAACTCATAGTACGGACTAGTCATAATTATTTAAATGATACCATAATTCTTGTGATTTTTCTGCCCACATTTTAAGAGATTTTTAGAACCGGTGGCATGATCTGGGGGCAAACTAGCAGTTAAGAGGGTATTACTTAAAATGTCTGCATGTGAAAAGTCTGATACTTCATCAATTAATGCCTGCATGCCTTGCACATATTTGGGTAAATTTGAGTAAGAATCTGATATTGGTAACTTGACCAAAAAGTGAAATATGTTGCCATTTCTCAATGCAAGCTCTCAGGAAGAGCAGATTTGAACAGGGTATGTCTCATGTGATATGCATGATGGGTGCATGTAATTTCAAACCAATGTGTACCTGTGCAAATATGTCTTTTTGATCAAATATAGATTGTGTGTAAAGTTGACAGGGGTGGGTTCTCTGTACCATAAACAGACCTCATCATGATGACACTTCATTTCATTCCCCCAATCAAGGGGAAGAGGAGGAAGTGGCCAAGTGGAGGGTAGGGCCTAGGAAGCTAGCCTTTCCACCCACTTTCAAAACACATAAAAGCAGACAGACAGGACAGATAGGGACATTCTATTCCATCTGCTGCGGGACGCTCTGCCGGGAAAATCCATACTTTACCTCCATCAACCTCCAGAGAGCCAACATAGAGACTTCAATCTATCCACCTTCAGAGACCAAGACTTTACTCCAGAATTTGTAGCAGAGAGGTCAACTACAAGCTAAATCCCTCTTTAGCAGGCCTCAAATCATTGCCATTATCACAGCCAGGCGAGCTGTTTGAATTCTTTGCAAGAACTCTTGCCATTTGCCAGAGAGCAGTGTTGTATCCAGAGAGAGACCAGCTGAACCGGAGACCGCTGTATCCGGACCCACAGACCTGATCAGAACCAGAGACCCAGACCAGACCAGCAGAGTAGAGCTGACCCAGACGCTGTGCGCAGAAACCGTCCATGGCGAGTGAAGAAAACCTGTTGACCAGATCTGTGGCGAGGCCCATTCTATTTCTAAATATATTGTGAGTACCTAGCGAACTGTGCAGAACCAATCTCTTAGTTAAAATAATATAATTCAATCTATTTTAATCTAAGTAGAACTACCTCCTAACTGTCACCTGTCATTTTGTAAAGCTGTCACCTGTCATTTCTAGCTGCTAGCTGTCACTTGTCACTTTGAACTTTAAAATTTCAAATCTGAAAAACGACCTTTACCATATCGCTCATATCTCCGTGGCCGTTTGTCTTAGAGACTTGCAGTAACTTTCCTCTGAAAGCTGGGAATCTTGGCTTTTCAACGAACCTAGAACCGCATTCCTACCCCTATACCTTTGCCGCAATCGCGAAAAACGCATTCGCGAATTTTATCATGATTTGCAATTTCTCCACGTGTGAAAACAGCAGCTTCCTTGCTTTCCTTGCTAAAAATTTGTTTGCCTCTTGTTTGCCTCTTAAGAACCATCCCTGAATCATTGCTAGAGTGAGCCTGGACTAATATTAACTTGATACCACTCACCCTCAACCTCAAGAGGGAATTAAAAGCATTTTAGCATATTTTTCACTTCATTGCCATCACATATAAAAGCGTTTTGGGCCTGTGTTTCAAACTTCTGTAGTCTAAGCTTGCTGGGGTGAACTGAATTACATTTGATTGCATTTCTGAGAACTGTGTGCTTTCCTTCCATTTCCTTGCATTGCATAAAGGGGAGAGGGGATTGCCAGAGAAAAGTGATTACATTGTTTTGTTTAAATCATATTGAGTATTTTCTGTATTGCATTTTCATTCAACATTACATCCATCTGAACTTATATAAAGCATTCTCTACCACCTTATTCTTCTGTTCCTATTCACAAGTGTGCTAGTGCCAGACTATCCATTATTGATTACTGCTCACATTCAGTGTGATATTTAATTATTAATTTATTATAAAGTGTGATATATATATATATTGTTTAAATTATCAAATAAACCTTTAAACTTGCAAAACAGAACTACTTCTTGGCTCAGTGGGGTCAGGGGGATTCCAAGAGAGGGGTGTTATATAGGGGTAGTCATCCAGAGCGCATGAACTGGACATAAAGATATATCAATAAGGGTTTCCATTCAGTATCCCAGACTAGGCATTGACTTAGCTGTAGTGTTGAATTGAATCCTCTTACAAATTGGGGGCTCGGGCCGGACGTTTGGGTTAGATCTATCACTTGTGCAGATTAATACAGTGTGCCAGCTGACCAGATACACATATCCGGTCGGATCTCCACGCTGTGTTACGCTGTAAAGCACTCCTCAAAGGAACGCTCTAAGGAAAAGGTCTGTTTTGCAAAAATAAAATACAAACTTCTGTAAGTCAGGACAGAGACCAATCTCTAGAATGACGACCTTAGTAGACATGAAAATAGCCAGAGAGCACTTCTTACATAAGTTATTTGTGAGAGGTGAGTGGACTCACCAGGACCGCATGGTCTGGTTGCAGGCCATCACGCAACAGGTCACGGAAACAGGGTCAGATATATGGAGAGATCAGGGTCCCTTACATGTGGCCCTGAGTGAACTATACATGGCTCCTAAAGCTAAGGATGAACAAGACAAGATGGTTAGGATAGCGGCATACCTGTACCTATATATAGGAGACATGCAGGATAAATGTACTGAAAGCCAAGATCTGGCGAATAAGCGACAAATGGCGTTAGAGAAGGTCCAATCTGACCTGGTCTCTTCTGAGCAGAGGCTGCAGGGGAGCCAGGAATCAGAAAATGAGAGTAGACAGCACATCATTAAAATAAAGAGGGATATGGACATCCTGCAACAGGAAAAGGCTGACCAGGATACCAGATTTCTGGCCTTGCAGAAGGAGTACCAAGAAGGTTTGGACTCCCTACTGCAGAGCCAGAAAAAGCTGGAGCAACAGTTAGACTTCAATAGGGTATGTGCTGAGCAGGTAGTCACCCTGCAAAGCCACCTAGATAGGGAGAAGGCAGAGAGCAATAAACTGATTTTGAAATAGGGACACAGCTCAGGAGGTAACCCTCCTGCAGCAAAGACTGGCCCAGTGCTCCAGGACCAATCAGGAAACGCAGAGAGAGAATGAGGCTCTCTGCCAGCACAATGATAGGCTCCAACAACAGGTAGCGATGCAGGAGAGACTGATAGAGTCTAGTAAGGCCTTAACTGAGGAACTGAAGGCGCAGGCTCTTGCATTGCAACAGGGAGCAGGGGCGGATAGAGATGAGGTTCGCTGGGAAAGAGAAACTCCTGAGCATAACCCCAGGAGCCCTAGTACCAGAGGCCTTTATTTCTCTCAGTCCCTGGACTCTGCCACCCCCATGTCCCCTGGCGCACATGAGCACAGGGCCACAGGGATGGCAGATTACTATCCAGCCAGAAGCATGGGGCTCATAGGCCAGTACCACCCAGGAATGGAGGGGCGGGCATCCGGGTATGGGCACCCAAGCACAGTGCAATTTGATGGGGAACCCCAGGTGAGTAGGCCCATTAAGGGCATCCTGAAAACCTCTGCCCAGTTAGGTCAGTGGGGGGGTACCCATCAAATCCTGGCAGCAAGGAGGGGTCTGAAGACTCCTCTGAGCAGTACAGGACACAGGAGATCAGGTCCCCACATTCTGCCAGCCATTCCCAGGCTCGCAGAATCCGGGAAAACCTGGAAGAACAGACGGGAACCTCTGGGAGCAGTGCCTCTGAGTCAGAAGATGAATGGACCAGGGTTACCCGGACCAAAAGGGCCAATAAGACAAAAAGGGCCTTGCTTAAGGACCCCTTAAAGCAGATTAAGGCAATCAGGGGCGTCATCACGCCTTATCATAAGAACGCCAAGTATTCTGTTTGGGAGCACTTAGAGTTGTTTGAGCAAATGATGGAGACTTTCCATTTGAAGGACAGCCAAAGCTGTATTCAATATGTAAAGTGGACCTTCTCCCCGGAATACTCCAGTTTCTTTGCGGGGCTGGAGGACCAAAATCATTTAAGATGATCCACCTATAAGGCGGCCATCTTGAAACATTTTTCTACTCATAGAAATCCTCAAGAGGCTCGCAAGGCAGCCTACAATTTACAATGTGGGGAGGATCAGGCCCCACAAGAATTTGTGCAGGAGTTAAAGCGTGCTTTTGCACAGACCACAAGAAGGGTGCGCACGGATAGCAGAGAATTTATTAATACGTTTTTCCATGCCTTGCCCAAATACATAATGACCCAGCTCGTGAGGGATTTTCACGAGAAAAGATCTTTAGACTGGGTCATTGAACAGGCGACCCGGATCTATGAGGTGCAGAAGCCAATAGAAAATAAAAATAATGCGCCCAAAAACCCCAAAGCCAACAACACCCCTGCTGCTGCCAAGGTGGCAGAGGTAAAGGTCACCCCCGTTTTAGATTTGGAGATGGGGGGGCCTAAAAACCTACCTGCACCTAATAATGCTAGGCCCAGAAGGCCCTCGGGCCAGTCACAGACAGGGAGCCAGGGAGGCAGCCCCACAAATGGGGTCCCTCGCTCTCCTGATTATGTAAGCCCCCTTTACAAGGGAAACAGACCCATCCTGGGTTATGTGTGGACTCCTCCAGCCCAAGGGGGGGATCCAGCCAAGCACCTAACCCAGAGAACTTCCCTCCCAACTTCTCACAGGAGGGCAGAAACGCACCAAACCCTGGGCAGAACTTCTTCCCCAGGTATCCACCCAACGTCCAGCCCCAAAATCCTCCACCCTTCTTTCCCCAATTCCCTGAGCCCAGACAACCGAATCCGGGAGAGGGGAGGCCAAGGGTGGAGGGGTATCCAAATCTTCCCAACCAGGGGTACTACCAAAGAAGGGATAGCTACCCTTCCCGGGATCAGCCCAGGGGAGAAAACAGGGCCCCGTATCAGCCTGAGCGGGTTTCCCAGTTAGAGCGCCAGGTTCAAAACATGGCGCGGGATCTGGGTCACATACTGAGGGCTCAGTAGAACCCTCAGATCGGCATGCCGGCGCAGAACGCACCCAACTCTGGACCTGGTGCTCCAGAACAATGACGGGGGCAGCACCCCGATAACTCACCGGTTCCCAGGGAGGAGGCACAAAGGGAAGGGGGGTGTAAAGCCTTGAGGAAGCTTCCTTCCTCACTTGTAAACAGCCCCTGGAAACCCAGGAACCGGAAACAAAATCTCTTGCCCCTGAAAGTCTGCCTCCTAAGGAACAGAGGGGGGGTAGGACTAACAAAAGACCCAAACAGACACAGTTTGAGGAGGAGGTACAGATCTTCCAATTTGAGGGAGAGGGATCCTCAGAGGATCCTGGGAAAAGGATCTTCTCCTTCAGAGAGGGGAGAACTCCTCCCAAAGAAAAATGGGTCCCTAGGGATGCAAATCCAGACTGGGGAGATGTGGCGACTGAGCTACCGCCACCCACCATCTCATCCCAGAACCAACAGCAAGAAAATCCCCTGGTTCAAACCCATCCTGATGACTGCCTCCAAAAAGGGCGGGGCGTCCCAGAACCGGAACCAGGGGAACCCACAATGGCTCTGATCTCCAGTTGCCAATTTTTTCTTTCAGATTCCCAAGGCTCTCCACAGAATTCTGCCCAAATCTCTTCACTAGCAATGTCCAAAACCAGAAAGTTAGCCCACCAGTTGTCCAAAAATGTGCATTATCTGTGCCCTCTTGAGGAGAAGGAGGGAAGATATTATGCCCCGGTACAAGTACAGGGGCAGGGTACAATTTTAGCGCTGGTGGACACGGGATCTCAAGCTACCCTTCTGTCCAGAAGGGCCTTTGATGAACTGAATGCAGGAAGGCGAGGAAATTACCAAATTCCTCTCACCTCACTTCCTGGACAACTCCAGAACTTTGACGGGAAGGAAATTCCCGTCGAGGGGACGGCAGATTTGGACATTAAAATTGGGTGACACAAGTTGAAACACCCAGTCATAGTTGTGACTCCAGAGGGCA
The DNA here is from genome assembly GCF_040938575.1 of Ambystoma mexicanum. Lineage (NCBI taxonomy): Eukaryota > Metazoa > Chordata > Amphibia > Caudata > Ambystomatidae > Ambystoma > Ambystoma mexicanum. The sequence goes on along the minus strand of NC_090934.1, from coordinate 328,592,070 downwards.
CCCCTTGTTTACTAGGGAATGACCTCCTGAGAAGGTTGTCACCCCTAATAGATTGCGTAAACAAGGTCCTCTGGACCCAGACTAGCCGACCAATAAAATTAAAACAGAGTGTCAACCATGTTAGTTTAAACGGCACCTGCCACATGGTTGAACAAAAATCTGACCAAGTAGAATTTCACTTCCAGAACAACCAAACTCCAGACGTGACAGTAATAGCAGTAGGACAACAGACTGGTGATGGGGGGTCCTCTCTATTTCTGAAAATCAACCTTCCTTCCAGTTTAAGGTGGTATTCCACATTGGAAGGAAACACCCTGAAATTCTTTACTAATCCACAATCAGAAACTCCCACTCCTATAGTCCAGAAAGATGTGAAATCAGCTCAGAGCCTTGCTGAGATTCAGCAAATTGGAGAGCAGTTGTTCATCCCTGTTCAGTTAAATGATGGGAAGGTCTCTGTTCTCGCTCGAGTGTGTGTGAACAACGGTAAGAGCTTCATCAGCGAAGCCATGTTCCGCCAACTCCCAAAAGATCCAGCCATTCCCACATTCAAACTGATAGACACATGGGAAATGGACCTGGAAGCACCTAATTCCAAACATCTCCTGCCAAGCAGGTGTATGCTCAAAATCTCCATTGGCAACAAGAGCATAGTTCACAATTGTTGGGTCGTGCGAGACGTCCCTGCCGCCTTTTACTTAGGCAGTGACATTCTCAATCGCTTTGCCATTAGTTTGGACCTAATAAACTTCAAAGCTTGGTCCCGATTAGCGGATAATCCCATGGGCTTTGATGATCCAGAAAAAGCATTTAGGTCAGCTCAATTGCTACCTTATGCAGTTGAAATTCAGATCAAAGAGGAAGTCACCATCCCAGAAAGGACCCGACAATTGTCCCTGGAAGTGAAAGTTAAAAGAGGACAATATCTGCAAAACCCTGATGCTTACATACATCTAAACGCTTCTCTCCAACAGCAAGGGTTGGGGGTAAACCCAACTCCATTAGTCAACATAGAACATGACACCATTCTAATAGAGGTGGATAACAGCGACTTAAAGAGTATTACTCTTGCCGCAGGCACCATTATTGGAATGGCGGTTGATGACCGACATTTTTCCATAGATTTAGGTAATGAACTGTTAGGGCCAATCCCCAAGGACTGCGTTGACAGTGACAGTGAGAACAATACAACACCAGACAGGATTTTTACCCGGCATGGGGGGAACTTCCTGGTGTACACTTCCTGCCCCTATGGTAAGGAAGATGTGACTTGTGACTTCAGGAGGGATGAGGTGATTTTCCAGGTCCATGAGGGCTGCCTTTCCCACCTGAAGCCTCCGGTCCAAATCAGCACTCTGACCAGGGACTTCTCCACCCAGCTCGAGGAGGCCGCTGAGATAGCCAAACCAGAAGTCTTTCCAGGCTTCAGGCAGATGGTGGAAGAGAGAGTCAACCTAGCTGATGCCTGTGTGACTCTGGAACAAAATCAAAAGTTGAAACAAGTTTTCTTGGATTTCCAAGATCTCTTTGCAGTAGACTCATATGACTGTGGCCGCACCGACATCCACACAACAACAATCCCCACGGACCCTGGCATGACTCCAGTGTTTGTGAAGCAATATCGTTTGCCTCTCGCATCCATGGAATCTCTTACTGAAATAATTAAGAACCTTGAGTCCCGGGGAATAATCCGTCCAGTTCACAGCACCTTCAATAATCCGGTACTGGGAATATTGAAGCCAAACGGCCAGTGGAGACTCTGCGCCGACCTCAGGGAGCTCAACAAACTGGTCCATACTTCCCGATGGCCTCTTCCCTACATTGACCAAGGGCTGGCCCAGATTCAGGGGTCACAGGTATTCACTGCAATAGACCTGACCAATGGATACTGGACCGTGCCTGTGAGCAGGGAGGACCAATACAAACTGGCTTTTACCTTTGGGGGCCAGCAGTACACATGGACCCGGACTCCCTTCGGATACCTTAACTCCGGTAATGAATTCAACATTTTCCTACATAAGGCCATGCCCGACCTGGGTGCGAGGGGTACCCTGGCTTATGTAGATGATGTCCTCATCAAAAGTTCATCTGTGGAGGAACACATAGCGGAGATCCGTTATGTTCTGACGCAGTTGAGGGCCGCCGGAGCAAAACTTTCCTTTCAGAAAGCACAGTGGTGTAGAACCCGTGTTAATTTCTTGGGGCATGAGATTACTGCTCAGGGCCTCTGTCCCCAGGAAAAGAAAGTGGAAGCACTTCAGAAACTGAAAGACCCCACAACTCTGCGGGAACTAAGGAGCCTCCTTGGACTGACTAATTACAGCAGAAAGTTCATTGAGGGCTACGCAGAGATCACCAGACCCCTGATTCATCTCCTGAAGGGGGGGGTCAAGTGGGAATGGGGTCCAGAACAAGCCGAGGCAGTAAAACAACTCAAAAGAAGCCTCTCAAAAGCGCCTTGCCTAGCTTACCCTGTCAGAAACAAGGAGTTCTTCCTGGAGACGGGGTTCTCTAATACGTGCTTGACGGCAGTATTATATCAAAAGCATGACAAGGTCAATAAAGTAATCTCCTATGCGAGCAAAACTTTATCCTCTGTGGAGGAAAAATTCAACGATTGTGAGAAGGCACTCCTGGCAACGGTGTGGGCATTGAAGAATTACCGCCCGTTTATCCAGGGGGAACACATCATAGTGGAGACTCCACACCAGCCTCTGCAATATCTCCAAAGTGACAGAATCCGGGCCGGAAATGTGAGTAATTCCATAATTACTTCCTGGATTCTGTCAATGCAAGGCTTTTCTGTGGAGGTCCGATATGGCCAAAACAAGAAGAGTCCCCTCGCGCAAGGTCTGGCTGACTTGCATGATTGTGCCAGAGAAAACTGTCTCGAGGACGAAAGTCTAAAAATCAAGGACAACATGGAGGCATACCTTAATTCCCCCCACAAAGTCTTTGAAGAGGACAAGTGTGAGGGAATGCCCACTGTTTATGTGGATGGATGCTCTTACCATGTTGACAACGACAGGAAGAAAGAACTGGTGGCCGGCGTAGGGAATGCATGGGTGAATGAGTCCCCAGAACCCTCCGCTGGATACAAAATTGGTCCCCGAAGTAGTCAGGTGGCAGAATTGATGGCTGTGCATCAGGCCATCCTCACTGCTGTCCAGCATCAACTCCACGAACTGGTCATAATCACAGATTCGGATTATGTACGGAACGGGTTCGTGGAGCACCTGGTTAATTGGAAAACCAGAGGCATGTTATGTGCTAACAACAAACCCTTGAAACATGGGAAGTTGATCCAAAACATTGATGGTCTGGTCACCTCGAAAGGAATGACCATCTATTGGAAGAAGATCAAGGGTCATTCCAAAGTAGAGGGACCAGACAAAACTGGAAATGACTTAGCTGATCAGCTGGCCAAAACCGGGGCCATCCAAGGGGATCTAATTGAGATTGAGTCCGTGTTGGGGGAAATCCAGGTCACTGCTATCACTAGGTCCCAGACAAATGCTCACAATGACCTTTCAATTGCACAATGGAGTAAGGAGACCCCTGATGCTGATTTGATTACCGCTCAGAAGGGGGATCCAATTATTGGTAAGTTTTATCAACACCTTGAGGACCCTGAGAACTTTCCCCTGACGGATACCGATTATATTGGGAAAGAGGACCTAAGAGTGTTGATGAAATGTCCAAAAATGTTCCGAATCCAAGACAGTTTGCTGGTAAGGAAATCCAAAGCTGGCCACGATCAATGGGTGGTTCCTACCTCATTCCGAAGCCTGATGTTAAGTCATGCCCATGATGCGGCCACCGCCGGTCATAGGGGGTTTCACACAACACTGGAAATCTTAGGAGAGGTGGCATACTGGCCACACATGGGGCAGGACCTTGACCAATACCTGAAGGGGTGTCTTGTGTGTGCACAATTTCAGCCATCATCCCTCACGCACCGTGTGCCTCTCCAAAAGAGGGGGATGACATTGCCATGATCAGATTTACAAATCGACTTTGTAGGCCCCGTGATTCGCTCTGCTAGGGGGAATAAGTACATGTTGACTGTGACATGCTTGTTTACCAAGTGGGTGGAATGTCTCCCAGCCCCAAATTGCAAGGCAGAAACTGCAGCTGCCCTGATGATTAACCACATCTTTTCCCGTTTCGGTCTACCTCAAAGGATTGAGTCAGACAGGGGTAGCCACTTCACCAGTGAAGTAATGACAAAGATGTGGGAGATAATGGGGGTCAAAAGGAAGTTGCATATTGCTTACCGGCCAGCTTCTTCTGGGGCAGTAGAGAGATATAACCGAACCATTGTGAGCATATTAAAGAAGTTTGTGGCAGATTCTGGGCCAAGTTGGGATATCCGATTACCTCTGGTCCTAATGGCCATCAGATCTACCTCTTCATCTGCAACCAAAATGTCACCATTTGAGTTGATGACTGGGCGCAAGATGGTGCTTCCTCAGCATTTGCTCTACAGGACCCAAGAGCAGACCCTAACAAATGCCTCCACAACTCACGAGTATGTGGAGAATTTAAGGAAACACCTTCAACATGCTTTTGCTTATGCTCAGAGGAATCTAGAAAGATCAGCTGATAGCATGAAGACCCACTATGACCTGAAGACTTCCAGGAAGGAATATCAGGTGGGGGAGCGGGTCTATCTATACAATTTCCAAAGGAACCAGGCAAAACAGCGAAAGTTCTTGCCTACATGGAAGGGACCCTTTGAGATTATCGACAAGATCTCCCCTGTGGCCTACAAGATCCGCATCCCCAAAGGCGGTTTGGCAGAGGGGGAAGACAAGTGGGTCCACATTAACCAGTTGAAGTGTTGCCATCCCAGGCACACTCTGCAACAACTGGAGGAATCCTCTGGAATCCTAGAGGGTACTGTCTCAGATTAATTCAGTTCTAACTTAAAAGATCCTACATATCGCCTATCAAATTCTGAGTTTCTCAATGTGGGTGTTTTCGTTTTTGAATGCAAAAAGAAATGTGCATGTTCATATGTTTTGACTATAAATTTATATGCCACCCCACTATATCAATGGTGGGGGAAAAATGTCTATGAATAGGTATTGCCGCTCTTCCTTTGTCGTCCTAGGAGAAAGAAAACCTGGAGACAGGCCAAGGAGGACGATCCGGAGACCGGGAGCAGAGACGCAAGGGGCCCAGTGTACCGCCCAATATTCCCATCAGGACCGGCGAGGAGAACCGATCGATCCGACCGGATGGAGGAAAAGATGCTGAACTGTGCCATCTATTGGAAGAAGATGAGGAAACATCCCAGGTCTTGCGAGTCCCATCAGTGAAACAGAATGACCATCGCAAGAGGGGGGCTTGTGGGATGTTTTTACCCATGCATCCGAGCCCTACCTCAAAAACTGTGCAGTACTGGCATTGAAAACATCATGATGGCCAGAGATTCCCAGAAAATGCCCAGGGAAGTGCATGAAGAATAGGCTGCCACCCATGTTGCCGATGTTATGGGCACAGAAGGGCACTGCCTAAAACCACCATTGGACTACCCACACAGTAGTCTGAAACCATTGGGAATGGCAATGCTGATTGCCAAAAGCAACCTAGAATTGTGGGGAATTCAGTTTCTTAAATCCCAAAAATGGGTGCATTACCAGTACTCACCACTATCAGAAAGCCGGCGTTTTAAAACAACACCAGACTTTTTTTGTGTAAAACTGAATAAATGAACCCAAAGCAGGCCAAAGAAAGACTTACTGAGAGGTGGATACAATCTAAAGTTATATTCTGAAGTGACTTGAAGGTTTATAACAAGACTGGCTGAGCTGTGGATTTCAGCAGTATAAGTAAATTTGGACTGAAAGACACTAAAAATCTAAATGTTTAAAAGAAATGAGTGACCTACTTTTGAGTGTCACATAGGTTGCAATTGTTTAAATGTCATAGTTTTAAACTTAGAATCAGCATTCTAGCTGCATATGTAAAAATGGTTAGTTTTATTTGAATGCAGAAAACTGGGTAACTAAAAGTGACATTAGCTGGGGCCTGGTTTAAGGAACTGGATTCTGCTTGACAACTTCCCCCCAATTAGAGTGAAACTGGATCCACAGCAGTTCCCAGGCCTAGCTGCCTTTTGCTGCTCCCACCAAAAGGGATCTGACACTTCTCTGATTGAATTACCTGGGCTCTGCAGGAAATTGAACAAAGCCCTGTCCTGACTCAGGCAAATGTTTTATTGGTGGGAGTCGTAAATGTGGCTTCCTCCTGGAAGGAAAGGGGAGGAGCACTGCATGTGAGAGCAAGCTGGCTTGGCAGAAACTGGGAGGGGGAGAAACTGGAGACAGAGGCTGAGCTTGAAGAAAGTGGAAAGACTGGTTTCTGTACCATGTGACCTGAAAAGACACACCCCTGTAGCCAGAATATGGTTATAGAAAAAGATGAATAACTCATAGTACGGACTTGTCATAATTATTTAAATGATACCATAATTCTTGTGATTTTTCTGCCCACATTTTAAGAGGTTTTTAGAACCGGTGGCATGATCTGGGGGCAAACTAGCAGTTAAGAGGGTATTACTTAAAATGTCTGCATGTGAAAAGTCTGATACTTCATCAATTAATGCCTGCATGCCTTGCACACATTTGGGTAAATTTGAGTAAGAATCTGATATCGGTAACTTGACCAAAAAGTGAAATATGTTGCCATTTCTCAATGCAAGCTCTCAGGAAGAGCAGATTTGAACAGGGTATATCTCATGTGATATGCATGATGGGTGCATGTAATTTCAAACCAATGTGTACCTGTGCAAATATGTCTTTTTGATCAAATATAGATTGTGTGTAAAGTTGACAGGGGTGGGTTCTCTGTACCATAAACAGACCTCATCATGATGACACTTCATTTCATTCCCCCAATCAAGGGGAAGAGGAGGAAGTGGCCAATGACAAGTGGAGAGGGGTAGGGCCTAGGAAGCTAGCCTTTCCACCCACTTTCAAAACACATAAAAGCAGACAGACAGGACAGATAGGGACATTCTATTCCATCTGCTGCGGGACGCTCTGCCGGGAAAATCCATACTTTACCTCCATCAACCTCCTGAGAGTCAACATAGAGACTTCAATCTATCCACCTTCAGAGACCAAGACTTTACTTCAGAATTTGTAGCAGAGAGGTCAACTACAAGCTAAATCCCTCTTTAGCAGGCCTCAAATCATTGCCATTATCACAGCCAGGCGAGCTGTTTGAATTCTTTGCAAGAACTCTTGCCATTTGCCAGAGAGCAGTGTTGTATCCAGAGAGAGACCAGCTGAACCGGAGACCGCTGTATCCGGACCCACAGACCTGATCAGAACCAGAGACCCAGACCAGACCAGCAGAGTAGAGCTGACCCAGACGCTGTGCGCAGAAACCGTCCGTGGCGAGTGAAGAAAACCTGTTGACCAGTCCGTGGCGAGGCCCATTCTATTTCTAAATATATTGTGAGTACCTAGCAGAACTGTGCAGAACCAATCTCTTAGTTAAAATAATATAATTCAATCTATTTTAATCTAAGTAGAACTACCTCCTAACTGTCACCTGTCATTTTGTAAAGCTGTCACCTGTTATTTCTAGCTGCTAGCTGTCACTTGTCACTTTGAACTTTAAAATTTCAAATCTGAAAAACGACCTTTACCATATTGCTCATATCTCCGTGACCGTTTGTCTTAGAGACTTGCAGTAACTTTCCTCTGAAAGCTGGGAATCTTGGCTTTTCAACGAACCTAGAACCGCATTCCTACCCTCTATACCTTTGCCGCAATCGCGAAAAACGCATTCGCGAATTTTACCGCGATTTGCAATTTCTCCACGTGTGAAAACAGCAGCTTCCTTGCTTTCCTTGCTAAAAATTCGTTTGCCTCTTAAGAACCATCCCTGAATCATTGCTAGAGTGAGCCTGGACTAATATTAACTTGATACCACTCACCCTGAACCTCAAGAGGGAATTAAAAGCATTTTAGCATATTTTTCACTTCATTGCCATCACATATAAAAGCGTTTTGGGCCTGTGTTTCAAACTTCTGTAGTCTAAGCTTGCTGGGGTGAACTGAATTACATTTGATTGCATTTCTGAGAACTGTGTGCTTTCCTTCCATTTCCTTGCATTGCATAAAGAGGGGAGGGGATTGCCAGAGAAAAGTGATTACATTGTTTTGTTGAAATCATATTGAGTATTTTCTGTATTGCATTTTCATTCAACATTACATCCATCTGAACTTATATAAAGCATTCTCTACCACCTTATTCTTCTGTTCCTATTCACAAGTGTGCTAGTGCCAGACTATCCATTATTGATTACTGTTCAGATTCAGTGTGATATTTAATTATTAATTTATTATAAAGCGTGATATATATATATATATGTTGTTTAAATTATCAAATAAACCTTTAAACTTGCAAAACAGAACTACTTCTTGGCTCAGTGGGGTCAGGGGGATTCCAAGAGAGGGGTGTTATATAGGGGTAGTCATCCAGAGCGCATGAACTGGACATAAAGATATATCAATAAGGGTTTCCATTTAGTATCCCAGACTAGGCATTGACTTAGCTGTAGTGTTGAATTGAATCCTCTTACAGCATTCGAGATCCGCATCCTCACCAGGGAGTATAGCCGAAATCTGAGATCCCGCCTTCACAACTCCAGTCGAAAGTCCAAAAACACCCTTCTTTTTGGCTATCGTATATCTTGAAAAATCCTGCCCTATGGTCATTGGCTCCTTCTGCACATGCAAGGACGTTCACGAATTGTAATACAATGTGGGTGATTTACATCATTTGGTTCCCATGTCGCAAAATGTACATAGGGAAAACCATACTCAAAATCAAGATACGCATAGGAGAGCACAAAAGTTGCATCAGGAATGGAGTACTTCCAGTGGTAGAACATTTCAGGACAGCTAATCACAATTGTGATGAACTGAGGTTGTCTATATTGAAGACAATTTAAACAACATCTAACAAACACAGACAAAAAAAGATTGGCAAAAGAAGAAATGTGTTTATTTTTTTTGACTAAGAGTAACTTGATAGGTTTGAATGAACAATTGGACTGGTGTAATATGACATGAGCAGCCACTTGAATCCATTTGGATGCTGCCTCTTTATTCGTGTTTGAATGCTTAATAGCTACTGCATTCAAGATCCATTCCAAGGGCTTATTGTGCAGGTGTGATCTTTTGGATCACACATTCCTGCGGCCGGAGCATTTGAGATGGCTCCCATGTGCTACTATGAATCCACTATGCCATAGAACATAACGAAAGACTTAACATCGTAGCAATGTTATTTCATTGTATTCTGCGTTTCACATTTGCAGTTCCGTCTGTTGCGGTTGCTTGAAGCTGCACTTCGCATGACTCGAGGTGAGGGTTGGAAATCACACGTGGACATCTTAACTTGTGAATTGTTTTAACATGTTGAAATGCACCGTGGCCACCATTGCCGTATCCTGTCAACACACCGTGGTTTGTGTTTTACAGTGACCAGACCTACAGAGATGCACAGTGTGCATTTAACCTGATGAAGGACGCGTTTCCAGCACTCGATTATGCTCAGCAACTAAACCGTCGTATCTTGCGCCTTGTAGTTAAAGCAACATTAACAAGTAAGTAATGTTGTGGATAGCAAGTAGTGAACTATATGTTGTAGTTGTGTTTGGTAGTACACAGCTGTAGTATATTACCGATTGGTTAAAGATTTGAGTCAATCGATGACTTAGTGATTACACGTTGCCTTTTTGATTACAGGGGGTGCAGCTGTAGCTACAACTGTGCAATTATGATGCATCCACGATGTTTTGTACCATGAGATGTTTAGAGGACGCATGCTACTGAGTGCTTAAGTAGCAATGTAAGTAAGCAACTACATGGGCAACACTAGTGTATTATAATTGTAAGATGTATTGTAGACTGCTATTGACACACATACCCTCGATTTCCAGTTCCTTTGTTCCCCAGTTAACAGTCAGAGGAAGGAGATAATCATATGCTGTGGACACCCATGCTTTGAATCTCACAAAATATTTGGGTAAGTTTGAGCACCATTTAAGGAAGTGAATTGATCAATGTAGAACTGTACTTTCACGTCTGCGATTTAATCTACGAGTCATTAATGTAAAATGAAATATGAATTCATATTGGTTCATTTTATAATTTTATATAAGGCGACTAAAACGAGACTTAATGTGAATTGTTGATATTGACCAGTGGCCAATGAACACCTCATGATACCTAAAATCCAGCCAACCATTTAACACCCTTGAAGAATTTCCTAGAACACAGTTACAGCGGAATAAAGGAAAGAAACATTTTGGGTTAGGATAGACCTGAACACTTGTTAAGCAGGTCTCCTCGTGAAGGGGATTTGAAGTTGTCAATTGGATATGTTGATTTATGTTGCTTTATGTATGTTGGATTTTTGATGTATGTTATATGTGTACATTTTTTGTTTTTCTGAATTAGTTATTCATTATAATTTCGCTGTGGTATTGTGGGTTTGTGTCACTTTTTTGATTTGTACCGAGTTTATGGAGATGTGGTTGTATGTTCACATTTTAACTTCTTTAGGATTGTGTCTTAGATCAGTTTTTAGAGACGATTGATTCAGGTGGATTGTTAATAGTGCTTCCCCTTGACCATTTTTTTGGCTGTTTTAAGGTATTTTTTAATACATTTTGATTAATAATGATGGTGAAATGGGATTCAATTGAATTATTTCTTCCCTTTGTGACAGTGTTGCTTGAGTGGGTCTCCTGTACAGTTTTACTACATACCCAATCCTTTTTTTATATATTTGGTTCTGCACATGCAACTTCTCTCTCACCTGTTTTACTTTAACCAGGATCTGCAGGACATGAGAGTGGTGAAGAAGGCATGCTATAATCAGTCTCAGATTGTCCCTTGCTTGGGTTCCCTGGGACAACACACACTGTGGACCCTTTGAATCTCCAGGGGCATTGAAAGATCAATGTTGAGAAAGGTGGGTAGCCACTGCTCCATCCATTTAACCATGTCCACCCCCTCCATGCCATCAGGGATGCCGAACACCCTTATGTTGTTTCTATGGTTACAGTCTTCCAATTCGTTGACACTTGCCTGCAGCTTGCTCAACTCCCTGCAGTTGTTCAAGACCTTCCATCCGATCCTCCAGCATCTTCTGGGATTTCATTTCCGCTTGCATTTTGTGGGCTCTCTCGTCCACCGCCGCCTTGTCAGCTTGATATTTGCCAGCTCTCCCAGTATCAGCACTAGGTTAGCCTACTGCATGTCCACATTTAGGGTTATGCAGCGCCTTCTGCAAAGATTCTTCTGTAGCCAGGGTCTTTCCCCAATTTAAAACCATAATCCTGCCGCTGCCCACTAGGAATGAAGAAAGAGGGACTTCTGAGGGGCAGATTGCACCACCTATGTTCTGGAGAGATGTCCGTTCTGTGGGTTCTGGGCTCCTCAGGATGTATAATCTCCCCCACGCCTGTCCCAAAAGAACTCCTCGGTAGTTATTGTGTGCCCTTGCAAGCATCACTTTGTGCTGCGGCTTAGATGATTTCCAATGGGCTTGACACAATTCCAAGATGGCCACCGTGACTGTGCTGACTGAAAAGAGGGAACACAAACAAGGGCCTCCTCACAGCAGTGCTCTGGCCCACTTATTCAAAGATCAGGCTGCTCTCTGTCGGGAGCCTCACTGCCTTTAGCTGTCTCCTCCCACTGCTCCACTGCTCCTGAGCACCAGTCGTCTGCTCATTCACCTCCTCTCAGCTGTGCTCGGAGGGTGCAGCCTGGAGGTGCCTCACTGTATCTACTGGCCCGTGGTCCATGGCGGGGGGGAACTACACTGCCTTTTCAACTGCTGTAGCGCCTGCTCCTGCTGCCTCATGCCACTTCAACCATCACTCCTGGCTGCCAGCCATTCCACCTCTATTGCCGGTTGTGGGAAGCTTGTCGACCTCGGACCCGCATCAGCGCATTCCCGCTGATATCAGCAGGGTTTGCAAGGGGAAGCCTTGCATTTTACATCGGTTAGCGCTGCATTGATAAGAAAGGATGCCAGTGCGGCGTCAGGTGCTTCAGGGGCTGCAACCATTTTCTGGACCACCAAGCCACGCCCTCACCGTTTTATATGCTTTTCTCCCTTTCATCTAGTGTTGTGTAATATATATGAACTGAAGAAGAAACCGGGCACGCTGACCAAGAGAGTCAAGGCAGATTCACTGGTAGCATTCCCAGAAATATGTGTGAGCAGACCACTTAGCACAGCTACACATTCCTAATTCACTGGAAACAAGCTGTGCAGAGCTGAATAGCTCGGCAGGTTGCTTTAGCTGCGCCTGCTGTGAAGAATCTGAAACACACACAGACATATTTCGCTCCTCTTTTTGTATGTTTTAAAAAATGTAACACTTTTCCCCATGCAATGGGAGTTCATTGTTTTAGGCCCGCTACACATTCTAACAGAGTTCTGTAAAAATTGGAGTGCCGCTTATGACATTTTGCTAAATGCATAATTATTGCACTTCTCAACGAAATTGCAGAACTATGACTTCAATCCAATTAGGCCCCTGGTGCAATCTCTGAAAAAAACAAAATAATACCCCACTTAAAACGGTATTGCGGAATGGGTTTTTAGCAGAAGGAGTTAAAATGCAAGCAATTTTTGTTTGCTCTGAAAATCTCCAGCAGAAGTACTTTTGCTGATTTTCTTTGCAATCTTGTTTTCCTTTTCTGAAAACCATGCAACCTATTAGTATGAACTTAATTTCCATCACATTTACAGATTATCATTTATTTTATGTGCTCACATTTTTTTTTGTCACATCAAGAAATTGTTTAAAGAAAGGACTAACTTTAATGAAATTGACCAAAGGAAAACAAGCCTGGTTAAAGAGACATCGCCTCCATACAGTTGTCATATGCAGCGTTTCTTGCTATGGGTCTGCAAGGCATTAAAGTGCTTCAACTAGCCACCCGCATTCTACATTACGTCACCCTAGCCAGACATCCTAGCGAAGTAAGGAAGTAAATTGTACCAGTTAACCACACCAACTACCATGTGCAGAAACCTGACCTCCCTGACCCTCCTAGCTACAATCATGGCCTTTGCTACCTACAGCACTCGTCCCCCCACAGACAGAAACCTGAGACTCAGGGCAAGACTACCTTGCATATACAAACCCAAAAGAAACAGTACAAACAATACTGCTAAATCCCCATCTATACAGACACACATGGTTAAGCAAACCCAAGCTACGACACCTTTAACTCCAACCACAACTCCTACTCACCTTCACAAAAAGAAACGCCGGAGTCAAAATAAGCACACAGATAAATATGCAAGCCATCCTATTCCTAAGAATACCCTATCACTTACTGGATCCCTTATCAATGCCAGATCCATGGTAGCCCATGCAACTGAAATTGCTGACATACTAAACAACAGTAGCATTGACTTTCTTGCCGTAACAGAAACCTGGCTTCATGAGGCAGCAGGACCTGCACTGATGTTAGCCGTACCTGACAATTACCAGATCCATAGAGTAGACAGACCCAATGCTAAAGGTGGTGGCCTAGCAATTATCGCGAAAGCCACTTTGACTATTATACTCACCACCTCACCTCCCTGTGCTTCCTGCGAACTACTCTCAGCAAAATTGCAACTTTCCAATAACCGCACGCTAACCATTCACCTGATCTACAGGCCCCCATGTCCCTTCGGAACCTTTGAAGATGACCTTACCACCCTCATAGCGAACAATACCCAAAATCATTCGCAAACGCTGTTGCTGGGCGACTTTAACATCGGCTTTAATGAGCCAGACAACAAAAATGCCCTCTCTATAACAGCTATCCTAAATGACCAAGGCCTTACCCAAAAAGTCCTCTCCCCCACACATGCTAAAGGCAGAACCCTTGACTGGGTATCTGAACTTAACTGCAACATAGTCATTACTGACATCACCCCTCAACCATGGACTGACCACTACCTAATAAATCTCACTGCCACACTTGACCTCCCCAGCCCTAAAATTATTAAAATGATACCACCACTCCCCACCAGAAGTAAAAAAGACATTACTTCAGAAAAACTCATCCCCCTCCTCCTGCCTACTATCAACGGCCTGAAGGACAACACTGACCCAGACATACTAGTAGACACCTTTAATAAAGCTATGTCTCATGCACTAGATACTATTGCACCTACAAAACTACGCAAAGCTAAGCAAGAAGCCCACCTCAATGCCTGGTTCACCCCCCAGCTTAAGGACCTTAGAAAGCAGAAACGAAAACTCCAAACTATCTGGCGCAATTCGCCTACCGATGACAACAAAGCTAAGATCACCCAACTTACCATACATTACAAGTCAGAAATTATCAATACAAAAAAAACTTATTCAATGATAGAATTACCAATGCCAAATCTAATACCAAGGAACTTTTTGCCATCCACCGGGAAATGGAATCCCCTATCCAACCAACTGACACGGTCCCCAAGGACAAGACATGGTGCACTAATATACAGAATGCCCTATTGAACAAAATCCAACTTAAAATAATTAATAAAAGAGACACCCTCTCTCCTACCGATCAACAAGCGCCTCTAGTGACTGAATCCAATACTATCCCCCCTTTTAGCTTTAAACCTATCTCCATCATAGACACTGAAAAGGCTATCCTCTCACTGAAGCCCTCCAACTGTAAGGGCGACAGCGGCCCAGCTCAAATAATAAAGGACGCTGCCAGAGATTTAGCCCCATTCATCTCGAAGCTCATTAACTCATCCTTCAAATCCAACACAGTGCCAGCTAACCTAAAAGAATCCTGGGTCCTCCTCCTTCTTAAAAAACAAACCCTCCATCCATCCATCCGGACCAACTATAGGCCTGTTACCCCGGTACCCTTCCTACTAAAAATTATCGATAGAGTAGCCTATCTCCAAATTCAAGATTATTTAGAAGCCAATCATCTACTAGGCTCGCGCCAATCGGGCTTCCGCCCTCTCCATGGCACTGAAACAGCCCTGATAGATCTTAAAACTAAAATGGAGGAATTTAAGGATAATGGGAAAACAGCGCTGCTACTTTTACTGGACTTGTCAGCAGCTTTTGATCTGGTGGATCATGCAGTCTTATGCAACCACCTCAAGCTCGCTGTCAATTTCACAGGAGAAGCTATAGCATGGGTCCAATCCTTTCTAGCCAACCGGACCATGAGAGTGTTTTCCACCTCCACCTGTGCCGATACCATCCAAATTACATGTGGAGTCCCACAGGGCTCCTGTGTCTCACCCACCATGTACAACATTTTCACCAAGCCATTGTTCGACAAGTTGGACAGACTGGGCGTCATCTACACTAATTATGCAGATGACACCCAGATCTTCATACCCCTTTCGGGCAACTATGGAGTGGACCTGGCTCTGGTGAATAAAATCTACATCCTCATTCAGGCATGGATGGCCACCCATGGCCTCTGCCTGAACGACGATAAAACTGAAATCTTGCTCCTCGGATCAGACCATAACCTATCTAAACTCACACCGGACTATGGCTTATTTAACATCGATAATAACACTATCAAGGTTATGCGAGAGGTTAAACCCCTAGGTTTTTACCTCGACTCAGCTCTCACCCTCAAAAAGCAAGTCAACTCCCTCGCCTCAACTACCACTTACACGTGTAAACTCATCCGTGCTGCCAGACCCTTCCTGTCCAGCGCCAGCTGCCTCACCTTGGCCAATGCCCTTGTCATGTCCAGACTGGACTATTGCAACGCCTTATACTCAGGTGCAAATAAGTCGGTCACTGACAAACTCCAGAGATTACAAAATAAAGCTCTCAGAGCAGCTTTGAACATCCCACGCAGAGAGCATATTTCCAAACACCAGACCGAGGCCCACTGGCTAAAGATAAAGGAGAGAATCCCCCTTAAAACCATTTCCCTCACTTCCAAATGCCTCAACAATCAAGCACCCCCCTACCTAGCGGAAATAATCAATTGGAGACCCTCTAACCGACTGACGAGATCTGCCAACACCTTCTTACTTGAAGTCCCTAGATTCAAGCTTACCACGGCGGGTGGATCTAGCTTCCCAATTAGAGCTGCACAATCATGGAACACACTCCCTTCCGACCTTAGACACCCTTTACCCTACACTAGATTTAGATCTTACGCTCTCAAATGGCTGCACAACAACGATATGTAACGATTTTCACCCTTACCTAGCGGAAAACGTTATACACCTGTTA
This sequence comes from Ambystoma mexicanum, assembly GCF_040938575.1. Taxonomy (NCBI): domain Eukaryota; kingdom Metazoa; phylum Chordata; class Amphibia; order Caudata; family Ambystomatidae; genus Ambystoma; species Ambystoma mexicanum. Next base: position 328,575,803 of record NC_090934.1, on the reverse strand, counting down.
AGACGATATTCTTATGCGCTTGACCCATCTTATCCTATATGTATTGTATCACCTTGTATCATTTGTTGTAAGTGACCACTGTTTTTGTAATAGCCTGTGTCAGGCACTGTAACTAAGTTTCGAGTCTACTTGTATTGTTGCGCCCAGCTGCCCCCGGGCTTGGAGCGCATTACCAAATAAACAAACAAACAAAGTGATGTGTGTGTTGTAAACAGGATCGTCACACACTCAGACTCACACAGTCACTCATGTGCTGACCATATGCAAGGTAAATCGAAGACGAATATGGGTAGGAATGTGTACACCTACAGGGTGAGGCGGGGATCAAAACTCTTGACCTCAAACTATGTCATAATTTAATTTGAAATTTTCACTTTGGTGGACTCAGCTTCTTGGTGGATACAGACAGGGCCATTTTAAGCACTTTTGGGGCCCGGGGCAAAGATACCTTGGGGCCCCCCTCCACCGAACCAAATGAATTAATAAATACAGAATATCTGGTCGCTCCACGCTCATCGCAATCATAACACATCTTGATAGGCTGTTTTGCAGTGATCAAAATAGGCATGGGGACTCCCTTTCAGTACCCTTGCACTCCTCATTCTTGCTGTAATCAGAATGTTGAACAAGTAGCATTTCAAGGCCAACAGTAACAGTCCATGAGTTGTGTTCTAGCATCAGTAGGAGCCAGGATGAAGGTATACCCGCCATAGCATGAAGTACCCAGGAAAACAGGGCACATAATCCAGAATAGACAGTAGTAATTGGCTGTCTCGCTAAATACAAAAATGCTCGATCAGGGATACAGGAGACCAATTGAAAGCAAGGAGAAATAAAGCTTCCCATACCAGAGCATAGATAGTGGATGACGATTAGAAGCTACCTGGAAGGTGTCTATGTCCTGACAGACTGCAATTACAAGAGGGACATTGGGCCTCATTACGAGGTAGGAGGTAGCCATGGTGCTATTAGCACCATGGCTACCCCCTTACCGCATTCCGGGTCTGGGTTCCCAAAATAGGGACTTCCCGGGTCATTCCAACCTTGGAGGACCCGGTAAATCCCCATTCCGGGAACCATTCCCCATTCCCATTCGAGCCCCCATAGGGCTCAATGGGGATGGAGCTAATAACGGTACCGCAATTTGCGGTACCGTTATTAGCTCTGAAGTCCCTTAATGGGTCCCATCCATAATGCCTGGTAAAACCAGGCGTTATGGAAGGGACCTGCTAAGGGACCTCGAAATAGGGTGGTAAGGGATTACTGGCACCAGTGTCATTACCAGTTCCGGTAATCCTTACCACCTACCTCGTAATGAGGCCCATTGTTTTCACATTGGGCCTCATTACGACCTCGGCGGTAGCCATGCCGCTATTGGCGGCATGGCTGGCGCCGAAATCGCGTTCGGGTCCTCAGAATGAGGAATTACCGGGCCATTCCGAATTCGGAAGGGCCGGTAATTCCTCCCTCCAAGGACCCGGACCCGGTCCTTCCCTATTCTCATTTCAGCCCCCATAGGGCTGAATGGGAATGGGAGAGGGAGCAAACAACAGGCCTTTACGAGTTGGCTCGTTGTTTGCTCCCTCTTCCCCTCGCGGGACCCGATAAGCACGCCTGGTTTGACCAGGCGTTGCTTCCTGGGTCCCGCGAGGGGACCTCGTAATGAGGCGGTATGGGGTAAACGGCGCCGGCACCTTTTACGGCGCCGTTTACCCCCGTACCCCCAGGGTCGTAATGAGGCCCATAGTGATGCTATTAGAGAGCAAAGAAACAAGTTACTGTAGTGTGCTATAGATCAATGCTCACTATTATTATAGAGAAACAAAACTATAGCCAATGAACCCATGAGTGAGGCTTTTTTGAAGATCAAACATTGATAAAGAAATTACTCTGAAGCGTGACAATTTTGTAAGGTTTAGGGACTGACAATTATGACAGGTTAGGTAATAGCAGATTACATAATTTGCCCAGGATCACACCGGTTGATCAGTGAAGCTGGGATGTGTGCCCACTCAGCAATTTATGCACGTTACCACTTTCCAGTTCTGACCATGTATTTAAATAATCCCATTTTATAGAACTGATTTTGAAAGTACACAAATCACATAACCCAATATTGTTATTTGACATTTATATGGCGCTCTATATATCATTGGTATGACCTCAAAGCGCTTGTGGGTTGAACACCTTTGGGGACCGTAGTCCAGGTTAGTCAAGAGAGTAGGGAAGTATAGGGTGCTTGGGTGCACTCAGTATGAGTGAATTGCCTGATGGTAGCTGCCTCCTAACATTAGGTGCAGTGATAGTGAGAGATCAGTTGAATGTGTGCAGTTAGGTGGTTGGTTTCCGAGACTGCATTCTGGCGGTATTAGGCTTGTGTGGGATGAATTAATTTTAAATACCAACAATTATAAACATATCATGCAAAATGGGATGGATTCTAGTTTTAATGTCTCCATTATCAAGGGGAGTAGGTACCAGCATACTTATTGACGAGAGCTTGAAAGATTTCATTTGTGTTAATTTTGTGTTACCCACAAGACTGATGTAATTGTTATTCATACATTTGTAGACAAACCTTTGAATCCTACAAAAGGAGAAAACGTTTATTTGGGTCAATTGAGCAGACCTTATAATATGCTTGTCAGAGGCCTGTGATATCTGGTATGCTCTTTTCTGAGTAGAACCATTTCCACTCAAATGGCCTACATAAAAAACAAAGATCGGGTAATGGGCTGGAACAATACCACCAGCATGCGAGAAGGCAAATCTTTCCACAGAATACAACACAGTAATGTGAGTGATATCAAGACTCTCAGACTAATACTTATGCTCCTCATTAGAGATGGTGCCTAAGGTTTACAACTGCCTATCTGAACAAACCAATTTCTAGACCTTCACTACACTGATGCTATGTTTTATAGCAGCCACTATCTGATGCAGGCACATTGCTGATAATAGCACCTGCTGTGCTACAAAACAAAGCAGATACACATGCAGGTTTATTAACTTCAGACATAGGAAAGGTTGTGCTGACCTTGCTGTAATTTTGTATTTTTAAATTGCTTATAAACACCGATTTCTGAAATGAGTGCTTAACACTGAGCTATCTTCTGATCCATCGCAGCACTTACATATATTAATTTACATTTCAACTTTGGTTCTTGCACATGATCAATATAATCCCCACAGAAAGGTAAGAATGCTACAATAGTTGTGCCGTAGTGAACGCAGAACCTATTTATACTACAGTGAACACAGAAAGCATTACAGGATGAATTGATCAGGGCAAAATGTACTTGTCAACAACAAAGAGTCAATAGTTTGTATTTAGAGCCTCAGCAACATGCCATAAACAGCATACCATAAAATATCCTGACGTGTGCTATTAACTTTGGTAAACAATGTGAAATTGACTGAAGAGCAGACAGCATTGCGGGGCCCCCTCCAAGGTGGGGGCCTGGGGCAAGTGCCCCTTTTGCCCTCCCATAAAGACGTCTCTGCCTGCATTAGCATTTTATCTATAGCACCTTATGCAGAGTTGCACCACATTATGCACTTTACTATCCTATAATGTGATTGTTGCACATGTAATAGTATTGTGAGCCCATTTGCTAGATCTGGTTATGAACTATTGAGAGATGCTCATTTTTTTACATCTGGTGACGATAAGGTCATGCATCAGCACTCAAGCAATCATATTGTTGCATATGTATTAGTACTTTGAGAAAATGTTTACTTTGCAATGGCACTTCATTGTGAGCATGCGGTGATTGTACTGCATTAAGCACTTTTTAATCCAGCAATTAAATTGTTGTACATGAATCAGCATTTTGAGATGATGTTTACTCTGCATTAACACTTTACTTTCAGCATTTGGTGCCTGTTGCACTTCATTATGTATTCTTAACTTTTAATGGTATGTTCAATAATGTTTTTAACCTCTGGTTCCTTTGAATATGAGAATGGGTTGCTTACATAAATTGTGCAACATTATCTGCTTATTTCTATAGGTCTCCGCTTACCCTTGCTATGGTTTATTTGTTTTCACAATACATCTTGCTGTACAGGTCCACCGGACCATTGAGACCCGTGACTCTCATGCTGTCCTGTGGCCAATAAAACACTGTGGGCCTCATTCCGAGTATGGAGGTAGTCATGGCGCTATTTGCACCATGACTCCCTCCCATGCCGGCACCGTGTCTGACCTGGTTCAATGGGGACTTACCGGTCCATTCTGACCTTGGAGGGACCGGCAAGTCCCCATTGAAAAAAACATTCCCCATTCCCATTTCAGCCCCCATAGGGCTCAATGGGAATGGGGAAGTAGCTAATAATGGTACCGCAATTTGCGGTACCGTAATTAGCTCTAAAGTCCCTTAACGGGTCCCGTCCTTAACACCTGGTCAGACCAGCCATTTGAATTCCCCAAGCTACAGCAACGCCCACACTGACCTGGGACCCTGTAGCCGATCTACAGGCCTATGCCTTGATTACTGCCATATCGCCAGCAACGATCTACAGCTATTGTATTGTCCCTTCAGCACCAACTGGCAGCCAGCGCACATTGCTTGCCCACTCTGACCACCACCCTACAACCTATGATGCCATGCTCCCTATCCTGGCTCACAACCCAATACCCACCCCCAGTGACTTTGCACCTAGCCGCATTGCTACTTGCCTGGCACCTACCTTTGCTGTTAGGAGACTGCATCCTCCCAATGCCCTCTAGAATCACCACACCACCTACAGGCACAACACTACTGGCAATATCATGTGCACTGCCAATGATGGCTCCAAATACTCTGCGTATGACGATGTCTCTCATAATGCTCTCAATGACTCTACCAATGTTGTTGCCCTGCTCAAGGGTTCTGCCAATGTTGTTTCCCTGCTCAAAGGTTCTGCCAATGTTGTTCCCTTGCTCAATGGCTCTGCTTGCTCAATGGCTCTGCTAATGCTGTTCGGTTGCTCAATGGTTGTACCAATGTTGTTCTGCTAATGCTGTCCCCCTGCTCAATTGTTCTGCCAATGTTGTTCCGTTGCTCGATGGTAATGCAGACCTGATGTCCAATGCACATTTGATGTATAGCACTATGACCACTCGGGATCCCACCCACATTGCCCCCATGCCTGCCATTACGCCTCAGCATATCCATGCCACACACAACCACTCAGGATGAGTCTCACCTCCTGTACCATCTGCTGTAAGTCAAACTACCTCCAACAGCTTCCCACAACTTCACAGCACGTCGCTTATCGCTTCTCCCTCTCCACCTGTCACGTGTCTACCTGCCCTATCGTGGATTGGCTCTCCCTTCCAACACAGAACAAAAGACACCCAGATCTCTCTAGACTTATCTACCCCCTATGTCCACTCCACACATTATTCAACCACGCAAGTAGGATCACAGATCCTTATCACCAGACCACCCAAAACGCTCCCCACAGTACCAGCCAAGCCTCTAGACTCCACTTCCCACCGCCCAAACCCCATCAACACCATCCCACTATCCTGCCCAGACCCCAACCAATAACACCTATGTCACCCCCCAACAACCCCACAAGAGATCCTGCCGGGTTTAGCATGTCTACTTAGATTTTGCTCAAGACTGGTCAGCACAAGACCAAACACCATTGCCCTGAGTACCCACCGGTGCAACCTCGCTCATCCTCTTCAACACAGCTCAACCACTACCAAACCCCATCTTACACACGCACCACCATGCCCCTTGCCAAAACCACCACTGGCACCCCCACCTGCCCCACCCTCCCTCTACCCACACCCACACCCCTTACATGTGCACTTGTGAATGCACAAACATTCGATGCCCACACCTCAGACATCCACAACCTCATACTTGCCAACAACCTGGACATACCAGCCTTAACAGAAACCTGCCTTTATGATGCAGCAAGACCCCTCCTATTGGTAGCCCTACCCATGGGCTATTCCATCTTGCGAGCCGACCGTCAAAGATACCTAGGGTGTGGAGTAGTCATCATCTCAAAATCCAGCACTCCCATCCGAGCCTCCCCAATCCATGCACTCCCAGGCTACAAACTATTTCTTGCCAAGAAGGAATCCTCGCCCCAAACCACCATCATATTCCTACTTCTCTACTGCCAACCCTCACATAGTGTTTCACTCGAAGCTGATATCCCCCTGCTCATCGCTCCCCTCCTGAAACCCAAAACCAAATCCATACTCTTAGGTGACTTTAACTTAGGCCTTAGAGATCCCACCAATCAGAAGACCAACAAACCTCCACCTGCAAGAAAATAAATGCTCTCAACTGGTATACATTTGAATTAGCCAACCTCTGTAAACAAATACAAGCACTCGAAAACCCCTGGTGAAAAAAAACCCACCCTCATGAATAAAACAGCCTACCACTGCTCAACAAACACATACAAAACATCCATCTGTGCCATTAAAGCTAACATCTACAATGTTCGAATCACTGAAGAAACCTCCAGCACCAGAGAGCTCTTTAAGATCCTTAAAGAGCTCGAAAAACCAACCCCACCTACAAACAGTTTCTCTAAAGATAACTCCTGGTGCACACTCACCCAGACAGCCCTTGATACCAAAATCCACAAACTCAGAGACAAAAAAAGTCTCTCCTTTCCCCCACACCACACCATGGAACCCTTCTCTCTCACTTTCATGTCCACGCCATTTCAATTCTTCGCTGTCTCTCCAGCTGAGGTCCTCACCACCATCCAACACTTTAAAGCCTATAACTGCTCTGGAGACACATGCCCCACACACATTGTTAAAATGTGTGCTGAACCGCTTGCTCCCGCCATTGCCAATTTCATTAATGCTTCTTTCATAACCAACTAAAATCCAAGCTCCATCAAAGAAGCCTGGGTCACACCACTCCTGAAGAACACCACCCTCGAACCCAACCCCCTCACTAACTACCGCCCTATTACAACAGTACCCTACCTCCTCAAAATTCTGGACCGCACAGGCTATTCACTCCAAATTCATCTCGAAACCCATAATCTTCTGGGTAAACGACAATCACGCTTTAGACAAAGACACAGCACTGAATCCACCCTCCTTGATCACAAGATCCAACTACACCACATTGGAGAGATTGCCATCCTCCTCCCGTTAGATCTCTAAGCAGCCTTAGATCTCATGAACTCTCTCTCGACAGCCTTCAATCTTGTGGATCACTCAATCCTGTGCCATCATCTCACCACCACCTTCAATCTCTCACCTGAAGCTGCCAGTTGGATCGACCAAAGGACTAGAGTAACAGGGGATACCAGGAATATCCAACTACTGTGACCTGGCCTGGATAGAAAATGTATTAGAAAAACATCAAAGGTCAGAGTAGTAAGAGTGTTCAGGTGGTTGTTGTTGGTATAGCAACAAAATCTACATACTCAAGCTAAATATAGAATCTGCATCTATCACTATCTCAACAATCAATGAGGAGAAACAATTAAATTCAAACCTCTAGGCAATCAAACAATTTAATATTTTTATTTATTAACATTTGTTAAATAAATCTCTAGAAAAAGTATAATTTTAGTAAAAAACATACAATAACATTGGTATCTACAATATTATTAACAATAGTTCATATGGATCAATCCCTCCATTTCATTGTCGGATTGATCTGATACAAAATTCTCATCCATAAATCACATCCAACCACACTGCAACCATACCACATACATACACAAGCCCAATAATAGAATCATTCATAATACAAACAATGATAAAACAATTTATCCTCAAAAATATCCAACAATCTAAAACATCATCATACAATATCTGGTCCATTATTAATGTAGACCATCAATATAACACCTAAAAGCCAGTTCCTTGTAATTATGAACTTTACTGGCTCGGGTGGGCTTGACTTCTAATTTTGTTCATGAATAACAAAACAACCCCAACCCGACATGTTTCTTTCTGTATCACGTCCAGTAACCAGAAATTCTTCAGGGGTGTTATGGTCCAGCAGAGTCAGATGGATTGTACATGGACAAGAAAGAGATATGTAGTATGCCCCAACAACACACACCTAGATGTAAACAAAAGAACACTGAATCAATCAAGCTGAAAATGCTCTTATTATATGATTAATCAATACTGCCAACGTGTAATTATTAAACGTGGCGTAGACTAGGTAGTTAATACCTTGCGACCATCCTCTACTGAAAAGTAGGTGGACAAAGATCCACAAACATATCAGAAGCACCATAATGAATTGGTGCCTCTAAAATCTGTCCACCATCACCAACACCTCGTGACACCTTTTAGACATTCCAAATCAACCAAGTAAAACCTTGCCAGGAAATGAAACCGCAAGTGACCCCGTAAACAGCATCATCGTGACACCACAGTAAGGAAAAGATCCCATAGTGAAAGTGTTTATTTGAAAAAACACTTACATTGCGTCTCTTATAATTATGCGGTGTACGACCCGGGACAGGGGTAACCTACAAGATCACAGAGGTAAAGGCATCGTGTCGCCACAATAGTCATCCGGATTCCAGACTCTGATTATCAGAGGGGAAAACTCTCAACCTGTGTTCAGTACAGGATAAAAGGCGACTGGATACCTGTTTTGCAACATCGAGGTAAAAAGCAAAGGAGTGGGAAAGATTAATTAAACTGGGAACCCAACCATCATGAAAATCGTAAAACACGACATCAGGCGTTTTCCATATAGGCATAGTAACAGGAAGGGAGGTGTAAAAGAGAGGTACCCAACAAGTATGTCCGTGCGTTTTACACGCCATCTAAGTGCGCCTATGTCCCGAGTGTTGACCAACTCACCTTTATAGAATAATCAGATTCTGTTCAATATATGTATAAGTCTTAACCATATCATGGCAGAATGTTTCTAAACCATTGATATAGACCGCGGCAACGGGGTGAGTCGTGGTCATCAGAATATCGATATCTGGGACAAAAGAGAAAGAACCGTAAACAAAAATGCATCAGGAACCTCTACTTAATCTATGGAGTGTCCCATAATTTAACTAGGATCAAACTGCTGTGGTTGAAAACAAACAGTCTAATACAGAGAATTTCTCTTTGTTGTATATACACAAAAATACAACTTCCCTCCCGTCAGCACTAGCTAGTCTAGACTGAAAAACGAATCACACGTGAAGAGACTGCAAAGGTATACCACAAGATCCTTGTGTACAGTGTCAACAGTCATGAAGTCAAAAACGAATGTAATATGATGGCCATGTTATGGTGGAAATATAATGTACATGCCATTCAGTTGTATGAGGAATCTTCCTAGACCCGTTATGTCTCAGTAACTCACTTCCGGTAATGGACAGATGTAAAATCCACGTGTGGGTCGAAGAGATTTACACGTGAAGTATAACTACAAAGGGGAACTGACCCTCAAAACCTAGCTTACCTCAGTGGTTGTATTCCAACTGACGGGGCAGACGCGTGAATCCGGAATGACGGTGTGTCCACCTTTCCGGCTCGAAGACCCTGGTAAACAAGCGTTCCTGTGTTGTCACGTGACTATCACGTGACTTGCACGTAACGTCAGCTAAACCGACGCGATGCACACCCGGCAAGGACACTAGGAAAGCGGCCAGTCCATTAGCCAATGAAATACCACTGGCCATGCAAACGCACACCCCGGAGGCACAGGGAACGGCCCAAAAAAATGACCCGCGGACCGGGACAAAAACAAGGAAACAACCCGAAAAAGAGATGCCAGCGCGCACAAAACGGGGGAAGACGGTAAATACAACGCAGGGGACGGACTCTCCTCAAATACATGACAAGAAATAGACTTAATCCATTCTCTCAAACCAGTGGGACAGCACTTTGATTCAAGGCATGGTAATCAAGTAATATGTCAAGAAGAGCACAACCAACAACACCAAATACCCCTAACAACAGGGGGGTATGTGTGTGGGTATATAGAGGACAGGGTAAAAAAGGGGGGGGGGGAAGGGGGAGGGGGAAGGAGCCAACGATCTGAGCGCCAGACTGGAATATCATACGATGAAGACACTCTATATTAGAATTTCCAATCAATCGCCTCATTCAGGCCAATCAAATGGCTTTTACTCAGAAAGATGAGTTTAGTCTCCTCCTTCGATAAGGTATATTTGTCCACAGAGATATTGTTGGTAATCATAATCTTTTTCAGTATGGTCCATCTCAAATCCTCACAATTGTGATTCCGCATTATGAAATGTCCCACCATCGGTGCTGTTAAATTCCTCAGTCTGATACAGCTCTTATGTTCGCTGATACGGACCTTAATTTTTCGTTCAGTTTTACCAATATAGATTTTTTTGCAAGGACACCAAATAGCGTATATTACAAAGCTAGAATTACAATTAGTGAAACCTCTTTGCTCCCAAAGTCTGGGGAGTCCGATGTCCACCTCGGTGGTACGTCTCGTTAGGGGACAGCATGCACACATGCCACATGGAGCATGTCCCTTCAATTTAGGTAACCCCCACTGTTGGGTAATGGTAGCTTGTGTGTTAGACTTGATGCTAATGTCATTTCTACATACCATCTCTTTAACATTACGGCCCCTTTTAAAGGCGCACCGTAGTGTAGGCACTGGTATCTTGGCATGCGCCAACAGATGCCAATGTCTCTTGATAATCTTAACCACCTGGTTAGAAAGATGGTTAAAGGTGCTAACGAACACCAAAGAGTCTGACTCAGAAGAATTGGTTTTGGGTCTATAATCTAACAAGGCCTCCCGATGGTTATTGGAGGCCCTTTTAAAAGACCCCAATATTGTGGGGATATCCACGTTTCATCAGATTATGACTCAAGTCTGAGGATTCTGACTCAAACCTATCCTTCTCACTGCTATTCCGTTTGAGTCGGAGAAATTGTCCAAAAGGAAGATTGTCCCTCAGGGTTTTAGGGTGAAAACTGTCATACCTAAGAAGTGAATTCCTGTCCGTGCTTTTATGAAAAGGTTTCAATCCCAATACATTACTGTAGGGTTTAGAGTAAATGGTCAAGTCGAGGAAATCTATATGTTCCCTGTGGAAGTTCATAGTGAACTTCAAGAAGGGGTTTATACTGTTCAGCCACTGAAAAAAAGTTTGTAAAGTAATTTCATCGCCATGCCATATTAACAGTACATCGTCAATGTACCGTCGCCATAACAGGATATGTTCTTTGAAGACATTCTGTTCACTATAAATGCTCATCTGCTCGACAAAGTCAACATAAAGGTTGGCTAGAGAAGGTGCCACAGCTGAGCCCATGGCAGTACCGTGGACCTGCTGGTAAAACCGGCCGTCAAATTGAAAATAATTTTCAGTTAACGCAAGCTCAGTACACCATAAAATGAAAGAATTGGGTGTCATCCCTGTGCTCCGTTTAGATATCAACAACTCCTCAATGACATCTAAAGTGGATGACTGGGGAATTTTAGTATACAAGGAAACGATATCCAGAGTGACAAGAATGTCCTCATGGGGATTAAAGTGAAAATTTTCGACCAGCTTGATGACAGCCATGGAATCCTGGACATAAGATTTCATTTTGCTAACATATCCCTTTAAAAAGTAATCAGCAAATTTTGCCAATGGTTCCAATACTGTGTTCGTTCCCGATACTATTGGTCTATCTGGTGGGTTCACTAATGTTTTATGAATCTTCGGTAAAATATAAAACAGAGGAACACTGGGATCTTTCTTAACCAGATATTCGGCCTCCTTCCGAGTTATCCACTTCCTGTCCCTTGCCTTTTCAACTTTATGGGCAATGACGTTCATCAAACGTGCTGTGGGATTCTGTTCAATTAGTTTATAAAAGGTGGTATCTGAAAGCTGTCTTGAACACTCGGCAATGTAGTCATGGCGGTTCAATAATACTATTGCTCCACCCTTATCAGCCCCACGTATTACTATGGCCTGATTGCGTTTAAGAGAATCAAGCGCTTCTCGCTGTGCCCTTGAACAGTTCTGGAAAGAAAAAGGAGACTTGGTACGCTCCAACGTATCCAGATCTGCTAAAATCCGTCTCTCAAATACCACAGATTCTGGACTATGGCTCGTGGTGGGTGGACAGAAAGTGGAACGATTATGCAAACCACTATTTCTATCTCCGTCCTCAAAGGGATTTTCATGGAAGTACTGTTTTAAATGTATCTTCCTGAAAAGTTCCTCTATTTCTACCCGGGAAGTGAACCGGTCATAAGAAACAGTAGGAACAAATCCAAACCCCTTTTCCAAAACGGAAATCTCAGCTGGATTAGGTGTGTATGCAGTTGGATCGAGCCATTCCTCTCGGGATGGCCCTCCGGGATCTTCGTGGGCACGGAAGCAGCAGATCCCATTTCTTGTTCACTATGGTGTTCCTCAAGGATCGTGCGTGTCCTCCACACTATATTATATGTACACTAAACCTCTATTTGACCACCTGGACAGCCACAATATACCATATACTAATTTTGCTATGACACACAAGTCCTCCTCAAAATCTCTGTTAACCATGAGCTAGACTGTATCAACATCAACCACATCTACAGCATCCTCCAGGGTTGGCTGACAACCCACCATCTCCGCCTTAACGAAGATAAAACGGGGCTTCTCATTGTTGGCTCCCCTCACTGCCTCAAATACCTAGACCATGCCTACACCTCCTTCTGTATCGATGGGAACATCACATAGGTATCCCCATGTCAAAACACTCAGAGTCAACCTGGATGCAAAATTAAACATGCAAAATCATGTCAAAGCCATCAGTTCATCAGCTGCATACTCCACCAAACACATAAACCTCTTCGGAAAATTCCTCACCACCAGCAATTGCCTTATCCAAGCCAGGGCCATCATTGGCAGCAAACTGGACTAATGTAATGCCATCTTAGCAGGACCATCGGCAAATAACTTAAACAAACTCCAACTGATCCAAAATAACACTCTCATAGCAGCATGTGGCCTAAAACGCTCCGACCATATTTCACAAATCAGACATGAGGCGCACGGGCTCCCTGTCAAAGCGCGTATGGAATTCAAACTCCTCGCAATCACCCACCACTGCCTACACAACACTGCCCCCCACCTTACCAACCTCATCACCAAAGACCCCACTACCTTTAAGCTACCACCTCCTCCACATCCACCCTCTGCATCCCCAGATTCCTAAAAAAGAGAGCAAGAGGCTCCAGTTTCACCATCATCACCACCACCCTGTGGAATGCCCTGCCACAATGCACCCAAGAAGAACTCTCCTACCCACTTTTCCAAAAAAAAAAGTAAAAACATCTCTATAATTGACTAGACTGTAAAGCCTAAATGTTGCTTAAACTGCATCAGTCTACCTCTGTGTAGTGTACCCTTTTCCTAGCAATGTGATGCCTCCGGAAGGTACTTACAAATTCAATAAATAAATCACTGGTGACAACACAAATTGCATTGCACATAACTGATTACACCAATAATGGAATTGGAGATAACATCCTTTGTAAACTAGCTCATGAAAACTTTGATTACCTTAATACAAATGTAGGCTGTGGAGGTGGCCACGACAAAGGCTGGGGTCACTGGCTAACACCGTGTTAAGATTTAGCAATGTGCATTGTTAAAAGCCATGCCTAGTATCCCGTCACTATTTTAAAATTTACAGTGGGCAACGTTGAAAGCTGTAGTCAGTGGCCATGGCTAAAGGCCATAGCGAGTGCCCATTAATATGTCAGAATATACAGTTGGCACAGCCAAAGGCCGTAGCCACTGGCTAGTATTGTGTTGAAAACCATGGCTAGCAGCTGGTTAGTGTATATAATATTCAGTGGGCATGGTCGAAGGCAATAGCTAGTGACTGTTTAGCGGTGTGTAATACAGTGGACACGGCCGGAGGCCATCGCTTATTGCATTTTATTTTTTTTAAATGTACAGTGGACATAGCCAAAAGATGTACAAACTGATCAAGGTCAAAGGCCATGGCGAGTGGCCCATTTATATGTTAGAATATATAGTGGGCACCGTCAAATATTGTTACCAGTGGCCAGTATGTGCTAAAGTCCATGGATAGAGCCTGTTCAGTATATATATACTGTTGAAAGCTGCATCCACTGGTAAAGGGCAAAATCTATGGTTGCCAGCTTGTTAGTGTTTTGAAATATTCAGTGCACATGGGTGAACGTTGTCACCACTGTCCATAACTGAAGGCCATAACTAGTACCTATTCATGTGTTCAAATATAATTGGCCATGCACACTGACCATGGCTGAAGGCAATGCTTAATGCCAGTTACTGTTAGTGATGCCATCAGTGATGTGATCTGTGATGACATCATTGTGGTCATAGTCTGTGCAACAGGGGCACAAAGTTAAGGTGGCATTAAGTTCTCACCTTAACGTCCCTGCAACAAAAGTGTTTTCCTTGATTTTCAAGGGTTTTGTTATTCCATTGATTTGAGATTGCTTCCAGACCACTAGCATGGTCTATGGCCATGGTCTATGGCCGTGCTCACTGTCCATTTTAAAATGCTACCAGAGCATTAGCCATGGCCTTCAGATTGCAGGCTTTGAGAACTCGCAATGTTTTTAAGCAATGCGCAGTGAGATTAAATTATTTGCCATGGAGCACTCACTTTGGTTAAGCAGCGTCCGCCAAGCAGTACCCTCCTTTGAGGTTTTTTTTCTTCTTTTTAGAGCCCTTAGATGGAGTCGCCTCTGTTTACGAGACAAGAAACCTCCCTTCTTATACCCACTCTCATCTGTGGCAATCTCATTAACAGAGTTGTCTTTATTTGGATTGTCTTCCACAAAAACTTCATTTTGCCCTTGTTCAATTATATGAACAAGTGCAGAAGGACTATCTAGTGTTGTGGGAGATTATGTTTTGCCAGAATGTTCCAACGATAAACCTATGTGGTTGGCAAAACGTGTCAAATTAGTGGCTACTTTGCCAATCATATTTTCAAGTCTACTGTTACTTTCAGAATGAGCATACTGGCCATGTCTCTCTTCCTCAATCGAAACACTTGCCACTTCTTCTTTCTGAGGAAGAGGCTCAAGCACAGCTTGTGTGAATGAGCATTTCAGAAAGAGTGCAGCGTTACCTGCTATGTCAGTTTGCGAAACCTTCACCTTGCTGCAAAATAGATCAGTTTGAGAAGCTATAGCCTGGATGGTTTTATACAGAGGACTTACTTTGACTTCAGTGTGGCTTTCAAGCACCTTGTTCATGCCGCCACATAGAATTCCTTCAATCCTGTTGATTTTGGCTATTAACTTCATATTAGAAGCTTGTAATGATCTTATTCCCAGGTTGGTTAGTTTGTGACCCCTATCAAGGAGATTTAGTATCCTGCTCATAACAGGAAACTGCAGTTCCAGAGTCTCCGATCTATGCTCAACTGGAGATGGACCTGAGAAAATGGTGTGAGCTGGATCATAGATGATCGTAGGAGGGGATTTAATCTCTACATGGCTCGAGCACCCAGATGCCCCTTGATGTGAGCTAGTCATTATGTTAGTAGTGGCAAGTGGTACGTCTGCTCTTAAAGCAACAGTGTTTTCAGATTTTTGTTGCATATTACCAGAAGAACTGCTATGATTAATGCCCCTATTGAGAACAGGGTTAATGTACTGTTCTGTAGATGAGACATTGGTAATCACATCTTGGTCAATCACATGATGTAGATGGACATTCTCTATTCCGTATTTTCTACCTGAGTCAGGAGTTCTTGAACCAAGCAATAGTCGTTTGTGTTTTGATAATTCAGCCGTTACAGTAGGCGCCATCAGTGAGATGTCTGATGTTTGCTCAGAAAAAGGATTGAGATTTTGTTTAACTGATGGCGTGAGAGCAAGCGGTTCTCTAACACTAAGGAAACTGTGCTGAATGGAAATGTCTCCATCATACATATACTTGATGCAAAATGACTGCTTGTCGCTTGACCTTGTGTTCTTGCTGAGGCAAACGATCTCTATGATTTCACCTTTAATCTGATGATCAGAAATGTTACTCTCGTTATACAAATGGGACCCTGAAACTTCCTTTACAGGTTCAAACCCCCCATCATTGTGTAAATCTCGTGACCATTCCACCTGGTCAGTTACCAACTTTGCACTCTCAGAGTGCTCAGAAGTAGCCCCCATCTTAATACTAGGGACCATTGGTTTATTAAATTTACCACTTTGCAGATTATTTGCCATACTTAGTCAGTCCTCGTCCCACTATCGGAACGTGGGTTTATGCAGTTACAATGAGTTCCTGGTTGCATGATAGTGCGTGACAAATTTGAAACACTACACCAAAGGCAAGTTGGGGGCCCGTTGCTTACGCTTACTGCATATGTCAAAGCACCGCCTGCAACAGGTATGTAGCGTTAGATTATCACATGCTGCCCCAGACAGAGCGGGGAATACTGCGTTTTATACACGTCACTCGCATCTCTCTCTATCTGGCCACTGACTCAAAAATTGAATTCAGAACATACCAAGATCTCACTTTCACTGCATTTCCTGATTACAAAAGCCACACACGTTACCTCACATTGGCTGCAGCTAAATGGACACTGTGGAGAGTGAGCTACAAGCACCTGAAGGGAAATAGCTGGAGAAAGAACATGCCGCTATGCTGCGCTGCGAGCAGCGGACAGCAGACAGACCACTTCCAGTCCACTTACTCGGATCGCGCGGACGAGTGCGCGTTCTGGGCTTTTTGTGAATTTTCAAAAAGGGGGCATGGCCTAACAAACAATGAAAGAGGAAAAGTGTTGTAACTTTTTAATTGTTTGTGCTGCCTCTCCTTTTTGTGTTATTCCAAGGCATGAGATGGCAACAAAGTGGAGTTTTTATGCCCACTTTGCTTTCCTAATTGTCTCGCGTGAGCACACGATGTTACGCCTGCATGAGCTGTTCATTCAGACGAAAAACCAAAGGATTCCTATGGAATGTACCTTGCATTTACCTTGTGTACAGTAGGTGGATTCCATAGGAATCCATTATAAAACACACCCCACAAAGAGTAATTTGCACGCAGCATTAGATCTTTCACAAAGCAAAGAATAAAAGAGAATGGCCCTCATTCCGAGGTTGATGCTAGTCATGGCGCCATTAGCGCCATGACTAGCACCATTACTGGTACCGTGTCCGCCCTCGTTCAATGGGGACTTACCGGTCTAGTCCGACCTTTGCGGGACCGGTAAGTCCCCATTGAAAATGTCAATCCCCATTCCCATTTGAGCCCCCATAGGGCTCAATGGGAATGGGGAGGGTGCAATAACGGTACCGTAAATTACGGTACCGTTATTAGCTCTGAAGTCCCTTTGTGGATCCCGTCCATAACGCCTGGTAAAAGCAGGTGTTAAGGACGGGGCCGCAAAGGGACCTCGTATTAGGGTGCAAATGGTTTACTAGCACCAATGTCCTTAAGGCTATTCGGAATGACCCCCAATGTGATGTTGCCTTCAATTTCTCTTCACAATTACAATCGGCTTTGTGAGTGTTGAAAGGTGCATGCAGGGGACCAGTGACAACTAATACAAGCATTGGTGGTCCCTTGCATGCAATTAGCATACAGTATAAATGCACCCCTATGTAATATATGATCCTTTCTGCTGAGGAAAGTACCCAGTGCATTGGATTCAAGTCTCAAAACATTTGAAAATTCCTGGGACCAGGTCATTCACTGAAAGATCTTTCCCAGAGTGTCTACATCACAGCCAGCACACACTACAAATACACTGTAATGTTCTACTTGTCTTTCTATAGCTTACTCCGTCCAATATTGATTTGGGATTCTCTCGCACTTGGAAACTGTTTTTGAGCTTGTCGGAGGCATTAGGTTGAGGCCACAAATCTCCTTTTCCCAGTTTCCTCAGCACAGGGTGGGTTCCTAAAAGGAAAGATGGATCACGTTTTTCCCTTGAACTGTTAAGTGCTACCTTTCAATCTCTGTGTGCATCCTGCATTCACATGTTTGATCACAGCAGGGCTGACTTAGCCCTTCATCTTCAAATGGTTGAAATATTAATTATTATGAAATCATGTTATTATCGAGTTTAAGTGGGAGAGGCATTTCGGGAAGCACGTTGTACGACAATGTGATATGTATTTATCTACATAATTACGAGATACCTTATTACAAGCTGAAGTTTGAGTTTGTTTAAAGACGTCATAGATTTTAAGCCCTCATTTGATTCCATGGCTGCAGAAAAACTGTGAAGTGCTGTGAGGCAAGCTAGGTTTATAAAACGTAGGCTTGATTTGTTTGTGTTTGTTTGAATTGCACGGTACACTCTACAAGCCCCCATTGCTTCTTTTGGCTTCAGCAGTGTATTTAAGTCCCGTCTGTTTCCAGATTTCAAGATGGTACTAGAGCAGGAAGATTCTAGAACTCAGCACTCCATATCATGAGGCTATTCGCAGGTCTCAGGTAATCGGAGAGACTGCTTCACAGGCACGACTTTCTCCCTGGCTTTTGTATCTAGTTTCAGAGACCGTCAGTCTGTTGATGGTTTCTGACAGTATGTCCGTTTTGGGAAGTGGGATTTGACTTTTTCGTGGAGATAAGAGCTTGTTGTTTCTTCATGGCACTTTTTGCTTCGTGTTTGCAGTATTTCTGTTGAAGAAATAAGCCCACCACCAAAACAACAAAGTTACAGTACAAATAAGACCATCTGGTGACGCAGAGATTTGATATAATATGTGTTTGGTTAGGCTTAGAGCTGACACAGCAATCTTAAGTCTATTAGTTTATAGGTATTACCCAAAATGACCGTTTACAATTGACGGAATTATAGTGGTCCTAACTGACCTTCTGCACAATTGACCTTTATAGTATTTTAGTTATTTTATAGATGTATTGGGTTGGTTTTGGATTACAAATAATATAAGGGGATTGGGTGGGGGGTTGCAGGGGATTTTGGATTGGGTTGGGGTTGCGGGGGTTTACCCCTGCATGTATGTCCTAATTGTATTTTAAATTAGGTCCATTCTCCCAAGGTCAATTGTGAAAGGGTCAATTAGTATACATCCAGTTAATAATATGGTTGAAACACTATAGTCTGGAAAATCCACTTCTGCTTACAGTAGACGCTACACACAGGCTCAGCCTGGGGTTTGCACCCCTTTATAAAGGAGAGGATCTCTCCTGAGTGCCCACTGGTTATTACAAGGATCAGCCGCTACTGCACATTTGCTAGTACCATCAGCACTGCCCCTGCTACACTCTGAGTGTTAATGCAGGTGCACAGGCATAAGTATGGAATAGGGCACATCACACTGGTTCCTCTTCTTCCTAGACAATATTGACACACTCTATGTGTGAACCACAAGAATTTGAAGCAGATCCTTCATGCACAGTGAGCCAGTGGATGTTTCTGGGGTGGCTGGTGGCCAATTTCTAAAGACGAGTCTGCCTGCAGTGTTTGTTTCTTCGGGCAGCAAGTAGTGGCTGAGGATCCCTTAATTTCTGCCTTACTGTTACCTGTTTAAAGCATGATTTGATGATCTAAGCCCGCATTTAAAATACTCAAGTTAAAGTAAGAACAAGGCTATCTGGTGAAGTAAGAGAGAGATTTAAAATCACAATTTCAAATCATCTACTTGGTTTGTTACATCATTATTATTTGTTCCTTATCTGGTGTAAACAAACACTAGTGTTTTCATCAACCATGACCATGTATTGTAGGTACATTGCACAAAGGCTGAGCCTGCCACAAACTGGGGTTTGCGCCCCATTATTAAAGAAAAGGTTGCTCCTGTGCACCAGCTGCTTTTAAATCAACGTGCAGCTGCTGCAACTTCACTATCCCTGAAAGTGTGGCTCCTGCTACGTTGTTAGCGTTTTTACAGGGGTACAGTCACACATATGAAATAGGGAGGCCCACCATCAGTGGAGTAACTTTGCGGAAAATGTTTGGGGGGACATGACAGCTGAAGAAAAGATGCCTCAGCCAAATGAATGGGTACAACATGGTGTGCCATGAAAGTTGGGGGGACAAACACCCCCGTGGCCCCATAAAATTACGCCCATGCCCACCATGATCGTTCTCTCCCACTTCCTAGAAGGACCTGATGGGTGGCACACGTGAACAAGGCCAGAATTCCCATGTGCTTAGTTTGGTAATAGAAGGCATGTGCCTGGGTGGTGGGAATTCAACCACGTGCATGAGTCACACACCCAGCAAACTATGGAAGACATCCCTTTTCAGTATGTGTCTGCTGTTTTTACAGGTGTGCACGTGTTATTGACGGGGCCTTCTTCCCATTTTGTAATACCAAATGATGGTCCTACTTGGGCAAAGATCCCATCACTACCACTCTTACTAGCAGATGATGCAAAGATACTTGGCCATGTCGAACCTCCAGTCCTCCACCACTTCAAAAAATGGTTGCTTGGTAAAATAACCCCAAGGTTGATGCTCATAAAGCCTGCTCAGAAATCTCACTTGCAGTTGACACCATAGACATCATTACCACCCACGACTTGGACACACTCTTCATCATTGAATCATGTCTGATGACAACCTGTACACACATCCTGGAAATCCTCACCCACAGTGGTTACAAAATTCAACTCGGAGAAGGCTTCACAGGACTGGTTGTGGATGTAAAGCATGCTGCTCTCACTTCCCTTTCTCTACCACAGATTCCCACATGCTCAACCTCATTGGGAGACCTCCTTACCCCACATATCGTTCCTTGTGAACTTCAATGACTGGTTACCGCCCCACTCAAACGCCAACATTATCTTCATTTGGATTTCAAGCTTCCAGACAGTGCAACCAAGACAATAATAGAGGGACTGCTAAAACCACTCAGCAGACAGAACAGCACACAACCTACTTAACTAACAACAAAGTTAAATCCTGGACTTAAATATCACAGCCGTAGCAATCTTTAAATCAAATGCCCCCCGCCCCCAACTAAATAACTAGTCAGATCACCTTGTTTCACCCTTTGTGATCCACCATGTCACCCCAACCAATTTCACCCAAGTTAGCCTAGGATATCAATCGGACAACACAACCCTTCAAAGAATTCCCTTTAGAACCATAATCAGAAAACCTAATTAACCTTACCAACACCATGTCAGAACTTCAACCGAATGACCCCAGCACCTTATTAGAAATACTCAATTGCATCCAACATTTAAAAAATCATCATACGTACCCCAGAATAGTAACACACCATTCCATCCAAAACATCTGCTCCCTGCAGTGCACAAGAACAGATCACAAACATAGAGGTTATACCTGTTACATTTCCAAAAGCGTACATGGCCTGACATTAAGAAATCTGGACTTCTAACAGAGAAAGGATCGCCAAAGCAAAAATACACCTATTGGCGGAACACCATAGCCAAACCCAACAATGAAACACATGCTCTCTTTAAGGCAGTAAAACAGTGCATACCCTCTAGCTGATCATGGAACATCATGGCACTCCAGAGAGAATTCCACCACCATAAAAAAGATGTTAATTGAAAAGATCACTAAGACCTACCACCACATTGACACCAACACAAAACCAAGAATACCCCCAACCCTCCTCATCCCACCATGCAACACAACTATTGGCCAACTTTGAAACCTTCTCCATGAATGACCTGACAAAGACTTTAGAATCACTCAAAGAAACATCCTCCTTAGATGACATCTTGCCAGCTTCCATCTTCAAGAGCTATAATCAGTGGTGAGTGCCTCACCAACGCACTATATCCCATTCTGGATATCATTGATACATTCCTCACTCAAGCAGCCACTTTTCCCATCACCCACAAATTCAGACAAAATGCCCTGCTGCTCAAAAAACAGATGCTAGAAAATGATGACTTCAACAACCACTGCCCAATGGCACAGCTTGCATTCCTAGGCAAGATCCTTGAGGGAGGCTAAGGTGCCCAGCTTCAAGCAAACTTCAATGCAAACTGCCTCCTACTAAACTATCAATAAAGATTCAGATCCCGATGTGGTACTGAAGGGCACAATCCAAGTGATGGACAATGCACTCAGCATTCTCGAAGATGCGTGTCTACTGGTACTCCTCAATCTCCCTGAAGCCTTTACCACAGCTGAATAACTGCATGGGTATCGGGATATTATGCTCAATTTGATCACCTCCTAACTAGAATATTGACATCAATTTTACCCAGATGTAACCTCTAAACGGAGGCTCTGTGAACCGATCTCACCAGCCACAATATCCATATCCACCCTTATGCAAGCAATACTAAACTATGCGTACACATATCCATAAAAGGGATTTAGCACGTCAAAGCATGCCTCTTTCTGATCCAGGCCTGGATATTCAGTCCCTATCTCAAACCAAACCTCATCAAGATGGAATTTCGACTCCTCGCCAACAACATCAAACGCCTAGATATCCACCATGAACTTAGATGTCTAAACCACAAGCTAACCGCTTGTGCCTGCACTCTGGGATTCTACATGTATTTCTTCAAAAAACATACTGCAGAAAACTCATTCAGCATGGTACCAAGAATCCCACCTGTATACATTTCCTGGTCATGTCTCACTCATCAAATGTCTCAACAAATATGACAAGATAACTCACTCACTTATCAAACTTCACTGGCTAAGCCTACAAGCAGTATTAACCTGAATGCCCAGCTGCATCATAAACCAGGTTGTTGCCACCCAGGCTCCCTCCTTCCTGGTATACCAAGTCACCATCCTGGTAGTCACCACATCACCAGATGCCAGGTCCCGGTTATACTAGAGCAGCATAAATACAAAAAAGCATGAAGCATTTTGGGACTGTGTTCCCAGACTTTTCAACCTCATATACATCAACATAAGACTTGGGCCACGCTCATGCAAGTCAGAAAAGAAATCGAGAACCTCCTCCTCATGGAAGACCTTGTAAGAGACATACTGCCCAAACCGACCCAGCGCATTATCATTACTACTAACGACTTGCTAAAGCTCATCTCCTATTCTCTTGCCCTCCCCTTTGGCTAACTGAACATGTTAACTATTTGCTAAATGAAATGCTGATAATAAGTGTTGTCTTGTTGTCTTGTAAGGCCTGTTCACCACTGGCGTAATATGGGCGCCCGCAACCCCCGCAGTGCGGGGGCCCCATCAGCACATGTACTGGGACGGGGCCTCTCTGGAGGAAAAAAAAGAAAAATATTGTTTTTCAAAAAACAAAATATTTTTTTTCTTTTTCAATTTACTCTGCATTCATAAAGAAATGTTTTCTGTAACAGAAATCATTTCTTTATGAAGGCACTGACTACAAAAAGAAACGTTCTTTTTGAAGTCCGAGGGCTCCGCCCCACCCATGGCATGGAAGACCCTATGCTGGAGGCCTCCATGTCATGGGGTGGAGGAAGCCCTATGACTTAAAAAAGAAATAGTTTATTTTTGAAGACACTCTGCCTCCCCAAAGAAATGATTGCCGTTATGGTTCGGTCCTTAACGGAAATCATTTCTTTATGAAGTCAGAGTGACTTCAAAAAGAAACAATGGGCCTCATTACGGGTTTGGCGGTAACCGTGCCGGTGCTACCGGCAGTTTGCCGTCGGACCTGTAATGATTTACCGGTGCCCGACTTCCCGGGAACACAAGGATTACAAGCCCGGTGGTCCGGGAAGTCAGGCGCCGGCAAATGGTAAGTCCCCATTGGACTCCATGGGAATGGGGTCCATGGAAGCACTGGCACCATTAATAACGGTGCCGGTGCTTCAGTGAAAACTCTGTGGGTGGGTGCCGTTCCGCCTGGCAGGTCTGGTCTGAACTGCCGGGCGGGATGGCAACCGCCTGCAGAGCTGTAATATGCCGGTCCGGAAACAACGGTGCCGGTAAGCTTACCGGCACTGTTGTTTCTGGACCGGCATAGTTGTAATGAGGCCCTCTTTCTTTGGAAGTATTAGGGCTCCCCTCAACCCCATGACGTGTGTGTGTGAGTGTATGGTGAAAGGGTGCAAACTTAAATGTATAGGTGGCTGCCTGTGTGAGTGCATGGTGAAAGGGTGCACCCTCAAATGTACGGGTGGCTGCCTGGGTGTGCCTGTATGGTGAAAGGGTGCACACTTAAATGTATGGATGGCTGGGTGTGCGTGTGTGTATATGGTGAATGTTGTGTGTGCTTGCGTTCAGGGGCGCAACAAAACCTACATTTCCGGGGGCTAACCCTTCAAATGTTGGGAGAGGCGCTAACGTCATGGGCGGTGAGGGAGGGGCAAACTTATTTGTTTGGGGCATCTCATTTCTTTACGCATTTTAATGAGACTATTCTTGTGCAGTTTCAATGTTGCAAGCAGTTAACTCTCTCCTCTAAGGTTGAAAGGTATCAGGTAATATTTTCACCACCAAAAATATCGCCGTATATATGGTCATTGGGAACAGCCATAGGCAATATTTTTGGTGGGGATAATTTATGGGGTAAATAGATGGGGGTTTGTGGGGGTGTTCCCCGCTCCCTTTTAAAATATATGGGGGTTGCGGGGGTGTCCCCCGCAGGTTCCATGGGGTAATATCGCCGCAAAAATATGGCAAAATCTTTGTATGGCGATATTTTTGCGGCGATATTATCACATGGAACCGGTTGAAAGCCCCCACTTTCGGACTGCTGAGAGAATGAATGGTCTCCTGCAGCCTTTCTACCCCTCCAATCACTCCCCTGGCATGCAAGTATTAAACCCACATCACGATTTCAATTGCCTAAAATAATTGGCATTTGAATGCAGGTACTAACAGTGAAATGCTTTATGTTAGTAATTGCTGGGTTCTTGTTAACAGCAAAACCCAGGTGCCATTTAACATCTGTGTCCTGTTATGTCTGGCAACTGCTCTAAAGGTCGACCAGGTTGAGTCATCATAGCCCAAAATTTCAGGGGGATGGGGGAGGGAGTGCTGAATCCCAGTCAGCTCAATGGTGTTGCACCAATACTTGTGTTTAATTCCTTGATTACTCATTACTCTTAGCCCTATTCTTCCTCGTCCCAGTGTATATGAGACAGTACTTGTGTATGAGGCAGAGTACTGGAATGAGATGGGGGTACATGGAGGTAATGCCTGACTTAGCTACCTGTAATCATCATTAGTCCTATCCCACTTTTCCTCATCCCAGTACTTACCTATGACGCAAATATCTTCATACGTAAGCTCTGGGACAAGGAAGAGGGACGTGGAGGTAATTCTGGGCCAAGGAGCAGAGTATGGAGGTTGGGGTAGGGTTGGGAGGGAGAGGGGATGTGTGGGGGGCAGTATTGTGCAACAAATCCTAAAGGCTGTCCATGTCCAAGCTAAGCAGGCATGATATGTGGTATTAGTGGCTAGAGAGGCATTTTGGTGTAGCCAGTCTAGCCATTCCTCAGTTTGGTATGACATTTTTTTAACTGGGCATTTCTGATAAAGCAGTCCTGCTAAGTGAATTACCTGGCTAGACTGCCATTTGGGTGCTGCCAGTCTAGCCGCTTCTTGCTGCGGCTTTGTATATTTTTCTGGGCATCTGTGATCAAATGATATGATATAAGTCATTGATAACGCACCTGTACACAAGTGCTTCTAGGCGCAACAAGACAAGGGCGGGAACATAGAGGGAGGACAAGACAAACAATCTTACTAGGCCTTGTGTCATTCAGATCGTGCAAGTGCAAGAACGAGAAGTGCAAGGGGAAAGCGAGGAGGGAAGTGCAAGGGAGATGAGAGGGAAAAACAGGACAGTAATTCTCTGAGTATGTGCAGCCAGGGCAGCGTGGCTCTGGGTAGTACAAGGAGAACAAGGGACTGTAGGTTTACAGTTACAGCCCCTAAGTGCGTGGTATGCCCAGAGGCAGTGCCAAGGTGACTGAACAAGAAAGAGTCTGGACTCAATGAGACTCTGAGGATAGCCAAGCAACCAGTCAGTACAGCAGAGAGGTGGGTCAGATAGGCCAGCAGGGGAGGGAGAGAGAGAAAGCAGAAGAGAAGAGGAAAGGTTTGAGCTGCTTCTGGAACTTCAGGTGGTCTGGCTCAAGTTTGAGAGGGCAGGGAGGCTATTCCAGGGGGAGGCACCACCAGAGAGAGATCTACCACCTACTCTCAGCCTGGAAAAGCGTTTAACCCTTAGAGAGTTGTAGGTAGCAGAGGAAAGGGCTTGAGAAGGAAGATATTTTGGAAGAGAATGTTGGATGTACTGTGGGCCCCAGGCCCAGAAAACCTAGTTGACAATGCAAAGGGTCTTGAACTTGATCCTTGCAGCGACTGGGAGCCAGTGGAGAGATTTTAGGGCTGGAGAGATACAATCCCTGGGATTGAGGCCAAGTATATGTCTCGCAGTCCTGTTCTGGATTAGTTGCAGAGGGTGGAGAGAAGAAGAAGGCAGATTGAGGAAGAGGGTGTTGCAGTAGTCTAGCCTAGAGAAAACCAAGGCTCTGGAGACAGTGAGCTTCTGGGGGAAAGTGAGAAAGGGAAGAGTACCTTTGAGGAGGAGCAGCTGGTAGTGGGACTTCCTGGCGACGTCTGAGATGTGAGGAGAGAAATAGAGAGTGGAGTCAAAGGTGACACCAAGGTTGTTTGCCTCACAGAATGTCGAAGGAAGAGGGCCCAAGGTGGGCGGCCAGAGTGAGAGAGGGAAAGCAGGGGCAGGAGTCTGTCACGACTGGCTCGCACCGGCGTTCCCTGCGGCGACACTGGAGATTGCGTGCACTCGCCGTTTTCCCCTCTTCCAAGATGGCTTCTCATCCTCTGGGTTACGGTGCAGTGTTTTCACGTTCACAAGTCAGATGTCCTCTGACGTCATCTCGTTCTCTCACGGATTCCGGATATGGTCCAGCAGAGCCGAAGCCCAGAGCGTCGCTACTCTCTACAGACGCTACGTGAGTTCGCAACTAGGGGGTTTACTATTCTATCCCTCCTACCTATGCTTACCTTTTCTTTTCTACTCTTTCTTACAGCCGTACCATCCTGCCTAGCCTTCCCGTTCCGCAGTCCACAGATAGTCCCCCCTGTCAGACAAATTAGGTACTTACCCAATCATTATATTGATTCCTCTCGTACCTAGTTCCTTCTCTCATCTCTCGCTTACTTATTTTAAATCAGGACTTCGCCGAGGTACAGTGACCCGATCCAGTGATTCCTGTAAAACTTGAGGAGCTGCAGCCAGCGGAGACGCGACCGATCCAGCTTCTCATCCATTCCAGCAGGGTTTTTTCCCCAGGAGGGTTTCCCTGGGATCCCTTGCACACCCCTTCGGTTCCCTCTTAGGGAGGAGGGAGGTGTTAGGGGCCTCAGGGGACTCCCCAATTGCCTCGTAGATTGCTGCACGAGACAGGTTAGTGTCACAACATTACAGCTAGCGACGCCAGATTAAGGGGAAGAAGGCTTAGATACACATCATGACTACTTTGAAGGCAGCCTTAGATCAAGTGCAGCAGTTGACGACCGCAGTACAAGGATTGTCCCACGAGGTAAAAGCCTTAAAGCATGAAAATGCAATCCTTAAACAGCAAATGTTCAATAAGGCCCCCACTAGTTCAGAAATTCCTCCTGGCCCTCTACCAGGGGGGAAATATGACGGAAACCCGCATTCTTTAAGGGAATTTTTGGATGCTTGTACGGTGCAATTTGCTTTTAAGACATCATTCTTTCCCTCAGACAGAGATAGAGTGGGATATATGATTACTCATCTCACGGGCCCCGCGCTAGCCTGGGTCACGCCTATTGTCACTTCCAATAATGCCATATTGGATTCTGTGCCTGCTTTTATGGCGAGTCTAAAAGCTATGTTTTCTCGGAGAGAATACAATGTCTCCTCTCAAGAGAAACTACTAGACTTCAAGCAAGGTTCTTTAGGAATCTTAGAATGTATTACCCGCTTTAAACAAATGGCCTTAGGCACATCCTGGGCCGATGATGCACTTATCACATTGTTTAGGAGAGGGGTGAGTGAGGAGTTGAAGGATGAATTGGCTCGAGTTCCGAGACCAAACACCTTAGCTGAACTAATCTCATTAACCATGCAGCTGGACTATCGACTGCAAGAAAGGCATGCAGAGAAGAGGAAAGGGAGAAGTCATCGCTCTGCGCCAGAATTAGCATCCTTCTCTAAAACAGCCACTGCAGACGAACCTATGCAGTTAGGCACTACACGGGGTCCTCTGACTCAAGAGGAACGCGCCTGTAGAAGAAGCCAGGGACTATGCATGTATTGTGGCTCTTCTGATCATACCGTGCACGAGTGCCCAGTCGCTCCTCTCAGAAAACCTTTTCGTTCGGGAAACGCCAGACCTCAACCGTAAGGGGACCTACGGTCGGGGTAACTGATACAGGTTCCCAATCTCCTACAAGGTTGTCTCCCTCGCTGGACATGGTAGTCTTGTGCGTCACTTTTTCTTTGCCAGATGAAAACATCGTTTCTGTCCCAGCATTCGTTGACTGTGGAGCAGCTGGTTGGTTCATGGACGATTTTTGGGCGAGAAAACTGAATATTCCCCGATCTCCCAAAGCTATTGCGATACCAGTTGAAGGCGTAGACGGAACCCCACTAATATCGGGACCTATCCGAGAACAGACTCACACTTTGACAATGCTCATTGGTTCACATAGGGAGGAAGCCGTATTTGATATAATAAAAGCAGCTCACTACCCTGTCATTCTGGGCTTGCCCTGGTTAAAACTACATAACCCATACATAAATTGGGCAGCCGGTTCCATTTTTTTTGGGATCTGAATATTGTACCCAACACTGTCTTACTGAAGGATCAGTTGGATTTTGTGCTCCTTCATCTAACCCTGTGGCCTCTCAAAGGATAGTAGACCTGATTAGTCCTGTTCCTCCTGAGTATGAAGAGTTTCAGGACATTTTCTCCTCTTCCCAATTTTCTGAACTTCCGCCTCATCGGAGAGATGATTGTTGCATCCGTCTAGACTCCTCTCGGCCACTTCCCTTTGGAAAGATGTACATCCTTTCCGAGAAGGAAAAATTAGTCCTACGGCAGTATTTGGATACCCACCTCAGAAACAGTTTGATTACGGAATCGACTTCCCCTGCAGGTGCATCATTATTCTTCATAGCTAAGAAGGACACGGACGAATTACGTCCCTGCATTGATTATAGGGGTCTTAATAAGATCACGATTCCCGATCGATACCCAATGCCCTTAATACCGGACATCCTAGAAGCAGTAAAAGGGGCAACTATTTACACAAAGTTGGACCTCAGAGGGGCATATCACCTCATTAGAATCAAGGAAGGGGATGAGTGGAAGACCGCGTTTCGTACCCCTTTTGGACATTTTGAATACCGAGTAATGCCCTTCGGACTCGCGAATGCCCCGGCAGTTTTTCAAAGGTTCATTGACCATATATTCTCAGACCTCCTTCTTCATACGGTAGTGGTGTATCTTGATGACATATTGGTATTCTCCAGGAATCCTAAAGAACATCACCGACACGTATGTCAGGTGTTACACCGATTACGAAGTAATCACCTCTATTGCAAGCCTGAAAAGTGTATATTCCATCAGACTACAGTCACGTACCTGGGGTTTGTTTTGTCCCCTACTGGAATTTCCATGGATCCTCGCAAGGTGACCGCTATTCTGGAATGGTCCTCTCCTAGTTCTGTCAAGGAACTACAGAGATTTCTGGGGTTTTCGAATTTCTATAGGAAATTTATAGCCAGATTTTCATCAATCGTTCTGCCCCTTACAAGACTACTCAAGAAGGGAAAGCCTTTTTATTGGACAGAAGACGCCCAGTCAGCCTTTGATACTTTGAAGACTCTCTTTACTTCTGCTCCTCTCTTACGAATCCCAGATCAAAGCTTACCGTTTATAGTGGAAACTGATGCCTCCCATTTTGCGTTGGGTGCGGTACTTAAACAAGCCTTTACTCACGGACCAGAACACCCTGTGGTCTTTCTGTCCAAGACTTTTTCTTCCTCTGAGATCAATTACACGGTGTTAGAGAAAGAGTTGCTGGCGATAAAACGGGCCTTTCAGGAATGGAGACATCTCCTGTTGGGTTCCCAACATCCCATTGAGGTCCGCACCGACCATCAGAATCCCAAGAGTTTACAATACGCTGAAACTCGTAACAGCCGGCAAGCAAGATGGGCCCATTTTTTCTCTCCCTACAATATCACTTTCACTATAATTCCAGGTAAAACCAATCTTCAAGCTGACGCTCTATCTCGCAGAGATCCGGATTGCAAATCTGGTTTTCAGACCGAGAGATTGTTTCCTCATGCTACGTTCATATCTATGGTCCAGGACTTCCTCCACTCTGTAGCGGCCCAAACTCTAGTCTTAATGGACTCCATTAGAGGTCAGGCAGACAAATGGGGACTAAGTCGGAAGACGGATGTTTCTACCGAGGTCATCAGGTGTACATTCCCTCACTCCTGCTCCGAACGGAAGTCATGCACATGTGTCACGATTCTATGGTTGCTGGACATCGTGGAATAGCCAGTACCCAAGAACTCATACTGAGACATTTCTGGTGGGAAACCTTAAGAAGGGACGTGACTGATTACGTCTCTTCTTGTGTGATCTCTTTGCAAGTCAAGGTTCCTCGCAGTAAACCGTTGGGGAAGCTGGCTCTAGCCCAAATACCTACTCGTCCTTGGCAATTGATTTCCACAGATTTTATCGTTGACTTACCTGTGTCTAAAGATCATACAACCATTATGGTAACAGTGGATTATTTCACCAAAATGGCTCATTTCCAGGCTCTACCCTCAGTACCAACAGCTCCACAGATGGCAAGACAGTTCATAGACTCCATCTTTTCCCGGCATGGTCTTCCTGACAGCATAGTGTCAGATCGAGGTTCCCAATATATTTCTCGATATTGGCAACAAGTCTGCTCTGCTTTATGCATAAAGAGAGCCTTGAGTTCGGGATACCATCCTCAAACTAATGGGCAGACTGAACGTTTAAATCAGACTCTGGAAACGTATCTGCGCTGTTTTGTATCAGCGGCACAGGACAATTGGAAGGATTTGTTACCCTTGGCAGAGTTTGCCTACAATAATGCTCCTCATGCTTTCATTGTACCTATGGGTACGATCCTTCCTGCTATCCCTCATCTCTTCTCAGAGCTTCGGCCTTTCCAGATGTGGACGCCCTAATGGGCAACATTCAACAGGGACATCTTTTGGCCAGAACCGCATTACTGGAAGCTCAAGAGCATTCTAAACGTTATGCTGACTTGCATCATTCATCGACTCCAGTGATTGTCCCGGGGGATTTGGTCTGGCTCTCAGCAAAGTTTCTGCCCAGACATCTGGTTCCCTCTAAATTGTCTCCGAAATATTTTGGTCCTTTTACAGTATTGAGAGCAAAAGGTTCTTTGGCTTTTGAGTTACAGCTCCCACCTTCTTGGTCCAGGATCTACCCAGTTTTTCATGTTTCGCAACTCAATCTTCACAAATCGGATCGTTTTGGTCGATCTATAAGGGCCTACCCGCCTGCAGTGGCTACTATGGAAGGTCCGGAGTTCGAAGTCTCGGGCATTTGTGATTCCCATTATCATCGCGGTCGACTGCAGTATTTGATCCACTGGAAGGGTTACTCGGTGGCTGACCATACGTGGTGTAAGAGGATTCAATTCAGCACTACAGCCAAGTCAACGCCTAGTCTAGAATACTGAATGAAAACCCTTATTGATATATCTTTATGTCCAGTTCATGCGTTCTGGATGACTACCCCTATATAACACCCCTCTCTTGGAATCCTCCTGACTCCACTGAGCCAAGAAGTAATTCTGTTTTGCAAGTTAAAAGGTTTATTTGATAATTTAAACAATAGATATATATATCACACTTTAGAATAAATTAATAATTGAATAGCACACTTAATCTGACATGATAAAGATTAACAACGGAGAATCTGGCACTAGCACACCTCTTTATAATTGCTAAGGAGTTGACATGAAATGGATAAGGTAGCACACTGGTAAATAGGGACAGAAGAATAATGTGATAGAGAATGCTTTATAGAGTTCAGATGGATGCAATGTTGAATGAAAGGCAGTACAGAAAATACTCAATATGATTTCAACAAAACAATGTAATCACTTTTCTCTGGCAATCCCCTCCCCCCCTTTATGCAATGCAAGGAAATGGAAGGAAAGCACACAGTTCTCAGAAATGCAATCAAATGTAATTCAGTTCACCCCAGCAAGCTTGGACTACAGAAGTTTAAAACACAGGCCCAAAATGCTTTTATATGTGCTGGCAATTAAGTGAAAAATATGCTAAAATGCTTTTAATTCCCTCTAGAGGTTTAGGGTGAGTGGTATATGCTTTGAATAAGTTCAGGATCACTTTAGCAATGCTCTATAATGGTTGTCAGGTTGCAAACGAATTTTTTGCAACGGAAGGCAAGCAGCAGCAGATTTTTACACGTGGAGAAATTGGCAAATCGCGGTAAAATTCTCGAGTGCGCCAGAAGCGATTACAGAGGAACTACAAGGACTATCACTATAGTTGTGGGGTCCTAGGACAGCCTAGGATCTCAGCTTCCAGATAAAGTTACTGCAAGTCTCTAAGACAAACGGTCGTGGAGATATGAGCGATTTTGTAAAGGTCGTTTTTCAGATTTGAAATTTTAAAGTTCAAAGTGACAAGTGACAGTTTTGCAAAATGACAAGGTACAACTTCTAGGAGACAGTTCTGGTTAGATTAAAATAGATTGAATTATATTACTTTAACTAAGAGATTGGTTCTGCACAGTTCTACTATGTACTCACAATATATTTAGAAATATGCCTCGCCACGGATCTGGTCAGGTTTTGGACTGGACTCCGGTTCAGCTCTCTGGTTCTGCTAACAGCGGTCTGGGTCAGCTCTGCTCTGCCTCTGGTCTGGTCTGGGTCTCTGAAGGTGGATAGATTGAAGTCTCTAGGTTGGCTCTCTGAAGGTTGATGGAGGTAAAGTATGGATTTTTCCGGCAGAGCGTCCCGCAGCAGATGGAAATGAATATCCCTATCTGTCCTGTCTGTCTGCTTTTATCTGTTTTTAAAATGGGTGTGTGTGCAGCATCACTAGACCCTACCCCTCTCCACTTGCCATTGGCCCAATTCTCCCCTCTCCCATGATTGGGGAAGGAACTGTGAGTCAGAGCGATGTCATTTTATGGCTTGCAGAGAGGACACTCCCCTGTCAAATTGCACATAATCTATATTTGATAAAAAAAAGACATATTTGTACAGGTACACATTTGTTTAAAATTACATGCACCCCTCACATCTCACAGGAGGTATCCCCTGTTCAAACTCTGCTCTTCCTGGGGGCTTGCATTCAGAAATGGCACATATTTCACTTTTTAACTGATTTTGCAATATCAGACATTAACCCAAATTTACACACATGTGCGCAAGGAGTATGGACATTAATTGATGAAGTGTCAGATTTTTAACATGCATACATTTAGAGTAATATCCTCTTTTCCGCTAAAACCCCCCTGAACATACCACCGGGTCCTAACACGTCTTAAAATGTGGGCAGAAAAATCACAAGAATTATGGTATCATTTATAACATTTTCACATGTCCGCTCTATGAATGATCCATCTTTTTAGAGTTATGTTCTGGCCCCAAAGGGGTGTGGTTTCCCCCCAGCACAAGGTTGAATTTCTGGTTTTTCCAGTTCTGCCAAGCCAGCTTGCTCTCACAGGCAGTGCCCCTCCCCTTTCCTTCCAGGAGGAAGCTCCATTTATGACTCCCGCCAATAAAACATTTGCCTGAGTCAGGACAGGGCTTTGTTCAGAGCTCCTGTATACGTTGGGGGCTCCCCTTAATTCAATTATCAGAGAGATGGCATATCCTTAGTGTGGCCAGCAAAAGGCAGATAGGCCTGGGAATACAGCTGTGACTCAAGTTTCACTCCTGATGGGGGGTAGTTGCCAGGCAAAATTGGAATCTCTTTAAGCCAGTTTTTAGCTACATGTCATTTCTGTTCCCCAGTTTTCTGCATTCAAATACAACTAACAATTTTACATATGCAGCTAGAATGCTGATTCTAAGTTTAAAACTATGACATTTAAACAATTGCAACCTATGTGACACTCAGAAATAGGTCACTCATTTCTTTTAAACATTTAGATTTTTAGTGTCTTTCAGTCCACATTTACTTAAACTGCTGAAATCCACAGCTCAGCCAGTCTTGTTATAAACATTGTTTTGGGCTCTTCATCTTCCCAGTTTTAGTATGCACACAAAATTTCCTTCTGCCAAATGTCTGCTGGTGTTCAGTGAACATTTTGCATATGTGCAATGTTTAAAATGGGCATTTGAAGCTTGCATTCAGGGAAACCAGGGTGGTTTTTGAAGCGCTGTTTTGAGCTAACCGGCGCTACTGTTTTTCCTTTGGCAACCCATTTTGGTGTGCGCACAACTGCGCAGCTCTCCTGGATTCTGGGATGAAATGATGGGCGGCGACAGCGCATCCCCATCTTTACCCACTCCAATGATTTATTTTTGTTCTGGGGTAAAATGATGGGCAGCGACAGCTTAATCCCCACATTTACCCCGTCTAATGATTCCACATGGGTCAAAACCCTCCACAAACCCCCCCGCCCGACTGCGCTTTGACTTGAGTCGAGGGGAAGTCGGTTGCAAGGGAGGTTTTGAACCCTGGCGCTGGTATGTCCACATTACCTTCTTCTAATTCTGTAGATGGCACAGTTCAGCATCTTCTCCTCCATCCGGTACTGATCGATCGGTTCTCCTCGCCGGTCCTGATGGGAATATTGGGCGGTACACCGGGCCCCTTGCGTCTCTGCTCCCGGTCTCCGGATCGTCCTCCTTGTCCCGTCTCCGGGTTTTCTTTCTCCTAGGACGACAAAGGAAGAGCGGCAATACCTATTCATAGACATTTTTCCACCACTGTTGAGATAGTGGGGCAGCATATGCATTTCATCATAACGAAACATTACATTCTTATTTTGAAAAAAAAACAGTATAACTAAGAGACAGTTTCATGCAAATCACAATATTTTAGAGACTAGATGTGGTATGTTTTATGGTTGGAACTGAATTAGTCTGAGACAGTACCCTCTAGGATTCTAGAGGATTCCTCCAGTTGTTGCAGAGTGTGCCTGGGATGGCAACATTTCAACTGGTTTATGTGGACCCACTTGTCTTCCCCCTCTGCCCAAGGACCTTTGGGGATGTGGATTTTGTAGGCCACAGGGGAGATCTTGTCTATAATCTCAAAGGGTCCCTTCCATGTAGGCAAAAATTTTCGCTGTTTGGCCTGGTTCCTTTGGAAATTGTATAGATAGACCCGGTCCCCCACCTGATATTCCTTCCTGGAAGTTTTCAGGTCATAGTGGGTCTTCATGCTATCAGCTGATCTTTCTAGATTCCGCTGAGCATAAGCAAAAGCATGTTGAAGGTGTTTCCTTAAATTCTCCACATACTCATGAGTTGTGGAGGCATTTATCAGTGTCTGCTCTTGGGTCCTGTAGAGCAAATGCTGAGGAAGCACCATCTTGCGCCCAGTCATCAACTCAAATGGTGACATTTTGGTTGCAGATGAAGGGGTAAATCTGATGGCCATTAGGACCAGAGGTAATCGGATATCCCAACTTGGCCCAGAATCTGCCACAAACTTCTTTAATATGCTCACAATGGTTCGGTTATATCTCTCTACTGCCCCAGAAGAAGATGGCCTGTAAGCAATATGCAACTTCCTTTTCACCCCCAGTATCTCCCACATCTTTGTCATTACTTCACTGGTGAAGTGTCTACCCCTGTCTGACTCAATCCTTTGAGGTAGACCAAAACGGGAAAAGATGTGGTTAATCATCAGGGCAGCTGCGGTTTCTGCCTTGCAATTTGGGGCTGGGAGACATTCCACCCACTTGGTAAACAAGCATGTCACAGTCAACATGTACTTATTCCCCCTAGACGAGCGAATCACAGGGCCTACAAAGTCGATTTGCAAATCTGACCATGGCAGTGTCATCCCCCTCTTTTGGAGAGGCGCACGGTGCGTGAGGGATGATGGCTGAAATTGTGCACACACAAGACACCCCTTCAAATATTGGTCGAGGTCCTGCCCCATGTGTGGCCAGTATGCAACCTCTCTTAAGATTTCCAGTGTTGTGTGAAACCCCCTATGACCGGCGGTGGCCGCATCATGGGCGTGACTTAACATCAGGCTTCGGAATGAGGTAGGAACCACCCACTGGTCATGGCCAGCTTTGGATTTCCTTACCAACAAACCGTCTTGGATTCGGAACATTTTTTGACATTTCATCAACACTCTTAGGTCCTCTTTCCCAATGTTTTCGGTATCCGTCAGGGGAAAGTTCTCAGGGTCCTCAAGGTGCTGGTAAAACTTACCAATTATTGGATCCCCCTTCTGAGCTGTAATTAAATCAGCATCAGGGGTCTCCTTGCTCCATTGGGCAGTTGACAGATCATGGTGAGCATTTGTTCGGGACCTAGTGATAGCAGTGACCTGGATTTCCCCCAACAGGGACTCGATCTCAATTAGATCCCCTTGGATGGCCCCGGTTTTGGCCAGCTGATCAGCTAAGTCATTTCCTGTTTTGTCTGGTCCCTCGACTTTGGAATGACCCTTGATCTTTTTCCAGTAGATGGTCATCCCATTCGAGGTGACCAGATCATCAATGTTTTGGATCAACTTCCAATGTTTCAAGGGTTTGTTGTTAGCACATAACATGCCTCTGGTTTTCCAATTAACCAGGTGCTCCACGAACCCGTTCCGTACATAATCCGAATCTGTGATTATGACCAGTGCGTGGAGTTGATGCTGGACAGCAGTGAGGATGGCCTGATGCACAGCCATCAATTCTGCCACCTGACTACTTCGGGGACCAATTTTGTATCCAGCGGAGGGTTCTGGGAACACCTTCACCCATGCATTCCCTACGCCAGCCACCAGTTCTTTCTCCCTGTTGTTGTCAACATGGTAAGAGCATCCATCCACATAGACAGTGGGCATTCCCTCACACTTGTCTTCTTCAAAGACTTTGTGGGGGGAATTAAGGTATGCCTCCATGTTGTCCTTGATTTTCAGACTTTCGTCCTCGAGACAGTTTTCTCTGGCACAATCATGCAAGTCAGCCAGACCTTGCGCGAGGGGACTCTTCTTGTTTTGGCCATATCTGACCTCCACAGGAAAGCCTTGCATTGACAGAATCCAGGAAGTAATTCGGGAATTACTCACATTTCCGGCCCGGATTCTGTCACTTTGAAGATATTGCAGAGGCTGGTGTGGAGTCTCCACTATGATGTGTTCCCCCTGGATAAACGGGCGGTAATTCTTCAATGCCCACACCGTTGCCAGGAGTGCCTTCTCACAATCGTTGAATTTTTCCTCCACAGAGGATAAAGTTTTGCTCGCATAGGAGATTACTTTATTGACCTTGTCATGCTTTTGGTATAATACTGCCGTCAAGCATGTATTCGAGAACCCCGTCTCCTCGAAAAACTCCTTGTTTCTGACAGGGTAAGCTAGGCAAGGCGCTTGTGAGAGGCTTCTTTTGAGTTGTCTTACTGCCTCAGATTGTTCTGGACCCCATTCCCACTTGACCCCCCCTTCAGGAGATGAATCAGGGGTCTGGTGATCTCTGCGTAGCCCTCAATGAACTTTCTGCTGTAATTAGTCAGTCCAAGGAGGCTCCTTAGTTCCCGCAGAGTTGTGGGGTCTTTCAGTTTCTGAAGTGCTTCCACTTTCTTTTCCTGGGGACAGAGACCCTGAGGAGTAATCTCATGCCCCAAGAAATTAACACGGGTTCTACACCACTGTGCTTTCTGAAACGAAAGTTTTGCTCCGGCGGCCCTCAACTGTGTCAGAACATAACGGATCTCCGCTATGTGTTCCTCCACAGTTGAGCTTTTGATGAGGACATCATCTACATAAGCCAGGTTACCCCTCGCACCCAAGTCAGGCATGGCCTTGTGTAGAAAAATGTTGAATTCATTGCCGGAGTTGAGGTATCCGAAGGGAGTCCGGGTCCATGTGTACTGCTGGCCCCCAAAGGTAAAAGCCAGTTTGTATTGGTCCTCCCTGCTGACAGGCACGGTCCAGTATCCATTGGTCAGGTCTATTGCAGTGAATACCTGCGACCCCTGAATCTGGGCCAGCCCTTGGTCAATGTAGGGCAGAGGCCATCAGGAAGTATGGACCCGTTTGTTGAGCTCCCTGAGGTCGGCACAGAGTCTCCACTGGCCGTTTGGCTTCAATATTCCCAGCACTGGATTATTGAAGGTGCTGTGGACTGGACGGATTATTCCCCGGGACTCAAGGTTCTTAATTATTTCAGTAAGGGACTCCATTGATGCGAGAGGCAAGCGATATTGCTTCACAAACACAGGAGTCATGCCAGGGTCCGTGGGGATTGTTGTTGTGTGGATGTCGGTGCGGCCACAGTCATATGAGTCTACCGCAAAGAGATCTTGGAAATCCAAGAAAACTTGTTTCAACTTTTGCTTTTGTTCCAGAGTCACACAGGCATCAGCTAGGTTGACTCTCTCTTCCACCATCTGCCTGGAGCCTGGAAAGACTTCTGGTTTGGCTATTTCAGCGGCCTCCTCCAGCTGGGTGGAGAAGTCCCTGGTCAGAGTGCTGATTTGGACTGGAGGCTTCAGGTGGGAAAGGCAGCCCTCATGGACCTGGAAAATCACCTCATCCCTCCTGAAGTCACAAGTCACATCTTCCTTACCATAAGGGCAAGAAGTGTACACCAGGAAGTTCCCCCCATGCCGGGTAAAAATCCTGTCTGGTGTTGTATTGTCATCACTGTCACTGTCAAAGCAGTCCTTGGGGATTGGCCCTAACAGTTCATTACCTAAATCTATGGAAAAATGTCGGTCATCAACCGCCATTCCAATAATGGTGCCTGCGGCTAGAGTAATACTCTTTAAGTCGCTGTTATCCACCTCTATTGGAATGGTGTCATGTTCTATGTTGACTAATAGAGTTGGTTTTACCCCCAACCCTTGCTGTTGGAGAGAAGCGTTTAGATGTATGTAAGCATCAGGGTTTTTCAACTCTTGTCCCCTTTTAACTTTCACTTCCAGGGAGAATTGTCGGGTCCTTTCTGGGATGGTGACTTCCTCTTTAATCTGAATTTCAACTGCATAAGGTAGCAATTGAGCTGACCTAAATGCTTTTTCTGGATCATCAAATCCCATGGGATTATCCGCTAATCGGGACCAAGCTTTGAAGTTTATTAGGTCCAAACTAATGGCAAAGTGATTGAGAATGTCACTGCCTAAGTAAAAGGCGGCAGTGACGTTTAGCCCGACCCAACAATTATGGACTATGCACTTGTTGCCAATGGAGATTTTGAGCATACACCTGCTTGGCAGGAGATGTTTGGAATTGGGTGCTTCCAGGTCCATTTCCCATTTGTCTATCAGTTTGAATGTGGGAATGGCTGGATCTTTTGGGAGTTGGCGGAACATGGCTTCGCTGATGAAGCTCTTACCGTTGTTCACGCACACTCGAGCGAGAACAGAGTCCTTCCCATCATTTAACTGAACAGGGATGAACAACTGCTCTCCAATTTGCTGAATATCAGCCAGGCTCTGAGCTGATTTCACATCTTTCTGGACTATAGGAGTGGGAGTTTCTGATTGTGGATTAGTAAAGAATTTCAGAGTGTTTCCTTCCAGCATGGAATACCACCTTAAACTGGAAGGAAGGTTGATTTTCAGAAATAGAGAGGACCCCCCATCACCAGTCTGTTGTCCTACTGCTATTACTGTCACGTCTGGAATTTGGTTATTCTGGAAGTGGAATTCTACTTGGTCAGATTTTTGTTCAACCATGTGGCAGGTGCCGTTTAAACTAACATGGTTGACACTCTGTTTTAATTTTATTGGTCGGCTAGTCTGGGTCCAGAGGACCTTGTTTACACAATCTATTAGGGGTGACAACCTTCTCAGGAGGTCATTCCCTAGTAAACAAGGGGTGCCCTCTGGGGTCACTATTATGACCGGGTGTTTCAACTTGTGTCGCCCAATTTTAATGTCCAAATCTGCCGTCCCCTCGACGGGAATTTCCTTCCCGTCAAAGTTCTGCAGTTGTCCAGGAAGAGAGGTGAGAGGAATTTGGTAATTCCCTCCCCTTCCTGCATTCAGTTCATCAAAGGCCCTTC
Organism: Ambystoma mexicanum; assembly: GCF_040938575.1. Lineage (NCBI taxonomy): Eukaryota > Metazoa > Chordata > Amphibia > Caudata > Ambystomatidae > Ambystoma > Ambystoma mexicanum. Next base: position 328,535,759 of record NC_090934.1, on the reverse strand, counting down.
TGGACAGAAGGGTAGCTTGAGATCCAGTGTCCACCAGTGCCAAAATTGTACCCTGCCCCTGTACTTGTACCGGGGCATAGTATCTTCCCTCCTTCTCCTCAAGGGGGCACAGATAATGCACATTTTTGGACAACTGGTGGGCTAACTTTCTGGTTTTAGACATCGCGAGAGAAGAGATTTGGGCAGAATTCTGTGGAGAGTCTTGGGAATCTGAAAGAAAAAGTTGGCAACTGGAGATCAGAGCCATTGTGGGTTCCCCTGGCTCCGGTTCTGGGCCGCCCCCCCCCCTTTTTGGAGGCAGTCACCAGGATGGGTTTGAACCAGGGGAATTTCTTGCTGTTGGTTCTGGGATGAGATGGTGGGCGGCGGTAGCTCAGTCTCCCCATCTCCCCAGTCTGGATTTGCATCCCTAGGGACCCATTTTTCTTTGGGAGGAGTTCGCCCCTCTCTGAAGGAGAAGATCCTTTTCCCAGGATCCTCTGAGGATCCCTCTCCCTTAAATTGGAAGATCTGTACCTCCTCCTCAAACTGAGTCTGTTTGGGTCTTTTGTTTCTCCTACCCCCTCTCTGCTCCTTGGGTGGCAGACTTTCAGGGGTAGGAGATTTTGTTTCCGGTTCCTGGGTTTCCAGGGGCTGTTTACAAGTGAGGAAGGAAGCTTCCTCCAAGGCTTTACACCCCCCTTCCCTTTGTGCCTCCTCCCTGGGAACCGGTGAGTTATCGGGGTGCTGCCCCCGTCATTGTTCTGGAGCACCAGGTCCAGAGTTGGGTGCGTTCTGCGCCGGCACGCCCATCTGAGGGTTCTGCTGAGCCCTCAGTATGTGACCCAGATCCCGCGCCATGTTTTGAACCTGGCGCTCTAACTGGGAAACCCGCTCAGGCTGATACGGGGCCCTGTTTTCTCCCCTGGGCTGATCCCGGGAAGGGTAGCTGTCCCTCCTCTGGTAATACCCCGGGTTGGGAAGATTTGGGTACCCCTCCACCCTTGGCCTCCCCTCTCCCGGATTCAGTGGTCTGGGCTCAGGGAATTGGGGAAAGACGGATGGATGGTTTTTGGGTGGATACCTGGGGAAAAAGTTCTGCCCAGGATTTGGAGAATTTCTGCCCTCCTGTGGGAAGTTAGGAGGGAAGTTCCCTGGGTTAGGTGCTTGGCTGGATCCCCCCCCTTGGGCTGGAGGAGTCCACACATAACCCAGGATGGGTCGATTTCCCTTGTAACGGGGACTTACATAATCAGGAGAGCGAGGGACCCCATTTGTGGGGCTGCCTCCCTGGCTCCCTGTCTGTGACTGGCCCGAGGACCTTCTGGGCCTAGCATTATTAGGTGCAGGTAGGTTTTTAGGCCCCCCCATCTCCAAATCTAAAACGGGGGTGACCTTTACCTCTGCCACCTTGGCAGCAGCAGGGGTGCTGTTGGCTTTGGGGTTTTTCTGGGCATTACTTTTGCTATCTACCGGTTTCTGCACCTCATAGATCCGGGTAGCCTGTTCAATGACCCAGTCTAAAGATCTTTTCTCGTGAAAATCCCTCACGAGCTGGGTCATTATGTATTTGGGCAAGGCATGAAAAAATGTATTAATGAATTCTCTACTGTCTGTGCGCACCCTTCTGGTGGTCTGCGCAAAAGCACGTTTCAGTTCTTGCACAAATTCTTGTGGGGCCTGATCCTCCCCACATTGCAAATTGTAGGCTGCCTTGCGAGCCTCTTGAGGATTTCTGTGAACAGAAAAATGTTTCAAGATGGCCGCCTTATAGGTGGACCATCTTAAATGATTTTGGTCCTCCAGCCCCGCAAAGAAACTGGAGTATTCCGGGGAGAAGGTCCACTTTACATATTGAATACAGCTTTGGCTGTCCTTCAAATGGAAAGTCTCCATCATTTGCTCAAACAACTCTAAGTGCTCCCAAACAGAATACTTAGCGTTCTTATGGTAAGGCGTGATGACGCTCCTGATCGCCTTAATCTGCTTTAAGGGGTCCTTAAGCAAGGCCCTTTTTGCCTTACTGGCCCTTTTGGTTCGGGTAACCCTGGTCCATTCATCTTCTGACTCAGAGGCACTGCTCCCAGAGGTTCCCGTCAGATCTTCCAGGTTTTCCCGGATTCTGCGAGCCTGGGAATGGCTGGCAGAATGTGGGGACCTGGTCTCCTGTTTCCTGTGGTGCTCAGAGGAGTCTTCAGATCCCTCCTTGCTGCCAGGATTTGATGGGTACCCCCCCCACTGACCTAACTGGGCAGAGGTTTTCAGGATGCCCTTAATGGGCCTACTCACCTGGGGTTCCCCATCAAATTGCACTGTGCTTGGGTGCCCATACCCGGATGCCCGCCCCTCCATTCCTGGGTGGTACTGGCCTATGAGCCCCATGCTTCTGGCTGGATAGTAATCTGCCATCCCTGTGGCCCTGTGCTCATGTGCGTCAGGGGACATGGGGGTGGCAGAGTCCAGGGACTGAGAGAGATAAAGGCCTCTGGTACTAGGGCTCCTGAGGTTATGCTCAGGAGTTTCCCTTTCCCAGCGAACCTGGTCTCCATCCGCCCCTGCTCCCTGTTGCCATGCAAGAGCCTGCATTTGTGCCTTCAGTTCCTCAGTTAAGGCCTTACTAGACTCTATCAGTCTCTCCTGCATCGCTACCTGTTGTTGGAGCCTATCATTGTGTTGACAGAGGGCCTCATTTTCCCTCTGTGCTTCCTGGTTGGTCCTGGAGAACTGGGCCAGTCTTTGCTGCAGTAGGTTTACCTCCTGAGTCCCATCCCTACTGGCCTGCTCCTTTCTTGCCAGAGCCTCTTCCACCCTTCTGGTGTGCTCTACCAAGTTCTGGTTTTCTTTTTGGAGGTCACCCAGCCCCTGGAGGGCCAGGTGATTTTCTTCAATTTCCTTTTTTAAGTGGCAGACTTCCTGGCCTAAAGTGTCTCTTTCCTGACTGAGAGCCTGCATCTGTGCTGCCAGGTCGTCCCTCTGCCGTTGGAAGGCACCAGCTTTCTGGCGCTCCTGATCAAACTCTGCCTGGGTATCCAGGTCTTTCAGAATCAGTTTATTGCTCTCTGCCTTCTCCCTATCTAGGTGGCTTTGCAGGGTGACTACCTGCTCAGCACATACCCTATTGAAATCTAACTGTTGCTCCAGCTTTTTCTGGCTCTGCAGTAGGGAGTCCAAACCTTCTTGGTACTCCTTCTGCAAGGCCAGAAATCTGGTATCCTGGTCAGCCTTTTCCTGTTGCAGTATATCCATGTCCTCTTTTATTTTAATGATATACTGCCTACTATCATTTTCTGACTCCTGGCTCCTCTGCAGCCTCTGCTCAGAAGAGTCCAGATCAGATTGGGCCTTCTGTAATGCCAGCAGTTGCCTATTCGCCAAATCTTGGCCTTCAGCACATTTGTCCTGCATGGCTCCCATATGTAAATATAATTATGCCGCTACCCTGGCAATCTTGTTGTGCTCATCCTTGGCCTTAGAGGATATATATAGTTCACTCAGGGCCACATGTAAGGGACCCTGATCTCTCCATATATCTGACCCTGTTTCTGTGACCTGTTGCGTGATGGCCTGCAACCAGACTGTTTGGTCCTGGTGAGTCCACTCACCTCTCACAAATAACTTATGTAAGAAGTGCTCTCTGGCTATTTTCATGTCTACTAAGGTCGTCATTCTAGAGATTGGTCTCTGTCCTGACTTACAGAAGTTTGTATTTTATTTTTGCAAAACAGACCTTTTCCTAAGAGCGTTCCTTTGAGGAGTGCTTTACAGCGTAACACAGCGTGGTGATCCGACCGGATATGTGTATCTGGTCAGCTGGCACGCTGTATTAATCTGCACAAATGGTAGATCTAACCCAAACATCCCGGACGAGCCCCCAATTTGTAAGAGGATTCAATTCAGCACTACAGCCAAGTCAACGCCTAGTCTAGAATACTGAATGAAAACCCTTATTGATATATCTTTATGTCCAGTTCATGCGTTCTGGATGACTACCCCTATATAACACCCCTCTCTTGGAATCCTCCTGACCCCACTGAGCCAAGAAGTAGTTCTGTTTTGCAAGTTAAAAGGTTTATTTGATAATTTAAACAATAGATATATATATCACACTTTAGAATAAATTAATAATTGAATAGCACACTTAATCTGATATGATAAAGATTAACAACGGAGAATCTGGCACTAGCACACCTCTTTATAATTGCTAAGGAGTTGACATGAAATGGATAAGGTAGCATACTGGTAAATAGGGACAGAAGAATAATGTGATAGAGAATGCTTTATAGAGTTCAAATGGATGCAATGTTGAATGAAAGGCAGTACAGAAAATACTCAATATGATTTCAACAAAACAATGTAATCACTTTTCTCTGGCAATCCCCTCCCCCCCTTTATGCAATGCAAGGAAATGGAAGGAAAGCACACAGTTCTCAGAAATGCAATCAAATGTAATTCAGTCCACCCCAGCAAGCTTGGACTACAGAAGTTTAAAACACACGCCCAAAATGCTTTTATATGTGCTGGCAATGAAGTGAAAAATATGATAAAATGCTTTTAATTCCCTCTAGAGGTTTAGGGTGAGTGGTATATGCTTTGAATAAGTTCAGGATCACTTTAGCAATGCTCTATAATGGTTGTCAGGTTGCAAACGAATTTTTTTGCAACGGAAGGCAAGCAGCAGCAGATTTTTACACGTGGAGAAATTGGCAAATCGCGGTAAAATTCTCGAGTGCGCCGGGCACGATTACAGAGGAACTACAAGGACTATCACTATCGTTTTGGGGTCCTAGGACAGCCTAGGATCTCAGCTTCCAGATGAAAGTTACTGCAAGTCTCTAAGACAAACGGTCGCGGAGATATGAGCGATTTTGTAAAGGTCGTTTTTCAGATTTGAAATTTTAAAGTTCAAAGTGACAAGTGACAGTTTTGCAAAATGACAAGGTACAACTTCTAGGAGACAGTTCTGGTTAGATTAAAATAGATTGAATTATATTACTTTAACTAAGAGATTGGTTCTGCACAGTTCTACTATGTACTCACAATATATTTAGAAATATGCCTCGCCACGGATCTGGTCAGGTTTTGGACTGGACTCCGGTTCAGCTCTCTGGTTCTGCTAACAGCGGTCTGGGTCAGCTCTGCTCTGCCTCTGGTCTGGTCTGGGTCTCTGAAGGTGGATAGATTGAAGTCTCTAGGATGGCTCTCTGAAGGTTGATGGAGGTAAAGTATGGATTTTTCCGGCAGAGCGTCCCGCAGCAGATGGAAATGAATGTCCCTATCTGTCCTGTCTGTCTGCTTTTATCTGTTTTTAAAATGGGTGTGTGTGCAGCATCACTAGACCCTACCCCTCTCCACTTGCCATTGGCCCAATTCTCCCCTCTCCCATGATTGGGGAAGGAACTGTGAGTCAGAGCGATGTCATTTTATGGCTTGCAGAGAGGACACTCCCCTGTCAAATTGCACATAATCTATATTTGATAAAAAAAGACATATTTGTACAGGTACACATTTGTTTAAAATTACATGCACCCCTCACATCTCACAGGAGGTATCCCCTGTTCAAACTCTGCTCTTCCTGGGGGCTTGCATTCAGAATTGGCACATATTTCACTTTTTAACTGATTTTGCAATATCGGACATTAACCCAAATTTACACACATGTGCGCAAGGAGTATGGATATTAATTGATGAAGTGTCAGATTTTTAACATGCATACATTTGGAGTAATATCCTCTTTTCCGCTAAACCCCCCCTGAACATACCACCGGGTCCTAACACGTCTTAAAATGTGGGCAGAAAAATCACAAGAATTATGGTATCATTTATAAAATTTTCACATGTCCGCTCTATGAATGATCCATCTTTTTAGAGTTATGTTCTGGCCCCAAAGGGGTGTGGTTTCCCCCCAGCACAAGGTTGAATTTCTGGTTTTTCCAGTTCTGCCAAGCCAGCTTGCTCTCACAGGCAGTGCCCCTCCCCTTTCCTTCCAGGAGGAAGCTCCATTTACGACTCCCGCCAATAAAACATTTGCCTGAGTCAGGACAGGGCTTTGTTCAGAGCTCCTGTATTCTGTGGGGGCTCCCCTTAATTCAATTATCAGAGAGATGGCATATCCTTAGTGTGGCCAGCAAAAGGCAGATAGGCCTGGGAATACAGCTGTGACTCAAGTTTCACCCCTGATGGGGGGTAGTTGCCAGGCAAAATTGGAATCTCTTTAAGCCAGTTTTTAGCTACATGTCATTTCTGTTCCCCAGTTTTCTGCATTCAAATACAACTAACAATTTTACATATGCAGCTAGAATGTTGATTCTAAGTTTAAAGCTATGACATTTAAACAATTGCAACCTATGTGACACTCAGAAATAGGTCACTCATTTCTTTTAAACATTTAGATTTTTAGTGTCTTTCAGTCCACATTTACTTAAACTGCTGAAATCCACAGCTCAGCCAGTCTTGTTATAAACATTGTTTTGGGCTCTTCATCTTCCCAGATTTAGTATGCACACAAAATTTCCTTCTGCCAAATGTCTGCTGGTGTTCAGTGAACATTTTGCATATGTGCAATGTTTAAAATGGGCATTTTAAGCTTGCATTCAGGGAAACCAGGGTGGTTTTTGAAGCGCTGTTTTGAGCTAACCGGTGCTACTGTTTTTCCTTTGGCAACCCATTTTGGTGTGCGCACAACTGCGCAGCTCTCCTGGATTCTGGGATGAAATGATGGGCGGCGACAGCGCATCCCCATCTTTACCCACTCCAATGATTTATTTTTGTTCTGGGGTAAAATGATGGGCAGCGACAGCTTAATCCCCACATTTACCCCGTCTAATGATTCCACATGGGTCAAAACCCTCCACAGTGGGAACCGGCTTCAGCAGTTCACGCCCCCTTACTGGTTCGCCGTTTCCACAGGTGTCATCCGGGCAAACCAGGAGGTGTTACCCTCGGAAGGTGGCATACTGTCACGACTGGCTGGCACCGGCGTTCCCTGTGGCGACGCTGGAGATTGCGTGCACTCGCCGTTTTCCCCTCTTCCAAGATGGCTTCTCATCCTCTGGGTTACGGTGCAGTGTTTTCACGTTCACAAGTCAGATGTCCTCTGACGTCATCTCGTTCTCTCACGGATTCCTGATATGGTCCAGCAGAGCCGAAGCCCAGAGCGTCGCTACTCTCTACAGACGCTACGTGAGTTCGCAACTAGGGGGTTTACTATTCTATCCCTCCTACCTATGCTTACCTTTTCTTTTCTACTCTTTCTTACAGCCGTACCATCCTGCCTAGCCTTCCCGTTCCGCAGTCCACACATAGTCCCCCCTGTCAGACAAATTAGGTACTTACCCAATCATTATATTGATTCCTCTCGTACCTAGTTCCTTCTCTCATCTCTCGTTTACTTATTTTAAATCAGGACTTCGCCGAGGTACAGTGACCCGATCCAGTGATTCCTGTAAAACTTGAGGAGCTGCAAACAGCGGAGACACGACCGATCCAGCTTCTCATCCATTCCAGCAGGGTTTTTTCCCCCAGGAGGGTTTCCCTGGGATCCCTTGCACACCCCTTCGGTTCCCTCTTAGGGAGAAGGGAGGTGTTAGGGGCCTCAGGGGACTCCCCAATTGCCTCGTAGATTGCTGCAAGAGACAGGTTAGTGTCACAACATTACAGAGTCCAAATGAGAAGGATCTTCATCTTACTGACATTAAGGCAGAGATCATTGGAGGCACAGCAATCCTGAATCGTGGATAGACAGTTACGAATGAGCGAGAGAGGAGAGGAGTTTGAGGGGAGCCTGAAGGAAAGCGAAGTGTCATCCACATAACACTGAAAGTTAGAGGTGAAGGCAGAGATCAGGTGGGCCAAAGGGGCCAAGTAGAGATTGAAAATCCAGGGTGAGAGGATGGAGCAGAAAGAAAGGGACCAAGTTGGACCTGGGAGGGGCTATCCAAGAGGAAGGAGGTCAGCCACTCAAGGGCCTGATCTGTGATGCCCAGGTTCTCATGGAGTCAATTGATCAGGATTGATAAGGATGGCGTGGTTGACTGTGTCGAAAACAGAGGAAATATCAAGGAGGATGAGGTCAGAAGGAATGCTGTGGAGCGTAAGCTGGGAGATGGTAAGCTTTTCCAACAGTTTGCCCAGGAAAGGGGTGATAGTTGGCCGAGCAGGCAGGATCGGCAGACAGCTTCCTGAGGAGTGGATGCATAAGGGAGTGCTTAAGGGGAGAGGGGAACGTGCCAGTGGTCAAAGTGTGATTACAGAAATCAGCCAAGGCTGGAGCGAGGGTGTGTGCATTAAAACACATATTTATATCGTTCTGCTAGTGCAGTGTGCGGCATATCCCTTCAGCAGCACGTTCGTGGGTATTGCGCAAGCGTGATAATCTATGCCTGCCCAGAGTGTGGCGCGACCAGTGATTTGTTGCTGAGTTGGGGGTGCCCCCTCAGCATCGGTTCCAGGGGGGCCCCCACCCCCACATTTTGTGTTACGCCACTGCTGTTCACCCAGTAGGACATAAATGTAACTCCTATAAATGCATATGCTTTATTGCTCCCTGAATGGTAATTCACACGCTCAATAAATACCAGCCTTTTTGAACACCTGCCAGGATTGGCCACTGAGCCTTTATTCTTTATTTATGTATTTATGTATTTATTTATTTATTTATTTAATGTGATATAGTTTTATATACAAATACAACTTTACCCAAATATTTAACTAAACAGAATCATTCAGATTTAAAGTAAATTCTCAGTACAATACATATAAACGTTGCCTAGATTAATACATCACATCGACTTTTCGGTACAAATTAAATCATAAAAACGAGCGAATGATAAAATAACACTGTTGATAAAAAGAGTAATAACAAATAAAAGAAAAGAAATAAAATAGGTAAGGTGAATATGTATATGAGTTAATTACAGGTCTCAGTGGTTGCTGCATTGCTCACAGTAGCCCTTTCTGGCTCCCCCTGAGAATCGATTAGAGTACCAAGGAGAAATAGAAATATTTTGGATCCTAGATTTCCAACTTCCCACCATTCTTTTTTAAATGCAGTTCTTTTCCTGATGAAGGCCTAAATACACTAGGAAAAGTGACAGAACAGAGATAAAAGCTCTGTACCTCTGATATATCGGTGAAAGACAGGACACCTCATTACAAGTTTGGCGGAATTCTGTTGGTAAATCCACAGGAAGACCAAGAAACAGACATACCATTAGTGTTGCTTGGTCCGGCGGAATTACCGCCAGATTACAAGTGGTGGTCTGGTGGTGTTTGTCCCCATTTATGAGGTCTGTAGCATTTTGAGCAGAATTACCACCACTGGTAATGCTGCCAGTGGCAGCCAAAATTAACACCAGCGTTTTGCTGGAGGTTTTTCCTCCACCTCACCACCAAAACCATAGTTGGCTTGTGTGGTATTGCAGCAGTACTAGAGTAATGAAGCAGTAACTGAGTTAGTACTGCATTACTGCTGTTTTTCGATGCAGAACATCCAACTTGTAATGAGGCCCAGTGTGTTGACACAGATCCACTTTTATCATATATGTTAATTTGTTCACCATAGGTACAAGATTCAATTAAGATGTCCTAGCGATGGAATTTAGTATCTTTGTTACATATGTTCATGTAATTCTGATGGTATGATGTCCATGTAGTGAATATCACACTTCAGCATCTGTTATTTTTGAAACATGGACTTTTACAAACCCTTACTATTGATTTTTGTGTGAAAATGAATAATTAAAGAAGTGGGTTTTATCAATATATGTGTCATGCCTTACCTTTCCATGTGCCGCTCTGGTTGGCGTACAGGCTCCTCTGTGGTCTGTACTCTTGTCGGCATGGAACGCTGTACATTGCTGATCCCAAGATGGCGGCTGGAACAGATGGATGCCCCTTCCAAGATGGCGGTGAATCTATTTTCTTTTTCCTGTGCTTGATCGCTGGTATATTTTATGGCTCCTGAGCGGGTATAGTTTGTCTTGTTACATTTGTAGTCTTTTATTGCTTTCCTTTTATGATAACGTGTGTAATGTTTTTTATTAAAACACAATAAACAAATAATAATCAACACCTCTGTTATACCCTGCACTGTGTTTCCCGGATGGGCACGGATCATGAGGAGCAGACTACTATAGAGGCTAGTAGATAGAAATGCATTGCTTGCTGTGGAATAGGACTGTACAATGTAAACATGGGGGAGAGAGAGGGAGAGAGAGAGAGAGAGAGAGTGAGAGAGAGAGTATGGGATACATTTACCCACTCAGCAGAATTCCCCTCCATCACTAAGCTGCACTGCAGCAGTTACCAGCAGAATGGCTGCTCTGGCTCCTTTGAGCACCATTGCCTTGCATCAAAACTGCATTTTGCAGCTACAAAATGATGGCAGCACTGTCTTGCCAAGCACCTATTGGGCAAGATGAAATGGGGAGCACACCGAGAAAGAATGCTAGTGTGTTTTCATATGGGCACCAAAGAAGAGAATTGAAAAACAGTGCTGCTTTGCTGCTAGCTCAGAATTTCCCATTGAAAAAGGAAATATTTTACATTTAACATAATGCCACCCTGATGCTCTTTTCATCTGTTCAACAATATACAGTTCTGAGCCAGTTAGACCCAATTATGCCCAGCCATATTTCCCAATGCTCCAAACGGAATCTGTTGACTGTCTTCATGACCATCAGTCTGGCTTCAGAGTTGCCAGATGCACAGAAACTGCTCTCTTGAACATCTGTGAAGACCTGCTCTCCAACCTTGACTCTAACACCCCATGTGTCCTCATCTTGCTTGATCTCTCTTTTGCCTTTGACACTGTCAACCATGCCATCCTGCTAAATTGTCTCTGTGATAAACTAGCTATAAATGGTCAGGCCCTGGCGTGGCTGACTTCCTTCCTCTCTGACCGACCCTCCCAGGTACAACTTGGGTCCTCCCTCTCTGCAATCTTCTTCTCTACCTGTGGTGTCCCCCAGGGGTCTAACCTCTCTCCCTGGCTGGAAATCTCTGTACTGGCTCCCAGTGGCTGTGAGGATTAAGTTAAAAAACCTCTACATCGTCCACAAGGCCTTCTGGGGCCTCAATACCTTCAACTCGCTATTCCTAAATATCTTGCCTCTCGAGCTCTTTGCTCATCTGCCTCCTACTCCCTCAGGGTCAGTCGCTTCTCCAAGCAATGAGTTGGTGGTAGATCTCTCTCTTCGGGTGGAGCCTACCCTTCCTCCCTAAAACTTGAGGAGAACCATCTTCAGTTCCGGAAGCACCTTAAAACCGTCCTCTTTGCTTCTTCCTTCTCTCCCCCTCTCCCTTGCTGAAGTCCTGGCTGATACTGAGATTGAAGTGGTTACCTGGCCACCCATCTGATCTCAGGTCCAAGCCCTGCCATTTGCATGCCTGCCCTGCCTCTCTGGCAACCACCGCATCTAGGGACTGTTTTCTGTATCCCTACAGTCACCCCAACAGCACTTACGTCTTCACTCACCCTTCACTTGCCACCAGCTGGCCGTTCTTTTATTTATCTTATTTTATTATGCGATGGACTGCACTTCCCTCACCCCAAACTTTTCTTCTTTCCCCTTCCCTTGCACTTGCACAATCTGAATGACACCTGGCCTAGTAAGATCGTTGTCTGTCTTCCCTCTGTTCCCCCTCCCTTGCCTCGTCGCGCCTTGAAACACTTGTGTATAGGCGCGTTAAAAGTGCCATATCATATCATATCAATGAATGACAGGCTGTGTCAGGCAAGATCTGGCAAATCACCAGAAATTGTACTCTCAGCTACATGGAAAAATGCTTGACTTTTGTGCTACAAATTGTCAAAATAAACTCTTCAAAATAAACCCTAGCTCTCTGTCCATATGTCAATGTCAGTGGACCTATGCCTTGAACAGATTGCTGTATAAGAGAAACTGACTAGGGCTGCAAACAATGTTTGGAATACAGATGGAAGAGAAAACTGAATTTGAAAGGGACATCTCAGCAGAATTCACCACATGTAAAAATGTGCTTTTGCAAACAAGAAAAATATCTGTTTTAAAAGTGTAATGTTGAATAAGGCCCTGTCCATGCTTAGAAATGTAAGGGATGCTTAGTTAAAATCTAAAATATAGTTTTATTCCAACAGCCTTGCCTTTTGGGCTCAGAGAAACAAAATAAATAAATAAATGCATTGGCTGTACTCGAAGCCACAGAGCAGGTTTTTCCTGCCCAGGCTTCAAAGGACATGGCACACCCCCGATGGGACCAGCATCTGGAAGCTCTGAATGTAAAAAGGGGGTGAATATAACACGCCCTTCAGACTTTGTGGCTGGGCTCCAGCCTGACACAATAAGATTCTGGGACACCTACGTGTTACTTTTGGAAGTGACACCCCCATCCACTCAAACTAAGGAGCTTCAAAGAAAAACTTTATGGCAACCCTGGGTTAAAATGTCATTTAGTGGTAGCCTGGGCAGAAATGGCCATATTTGGAGGACAAAGGCCAGTCCATCTGGGTCAAAATACTATTTTAATGAATCAACTTTCAGACTGTTATTTATACAAGCAGACAACACAGTAATGTAAAGGTTTTACAGTTTAAATGTAATTTTTGTGGCTTTAAAATAAGATATTGTGGCTGTCCATAGCATGTTGGGGACGGAAACATCAGGAACATGTGAATCATGGGAGAAGTGCATATGGTGGGACGTTAAATATTAATGGAAATATGCTCTATGATAATATGTACACATGTCTAAAATTTTGGAATTTGGGGTGAAGCGGTTCCCAATAAAAATCGCAAAAAATTATTGGAAGGGCAAAACAATGTCATACAGACCTGGGAGTTAGAATACCATGCTCTGTATGAAATATGTCATTTGCCTGTGTAATTTGCAACTGTGCCACAACTGTAAAAAGGAGCGATTTATGTTGTTGATTTTGTGCAAAAATGACTGTGGGATGGCTTTGTACCTCATAAAACACAACCCCATAAACTGAGTCCCCTCCTGGAGGAGGCGACCAACATAGGCTGACCTATCCAGTTCTTTGGGGTAGGTCTAGCTTGGTTATGCCCAACAATAAATCCTGTGATATCACCCACTTTTTTAAAAGGGGAAGCTCACAGAGACAGGGGCACTCTCTGAATTTCTTTTGAATTTCCAGTGCCTGCGTATCCAGAATTTCCAGATCCACTGTGCTAGATTCCAGATTCTACTGCCAGCCCAGAGCATAGCTGACCCTATCCAGGCAGGATCATTGATCTAGAAACCCTGCTAAAAAATCCCAATAACTAGGGGGAAAAGCTGTGGTACCCTTTGGGCAGTATCCTGTTACCAGACCGGCTTTTTGCCCCGCTACCTGAATGCCAGCTGTAACCTTGCTATCCAGTGATCAGACAGGCCCAGCTGTTTGCTGCCAGGAGAGTCTGCCACTGTGCTGTGACAAGATCCTTTAAGTACAGAAACCTGGTTGGCTGTCCCAAATCCCAAACTCAAGTGCGGATTGTGAGTATTTCCCTATCCCATGGCAACAGATAGCCTACCCCATCTTGATACTTTGTCTTTGTTCCACTCTCTAAGTAATCCCATCCCTACCCTGGTAACTTGTCAGAATTCTCTGTGCCTCCTGTCCTTGATCTCCAAGCGTCAGTGCCATTCTTCCATTAATTTCTGTTTTGCATAGATCCTTAGTCATATTTTGAATAATTTAAGTAATTCCCACATAGAGCTTAACGCGGGTGGGGGGCAAAGGTTAACTTTGCAAATTAACCTTGGAATGTACCATGTGTTTCTTTAGCAATCTAGTCTTCATAATCTAGTTTAAGTAAAACTTGTCCTAGTTTTCCTTTTTAAACTGATTTTCTCTTTTAACTGCTTTTATTTTACCAAAACCGAATCTCCTTCCACATTGAATTCTCACCCAATTATTCAGCTAGAGTCACTCTTTCACTTGTATATTATCACTGTGGTGTGCATCTACCACCCAGCCTAAAAACTGCATTCTGATTCTTTCTATTTCACCCGTTTTTTTCTTAATAAAAAAAAAAACGTTTTGACAATTAAAACTGCAAAAAGAGGAAAATGCAACTTTTCAACATGTGATTTTGGCTGCACTGTGTTCTTACTTTCAAGTTGCTTTTTGAACTGTATGCCCTTTGTTGATTCCTTGCCTTGTAGTTGCTAGTGATATTACATCCCTGATGCTGTAATAAATCATATTTACCTCATTTATTCAACCACACGTTTAAATTTACTGATTCTGAGTGTCATTTAAAGGGTTTTTGCTTCTATTTCATGAGTGAAGGTTGGATTTTGATTCTGTTTGCTTCCTAATATCCCTGACTCCTTGCTGCTCTTTTCTATCTACTCAAATTTTGCTTTATTGGGGTTTGAGGGAGCATTTCAGGGGGGAAATCTTAACTTAGGTACTATCTACCCGAATAGTAAAAGTGCTCCTATTCATTTGTGCTTTGGATATGTTATATTAGAAGGTCAAACTAAGCGTATTTCATTACTTATTCTGTAATGATCACATCTTTGGTTATTGCTGCCCAATGTTAAAAATTGTGTGATTTTCTTTAAAATAAATAAATGTTGTATTTCCACCCACCTGGTTCTGTCAAAAGAGAAATCATATTGTGCCTCCTATTGCAATAGAAATATTAATATTGGCCTACGCCAAGCTGCTCGGAAATCGCTTGCGAAAGAATCCGTGTCGCAAGGTACTTCTTAGCAAACACATAATCCCCTCCCTCACCAAGTATTGAATCGACATACAGAGGTGATGCGCTCTTATCACTTAGTGCAACATCTGTTCTCTTCTCTTTCTGTGCAAATACTACGTGAGTGATATTCTGCTCTGTTGTCCCTTTTCATGCATAGCTGCATAAATACAATGGTGAAGGTGACCAACGACAGACGGTCATTCCTGTGTTTGTCATAACAGTCCACACATACATCATTTGTACCTAAAATTCACTTACCTCGGTTGATGCAAAGTATGACCCTGGCGTTGAATGGGTGGTGTGAGCTGGTCCTGGCAGGGTGATCCACTAGAGACTTATAAAATAGCCTTGATCGGCATGCACACTTCCTCTACTGTGACCCCATCGACATCCCACTTCTACTATTCCTGTTCTTTTGGGCATGCATGCAGCTATATCTCACACACACACACACACACACACGCACGCACGCACGCACGCACACACACACACACACACTTTTTACTGTCAAACGGTCTGCAGTAAACACACTAATAAACCATGGTATGACATAGTATGGCCTTGTATCACTGTAGGCTTGCTCGGCAGTACATTAACAAATGGCTCTGGGTTCTGACATACCTCGATTTAGGTTAAGTAGTGACATATAATCAGTGTCAGAAGATATAAGCACATGTCAAGAGTGAGGTGCTAGATGGCCTGTGACAGGGCATCATGTGGTGCAGTATTGCATATGTGAGTATTTGGGCTCGTGTTACAGACCCATTGCAAATGTACTTTCGCACAGTATTACCTCTAGCGAAACATTGCCATAATTCAAATATAATTATGCATTTTTAAACCAGGGCATGAGTTGGCCGAGCGCTAATATCATGCTATAGTGGATCTGGGGCAAACATTGCCCTAGGGCATGGGTGCACAACATACGGCCCGCGGGCCAGTTGCGGCCCGCCATGCCCTTTTGACCGGCCCGCGAGGCACAAAGACTTTCCTAATGGAGGACGGCCCGCACGGCCGCCCTCCATTAGGAAAGTCTTTGTTGACTTCCGGGCCGGTGAAAACACTGGCCCTCATTGGCTCAGCACACACACGCATCACGTTGCTCCTACGAGCCACGTAATGCGTGTGTGCTGCACCAATGGAGGGCCAGCACTACGGCTGGCGTGGTCCATAAGGCTTGATGCCGGAAGGCATTTCAGTCTTGGACCATGCCAGCCGTAGTGCGATTCCAGCGACTTCCAGCTTACCTGCCTGCCTTCCAGCACGTCTCTGGTAAGTGTTCTGTTTGTGTTTGTGTGTCGGGTTTGTTTTGCTTTATGTTTGTGTGTATGAATGTTTGTGTTTGAATGTATTTTGTGTGTATGTTGAGATGCGGGGGTGGGGGGGTGTGTCGGATGTGTATGAATGTTTGTGTTTGAATGTATTTTGTGTGTATGTTGAGATGCGGGGGTGGGGGGGTGTGTCGGATGTGTATGAATGTTTGTGTTTGAATGTATTTTGAGTGTATGTTGAGATGCGGGGGTGGGGGGGTGTGTCGGATGTGTATGAATGTTTGTGTTTGAATGTATTTTGAGTGTATGTTGAGATGCGGGGGTGGGAGGTGTGTCGGATGTGTATGAATGTTTGTGTTTGAATGTATTTTGTGTGTATGTTGAGATGCGGGTGTGGGGGGGTGTGTCGGATGTGTATGAATGTTTGTATTTGAATGTATTTTGTGTGTATGTTGAGATGCGGGGGTGGGGGGTGTGTCGGATGTGTATGAATGTTTGTGTTTGAATGTATTTTGAGTGTATGTTGAGATGCGGGGGTGGGGGGTGTGTCGGATGTGTATGCATGTTTGTGTTTGAATGTATTTTGTGTGTATGTTGAGATGCGGGGGTGGGGGGGTGTCGGATGTGTATGAATGTTTGTATTTGAATGTATTTTGTGTTTATGTTGAGATGTGGGGGGGTGTGAATGTTTGTATTTGAATGTATTTTGTGTGTATGTTGAGATGCAGGGGTGGGGGGGTGTCGGATGTGTGTTGGATGTGTATGAATGTTTTGATTTGAATGTTTTTTGTGTGCTGAGTTGGGGGGTGGGGGTTCGGGTCTGTATGGGTGCTTGTTTGAGAGTTTGCTGATTTGGGGGGGTGGGGGTTCGGGTCTGTATGGGTGCATGTTTGTGTGTGTGCTGAGTTGGGGGGTGGGGGGTTCGGGTCTGTATGGGTGCATGCTTGAGTGTGTGTGTGCTGAGTTGGGGGTGGGGGTTTGGAGTTGGGGGGGTGGGGGTTCGGGTCTGTATGGGTGCATGTTTGTGTGTGTGCTGAGTTGGGGGTGGGGGTTCGGGTCTGTATGGGTGCTTGTTTGAGAGTTTGCTGATTTGGGGGGGTGGGGGGTACGGGTCTGTATGGGTGCATGTTTGTGTGTGTGCTGAGGTGGGGGGTTCGGATCTGTATGGGTGCATGCTTGAGTGTGTGTGTGCTGAGTTGGGGGTGGGGGGTACGGGTCTGTATGGGTGCATGTTTGTGTGTGTGCTGATTTGGGGGGTGGGGGTTCGGGTCTGTATGGGTGCATGTTTGTGTGTGTGCTGATTTGGGGGGTGGGGGGGTTCAGGTCTGTATGGATGCATGCTTGAGTGTGTTTGGGGCATAGTGTTTGGTTGGGGGTGAGGGGGCCATGGGGCATAGTGTTTGGTTGGGGGTGAGGGGGCCACGGGGCATAGTGTTTGTTTGGGGTTGGGAGCAATGGGGCATAGTGTTTGGGGGTGAGGGGGCCATGGGGCATAGTGTTTGGTTGGCGGTGAGGGACAGCGGGCATAGTGTTTGGTCGGGGGTGAGGGAGCCATGGGGCATAATGTTTGGTTGGGGGTGAGGGGGCCATGGGGCATAGTGTTTGGTTGGGGGTGAGGGGGCCATGGGGCATAGTGTTTGGTTGGGGGTGAGGGAGAGGGGGCATAGTGTTTGCTTGGGGGGTGAGGGACAGGGGGCATAGTGTTTGGTTGGGGGTGGGGGCCATGGGGCATAGTGTTTGGTTGGGGGTGGGGGCCATGGGGCATAGTGTTTGGTTGGGGTGGGAGCCATGGGGCATAGTGTTGAGTTGGCGGTGAGAGACAGGGGGCATAGTGTTTGCTTGGGGGGTGAGCGACAGGGGGCATAGTGTTTGGTTGGAGGTGGGAGCCATGGGGCATAGTGTTTGGTTGGGGGTTAGGGGGGTGAGGGGGCCATGGGGCATAGTGTTTGGTTGGGGGTGAGGGGGCCATGGGGCATAGTGATTGGTTGGCGGTGAGAGAGAGGGGGCATAGTGTTTACTTGGGGGTGAGGGACAGGGGGCATAGTGTTTGGTTGGAGGTGGGAGCCATGGGGCATAGTGTTTGGTTGGGGGTTAGGGGGGCGAGGGGGCCATGGGGCATAGTGTTTGGTTGGGGGTGAGGGGGCCATGGGGCATAGTGTTTGGTTGGGGGTGAGGGACAGGGGGCATAGTGTTTGCTTGGGGGGTGAGGGACAGGGGGCATAGTGTTTGGTTGGGGTGGGGGCCATGGGGCATAGTGTTTGGTTGGGGTGGGAGCCATGGGGCATAGTGTTTGGTTGGGGGTGAGGGGCCCATGGGGCATAGTGTTTGGTTGGGGGTGAGGGGACCATGGGGCATAGTGTTTGGTTGGGGATGCGAGCCATGGGGCATAGTGTTTGGTTGGGGGTGAGGGAGCCATGGGCCATAGTGTTTGGTTGGGGATGGGAGCAATGGGGCATAGTGTTTGGTTGGGGATGGGAGCCATGGGGCATAGTGTTGCACTCCAAGAGTGAACTCAATAATAAAGCTAAAACAGGCACAGTTAGGAGATGTACATCCTTTGCTTTTTTGAGGAAACCTGACTCAACGAAGGCCATACTCCTCTTGGTTAACCCAAACAGCAAACTATAGCAGTCCAAAATAACGGAATGTCCAATCAAGGGTCAATAAAATATATATAATTTAATTAAACAGACGGTATACAATAACTAAATCGAAATAAATGATAGCAATGGAAAATGTGTAGTACAAAATGTAAGTTTGAAATGCAATAAAAATCGTGACCCCTCAAAAACATATCTTTTTCCATGTGTTTAATACAAATTGGGGGTTGAAAAAGCCTCCTGACATGTCCCGCCTACCGCCCCGCCCACTTTTCGGCCCACTATAGCCCTCATGTAAGGTACTTTCGGCCCTCTGTCAAAGTCAGTTGTGCACCCCTGCCCTAGGGCAAAAACGCATTCTATCAATGTGTTTTTGCACCAGGGCTAAGTTTGCCCTAATGGTAATATTGTTCTTTATTCGAACTAGGGGAAACAATGCCCTGATTCAATCATGCTTTGTAGGAATGTGTTTGCACTATGCCAACATTTGCCAAATGCTCATTACACGCAAAGTTGGCAACATTGTTGTAATGCAGGCCCAGAAGTGAATTTCAGGGATTGGAAGAGAAATCGGTCAAGGGCAGTGAAACTGATAAAGGCATGCTATGTGTGGGAAACGTGCATGCAAAGTTGCCAGACATCGCCAATAAATGCATTTCAAAACCAAATCCACTTTTTTACTGTTCGTTTTTCTCTTGTGTACACCTGGGTGTGGACGGGAGATTATATATATATATATATATATACACACACACACACACACACCCACGCACGCACGCACGCACGCGCACACACACACACACGGGAGAGAGTCTGATGGATAGATAAATATACTTCTCAATACAGAGACTGATAGATTGGTATAAGGGCAGACAGACTGATACACTCAGTCAGATATACAGGTAAAGAGGCAGGCACAAAAGGACCAAAAGAAAGAGGCGGAGAGATGGCTAGATAAATGGGTGGGCGGCTAGGTAGATGGCTAGCTGATAGCATGGAGAGATTTCTTTTCCTTTATGTCTGTCAATACGCCTGCAAGCTGGTCAGGTCAGAAGGACGGGTCATTTTCTCTTGCCTTTGGGGACAAAGTGACTAGCAGGTATTGCTTTCCAAGCGCATCTCCTTAGGAAGAGAATTGCCCTAATGCGAACTGACAATGCGTGTCAGGCCGATGACAGAATGAGGCTTGAGATTAGAAAACTCTTAGCACGTTAGCAGAAGCCTTGCTGTCATGCTGGTGGGTGTGCAGTAACTGAAAATGCAAGGAGGGGCGAGGGTAGGGCGAACTTCTTGGAGGCGCCTGCAAGAAAAGCTGTGAGATGAAGACTGCTTTTGCATGTGCGAGTTTTTTCTGGGCATTGAACCGGCGCATTGGCCGGAGGCGGTCCAGCCATTGCAGTGGCCTCATGGTTCCGGAAATACCCTCTTTTTCCCTCGAGCAAGTCTGTCCCCGTGTGTCTCTTGCGAGTGAGTGAATGAGTGAGTAACAAATAGTGTATGGCGCTCACTGAGAACAAAATAGCTTCTAGGCGCTCATTCATAGCAACCAAGCATGAGGTGGGGAAGAGAACGTCACTGTTTGTCCCTTTTCCCACTACTCTTTTACCTGTCGCCAGTCCCTCCCACGCAGCGGCGGGATCCAGCCTCAGCATTTCTGGGGGAGGAGGCTGCATGACAGTTTTAAACGCTGGTCTTGAGTGTGCCCATTAACCCATTGGGCTGTCCACCCCAATCACTTCCTCGGAATCCAGAAGGGTGAATAGGTATTATGACTTTTATTGGCCCCTTAGATGCATCTTACACCCCAATTCAGAGGCTATTTAGTTTTACAATTACATGCTAAGCATTTGAGGCCTAGGCCCAGAGGTGGACTGACCTATAGGGAACTCTGGAGATTTCCATGGAGGCATCTGCACACAGGGGCTCTTTTGTGTGGTATTTCCAAAAGTTCACATGGGAAAAGGGTTGGCCTAGATGAAAATGTGTAATATGGGGCCACTTTGAAAATTACTTCCAGGACCTCTTTTGGTTGCCAGTCCACCCCTGTGTGGGCCATGTAGAATTTGAGTCCAGCAGTTAAGCCTTTGCCTTCATCACATGGGGTAGATTGACAGCACCTACACAGGCGTTTGCCTTCTGTCATTGTATGTTTTCTGCTGCAGCTACACTCGTGATTATTTACATGTAAATATTCATCTCTCAGAAGTTGGAAATTGGACAGGCTCTTGCTTTTGCGCCCCTTTCCCATCTGAACCCCTGAGCAGATCGTCATGGCAGAGTGCTACTTGGGATCTGTGTTGGTCTGAGTTACAATACTCAGTTGTTATAAGAAGTGTTAAAGCCATGTGTGTGTCTTGTACTGTTTTTTACTATTGTATGTGGTTATATGTATGTGAATTCAGTGATTTGTATTGTTTTTATATCTACCTTTTTTGTGATGTGGGGTCATACTCATGCAGAACATTTTTAGGAGTTTTTTTATCTCTGTGTAAAACTTTATTAAAACAATGTTTTGATACCAAGCATAAGCATCATGTACTTGGTCTATTTTTTCAAGACTAGCGGTACATGGAGGGTTTTGGTTGCATTAGACTGTCTAAATAGATCAGTGAATTTGAAACCATTGAACCTGTCTTCTTGATATATAAATATGGAGTGCTACTTCCTGCCTTATGAATTTGTCAAGGTGCAAGCCCCATGCATGGCAACATGATCCATTGCAATCTGTATGTAGTTGCTTATCCAGGTCTGTTTTTTTGTCTCTGCATTCTGGGACTTGCAGTTCTACTTTTCCCATTATAAAACCCAGACTACAAGTCCCAGAATGCAATGAAAGACTTGAAAGAAACAGGACTGGATAAGCACCTACACATTGGAACAGGTCATGTTGGCAAGTATGATTACCCCCAAGCCAGGGGCTATCTATGCTTGCACACTGCTTTCCAATCACACTGATTCTTCAGCTCTCCCTCCATGACAGCTTAGTCCTCCAGCTGCATTGGGGACCTCCAAAGGTGCGAGTATATGGTTTGATGGAGCCAGAAAGTCTGGTCTCGCCGGAGCTTCAAGGGAAACCTGCTGCTTTAATCAGGAACCACAGAGAACTCCATTAACCAGAGGGACCCTTTGATCCACAACAGACAGGAAGATGAATGGAACTTTACATGCTTTCTCTCCTTTGCATGTTCTGCTGCAAAGCACTCTATGACCTCACACATGGAAGTTATTGTTGGTGGGGACCCAGGATTGGTAAATTAAGGTAGATTTACCCTACAACAATCTCTGTGGTCCCTTTGGCTTTAAAAGAGGGCCAAGCCCCTCTTTTGGCAGATCATCTTAAGACTTTTCAAGCAGTAGCATGAATAACTCATCATTGGACCCTGGCTGAAGGTACAGTCTGTTTTGCATCTTCCATCAGTGAAGGAAGGCCAGGACCTCCAAGAGGGAAGCAAAATCCCTTCCCTAAACATCTTCCAGGGAACAGAGAGAGATATTGAATCCAGAGGATCCTCCGGCAGCTCCAGCACTGCTACCCAGCCAGCACATAGCGTGCCCCGCTAGGCTCTGCAGCAAGCTTCCTAGGTGGAAAGTGCCAGAGAGTCTCTGTACACGAAAGCAAGGACAAGGCAGCTGCCTGCAAAACACTCCTCAGCTTTGAGCTGTCCACCTTAAAGGACAAGAGCCCAGGGAAGAAGGTAGAAGTGCATCAACTAGCATCTACCGATGTCCGCCTTAAAGAACATTTTCAAGCAAGTCGACCCTTGACTGCAACCCTGACTATTGTTATACTGCAGTCACTTAAAGACACCTGAGACTTCTTGACAAGTGCTTCAGAACCACCGACCAGCACTAAGACAACAATGCCTGACAATGAGCTGCCGTGTAGGCCAGCCTGCAGCCGTCTGTCCAGCTTCACTCGACAAACTGTTTGCCGCCTGATTCCCACAACTGTCTCCCATCTTGAACTCTCGCAGAAACTGAAAAAGTGCCCTGAAACCTGATCGACCCCGTTGAGCACCAAGAACACCTAAAAGTACCATGTACAATGTTGTTTCTTTCCTCGTGGTCCTTCTCTGAAGGCCCCAATAGATATTTTAAAACCATTGCTCCCTTTGTGCTGAAGCCAAGTATCCTTGAGCTGTTGCAATTATTTACTATACTGACCACCCTCCTGTCAGTATCCAGAATGCATCCCTTTTCCTTCTTTGAAACTGTCTGTCCACTGCATTCCTTTACAGGGTGGATTGTATTTTGTAAAGTTACTAGAACTGTTGTGATATAAATAAAGTAGATATTTTCATACAACCTTGTCTGGACAGTCCCTTTTATCACTGTGTAATAATTTTATTATTGCTGTTTTGCAATTAACCAATGATCCACCTTTCGGAGATAAGCCTGCCGTTCTGTCCACGTTTCTAAAATTGGACAAGGAGGTTAATAATTTGATTGTTTTTCCAATCAGTTCAGATTCCTTCTGCTGTATTAGAGGTGCACGGCTGATTGATGGTTTAGAAACCGATATTCACCCCTGGACCACTGGTGCCCCAGAAGTTGATTCGTCACACAATCTTCACAGATACAAATCGCATGCCACCAAGCTGGTTGGTCTATGATATTAGCAGGCACATAGAGGCAACCTAATACTGTTAAAACAACTGTCGATTTGAAGCAAAAAGCTCCTTGCTTTGTTCATGTTTAGGAGGGATATTGGGTACTAATTGATTTAAGTATTGACCCGGAGCAGGTCCTGCAGGAGTGCTAGAGACTCAGACACTACACATCAACATAGACACAAATAGGTTCACACATAAGTCAATGCTCAAAGAATGCAGAGCCTGTCCCCCATGCTTTGTGGGTGATGATCAACCGGACAGCAATGGCAATTTGGCTTGGAGTCTTTCACAATTATTCTGCCACACACTGCCCCGAACCCATATCTAACACCACTGACACTCAGAATTTGAATAAGATTGCTTGTATCCTTTCCAGTCCACAAAAGGATCCCAAACCATAATGTGTTTTAAAAACAACATTTAAAAAAAACTCTCTCTCTCTCTTATGACTAAATTAATGCATGGCCTACCTCTGCATTCATTAAAATGGGTCTCTCTGGCAGTGTTACTGCCTCTACCCTCTGTCCTCAAGCTGACGTCATTATATTTCGTTGATGTGGTTGCTGCCTGATGTTGCACAGCCCGCGCTCAGTAGATGCCATCTTTGATAGGCCAGGTTTAGTCAGAGGGCCTCCGAGGACACCCAGCACCACCAGGCCTGCCAGTTACGCCCCCACCTCGAATGTCAACAATTAATTATCCGATCAGTTCCCAAACAAGTGAGAGACGGAGTGATCTCCCCAGTGTGGGAGGAACACGTGAAGCTTCCGCCCCCTCGCCCTCTCTTCCTCCTGCTCCCTCGCTCTATCCTTTGAACATTAAAGCGAGTGATAGCTTTCTCTGGTGCCGCGGCAATAGAGAGTCAAATGACTGTATATTATTAGCATGAATTTCATTATTTTGGGCAGACTCGTGCGTTTAAAAAGATTGTATGCAGGCTTGTAGGAATGAACGGTGAAACGGCGCGTGTGTCGGGAGAGTAAAGAGAGCGAGGGCACGGATCTCAATGAAGACATTCGTTTCATGCTGAGCTTCTGATCTCGCTGCGTCCCACAGTGCCTGATGGTTAGTGTACGCCTGAAGCTTACGGTGCAGCCAAATACCGCTGTGGAGTCTTATGTTGGGGAACACTACTGAAGAAATGGCAGGCACTGGAACGTTAAAGAGACTGAGACCCATAACTGCCTCCCTGGGAAGAGTCAACCAGCGACAGCGCTAAATAGTTACGATTACAGCTGAGGGCCAGTAGAAGTGTCGGTACCAGCACGAGGCTGTACAGCAGGCCCTGCCTTGTATAGTAGAACAGAGTATGCAAACAATGGTAAGATGCACCATTCCATTCGGGTGATGCCAGTCCTGGTTTTTGTTTGCTTTCTGGGACTCAATTAATGTAAATCCAGAACTAAAAGTTCTACGATATAAAGTAATACATAGGGCTGTACTATTATCTCCTGAATCGAATGGGTATTGACTGGGAGTGGCATTTAATGCAATGATGCTCCAAGAGGCCACTGCTTCTAGAAGGGTTGTTGTTCGGGGGCTTAATAGCAACATGCCAAACAATGGCACTATCCTCATAGGCCAGCCTACATCTCCACATTATTAAAGGGGGCATACCGTTTTACAAAAATGAAATAGGCAGCTTTTCACTGTTAAAGGGGAAATCTCTAAAGAATTGTATTGGCCCAATCGACCGAGGCATCTATGTGTGAGCATACATCCATCGATCGTATAACAAATTCCAGTGCATCTTACCTTTTTTTGTTTTTTCTCACATTTACACATGTGAAACTCACAGGTCGGGAAACGCCATCTTGGGATAATGGTATCTGTTGATCCATCGTCCTAGATTCAAGTGCACTTGCAGCAGTAAATCAGATCACCCGCCCCTCAAGCTGACATCACTCGTCCAAATGATATGCTATGCCTATTCTAATAAAGTTCATGGACAGCGTAGCCAATCATACCCTGTCATCACCTATGTAATAACGTTACCAAACGCAAAACCAGGAAGATCAATACACACATCCACACACAGCGCAAACGTTTTCTTTCTTTTCACAAAAAGAAGAAAACAATCTATATTTTTAAGAAAATACCAATAATTGGGAATGTAACATGTAGTTATATTTCTAACATGATCCCCAAAATAGAAGATTACATCCACGAAAACATTGAAAACGTTTGTGAATAGAAGTGATAGGTAGAAAACATGGAATTCTTCACATTTTTCTAAAATTGTCAACTTCCATCAAATATTGCTGATTGCCTTGATGGATCGATTAATCCCTGTATTTGCACTGTGAAGTAAAAATTCTGTGTGGTTAAATCTAATGCACCTAAGGGCACTGTTGCACACGCAGCCGAATGCAGGCTCCTGTGTGAGCTCCAGTGGCATGCCCAGGTCCCGGGAAAAATACATGAGAAATACTGTCCGGTTCTTCACAATATTGAACAGGACCAGGAGTGAGACTGCCAGGCGTATACAGTCCAAAAACTGTTGAGCCCGTTCCAGAGGAACTGGAGATACGGCAGGGATATGGTCTGTCCCACAACTGAGACTCCTCGGCCACCGAGGAGAGACGACGCAGCACCCTCGAGGACTCCTCTCACTGGTGGGCCACGAAGTTACTATAAGGCATGCTGGACTTCAGAGAACGAAACACAGAGGACGTTCCCGGGCAGTCCTGCTGCCCAACGCCTGAGACAGCGAAACTGTAGAGAGAATATGAGTGGATTGTCGAGGCGGCGGACAATGCCCCCGAACCACCTTGCAAAGAAGTGACTCCACCACCGGGCTGCCGGGAGCATGGGGCCAGTGCCTGAGGCCCACGCTGGGAGAATATTGGTCTTCCCAAACAACATACCACAAACGGGTGCGGCGGCGGGCGGACGCGGCCCACGAATGGACAGCGGCATTTCCACTCAATGGTGCCGTAAATCCTGGAAGGCCTCCCTCTGTGCTACAAGCATCACCCGCGAAGGAGGACATAGCAGCACGGAAGGAGAGGCAGAGGAACGGACTGAACCAAGCCCTTGGACATGGGCAGAAGTATGACGAAACACCACCAGCAGTCCCGAGACTATAAGCGCGGCATAGTACATTATCCGAAGCTCAGATTACGAACGCTTTCCCTAGTGCTCGTGAAGCAGAGACACCAGCTGTAACAATGCCCAAAGCCCCAACACAGGTCGGAGCAGAACAGACACCGCAGCAACCGAGCAGGCCATGGGACCCACTTGGGAACTGGGCAGGTAGCAGAACGCTCTACCGTTTGAGTGGCCCACGCGCCCAACGAGGCAACACCTGCGGGGACTCTCACCTTGATGATCGGATGGCACACCACTGACCTCCAAGTTCTCTCCTAGCATTATTTTATCACCTGGAGACCTCAATTCTGGAATGCAAGGGACTACCTCCCCATGTGAGACAACCCTGAGAGATTACTACTGGTGACTTTTTACCCTGGCAATAAACCTAGGTATTATAACTCCGGCTACAAGAAGTAGAAGGCACACCCTCACCCAGATGGACATAACGGAACCTGGAGCCACTCAAATGTAGCGCTGTATTGCTTTAGTTATATTCTGAGGGCAAATCACAGGGGGAAACTCTTGAACAGGGTCCAAACTCACCTTTGCAAACTTGGAATGGGGTGACCAGAGAGGTGCCCAACACAGCATATCAGGAGGATTTACATGCAAAAAGGAGCATGGGGTGCTGAGAAGTCAGGTATGAAAGGGAAACACGCAGTGCATGTTTTAATCGCACTGGACATGCCAGGTTCACTTCCCAATCAGTGCAGAAGGGGCCAGACCTGGGTGAGGTGTCTGCAGAATTGAGCCCGAAACCACTCACACCAAGGTACGAGTGAAGCAGAATAAAGTGCTGGAGACCAGTGTTAAATATGATGCCTAAGGGGGCGGCCTCCAAGAAAAGTGGAGCGATGGGCAAATTTGCCAAGCCAACCAGTAAATCGAACAGTGCAGGGAAAAAGGAAACTGACGTGTCAGATTCATCGACATCACAGTTAGCTCCAGCCACCATGGATCTACAGAGTGTCTTCACATCAATGCAGCAAGGATTTGCAGCTATAAATGAAAAGCTCAACGGTATCAACATTAATGTCACAACAATTCGAACCTAGCTTGAAAAAGCCACTGATCGCATCACAGAAGTGGAAATGCTGATTGGTACGGCAGAGGACACAATAATGGCACTACAGAACATGGTGACCAGCATGGCGAAAAATCTGGGTACCGTAAAATTGAAGTGAGAGGATCTGGAGGTGAGATCCTGTTGAAATAACATACACATGAGTACCCGATGAGGCCTTGAAAGGGCCAATGGAACGAGCAGTGGAAGAGTTATTAAAGGAACTACAGAGGGACCCAGGCTGGTCCGCAATGTTTGTGGTCGAATGACCACACAGATCCCTAGCACTGAGGCAAAACCAGGCACCTTGCCAAAGGCCGATAATAGCAAGGCTTATGAACTACAGAGACAGGGACACAGTCTTAAGAGGCACAAGGGATAAGCAAGAACTATAGATGGGGTCAAGCGTGATCCATATTTTCCCAGATTATACACTTCCAGTTCAGTTCAGCAATAAAGGAGAACGCTCAACGGAGTGAAGGAACTACTGAGTGAATGCAAGATTCCCTATGCGATGCTCTACCCGGCAAGGCTGCGCATGCAATACTGAAATAAAACATATTTCTTCACGTTCCTGGATGAGGCTGCCACTTTCGTAGAGGCTAACATCCCACTACCAGACAAGCAGCCACCCGAAGTAGAAGAAAAATGATCATAAGGTAACTAGTGCTGCGGAAGACAACATTGCACATGCTGTATAAATAGGTCAACACCACCACACCAAGGGCAGCAATTGTTATTACGAGAATGGTAGGTTGGGGATGCTCTGATCCCCATGGTCACCCTACAGCATGCATTAGGGTGGGGTCGATGGTGCAGGCTCGAAATGATGTAAGGCAAGTGAGCAGCAATGCTCTTGTTGTGTTCCCAAACAGAGCTGGCACGTTGCACTGGGCAATAACCATTTGACCCCACAGGACACTTTGAAAGTCCTCATTTTAGACTGGCACTGCTTGTCTGCAACGCACTAGCGACATGACCCAGGCCTGCAGATATAAGTGGAGATTAGCAGGCAGTGCTCCCTGCAGATATGTGGCCCGAGACAGATTGCAAGTGCCTTATAGACTGCAGCAATTCACTATACGTGTTGGCAATGTTATTGTGTGATTTAACCCTTTAAGTGCCATGGGTATTTCTCCCCAGTGCCAGGGCCTTTTTTGGTGATTTCGGTATGTGGCCATTCAATGGCTTGTAACCTATTTGTTACATGAGATATCTCTGCCAAATTTGGCTCCTTTTTTTCCCACATGTAGGCGGTCGTAACGCTACCCAGGAATCCTAGGTTGCTGTAGGGGGGTGAGAGAAAATAACCCAAAAGGGGGAAAAAAAAATTCAAAAAATGCCAATAAACTGATGTACAAAGTAGCCTGTGGTTTTTTCCTTGTAAGAGCTAGGAACAAATGGTTTGCTGTGCTGAATTCCCCAATTTCCTGGCTTTCACGAACAGGTTGAGTGGAAACGGAAAAAAATATTTTGATGTGGTTATCAACCGTTTTGTGAGAGGTAGGCGATTTTGGCCATTTTTGCCAATTGGACATGCATGGACGGAATGGAAGAAAAGGGTAGGAAAGCCGATTTGGAGGATGGAAAGGCATATATTTCTGAAAAGTAGACAAAATTCCAAGTTTAGGAAGGGGTGATTTGCGTAGGTCAGGCAACAACTAGGTAGGGGAAACTGCCATAGATTGAGGGGAAAAGCAGGAAAATAACCGAAAAAAGGTATGTGTTGGGCATGGTTGGCTTAGTACGGCAATGGCTTCTACGAATTTTGAGAAAAGCAATGCTCCGCTTCATTCCCCTGACTCTTGCAGTTAGGAGAGCACACATTTTTTGTAGTGTTTTACAAAACCAGCAATACCACAAGCCAAATACTGAGCCATGGTACACAGGAGTTTTACGCTCACGGCCTGAACAGACACACTTAGCATGTGTAAATCGGGAAAACCAATGTGGTGAGGAACGGCAAGCATACATTCTTTGAAAGAGCATAGACAGACCTTTTCAAGGGTAGGTGACATGTGCAGGTTACAAAAGAGTATGGTGCCTAAAGCGGCGACTATATGTAGGTCACATTTGGGAAATGAAAGCGTTGTGTGACAAAGGGCACCAGCAAATGGGTCAAAACGTTATGAAAACCACACAAACACAACACATGGCCTACCGTCCCGCATTTCCACAGGTGTCCCAATGAAAACGGTGCCTCACATGTGTGGGTGCACCTACCTGGCCGCCAAGGGGAAAACCTAAAACACAAGTAACCCCAAGTATGTTTTCAGACTGGAATTTCAGACGCTCTGCCGACCGGCACAAGATACAGATATGGGCCTCGGGTGTCCAACACACCAAGGAAAACAGAGAACCCCATGCATTTCCGAAAAGAGGACACCCATGGAAATCCGCAGAGGTATGATTTGCGCACATCGCCCCAGATTTTATTACTGAGACACCCCTGCAAAATCCAAAATGTGGGGAAAAAATGCATTTTCCGCACATTTCACTCTGCTCACCCATCGAAACACGCCCCCAACAACACATGGCCTACCGTCCCGCATTCCCACAGTTGTCCCGATGAAAACGGTACCTCACATGTGTGGGTGCACCTACCGGGGGTGCACAAAAGGAAAAGGGTAACCCACTGATAACCCCAAGCCTTTCGCCACTGCCCATTTTGTTCATGTGGGAAACCTACAGATTTGGGCCTATGGTGTCGAAGCCAGCAAGGAAAACAGGGAACCCCATGCATTTCCCAAAAAAGGACACGTGTGGGAATCCGCAGAGGTCTGCCTTGCGCAAATTGCCCCAGTTTTTATTAGCCACAATCCCCGACAAAGTGTGATATTTGGTGGGGAAAAAACACAATGTTCACTTTGTCTGGGGTTCTGGGTAATAAATTCTGGGCCGCTTCGCACAAGTCAGACCTCTGCGCATTCCCACGGGTGTCCTCTTTTGGGAAATACATGGGGTTCCCTGTTTTCCTTGCTGGCTTCGAGGCCCTAGGCCCAAATCTGTAGGTTGCCCACATGCACAAATTGTGCTGTGGCGAAAGGCTCGGGGTTACCCTCTTCCTTTTGTGGCCCCGGTAGACGTGTTTCAGTGAGTGGACACAGGGAAATGTCTCTGAAATTGGCTGAAAATGCAGACAATTCTCAGACATTTCGCTCTGGCCACCCACCGAAACGCACCGCCAACAACACATGGCCTACCTTCCCTGGTCCCCACACATGTCCCGATGAAAACAGTACCTCACATGTGTGGGTGCACCTACTGGGGGGGGCAAAAGGAAAAGGGTAACCCACTGGGAACCCCAAGCCTTTCGCCACTGTCCATTTTGTTCATGTGGGCAACCTACAGATTTGGGCCTAGGGTGTCGAAGCCAGCAAGGAAACAGGGAAACTGGGGGGGGGGGTCAATGCCCCACCCCATTAGAAACTTCCCAGACCCTTTGGGGTGCCCCACAGCCCACCCTAAAAAGCGTTCCACCATTTTCCATTTTTTTCTTTGTTTACGAAACTTGCCTTGGTGCAGAGGGGCACATTGGTGTGCCAATCTGGCCCCGGGGTGCCCATACCTTACTGCCCCACCCACTGTGGGGCCTGTCCCAACGTTTCTGGGGGCCCTCTCCCCCCTCACCCCAAATGAGTGGCAGGGGCACCTCATGCAGGCCTCCCTGGGCCTCCTACAAACAGCTGCGTGAGGTACCACCCCCCTCCATTTGGGGTGGGGAGGGAGAGGGCCCCCAGAAATTGTGGGACAGGCCCCCCAATGCATGGGGCAGTAGGGTTTGGGCACCCTGGTAGCAGATTGGCACACTAATGTTGGGTAAACAAAGAAAATAATGCAAAATCATAGGCTGCTTTTTAGGGGCGGCTGAGGGCCACGCTAAATTGGCAGCGAATGTTATACTTCAACGGGGTGGCACTCACCCCCCCACCCCAAATGGAGGGCCCCACCTCATGCAACCCTCCCTGAGGGCAGATATCTGCTCCTAGGAAGGGGCATCTGACCCCAGGGAGGGATGCATGAGGCGGGGCCCTCCATTTGGGGTGGGGGGTGAGAGGGTCACCCCCCGTTACAGTAGAACATTCGCCGGCAATGTAGGGTGCCCCTCAGCCCCCCCTAAAAAGCAGCCTCGATTTTGTATTATTTTCTTTGTTTACCCAACTTCGCTTGGAGCAGATGGCCACATTAGTGTGCCAATCTGCCCCCAAGGTGACCAAACCCTACTGCCCCATCTATTGGCGGGCCTGTCTCACCATTTGTGGTGGCCCTCTCCTCACCCACCCCGAACGGAGGGGGGGGCACAACATGCAGCCCTTCCTAGGATGCTAAGGGAGGGCTGCATGAGGTGTCCCCCCCCCCAGCCATTTGGGGTGGGGGGCCACCACAAAAGGTGGGGCAGGACCCCCAATGCATGGGGCAGTAGGGTTTGGGCACCCTGGGGGCAGATTGGCACACTAATATGCCCATCTGCGCCAAGCGAAGTTGGGTAAGCAAAGAAAATAATACAAAATCGTAGGCTGCTTTTTGGGGGGGCTGAGGGCCACCCTAAATTGGCAGCGAATGATGTACTGCAATGGGGGGTGGCCCTCACCCCCCACCCCAAGTGGAGGGCTCCATGCTTTGGGGGCCGGGAGGGGGGAGAGGGCTGCTTACATGAAGCAGCCTCCCTCCCCCCAACTCACAAACAGATCCATGGTGGTCCAAGTGGGTTGCTGGTCACGGATCAGCGCTGTGCGCTGATCCGTGACCACCAATGCCTCATGGAGATGGTGTCCTTGGAAAGGGGAGAACCTCACCTTTCCAAGGACACCACTTTCTGCCATATACCTCGTGGTCTAGTGTGCCCCAGGGCCCCAAACCCCCGCCCACCTCCCCCCTTCCCTCGATTTTTTTTTCTTTTCACCCCTGTGGGCAGTGATCATCTGCCCCCAGGGGTCTCTGGTGCTGTGGCCCCATGCTTTGGGGCCACGGGGGGAAGGGGGCTGCTTACCTAGTAAGCATTCCCCTCTCCCCCCGCGTCACAAACGGATCTGTATTGATCCGGTGACATTGCTGCCCGAGGATCGCGCGCCCTGCGCCCGATCCGCGGGCAGCAATGCCACACAATGGGTATCGTTGTAAAGGGGAGAATCTCCCCTTTCCAACGATGCCCGTCTCGATCTCCGGCTTGAAATATAGCTGGAGATCGACGCAGAGAAAGAAGGGCTCTTACCTTCTTTCTTTCACTGCAGCAGCCGAAAATGGCTGCTGCAGTGAATTTACTTTCGGTTTCACGCCGACGTGCTTTGCGCACGCCGATGTGAAACTGAAGGTAATCCAGCCCCCTGGCAGTGAGGAGGGACCTCCCCCTCACATAGCCCAGTGATTGGATTACAGCTTTGCTCGATCCCTGCCTTGCAGGGATCGAAAAAAGCAGAGTGCCAAAACCGACAAGCCGGCTCATCAGTGGCAACCTGGAGCGCTTTCCACTGATGAGCCGGCAGGGTTAAAGAACTTAGACTGGACAAAATATCCAAGCAATACTCTGAGACTATGGTCACCACTGCAATGAACTCCCCAATGCGAGTGCATAGTTTAGTTAAAACTAAGCGGGTTGGAGAGGGGAAAGGTGGGATGGGGCAAACTTAGTAAGGTGGGGGACGGGGCAGATGAGGGAAGTCGGGAAAAAAAGTTACAAAAATTCACAGAGTTGCTCCAACATATTTTTAGCATTGCTGGTAGAATGCACATGAAGGTGAAGGTGATATGTGAACGCATGAGAGATGATGGCTGATAAGGGGGTGGTGGGGATACAACTATTGAGATGGAATGTGAGTGGCCTTGGTATGCCAGTGAAGATGAGGAAGGTAATGGCATACGTGAACAGGCGCCAAGATATTATTTGTGCAGGAAACACTCTTAATGGACCACCAGGCACATAGGTTTGCCCCCCGGGTGTGTAGGGCACCGCTTCTTCACCTCCTACTCTACGAGGGCCAGAGGGTTCATGACCTTGATCCATAGGTCACTCCCACACACTACTGAACAGAGAGTGACCGGCCAGTAGATATGAGGTTGTGCACAGGAAATTAGGTTGCACCCAAGTGTTACTGATTGACATAAATGGCCCCAACATAGATGACCCAGAGTATTATACAGAGGTCTTTCGGAAATGCGCTAAGTAGCCGACAGCTCAAGCTATATGTGGGGGGCACTTTAATACCATACTAGATGTAGACCTAGACAAAACATCAATCGTGCCCAGAACCCTGACAGGGGCAGCATGCACGATACATACGCAAATGGCAGATCTAGGTTTGAGAGACGCCAGGCGCTCACTACATGGGACACATAGAGCATACACCTTTTACTCATCAGCCCATGACATGCACTCTAGAATAGATCTCTGGGTAACGTCCCAGAGGGCTCTGGGGTGGGTGACTGAGGCCAAGATACTCCCTAGGACACTGTCAGACCACTCCCCTGTAACACTGCTGTTAGACATTCCAGAGGGAGCCCCACAGTCAGCACTATGGTGGTTCAAAGCTGGGGCACTGAATGACCCCGTATACAGAACCGGCCTGGCACAACATGTCACTGAATTGTTTGAGAATAATGAGGGATCCGTATCCTAACAAACGGTCCTATGGCAGGCATTCAAGGTTTACATTAGGGGTATCACCATGTCCACAGAACTAGGAGTACTCCGAGACATATGTAGGGAACTCAGGAGGAAGGAAGAATCACTGGCCAGCATGCAGGCGAAATATGCAACCACCCCAACAGTGCAAATTAGTGCTGACATTAAAACACAACTAGAAAAATTGTGAGATGCTGCAGACAGGGAACTGTGCTATTTTGATATACCAACAGCCGCATGCAGGTATGGGGAACAGGAAAGGCTGGGTAAGCTATTGGCACACATGGTACTCAGCAAGAGAGGCAGTACAAACATCATGTGTTTTGCCAGGGGTGATCGGGTGGTGGTCACGAGGCAGGAGTAGATCAGGAAGGTGTTTATGATTTCTATGCTAACTTATACTACCCTCAAAGCATAGCCACAGACAGCAAAATGGATGACTATTTAGCAAAAATGCCTACCACGCTGATGTCTGGGGAAGCACAAGATGTCCTACCACACCCATAACATTGGGCGAGATTAAAGAAGCTATAAAAGATCTTCAGGGGGGTAAAGCACTGGGTTCTGATGGGCTGGGGGCGGAGTTCTATAGGGAGTTTATGGAAATATTATCCCCCCATCTCTTATTGATGTGGACTGAGGCACTGGAGACCAGCAAGCTCTGGGGCACGAGGCGTGCAGCGGTCATTACCATGCTATTGAAGCCGGAGAAGCTGCCCGTTATCTCTCATCAGCACACAAAGGGGAGTCCCCCAGATGAACCATTTCAAACCAACTATAATAGCCTAGCTCCAATTCAAACTAGGTCACATTTCGTGAATTGTATACATCACCTCACGAAATGAGAATTACACAGAGTACCAGATTTTTCATTTAATAAAAAATGTTTTCATAGTTTTATTACGTAGGCCATAGGTCCTACGTGCAATAAGCATAAAAAACACCACACAAAGACATGTATCAATGTAGAAAATATATACAATGCATCTATTAGCAATTACATGTATAATTATAAAAACACAGATGACGCCGCCAGGGTTTTGTG
The DNA here is from genome assembly GCF_040938575.1 of Ambystoma mexicanum. NCBI lineage: Eukaryota > Metazoa > Chordata > Amphibia > Caudata > Ambystomatidae > Ambystoma > Ambystoma mexicanum. The sequence continues at coordinate 328,500,781 of NC_090934.1, read as the reverse complement.
TCACTGAGCTGGGAGGGCACATATTCTAACTACCTATCCCTATCTGGCTAACAAGTCACAGATATGCTCTACATGGCAGTGTCACCCGATAACAATGCTAAAACTAATTAGACATGGCACATAAAAATTGCGTCTGACCAAAACACACACATCCCGGGTCTACGTCCGAGGTGGCGTTGATGAGCCACATCACCAAGCTCGATTGTGCGGAGTGGTGTACCGGGCGTTTCGGCAGGGCATTAATTCTGCTGCCTTCATCAGGACCCCAACGGGAATGGAGTTCTGTGGATGTGATAAATAGTAATGTTACTGGCCTATACAACCAAATACAAATATCATCAGCAACACGAAGAAAAACAGCTTACAGTTGCTGGTGCAATTAACTAACAACAACATATTAAAGGTGAGGGAATTCTCCACCTATAGAAACCCCAAACTCCTGTGTATGGGAGGAAATCCACCCTGGGACAGAGTGGTAACATAGATATAGAATCAACCTCCACCAAACCGAATTGATCACCGTGCCCTTCTCTGTTATAAGCAGGGAAAGGGCAGAAAAGACAACACTCACCGAAGAACGTGAAAGAAAGGGAAAGGTTATACAGCCCAATAGTATAATTCCCCTAGGAAGCGAAATGAGGTGCTACTGTGTCAAGGTGCATGCATGGTGAGAGTGCCCAAACCCCCTGACCCAAAATAAGGAGGTATACCGAACTCTCCGTCATGCACAGATAGGGCTAGCAATGGCCCTGTACTTACTAGGAATGGTAGGATGGCGGCCCCATAACGTATTTCAGAAGCCGTGAAAATGGCACAGAGGCCTGAAGAAGTGCCTCCCCATCGGCTCATCTGAAACCACAGGAACCAGTTAAAACACAAATAAATCAATATACATGCCAGAGCCCTACTACCAGAAACGAAGAAGAGAGTGGGAAATTCACCTGCAGTTGTAAAATGAAGCAGGTGATAGGAGATGGTCACTCTCACGGCCCACACAAGGTATCGAGGACCGGTAGTGCCGCTCTAGGGGGATCAATGTCACGTGTCCACTACCCCGACGGTAGATGGGAGAGGGGAGCCCTGTACCGTTCGTGCCTACAGGAAAAACGCAGAAAAATATGCCGTTTCAGAAAAAGTAAATTCGAAATATGTTGGAACTTCACTATATCTTAAAGGCGTGGAAACTACAGACTAGCATATAAGTGTGTGCAATAATCTGCACCTTACAAAAAATCTCCCCCCGCGCGGTCTTAACCACGTGTGTCCCATTCCTACATTCATATTGCAGTAACAAATGCATCGGGAAGGCACCTACCTTGGGAGGGCCCCCAATCCGAACAGAGCCCTACAGTTGAGGTTGTTGGTCTGAGTCGATAACGACTCGCGCCGTGATCTCACGGACTCAGGCTCGGTACGTGCTCGGAGATGAACTCTCCACTTGCCGTGTCTGAAAATCGGCACAGAGGAAGGGACCCAACGTTGCCTAGGCAACGTGTGTAAAAATAGAAGTCGGGCACAAAAAAGGCATGGAAAACGAAATAGGACTCGGGAAAAGGGGCTGGCTGTAGGCTAGACTTAGCCAGAGTATCAAAACCTACCCCAAGGGGCCTCATACAATCTCTATAGCCAAATTCATATAAATGTGGCGTCCCTGTACGGGGACCCCACAGACTATGGTCGGTCTGCGTAAAATCACCCCGAAAGATCACAGCCAGCATGGATCCGAGGCTACGGGGGCAAGGAAGACTATCTCCGCGTTGACTGATGAACATCACAACATGTAGTGGGAAAAGAGGGAAAATCAAGGAAAATCACCACCGAAGGGGGTTATTTTCATTTAAACCCTGTTCTATGGTGTCCAATCTGTGTATCCACCTGGCTTCTGCTTGGTTAAGGCTGCGTGCCGAGATATTATGTCTCGGTAGGGCCTCCAGAATCCACCAAAAAAGGTCCTCAGGGGAATGACCAAGTTGCATATAGTGAGAGACTAAGGGGGCCGTGATATTTTTACATCTGATACGGGACCTGTGTTCCACGATACGTGTGTGGGCAGGTCTCACGGTTTGGCCCACATACTTAAGGTTACAAGGGCACTGAATGCAATAAATAGCATTAGATGTTTTACAGTTTGTCATGTCTCGGATGTCCCATTTCCTGTCTCTCACCTGGAAGTCCTTGATTTTTTTGGTGTACTTACATACAGAACAACCTCCACACGGGAAATGTCCTACAAGAGGCCGGAGATCCCATCCCGTAGTTCTGTTTCTCGAAAGCCGAGGTTTCGAGTGCACAAAGAGATCTCTCAGGTTTTTCTGTCTAGTCGTAGCAAAAAGTGGTGTTGGCTCATCACACAATTCCAGTTTGACCAAAGGCCAAAATTTTTTAATCAATTTCTTAACCGCATAAATATGCGTAGTATAAGGCAAAACACAGACAAGTTTTTCTTCTGTGGTGCGGACTTTGGGGGTGAGCAGACATTCCCTCGGAGTAAATCTCGCCCTTTTAGCCGCCTTTGAGACCAGTTTCCTCGGGTAACCCCTAGCCACCAAACGTGTGGTAAGGCTATCCGCATGGATGGTGTATTCATTGATAGATGTGCAATTTCTGCGTAGTTGCAGAAATTGGCCATATGGAAGGTTCTCCTTCACTGCCCTCGGATGGAAACTCGAGAAATGGAGTAATGTATTTCTATCCGTGGGTTTTCTAAATAGCGAGCATTCTAAGTTGCCATCTCTTAAGTAGATTCTGAGATCCAGAAAGTGGATCTCTTTGGTACTTGAACTCATCGTGAATTTAATCTCTGTGTGTTGTCTATTAATCCACGAGAAGAATTCCTGGAGAGCCAATGCTGGGCCCTGCCAGATGAGAAAAATGTCATCAATATACCGCCGCCAAAGTTTTATGTAATTTACAAACGGGTTGGTTTCAGTTAGTACAAAATGATGTTCCCACATAGCCATATATAGTATGGCTAAGCTAGGCGCGAACGCCGCGCCCATCGCTGTTCCATGCGTTTGCACAAAGAATTGTTCCTTATATTGGAAATAATTCTTTTCCAAGGCCATAGTAAGTAGCTCTAAAATAAATTCTGTAGGGGTGTTGCGTGGTGATTCCTCAATCGAGAGGATTTCCCGTATGCATTGAATCGCCTCCTGCTGGGGGATGCTCGTATATAAAGCACATATGTCCAGTGTGACAAGGATTTCTTCCTCAATATTGAATGGTCTACCCTCGACCAGTCCTATAACTGAGGAGCTGTCACGTAAATAGGTGTTAGTGGCCTGACTAAGAGGCTGCAAGAATTTGTCAATATATTTACAGACCGGTTCAAGAACCGAGCCGCAGCCCGCAACTATTGGGCGCCCCGGGGGGTTGTCAGCATTCTTATGAATCTTCGGGATCGCATAGAATGTAGGGGTGCGCCCTTCCGACAGATTCAAAAAATCAAACTCATCTTTAGACAGCCAGCCCCACTCAAGTGCTAGAGTGGTAGCTGACTGTATAGTCTGCCTAAGGTCCATACGTGGATCTTTCTTGATTTTCTTGTAACTGACCTTGTCGTCCAATAGGTTCAGGACCATCGTATGGTATTGTTGTTGGTTGAAAACAAAAATACCTCCACCCTTATCCGCGGGTTTAATAACCAATTCAGAGTCCTCAGATAGGGTTTTGATGGCTTGTCTCTCCAAGTTGGTCAGGTTATATCTGATAGATTGTTTCTTGTGCTCTAAGTCTCGGACTCCCTTGAGGACACATTTCTCAAAGGTAAGGATCTCCTTAGTCACCTGGTTGTCGGTAGGTGTAAATGAAGACGGTCCTTTTAATCCCGTATCAGAGCTTTTTTCCAATGGTTCTGAGTTCTTAAAAAAAGATTTTAGTCTAACTTTCCTCAGAAATTTTCTGATGTCTGTTTCAACTACAAACCAATCAGTGCGGGTGGTAGGAACAAATGAAAGTCCCTTAGTTAGAACATTTTTTTGTGCTCGTGTAAGAATTTTACCTGACAGATTAAATATGGGCAAGTCAAGCTGGTCATCAACCTGATTTATCTCCTCCGGCGTTGCCGAGGCCTGTATGTCGGGGGAAACCACATGGGGGGCGGCGGATATTGAGGGCCCCAAAGCTGACCTTGTGGAGAACCTCTGCCTAAAAAAGGTCTGTAGCCCGGTTGCGGGGGCCCAAGGGGATACTGATTGGAACCCTGGGACGAGTCACTGCCTGAGCTTGAGAAACTGACACGTGTCCCCTGCCTACGTGCCCGACCTCCTATTGAGTTTTTACTATTTCTGCTCTGGAGGAAATCAGCTGACAAATATGGATAAATGGTCTCCAACTTAAACTCTTGAATATCTTTAGATAATTTTTTGGTTTTTTTGGTTAGAGTCATATTCTTAAATTCTTCGAATAATTTTTGGACCTCCTTAAGTTTTTCCTGTGCATTGACAATCACCGTACAGGTACGAAATTTGGTCTCTGCCTCGTCCAATTCAATTTGTATCTGGCTTGTGAGGCGTTGCGCCGTAGATATAGTGAGATACATGAGATCGCGACTACATTTCGTCGCAATAAAACTAAAATTTGTTTTATACATCTCATCTTCTAAGAATAAACACGGTTCGTTTCTGACGACCAGGCCTGCCGGTATAATATTGGCCTTCAAATATTCCCGAAGGAAATGCCCATGTAATTCGGTACGAAAAGATTTTTTCTTAAGTTTGAGCAAATCTTCCCCCGATGATGTTTGGGGAACGTTGGCATCAGAACTACCAAGATCGAAAAAAGAAGGGCCTTTAAGAATATTTGTGATCTGTTCCTCCGTAAAGCTGAGCGTGGCCGCTTCCGCCATCTTGTCTTCAATATAAAGGACAGGTGGCGCTAAGACGAAAGGGAAAATAGGATACGTGAGGGGACACCACACATCCAAATAAGTATTGGGTCGGAGAAGGGGGGCTCTCAACCACAAATACACACCACAGACACAGTCTCACCACGAAGTCCAAATGAAAAAATGGCTACCCATGTAGTCAAATCGCCTCATACACCAAATGTGAAACCTCAAGACAGGGGGAAGAAAAAGAACCAAACTAATTGGAAACCCCTACAGACAGCAACAAACTGTCTAGGTATCGCCACACAAGGGATACGCACTCAAAGGCATACAGGGGACAAATGAGTGACAACATTAGCACACAAAGGGGACTCCCCCAGATGAACCATTTCAAACCAACTATAATAGCCTAGCTCCAATTCAAACTAGGTCACATTTCGTGAATTGTATACATCACCTCACGAAATGAGAATTACACAGAGTACCAGATTTTTCATTTAATAAAAAATGTTTTCATAGTTTTATTACGTAGGCCATAGGTCCTACGTGCAATAAGCATAAAAAACACCACACAAAGACATGTATCAATGTAGAAAATATATACAATGCATCTATTAGCAATTACATGTATAATTATAAAAACACAGATGACGCCGCCAGGGTTTTGTGTCACTGAGCTGGGAGGGCACATATTCTAACTACCTATCCCTATCTGGCTAACAAGTCACAGATATGCTCTGCATGGCAGTGTCACCCGATAACAATGCTAAAACTAATTAGACATGGCACATAAAAATTGCGTCTGACCAAAACACACACATCCCGGGTCTACGTCCGAGGTGGCGTTGATGAGCCACATCACCAAGCTCGATTGTGCGGAGTGGTGTACCGGGCGTTTCGGCAGGGCATTAATTCTGCTGCCTTCATCAGGACCCCAACGGGAATGGAGTTCTGTGGATGTGATAAATAGTAATGTTACTGGCCTATACAACCAAATACAAATATCATCAGCAACACGAAGAAAAACAGCTTACAGTTGCTGGTGCAATTAACTAACAACAACATATTAAAGGTGAGGGAATTCTCCACCTATAGAAACCCCAAACTCCTGTGTATGGGAGGAAATCCACCCTGGGACAGAGTGGTAACATAGATATAGAATCAACCTCCACCAAACCGAATTGATCACCGTGCCCTTCTCTGTTATAAGCAGGGAAAGGGCAGAAAAGACAACACTCACCGAAGAACGTGAAAGAAAGGGAAAGGTTATACAGCCCAATAGTATAATTCCCCTAGGAAGCGAAATGAGGTGCTACTGTGTCAAGGTGCATGCATGGTGAGAGTGCCCAAACCCCCTGACCCAAAATAAGGAGGTATACCGAACTCTCCGTCATGCACAGATAGGGCTAGCAATGGCCCTGTACTTACTAGGAATGGTAGGATGGCGGCCCCATAACGTATTTCAGAAGCCGTGAAAATGGCACAGAGGCCTAAAGAAGTGCCTCCCCATCGGCTCATCTGAAACCACAGGAACCAGTTAAAACACAAATAAATCAATATACATGCCAGAGCCCTACTACCAGAAACGAAGAAGAGAGTGGGAAATTCACCTGCAGTTGTAAAATGAAGCAGGTGATAGGAGATGGTCACTCTCACGGCCCACACAAGGTATCGAGGACCGGTAGTGCCGCTCTAGGGGGATCAATGTCACGTGTCCACTACCCCGACGGTAGATGGGAGAGGGGAGCCCTGTACCGTTCGTGCCTACAGGAAAAACGCAGAAAAATATGCCGTTTCAGAAAAAGTAAATTCGAAATATGTTGGAACTTCACTATATCTTAAAGGCGTGGAAACTACAGACTAGCATATAAGTGTGTGCAATAATCTGCACCTTACAAAAAATCTCCCCCCGCGCGGTCTTAACCACGTGTGTCCCATTCCTACATTCATATTGCAGTAACAAATGCATCGGGAAGGCACCTACCTTGGGAGGGCCCCCAATCCGAACAGAGCCCTACAGTTGAGGTTGTTGGTCTGAGTCGATAACGACTCGCGCCGTGATCTCACGGACTCAGGCTCGGTACGTGCTCGGAGATGAACTCTCCACTTGCCGTGTCTGAAAATCGGCACAGAGGAAGGGACCCAACGTTGCCTAGGCAACGTGTGTAAAAATAGAAGTCGGGCACAAAAAAGGCATGGAAAACGAAATAGGACTCGGGAAAAGGGGCTGGCTGTAGGCTAGACTTAGCCAGAGTATCAAAACCTACCCCAAGGGGCCTCATACAATCTCTATAGCCAAATTCATATAAATGTGGCGTCCCTGTACGGGGACCCCACAGACTATGGTCGGTCCGCGTAAAATCACCCCGAAAGATCACAGCCAGCATGGATCCGAGGCTACGGGGGCAAGGAAGACTATCTCCACGTTGACTGATGAACATCACAACATGTAGTGGGAAAAGAGGGAAAATCAAGGAAAATCACCACGAAGGTGGTTATTTTCATTTAAACCCCGTTCTATGGTGTCCAATCTGTGTATCCACCTGGCTTCTGCTTGGTTAAGGCTGCGTGCCGAGATATTATGTCTCGGTAGGGCCTCCAGAATCCACCAAAAAAGTTCCTCAGGGGAATGACCAAGTTGCATATAGTGAGAGACTAAGGGGGCCGTGATATTTTTACATCTGATACGGGACCTGTGTTCCACGATACGTGTGTGGGCTGGTCTCACGGTTTGGCCCACATACTTAAGGTTACAAGGGCACTGAATGCAATAAATAGCATTAGATGTTTTACAGTTTGTCATGTCTCGGATGTCCCATTTCCTGTCTCTCACCTGGAAGTCCTTGATTTTTTTGGTGTACTTACATACAGAACAACCTCCACACGGGAAATGTCCTACAAGAGGCCGGAGATCCCATCCCGTAGTTCTGTTTCTCGAAAGCCGAGGTTTCGAGTGCACAAAGAGATCTCTCAGGTTTTTCTGTCTAGTCGTAGCAAAAAGTGGTGTTGGCTCATCACACAATTCCAGTTTGACCAAAGGCCAAAATTATTTAATCAATTTCTTAACTGCATAAATATGCGTAGTATAAGACAAAACACAGACAAGTTTTTCTTCTGTGGTGCGGACTTTGGGGGTGAGCAGACATTCCCTCGGAGTAAATCTCGCCCTTTTAGCCGCCTTTGAGACCAGTTTCCTCGGGTAACCCCTAGCCACCAAACGTGTGGTAAGGCTATCCGCATGGATGGTGTATTCATTGATAGATGTGCAATTTCTGCGTAGTCGCAGAAATTGGCCATATGGAAGGTTCTCCTTCACTGCCCTCGGATGGAAACTCGAGAAATGGAGTAATGTATTTCTATCTGTGGGTTTTCTAAATAGCGAGCATTCTAAGTTGCCATCTCTTACGTAGATTCTGAGATCCAGAAAGTGGATCTCTTTGGTACTTGAACTCATCGTGAATTTAATCTCTGTGTGTTGTCTATTAATCCACGAGAAGAATTCCTGGAGAGCCAATGCTGGGCCCTGCCAGATGAGAAAAATGTCATCAATATACCGCCGCCAAAGTTTTATGTAATTTACAAACGGGTTGGTTTCAGTTAGTACAAAATGATGTTCCCACATAGCCATATATAGTATGGCTAAGCTAGGCGCGAACGCCGCGCCCATCGCTGTTCCATGCGTTTGCACAAAGAATTGTTCCTTATATTGGAAATAATTCTTTTCCAAGGCCATAGTAAGTAGCTCTAAAATAAATTCTGTAGGGGTGTTGCGTGGTGATTCCTCAATCGAGAGGATTTCCCGTATGCATTGAATCGCCTCCTGCTGGGGGATGCTCGTATATAAAGCACATATGTCCAGTGTGACAAGGATTTCTTCCTCAATATTGAATGGTCTACCCTCGACCAGTCCTATAACTGAGGAGCTGTCACGTAAATAGGTGTTAGTGGCCTGACTAAGAGGCTGCAAGAATTTGTCAATATATTTACAGACCGGTTCAAGAACCGAGCCGCAGCCCGCAACTATTGGGCGCCCCGGGGGGTTGTCAGCATTCTTATGAATCTTCGGGATCGCATAGAATGTAGGGGTGCGCCCTTCCGACAGATTCAAAAAATCAAACTCATCTTTAGACAGCCAGCCCCGCTCAAGTGCTAGAGTGGTAGCTGACTGTATAGTCTGCCTAAGGTCCATACGTGGATCTTTCTTGTTATCTCTCATCAACACTGACACGAAAATATTCGCAAAGATACTGGCTACACAGCTGAACCCACTGATGCCGTATATGGTGCATGAGGGCCATATACAGCATTAAGTGGGTCCCCAGCAGGTGAAATATCTGGGTGTTGAAATAGCATGCACAGCTCAACTAATTTGCTCCTTCAATTACGAGGACCTGGCGGATGCACTTTGCGCTAAGATCAACCGCTGGAGCCATCTTCCTATCTCTCTTATGGGCCGGCTGGCACTAGTCACAATGATTATACTCCCTAAACTGTTTTATCTGTTCAGCACGGTGCCACTGTGGCTGGAGAGAACGTTTCTTACAAGAATACAAGGGGCATGCGCAACATTCGTGTGAAGGGACAGGCTCGAGCCAGCTGGAAGCGACTTACAATGCCATATGAACAGGGGGGCCTTGCGGCCCCTGACTTCGAACTGTACTTCCTAGCCGCACAGGCATATTATGCGGTGTACTGGGTGGAGGGTGGACCACACGAATCCCATGTGGCACTGGAAAAATAATGGAAAGAGTCGGCATACATCCCATATGAGCTGGCCGAAGGGAAGTCAAGGGGAAACAACCAAATAGGTAAATGGTTACACAGCAAGCTTGGGTCAGGCTGGTCAGTCATCCCAGGGACACAATAATGTTCAACCCTGACATACCGATCTGGGGCACGCCAGACCTGCTCCCAACGTGGGATGTGGAGCTAGCTACACACTGGCGGAATAAGGGCCTACTTCACTTTACAGACCTATTCTGTGATCATCAATTTATAATCTGGGATGACATAAAGGCATCTTTTGCACCCCGCTACGGAAATTACAATATGTAATGTACTCCCTGGCCACGCTGGTGACATTGTGGGATGAGTTTCCCGGTGAGCCACCCTCACATACATGTCTGAGGTACGCACTCTCTCCTGGTACAGAAGACAGCTTCAGCATTGTACAAACTTACATTGTCGGCGAGAGAGGTGCGGACGCCGGACATTAAAGAGGAGTGGGAGAAGGATCTGGGGATCACTCTCACGGATGTGCACTGAGTACAAGAATGCAGATTACCAAACATATCTCCTGTAACTCCATGTACCAACTAATACATTTTAAGATAGTGAACATAGTGAACCTCACCCCAGGCCACCTTAAGAGACTGTATGTTACAGCAGAGGGGAAGTGCCCTAGGTGTGGAAACGATGATGCAGACATACTTCATATGCAGTGGTCTCGTGCAATGCTCACGGAGTTCTGGGCAGATGTGTGCAATGCGCTGTAGGAGATGGTGGACCTACCTATAAGGTGGGAGCAGGGTTCATGCTTGTTGGGTTTTGTAAGTAAAATAAATCCTATTCGGCACAGACTTCTCAATCTGGGACCTTTGCTGTCTAAACGCGCTATATTGTTATGATGGAAGAGCAAGAAACCCCCCTCGATGGAACACTGGGTGAATGACATGTCCTGGGCGAATGATAATGAGGAAGTTTCCTCTAACTTATAACCCTTAGTAAATTGCCCCAAAGTCACCTGGGGCGAATTTAGGCTACACCTGCTCAATAAAAGTGAAAGGGAATGCAGTCAAGATGAAATGTTATAATGTATGTATGGAAATCACCTGAACATATACAAAACTGTAATCTGGAGCAACACAAATGTAAGAAATGTAATGTTGTTACTCTGTGCAAAAGTTAAATGAAATTTTAAATTAAAAAAAAATCTATTGCAATTATGTTCCATTTTAGATGTTTGATCGACGCACATGGCCGTCCATTTGTGAGCACAAAGGACTTTTTTCACTTTGAAATGAAACACTTTGCGATCCACATGCATTCATACCATAAAGAGTGGCATGTTGCTCTCCATCACTACCACTGAAAATTGACAAACTGGTCCCTGCCGATCGTCCCAGGATATGGATATTACAATTCCGTTATTGATGGTTATTGTCCAGTTTTGGTCAAAAAACCCACCCACAGGAAGATTGTATCCATGACAAACACGCATCCCCAGGATGTAGCTATGTACATTTGGAAATGCAAAACTATAAATCATCAAGCATACAGCTCACATGCCGACTTCAGTTGATATTTGGTACAATTGTCCTTACATTATTTGCTGATTTTCCATTCCCCCTATTTAAAGAGGAGCAACCGTCTCGAACAACAGATCTCAATGGTAAAAATGTCACTTTCTAATGTTCAGTTTCATTATAATGAATCGTATCAATTCTGTGTGACTATTCGACACATTTTGTCCTTCAAATTGTTGGTATGATGGATTAAAGGACAAATAACAAAGAGACCCTTTATTGGGTGTTCACTTTGCCAAAGGAAGGTTTCTTTATCAGAAATAAATTCCACAAAAATGAACAATATTATTTTCTTCTTTCAATTGCAAGCTGTGCAGTGAAAATAAAGACATATTTTATCTATTCCACATAACAAAAACTTCCATTTTATTGGTCTCAAGGTGCCCTGTCCTTCTCCGCTTTGGGCTACTGCAACACCTGCAGCCCAGAGCGGTGCCGGACATGGGCACCACACATTGCTGTGTGCTCAGAGCCACCACGAGTCATGTGCCCTGGGCATGTATGTAATGGATGCCCAGAAGGGAGGCCATCCTGCAGCAGTGTGGTGTGGGGTGTAGATCTGTCTGATCATATGGTTTCGATCGGGCTAAATGGTGATTGCATTAATGTCGAAAGAGTTTTTACAAACATGTGCCACTCTTTCTTCAATGTAAAGTCAAGCACCCCATCACAATGACACCTAACCGTATCACACCTGTACACATCCAAGCCTCAATTTGCAAGAAACTGAATTCAAATACACACCATGAAAACACTCTTTACCCCCCCAAACCCAAGTAACCTACAGACACTTCTGAAATTCTGTTCATCGGTTGAATCTTTTCACCTTTGTGATTCTGCCACCTATTGCAACATTACTCAATGCACCTACTTCCCAACACCTGATCCACCTTCAGTGCAGATCAAAAACAAATTTTACAAATCCTCTTAGGAATAGAGAGATGGCTACAGTGTGAAATACAGATGCTTGGATATTGCTGGAGAAAAAGTGTTGGGTTAATATAAAGAGACGGCATGGGCGGACTGGGATGGGGTCAAAGGGGCAATTGCCGCCCAGGCTGGCTGCACTGTTGCTCCCAGGGCAAAAGGTGCACATTGCAAAAAAAGCAACAAAAAAGACAACATCCTTTAAATTCCAGCCTGCCTAGAATGAGCTGAGTTTTGCAAGGCTTGCTGGCTTCCCTGTAGATGTAGTTAACCAGTCATCTTGATTTCAGCAATGTTGCAGGTGCACTTGGGGAGCCTCCACATGTGGGCCTCCACAGTGAGATGGAAATGCGCATAGGCCACAAGCACATGTTCATAATGCACAGTGTACATTTAAGTGAAGGATTCTGTGACCCTGGATGTTAATGTTGGCCACCACTGTGGCCCATACACCTTTGGTCTATTTCAATCCGCAGCCACTTATTGTGACCCCTACTTGCCAAGGAGGTTGGACTCCATATCTTATAAGAGTTTGTGCTAGGTTTGATTCTCTCTATTCTGGTGAGTTTCTTGATCACTTGTGAGTTCATTACAAGAAAAAGAGTTAAATAGCACCCTGAATAACAAACATGAATATTACAAGTGTGGCCATTTGTGGTACTCACTTTTGGGCACAGTTTGACACAGTTTTGGGCACAGAAAGATATAACAGTAAGGTATTATAAATTAGAATAAAAGGAAGCAGGTCATTTAGAGTTGGCCAAATTCTTTTGTGAAATACTGCTGGAAAATGTTACCAACTACGCTAGCAATATTTCTGAAATCCACCCCTATTTAGAGTGTACCACTAGAGTGGGTGGCATTTCTGGAATACCATTGGTGGTAACATAAAAATATATCCTTTCAAGCATTTGTTCTTCCATTTCCAACTTCATACCATTACTGGTCATATTTTATGCACATAATAGTCAATAGTGTCCCTTTTCGGCATTCCCTGGGAAAGGATGTGAGAATGTGGGCATCAGAGATGCCATCCTTTTCACCCCTTAACATGAACCTTTCTAAAAACTTTGTGCTTTGAAGGAAAGCGCCTATGCTTCTGTGAAAACACAAATACATATAAAAGGTCACTCTTTCTCCCTCTCCATCACCATATCCCAGGATGACACCCCTTGCAGTTCCCTTTGCTTCCATGAATTGAAATATGCAGCCAACTTTACAAGAAAGTGCAACTTGACATCACAATAAATACCAATCCACTCAGTGTCTTTTTCTGTGTTGTACAAGTGCAGACCCCCAAGCTACAATTATCATCAAGTCCCTGAACACAACTGCTTGTCATGTCTGACAGAGGATGAATGTCAAATAAAGGTAAACTACCATCTACATGGGAACCAGGGCAATGGAAGGGGTGAGTTAGAAAGAATTAGTCACTGAGCAATGTGGGCAAGGGTAGGGGGTGCGTGCAAAGTAAGGGAAGGAAATTGAGTCAAGAGTAAAGGGATGGCACTAAAAGGTAACAGAGGTCTGAACATTAATTTTTAGGAAGTGGTGGTTGAAGGGGCATCAATGATGTGGTGCAAAGGAACACCAGAGGGTGATGTTTATGAAATTTACGGTAAATGAGACAGAGGTATGAATCAAGAAAAAAGGGGGCAGTAGATTGAGTGAGCCAATGCAACTCTTTGTGGAAATGGCTGGATTCCTTTCTTGTTCTAGCAAGGTGATGCATACTAGCTTTTTGAACATATGTTTAAATTGAGACTCGTCACATTTTATGATAAGTGGCTATATTGTGTGCCTTGCTACAATGAAAGCCAGATTTATTGAAAACCATACTGGTCTATCCCTTTAAAAACTTTGCAGACCGTGTTTTGCTGGTTTGAAAAGAAGATGAAATAGGAGAAGATTAAGGGCCTCATTACACGGACGGCGGTAAGGGTTAACGGTCACCGTTAATGGCAACGGTGACCGTTAACCCTTACCGCCGTACTACGAGGTCCCTTAGCGGGTTGGTGCTTTAACGCCTGCTTTTTGCAGGCGTTAAAAACCAACCCGCTAAGGGACCTCGGAGCTAATTACGGCACCGCAAAATTGCGGTGCCGTAATTAGCGCCTTCCCCATTCCCATAGAGCCCTATGGGGCAGAAATGGGAATGGGGAAGGGCAATGGCGGAAGGGGGATTTACCGCCCCACCGACCTTGGAATGGGGCGGTAAATCCCCTTACCGCCAAGGCGGTGCCGGTAATTTACCTTCATGGTCCAGGGTGCTAATAGCACCCTGGATCACCGCCTTCCGTGTAATGAGGCCCTAAGTCTCATATTCAGTCTCATATTCAGTATAAATGTATAAATGTGGAACCAGGAGCCAGTTCTCAAAAACCTGCCTTTCCCACTTCACAAATTATGTGATCCTGAGCAAATCCCTTTTGGGTACTTTAATTTATTTCTCTTAATTATCTCTAAGGGGGAACATTTTAGCCATATATGTTCATAATCTATAGGGCTACTCCATACATAATTACAATATTTACCATTCATATAATGTGTACTCATGGTGAGGCAAGATACCAAGTGTGGGTCTTATGTTTAGGGGCTGTGGGGTGTGGGTAGACAGTATGGGCTATGTGTTGTGGGTTGGCTGTAATCCAGGTATGGGTCTTTCTACTGTGCCAGCTCCTATTCTCTCGTACAGTGAAACCTGACTCCCCACCTTGGCTCTAACAATGAATTCTACAGCTTTACAACCTCATTACATTGGTTTAACTATACAAATTCAATGGGATGGATAGATGGGAATAGATGTAGACTACTGTCCAATTGCAAAATGGGACATGAGGAAACCTGGAATCATATCCCAGCATTCCAAATTCAACAAATTCACCAAATTGTATTGTCCTGGTCCATAAATTTGACTATGTTTGTTATGTGGCAGAGGTTCCCTGGGTAAGCACAAAAGTGATGGGTGGAAGGTTTTTAATGAATCTGAACAACTGGCATTGCTTTGGGCAACCTTCCACACCACCGTTTTTTAGCCCATCTGCGCCATTGCAAAAAGGGTCCAGCCATATGCAAATCAGTCAGGTACTGCCACCAATGGTAGCAGCCCAGCCCGAACTGCTAGGCCAGGTCCCCTTTGCACGGAAAAACAAGAAACCCCAGACATGTTTCAGCCTTGTTGGGCCTCCTCATTGCCCTTTTGGGGTAGGACCAAGCCTGATTTGCATATGGTTTTTTCCCTTCTGTAATGGCTTGGCAGGCTGAAAAACGATGGTCTGGAGGGTTGCCCAGAGCTTTGCCCGTGGTTATGATTAATTCAAAACCTTCCAGCCAACACCTTTCTGTTTTGCCAAAGTCACCCTGAGTGAGACGGGTATGCCCAGACATGGGTCCCGATTCTGCCGGACCTAGAGACCCAAGCTACTCCTCACTGATGACGCCCGACAAGGCTGAAAAATGTCTGGGGATGCTTGTGGTCTCGTGCAGAAGGGATGTGACCTAGCAGTTCGGGCTGGACTGCCCCTTTTGGGGTAGGACCAAACCTGATTTGCATATGGTTTTTCCCCTTCTGTAATGGCTTGGCAAGCTGAAGAACGATAGTCTGGAGGGTTGTCCAGAGCTTTGCCCGTGGTTATGATTAATTTAAAACCTTCCAGTCATCACCTTTCTATTTTGCAGAAGTCACCCGAGTGGGACAGGTATGCCTAGACGTGGGCCCCAGGTCTGCCGGGCTTAGAGACCCAAGCTTCTCCTCACTGATGACGCCCAACAAGGCTGAAACATGTCTGGGGATGCTTGTGGTCTCGTGCAGAAAGGATGTGACCTAGCAGTTCGGGCTGGCGTGCCCCTTTTGGGGTAGGACAAAGCCTGATTTGCATATGGTTTTCCCCTTCTGTAATGGCTTGGCAGGCTGAATAACGATGGTCTGGAGGGTTGCCCAGAGCTTTGACCATGGTTATGATTAATTCAAAACCTTCCAGCCATCACCTTTCTGTTTAGCCAAAGTCACCCGAGTGGGACGGGTATGCCCAGACGTGGGTCCCGAGTCTGCCGGGCCTAGAGACCAAAGCTACTCCTCACTGATGATGCCCAACCAGGCTGAAACATGTCTGGGGATGCTTGTGGTCTCGTGCAGAAGGGATGTGACCTAGCAGTTCGGGCTGGACTGCCCCTTTTGGGGTAGGACCAAACCTGATTTGCATATGGTTTTTCCTCTTCTGTAATGGCTTGGCAGGCTGAAGAACGATAGTCTGGAGGGTTGCCCAGAGCTTTGCCCGTGGTTATGATTAATTTAAAACCTTCCAGCCATCACCTTTCTATTTTGCAGAAGTCACCCGAGTGGGACAGGTATGCCTAGACGTGGGCCCCAGGTCTGCCGGGCTTAGAGACCCAAGCTTCTCCTCACTGATGACGCCCAACAAGGCTGAAACATGTCTGGGGATGCTTGTGGTCTCGTGCAGAAAGGATGTGACCTAGCAGTTCGAGCTGGCGTGCCCCTTTTGGGGTAGGACAAAGCCTGATTTGCATATGGTTTTTCCCCTTCTGTAATGGCTTGGCAGGCTGAAAAACGATGGTCTGGAGGGTTACCCAGAGCTTTGCCCGTGGTTGTGATTAATTCAAAACCTTCCAGCCATCACCTTTCTGTTTTGTTTAAGTCACCCCGAGTGGGACAGGTATGCACAGACGTGGGTCCCGAGTCTGCCGGGCATAGAGACGCAAGCTTCTCCTCACTGATGATGCCCAACAAGGCTGAAACATGTCTGGGGATGCTTGTGGTCTTGTGCAGAAGGGATGTGACCTAGCAGTTCGGGCTGGACTGCCCCTTTTGGGTTGGACCAAGCCTGATTTGCATTTGTTTTTTCCCCTTCTGTAATGGCTTGGCAGGCTGAAAAACGATGGTCTGGAGGGTTGCCCAGAGCTTTGGCCGTGGTTCTGATTAATTCAAAACCTTCCAGCTATCACCTTTCTGTTTTGCCAAAGTCATCCCGAGTGGGACGGGTATGCCCAGACGTGGGTCCTGAGTCTGCCGGGCCTATAGACCCAAGCTAATCCTCACTGATGACGCCCAACAAGGCTGAAACATGTCGGGGGATGCTTGTGGTCTCGTGCAGAAGCAATGTGACCTAGCAGTTTGGGCTGGAATGCTCTTTTTAGGGTAGGACCAAGTCTGATTTGCATATGGTTTTTCCCCTTCTGTAATGACTTGGCAGGCTGAAAAACGATGGTCTGGAGGGTTGCCCAGAGCTTTGCCTGTGGTTATGATTAATTCAAAACCTTCCAGCCATCACCTTTCTATTTTGCAGAAGTCACCCGAGTGGGACAGGTATGCCTAGACGTGGGCCCCAGGTCTGCCGGGCTTAGAGACCCAAGCTTCTCCTCACTGATGACGCCCAACAAGGCTGAAACATGTCTGGGGATGCTTGTGGTCTCGTGCAGAAAGGATGTGACCTAGCAGTTCGGGCTGGCGTGCCCCTTTTGGGGTAGGACAAAGCCTGATTTGCATATGGTTTTCCCCTTCTGTAATGGCTTGGCAGGCTGAATAACGATGGTCTGGAGGGTTGCCCAGAGCTTTGCCCATGGTTATGATTAATTCAAAACCTTCCAGCCATCACCTTTCTGTTTTGCCAAAGTCACCCGAGTGGGACGGGTATGCCCAGACTTGGGTCCCGAGTCTGCCGGGCATAGAGACCCAAGCTACTCCTCACTGATGATGCCCAACCAGGCTGAAACATGTCTGGGGATGCTTGTGGTCTCGTGCAGAAGGGATGTGACCTAGCAGTTCGGGCTGGACTGCCCCTTTTGGGGTAGGACCAAACCTGATTTGCATATGGTTTTTCCCCTTCTGTAATGGCTTGGCAGGCTGAAGAACGATAGTCTGGAGGGTTGCCCAGAGCTTTGCCCGTGGTTATGATTAATTTAAAACCTTCCAGCCATCACCTTTCTATTTTGCAGAAGTCACCCGAGTGGGACAGGTATGCCTAGACGTGGGCCCCAGGTCTGCCGGGCTTAGAGACCCAAGCTTCTCCTCACTGATGACGCCCAACAAGGCTGAAACATGTCTGGGGATGCTTGTGGTCTCGTGCAGAAAGGATGTGACCTAGCAGTTCGGGCTGGCGTGCCCCTTTTGGGGTAGGACAAAGCCTGATTTGCATATGGTTTTCCCCTTCTGTAATGGCTTGGCAGGCTGAATAACGATGGTCTGGAGGGTTGCCCAAAGCTTTGCCCATGGTTATGATTAATTCAAAACCTTCCAGCCATCACCTTTCTGTTTTGCCAAAGTCACCCGAGTGGGACGGGTATGCCCAGACTTGGGTCCCGAGTCTGCCGGGCCTAGTGACCCAAGCTACTCCTCACTGATGATGCCCAATCAGGCTGAAACATGTCTGGGGATGCTTGTGGTCTCGTGCAGAAGGGATGTGACCTAGCAGTTCGGGCTGGACTGCCCCTTTTGGGGTAGGACCAAACCTGATTTGCATATGGTTTTTCCCCTTCTGTAATGGCTTGGCAGGCTGAAGAACGATAGTCTGGAGGGTTGCCCAGAGCTTTGCCCGTGGTTATGATTAATTTAAAACCTTCCAGCCATCACCTTTCTATTTTGCAGAAGTCACCCGAGTGGGACAGGTATGCCTAGACGTGGGCCCCAGGTCTGCCGGGCTTAGAGACCCAAGCTTCTCCTCACTGATGACGCCCAACAAGGCTGAAACATGTCTGGGGATGCTTGTGGTCTTGTGCAGAAGGGATGTGACCTAGCAGTTCGGGCTGGACTGCCCCTTTTGGGGTAGGACCAAGCCTGATTTGCATTTGTTTTTTCCCCTTCTGCAATGGCTTGGCACGCTGAAAAACGATGGTCTGGAGGGTTGCCCAGAGCTTTGGACGTGGTTATGATTAATTCAAAACCTTCCAGCTATCACCTTTCTGTTTTGCCAAAGTCATCCCGAGTGGGACGGGTATGCCCAGACGTGGGTCCTGAGTCTGCCGGGCCTATAGACCCAAGCTAATCCTCACTGATGACGCCCAACAAGGCTGAAACATGTCGGGGGATGCTTGTGGTCTCGTGCAGAAGCAATGTGACCTAGCAGTTCGGGCTGGAATGCCCTTTTTGGGGTAGGACCAAGTCTGATTTGCATATGGTTTTTCCCCTTCTGTAATGACTTGGCAGGCTGAAAAACGATGGTCTGGAGGGTTGCCCAGAGCTTTGCCCGTGGTTATGATTAATTCAAAACCTTCCAGCCATCACCTTTCTGTTTTGCCAAAGTCACCCGAGTGGGACGGGTATGCCCAGACGTGGGTCCCGAGTCTGCCGGGCCTAGAGACCCAAGCTACTCCTCACTGATGACGCCCAACCAGGCTGAAACATGTCTGGGGATGCTTGTGGTCTCGTGCAGAAGGGATGTGACCTAGCAGTTCGGGCTGGACTGCCCCTTTTGGGGTAGGACCAAGCCTGATTTGCATATGGTTTTTCCCCTTCTGCAATGGCTTGGCACGCTGAAAAACGATGGTCTGGAGGGTTGCCCAGAGCTTTGGACGTGGTTATGATTAATTCAAAACCTTCCAGCTATCACCTTTCTGTTTTGCCAAAGTCATCCCGAGTGGGACGGGTATGCCCAGACGTGGGTCCTGAGTCTGCCGGGCCTATAGACCCAAGCTAATCCTCACTGATGACGCCCAACAAGGCTGAAACATGTCGGGGGATGCTTGTGGTCTCGTGCAGAAGCAATGTGACCTAGCAGTTCGGGCTGGAATGCCCTTTTTGGGGTAGGACCAAGTCTGATTTGCATATGGTTTTTCCCCTTCTGTAATGACTTGGCAGGCTGAAAAACGATGGTCTGGAGGGTTGCCCAGAGCTTTGCCCGTGGTTATGATTAATTCAAAACCTTCCAGCCATCACCTTTCTGTTTTGCCAAAGTCACCCGAGTGGGACGGGTATGCCCAGACGTGGGTCCCGAGTCTGCCGGGCCTAGAGACCCAAGCTACTCCTCACTGATGACGCCCAACCAGGCTGAAACATGTCTGGGGATGCTTGTGGTCTCGTGCAGAAGGGATGTGACCTAGCAGTTCGGGCTGGACTGCCCCTTTTGGGGTAGGACCAAGCCTGATTTGCATATGGTTTTTCCCCTTCTGTAATGGCTTGGCAGGCTGAAAAACGATGGTCTGGAGGGTTACCCAGACCTTTGCCCGTGGTTGTGATTAATTCAAAACCTTCCAGCCATCACCTTTCTGTTTTGCCAAAGTCACCCCGAGTGGGACGGGTATGCACAGACGTGGGTCCCAAGTCTGCCGGGCATAGAGATGCACGCTTCTCCTCACTGATGATGCCCAACAAGGCTGAAACATGTCTGGGGATGCTTGTGGTCTTGTGCAGAAGGGATGTGACCTAGCAGTTCGGGCTGGACTGCCCCTTTTTGGGGTAGGACCAAGCCTGATTTGCATTTGTTTTTTCCCCTTCTGCAATGGCTTGGCACGCTGAAAAACGATGGTCTGGAGGGTTGCCCAGAGCTTTGGCCGTGGTTATGATTAATTCAAAACCTTCCAGCTATCACCTTTCTGTTTTGCCAAAGTCATCCCGAGTGGGACGGGTATGCCCAGACGTGGGTCCTGAGTCTCCCGGGCCTATAGACCCAAGCTAATCCTCACTGATGACGCCCAACAAGGCTGAAACATGTCGGGGGATGCTTGTGGTCTCGTGCAGAAGCAATGTGACCTAGCAGTTCGGGCTGGAATGCCCTTTTTGGGGTAGGACCAAGTCTGATTTGCATATGGTTTTTCCCCTTCTGTAATGACTTGGCAGGCTGAAAAACGATGGTCTGGAGGGTTGCCCAGAGCTTTGCCCGTGGTTATGATTAATTCAAAACCTTCCAGCCATCACCTTTCTGTTTTGCCAAAGTCACCCGAGTGGGACGGGTATGCCCAGACGTGGGTCCCGAGTCTGCCGGGCCTAGAGACCCAAGCTACTCCTCACTGATGACGCCCAACCAGGCTGAAACATGTCTGGGGATGCTTGTGGTCTCGTGCAGAAGGGATGTGACCTAGCAGTTCGGGCTGGACTGCCCCTTTT
Source organism: Ambystoma mexicanum (assembly GCF_040938575.1). Lineage (NCBI taxonomy): Eukaryota > Metazoa > Chordata > Amphibia > Caudata > Ambystomatidae > Ambystoma > Ambystoma mexicanum. The sequence continues at coordinate 328,479,666 of NC_090934.1, read as the reverse complement.
GGGGTAGGACCAAGCCTGATTTGCATATGGTTTTTCCCCTTCTGTAATGGCTTGGCAGGCTGAAAAACGATGGTCTGGAGGGTTACCCAGACCTTTGCCCGTGGTTGTGATTAATTCAAAACCTTCCAGCCATCACCTTTCTGTTTTGCCAAAGTCACCCCGAGTGGGACGGGTATGCACAGACGTGGGTCCCGAGTCTGCCGGGCATAGAGACGCAAGCTTCTCCTCACTGATGATGCCCAACAAGGCTGAAACATGTCTGGGGATGCTTGTGGTCTTGTGCAGAAGGGATGTGACCTAGTTGTTCGGGCTGTACTGCCCCTTTTGGGGTAGGACCAAGCCTGATTTGCATTTGTTTTTTCCCCTTCTGTAATGGCTTGGCAGGCTGAAAATCGATGGTCTGGAGGGTTGCCCAGAGCTTTGGGCGTGGTTATGATTAATTCAAAACCTTCCAGCCATCACCTTTCTGTTTTGCCAAAGTCACCCCGAGTGGGACGGGTATGCCCAGACGTGGGTCCTGAGTCTGCCGGGCCTAGAGACCCAAGCTAATCCTCACTGATGACGCCCAACAAGGCTGAACCATGTCTGGGGATGCTTGTGGTCTCGTGCAGAAGCGATGTGACCTAGCAGTTCGGGCTGGACTGCCCTTTTTGGGGTAGGACCAAGTCTGATTTGCATATGGTTTTTCCCCTTCTGTAATGGCTTGGCAGGCTGAAAAACGATGGTCTGGAGGGTTGCCCAGAGCTTTGCCTGTGGTTATGATTAATTCAAAACCTTCCAGCCATCACCTTTCTGTTTTGCCAAAGTCACCCCGAGTGGGGCAGGTATGCCCAGACGTGGGTCCCGAGTCTGCCGGGCCTAGAGACCCAAGCTACACCTCACTGATGACGCCCAACAAGGCTGAAACATGTCTGGGGATGCGTGTGGTCTTGTGGAGAAGGGATGTGACCTAGCAGTTCGGGCTGGACTGCCCTTTTTGGGGTAGGACTAAGCCTGATTTACATACAGTTTTTCCCCTTCTGTAATGGCTTGGCAGGCTGAAAAACTATGGTCTGGAGGGTTGCCCAGAGCTTTGCCCGTGGTTATGATTAATTCAAAACCTTCAAGCCATCACCTTTCTGTTTTGCCAGATGTTCCCTGGGTCCTGGATCTCTAAGAGACAGCAAACATAGCTGGAAGATATGTTGAATAAAAGGACACAAATGTCAATAATGTCCACTATATGTATATCTGGGAATGAGTGAGAGGTTGCTATTAAGGTTATGTGTTCTGGACAGTGTCTCTGCTGCATTGTGGACTTTGGCCAGACAATTACACTTGCCCCCAGGCCAAAAGTTGCTGGTCCTCCCCTGGATTGAATGCCGCCATATCTTTGCAAAGTCACAGAGTAGTACAAATTTACAATTAAATGCATCTTTGTTGCATGCTAAAATCCCAAAAAATTGTCAGCCTCTTTACTCAGCGTTGTGCAAAGTCCGACCATAATGCAGGGTTCAACATCCAAAAGAAAACAGTGGGTGGACACATTAACATACCAATTGAATGTGGCTTCACCATAAATTAGCTATGAAAATTAGCCCTCTGAAAATAGCGAGGGGACTCCTGCAAACAGTGCTGGGACTCCACCCACATGCATGAACCCTCAACTTCAGCCATGCCATAATGCACAATTACTATCAACCACGTAACAATTGTTCTTTTCCTGTCAATCCATGTGCTGTGTGCAAGATAAAATGTAAAAAATATAATATTACATCTGGCACCTGTCTAAAGACTTACAATAATCACATTCTAGTTTATTGTTAGAATATCAATCAATGATATTGAGGGAAAAAAATAAAATAAAAGATCACGTAAAACAGATTAATACATATCTACTAAGAGTACATCACAGACAATAAATAAATACTGTATACAAACATTATAGAAACAATTGAAACTTGCTTTGGGTAAAATTGTAAACACCACAATACATGGCGCAGGCGTTTATTGAAAAGTATTGACAACCTCAGCCTCCACCAACATGGCCGTCAAGTTAGGACTTGGTGCAGAACTCAAAATGGCCCCCATTTGGACCATTTTTCTGGGATCCCTGGTGGTCTAGTGTTACAGGGTGCAGCCTGAGGCTATAAAAACCATGCCTCAAACCACAACTTGTGCTTAGCCTTTCTGCTACTACGTGTGCGAGCAGTGTAATGCTTACAGCTCCTCGCTCCCACGTACATAGAGGAATTCAGAGTGTTCTGTTGCTTCCTGAGACCTGCTTAACTGTTATGCAGTGAATCCCTGTGGCTCTTCTGTGCTCCGGATCCGCTCCGAGCTGGACACTTACCAGCAATACTTACCACGATAACGGGATGCTTCATCGATTGGGCTCTGCCACAATTCTTCATCAGCTGATACTCCGGCGTTCCCCAATGCAGCGGCTCCAATTTGGCACGGCTCTTTGCGCACCTGCAAAGACATAGGGAGATGAGCATTATTAACATTATTTGCACTCCGCGCCTCCGACAGACAAAGACACAAGAACAATATTGACAAGAGACAAGAACAATACAAACCTACTCGTGCTCTGCGCCACAAGCTTCTAGAACTCCAGAAGGAAACACGCAGCTCTAGATGAACACTTACCTTCCACAATGCCAGAGCATCAAGTGGGCCGCAGCTGGCCTGGGCCACTACTTCCAGTGAAGAAACTGGATCGGATGCCTACCTGGTACCTTCAGTCTTCAGCTCCATTTCTCACAGTGAGCCAGTTTGCCTGCTACGCCAGCCAGCAAACCTTGGGGACATAGAAGGGAGGTGGGAGGAACGCAGGGGGACACACACTAAATACCCTTGCTTGTTTCCCCATAGGTCCTTATCCAGGCCATTCCATAATCATTGCTAGTGGTTCCAAAACCTACCAGGCCACTCCCAACTGCACTGGTCACTGGGCTATAGCTCTTCAGTGGTACAGTTGGAAAGGAGTGGTTTGGGAATTCATCTACATCCCTCCATTTGCTGAGGGCAATACTTCTGACAGTTCAGACCAAGCGCTCCTGCAGGACATCAGAGGTAAGTGTCACATTTAGGCACATATTATGGAACACCTCCAAATCTCCAGTGTGGCAGCATTCTGTGCTGTGTGTCACTTTATATCTCATGAAAGATTTTTGTTGCACCCAGTCTTCTCGAGTGCTGTGGGAGAAGGGGAGCCTGGCACAAACCACTTTTTCTTATTTTCCTGCTCCTTTCTCAAGTCCATGTACACATTTGTGAAAATGCTTGTTTCCTTCCAAAGAGGGCATGTTTGAACAATCCTGCCGCTTTGAACGCCACTTTGCAAGAAGAATATCTACAGATCCCTCATAAGTCTGAGGTCCACCAAAGATGGTTGCTGATAGACTGTGATCATTTTAAATGTTGTACCTTTTTTTTTACCAGCAGCTGTTATTTTTTTATATTGATTTTGCTTTGTGCCATATATCAAATGGATGCTTTATGTGTGGGAACTGCTGTTGCAGGGCCTTTGCTTTTCCAATGTACCTATTTCCATTCCCCTTAATTACAGAAGTTCAATGGATTTATTTCTCCAAGGCAACAGAAGATGCACATTCAGCCACTTGCACGACAAATGAACTCACTATTTCTTTTTTCTTTCCATGTCTTGGAAGTGATGAGTGCAATATTGTGCAGAAAAAACAAGACCGCTGCCCTGTACATCACCAGGAAGCCTGAGCCTTTTGCCTGCAAGAGCATTGTCCATTGATATCTGTTCGCAATTCCAGGCCTGGCTAATAGCGGGGAACAAGACATGTCTCTGATATTTTTAGTATGTGGTTTTAGCAAGGAACTCAAGTCCTAAGAATTTATAGAAACTTAAAATGTTACTGAACCTTGATCCACTAGACAACATTGCAGATTAACGAAGTACATTTCCAGTGGGCACTTTTCCAAGGATAGGTTGAGCAGACCTTGAAAATGTTTTATGTTGGTGGACACAGCTACCCTTGATCTTCAAGTTGGTGCTTATGACTACACGTGAAACTTCGCCAATGGCTCCCCACAATTCCTACTACATAATTTTATAATTTTGATAATAAATAGCAGGCAACAGTCAAATACAAGGTATTTGGAATCCCTTAAAAGCTAATCATCCTGCAGTACAGTGGTCTGTGATTCAATGCTGGTGGAAAATCCTCCACACTGGGATGAGTGAAGTCTGGATCATGAAGACATGAACAATAAAATATTGAAAGAGCAATTGCAGGCCCTGATTCCCTCACAAAAATTCAAGAAGCTATGTCTAATAAGCTTACTAAAATTAGAGAAGGAATAGAGGTTAAAAAGCTTGCTATGATAGAACAAGCTCCATCTACTAATCCACCTATCGTTAACCAGAATGCTGACAACCAATCTATTTGTTGTTTCCAGCCTGTAACGGAAAAATAACTATCTAAGTTTATCTCGCAACTAAAAAGCACTACTAAAAAGCACTAGTTGCAAAGGAGATACTTGTTCTTCAGTTATAATCAAAGAATGTTCGCCAACTCTTATCCCGGCCTTGACAAAATGTGTTAACTCATCTTTTGCCACGAATAGCATGCCAGATAACATTAAGAATGCCTGGATCACCCCCTTACTGAAGAAACCTAATCTCTGCCCTCTGACCACTTGAAATTATCTTCCTATTACTAATACTACCTGCTTACTTAAGATTCTGGATAGAGTGGCTTATAACCAGATCTCCTCCTTCGTGGAGCAAAATCAAATCTACCATGACTTTCAGTTAGGCTTCCGTATAAATCACGGAACTGAGACTGCCCTCCTGGCCCATAAATCCCGTCTCCATCAGAGGATGGATAGTGGTCACATTTCACTCCTTATGATCCTTGATTTATCAGCAGCTTTTGACCTGGTGGATCATTCCATCTTATCTACCAGGTTAAAAAAAATGCTAATTTTTCTCAAGCAGCTGTGGACTGGACCTCCTCCTTTCTGAAAGGCAGACAAGTGCCTAGTGATAGGGCCGAAGCTAAACCTTTCTCACTCACATATGGAGTGCTTGTGACTCTCCCTGTTTTTAAAATATTTTCATGAATCCCTTCTTCCAGATGTTGCCAGAGGAAGGAATCATTTTTGCAAACTATGCAGATGACACACAATGTGTCATACCGACAACAGGTCTCCACGTGGAGGACGAGTTGTTGATTAACTCCATATATCAAAACATCCAGGATTAGATGGTATCCAATGGCCTTGCCATCAATTGTGCTAAAACCGGGCTTCTTTTAGTGGGGTTAGAAAACAAACTAGCGAAACTGGGTCCCTGCTATAAAAACTTCATCATCGACAATTGCACAATAGAAATTTTGAGTAAAGTGAAAACACTGGGGATCTACCTGGTCAAAAATCTTAGCATGAAGGCCCAGGTTAACAGTCTAGTTTAATCGGCCTCTTATTATATTAAGCTCTTCCATTGCCTCAGACCATTTGTGTTGGAAAAAAATTCTGAAACCATGGCAAGGGCTATTATCGGTGCTAAGATCGACTACTGTTGTAGTCTCCTGGTTGGTCTACCTTTATCTGATTTCCATAGTCTCCAGGTGATTCAAAACGGTGCTGTTTGAGTGGTTAAATGCCTAGGTAAATGAGATCATGTCTCAGAGGCGTGTAGAAGCCTGCATTGGCTCCCTGTTCAGGCCAGGGTTTCTTTCAGACTGCTTTGTATCACACATAAATGTGTGCCTGGCACCATGCCGGCGTACCTGAAAGAACTCATTATCCCCAAGCTCAACATCAGAAATCTTAGATCCGAGGAATCTTATGCTCTCCTGGTTTTTTGTTTTAAGTTGAAGAAATCAAGAGATGCAGCATTTGTGTCTGCAGCACCTCAGTCTTGGAACTCTCTTACTCCTTTGTTACGAGCCACAACTTCGACGGAAGTTTTCAAGAAGGGTCTAAAAATGGTCCTGTTCTCCTAATTTTTTATTGCCACCTTCCACTTTTTCTGAATATAGCTTTCTCTCGTTCTATGGCACTATTCTTTCCGTTTTTATCCGTAATTGTTTTTTGTCTTTTTGTCTCAGTGACCTTAAGCCCTAGGGTACCTGGTGCGCTTTACAAATTAAATAACATAACATAACAGTCATTGATCAATTCAGAAGATGCTTCAGTTATTTCAATCTGTGATATTTCAGGATTTTCAGAATGTATTGGGGAAATCGGGAACATTGTTTCTTTCCTTCAATGAAATTGATTAGAGGATGTGGATTGTGTGAGCAGGTCTGCAAGTAATTCTGAAATATCCTCTGTGTTGTCTGTCACTTCTGGAGAATGCTGTGTGCTGTCACAATGATCCTTGGTTATGTTCCATGATTCACTGGTGATATTCAGTTCAAATTCTACCCACTGGAAATCTGCATCCCGAACCTTAAGCTTGAGACAAACATGCTGACCCTCAAACATTAGTTGCTCCCAATTGAAATCTGTTTGACAAGAGACATCATTGGTTAGTGGTGTGGTGAGCATTTCTTCTCTTCTTCTTCCTTGGCCTCTAATTGATGAAAAAACATGCTTCATTTATTGCACACTTACAGAACATATGAATTTCACCCTCAAAATGCAGTATCAGTTAAATACATTGTAAATAACCCATTAAAACGTGTGCTTTGATAGATACAATCTTGATTTGCCAACTTCATAACCCTGCTGAACCCTACTGAAAAAGAGCATTTTGAAAATATAGAAACCAAACATTTTACTCCTCCATTTCAAGGTACATACATAAAATTACAAATAGAACATAATTTCCATATGAAAACTCATTATAACATAATGAAAATTACATACAAATAAAAATAGTTGATAACTATTTTGCAATATAATAAGTATACCTGTGGTCCATGTGTCTCTTCAATCTCGACTGCTTACATAGTACACTATTTTATATAACAAATTCACCAAAATCAGTTTAATAGTTAAACAATTTAATGTTAAATTCTCTGATCACAAATAGTACATCTTGAAAATATTGTTTTTATGTTTGTCGACTTTACAACATCAGTTATACATAGAAAACTGTGACGGTAAATCACTTGAAGATGTTTTTTAGTGAAAACAAAGGTTTAATAAGAGAAAGTGGAACGTGAGCTGCCTGTGCTCCTCCAAGCGCCGAAAGTATCCTGTCAAAATATCCTGATTCCGTTGGTTTAACAACCCCAAAATACAATGACTGAGCCCGGGAGTTGCCGAGCGGCGGCCGACCAAATTTGAAGCAGACTCTTGGTTGGAGTGCAGAGAAATCTGACGAGACGCAGAGGACCGTGGCCCCGTAGGCGTGAGTCCAAAATGGCAGACAAAGCCTGAAATCGACTTGACACCGGAGGGGCTGAGCCAACCCGGGACCGTGGGCGGCCTCCAACAAACTCCTGTGGGGCTATATAAAGAATCCAGAGACCAGTACACACCAACCTCCGTGGAACTCCGCCGTGGAGGTGACACACCACATGATACGCGCCCTGCCTGGCGGCGCGTAGTGCGAGGTGGTTCGGACCTCGGGGGCACCCCAATCCCACCAACGTGACACCCGGAGACACACAGCGCACACCAGCTCGTCCCTGGTCGAGCCAGTGGCGGATGAGGCGGCTCCTACAGTGACCTGCGCAGGCCTGCCCGTGGCCCCCCCTGCCGCCGCGGACGAATTGCCTGGTCGCCTGGTGCAGCGGCCCGATGCAGTGAAATAACCAGAGTGGAGGAGGAGGGCTGCCTGAGGCAGAGTCTAACCCGCTGTACCCGGGTGGTGAAGGAGAGCGGGGCTGCGTCCACGGCTCGGGGCACAAACAAGTAAGTCCAACCCACATCCATCTCGGCAGCCTGCCTTATAAACACTGGATGGGTGAAACCCTATATACCTAGATGGACCTGTCTCAGAGAAGGGGAGGAAGTGGACCCAAACCCCTGTCAGCCCTGATTTGCAACTACCCTGGGCCACAGATTCCACCAAATACTCACCCCCTGCCAAGGATGACCCCTCACCCGCAGCAACTGTACACAGACAGGCCTGTGTCACGGTGGTGCGAGACCAGCCCTCAAATCATCGGCTTCCAGAAATCAGAACCGCGGCACAGGCATGATACCAAACAACAACCAAATCTCATCAACAATAGTGCTCCGCAGGGCCCCGGCACGAAGCAACACAACTGAAAGACAGTAAGGCCTGTGCCTCCACGAGGCACCCAACGAACTATGCTGGTGGGGGGAAGGAAACCCTGCGCACACTGGCGCTGCGCACACGGGCAAGAGCCTAACCTAGAGACCCGCCGCTGCTATGGGTGGTGTAGCATGGCCACGCAGACTGGTGTGACCCTAACCCGGCCTGCTAGACAACAATCAGTAAGAATTCAGGCACACAAGTCAACAACACGATGGGCAAGGACAAGCAACAACGGAAGACAGCTACGCAGAGCAGCATGGAGCAATTTGCGGTCGCCAACACCTCGGCTTCCTCCAGGGGACGAAGAAAACCTGTCACTGTGAGATGTAATGGCCGCGATAGCCAGTTTACGCTCCTCCATGGAGATCAAGATGGACAGCATTGCTGCAGACGTTTCCTTCCTACAACATGATCTCCAGAAGCTCACCTCCCGTGAACGGGAGGTGGAACAGCGCATCTCTGGAGCAGAGGACAACATTAAAGGCATCAACCAGCAACTATCACAGGCTCTAAGTCACCTCAAAACACTAGAAAACTGGGTGGATGAAGGTGAGGGCAGATCACGCAACAACGTACGCATTCTCGGACTGCCGGAGGGAGAGGAAGGGCAAAGTATGTAATTGTTTCTGGAACAGTGACTAGTGGACATCTTTGCGCCCCACTCCTTCTCAAACTTTTTTCCAGTGGAAAGAGCACACAGAATGCCATCTGGCAAACCTCCCCCAGGCACACCTCCCCAAACGGTGATTGCTAAATTGCTTAATTATCGGGACAGAGATGCACTCCTCCAAATGTCCCGCACAAAAGGAACGATCACCCATAATGGATCCCAGATTGCATTCTATCCCGACTACACCAGGGAGGTACAGCGAGCAAGGCAGTCATTTGAGCCACTCAAGAGACAACTGGCCCTCATAAAAGTGAAATATGGGCTACTGTTCCCAGCCCAACTCAAAATCTATTACAAAGGCTCTACGATCCACTTCACGGATCCACAAGAAGCGTGGATGTGGGCGGAAACAAATATCGAAGGTGACTAGTCTGCGAGACCACAAAGACACAAAAGGAGGCCCGGAGAGGCCCCCCCCCCTGGGAGAAACCCAAATGCCCCTGGCATGGACGCCATGGACCCGGTGGCTGATCAGATTGAACACTGACGGCCGCCCACGGCCCTCCGGAGGCAATGGATACCTGAAACATGGAATGGTGCAAGGCCAACCGGCTCAGAGCCCTTGTGGGTTAACACATTAAGAAACCTAACATGTAAACCCCGGACATATGGCGCTGGGGAAGGAGCTCTAAGTAAGGCTCCTACCAAAGGAGAAACCCCCCTCCAGGAGACTTTCCAGCGAAGACCGGAAAGCGAAGATGGAGAACGAGCAGAGGGAGGGAAGTTGGGTAATTGTTACTAATTAATGAGTTAACTGTCTAACTTTGGCAGAGTGTTTAGTTTGTTATATGGGGCAACAGATGCTTCAAGTTGGGTGGAGTATGGGGTGGGTGGTTGGGGGGATACAAGTTATAACTTTAAGAATCACACCGTCCCTAACACACACACTGTAATAATCTTATTGCTAGTAAATCACACAACACGAATGTACAAGCATGTCTCAATGGGAAACCATTCTTCACATAGTCACGGCAAGCCCCTAACTATGGCGTGAAACTACACAACACCCTCAGATGATCGACTCACACTGACATCACCTATACACAACTCAAATGGCAGGGGTTACCAATGTGAATAAAAATAGAACCATCCGAGCGATGACATGGAATGTAAACGGGCTCGGCAACAGTAGCAAAAGGCGACTGGTAATGTAATCATTGAACCGGCACTCCCCAGACGTGGCATTCCTTATGGAGACACATATGGCTGGTACAAATTGTACACTATTCAGATGCACTAACTACAAGCTAGCATTGCATGCCGGATTCACTAGGGGATCACGAGGGGTACTAATCCTGGTACACAAAAGACTCCCCTTTGCGCCTGTGTCCATTACACACGACACAGGAGGGAGATTTGTACACACGACAGGGACCCTCTGGGAACGCACTGTAACCATGATAGCTGTATATGCACCACCTAACCTACTAACCCCCCTGACCAATGACATCACGCCTCTAATCGCGAACAACCCTGCAGAACTCACACTAATTGGAGGAGACTTCAATGAAGTAATGAATGTAGACCTTGATAGAACACACGTAAGATCCAGGAACCCGGATGTACGCACCAAACTCGCTACATTCACGAATGCACTGGGGCTACAAGATGTGTGGAGAACGTTACACCCCGACACAAGGGTATATACATACCACTCTGGAGCACACACCTCACTGTCTAGGCTAGACTACTTTTTCCTACCACTAAAAAACATGCATGAAGCATGTGAGGCACAACTACACCCCAGAGGTATATCAGATCACTCCCCACTCACAATAATGATTAAAACCAACAGATCAACCCCCCCCACCCAGCTGACAACTGAATGGCTACTACCTAGGTTTCCCAGAACTAGTAGAACACATCCAAAAGACTACTGAAGCATACTTTGAGATAAATACCGACTCTGTATATAGCCCGGTGACGCTATGGGAAGCTTACAAGACAGTGCTCAGAGGTGAAATCATAGCCTGGACCACAGCCCACAAGAAACAACACCTTAAAGCAATATGTGAAGCCGAAGCAAAAGTACAAAAAGAAGAGGCTGATCACCTAACCCAGGACCAACCGGAAACACACCGCGCACTACAATTAGCACAGACACAACTGCAACCCATAGCTTTAGACAATGCGAAACAGGCACATACAGCGATGAGGTCAAAGATATATGAAACAGGGGACAAAGCCGGGAAAATACTGGAATGGCTAGAATGTAGAGACCTGGGCCTCACTCAAATTAGGAAATTGACAACAGAAGAACCAGAACCACTAGTAACAGACCTAGATATTGCGGAAGGCTTCGCAAAATACTATGCTGAGCTATACAAAGCACCATCCTCACCACCCGCAACAGGCATCCTGGAGGAAATTAACCTCCCCACCCTAAACGCACAACAGTCTAACTTATTAGAACAAGAAATCACTGAGGAAGAGCTAACCCAAGCCATGTCGGAACTCCAATCGAGCAAGACCCCAGGCCTGAATGGCTTCCCCATTGAAATATGGAAGAAAATAGGCACAAATGTAATCTCCCCACACCTGCTACGCCTATTACAACACTCACACTCACAGGGCTGTCTCCCCCCAGACTTAAGGAAAGCCACGATAATATTCTGCCCAAGGCAGATAAACCACCCAATAAGTGCAATTCCTATAGACCTATCTCTCTGATAAACTGGGAAGTGAAAATACGGGCGAAGGTATTAGCCAACCGACTGCAACAAGTCAAACACACACTGGTACATCCGGACCAGTGTGGATTCATGCCACAGAGGTCCACTAGGCAGAACATATACAGACAGCATACAGCGTTAGAAAAACTACCCGAGATACAGGATCCCCTGGCCCTACTCGCCATAGATTTCAAAAAAGCCTTCGACTCTGTCTACTGGGAAGCAATCTGGGTAGTTATGCAGCGCATGGGCATAGGACCGTACTTTATGAGCTTGGTCAAACTGCTATGTAACCTCCCAGAAGCGGTAACAAAGGTGAATGGACATGTTTCAAACCCTTTCCGATTAGGCAAAGACATGAGACAAGGCTGCCCCCTATCAGCCCTGATCTTTGCTATAGCAATTGAACCCTTAGCAATTCTATTAAGATCCACACAATCATGGAGTGGCTTCAGGTGGTCAAACGACTGGGAGGACAAGGTATCCTTATACGCGGATGACCTGCTAATATAACTGAAGGACCCACGCGAATCCTGCCCCCACAGTGACGTGTTTACTAATTAGATACGGTGCGTTTAGCGGTCTCCGTGTCAATTGGACTAAGTCCATACTATTCCCATTAAAGCAAATAGATAACGCAGTGCCAGGTGAGTGCCCCTACTGTGTGGAGAAGGAACAATTCAAATATCTAGGCATACAGATTACAAATAACCTAACAGACTATGTGCCCAAGAACCTACACCCAATAACGGCGAGATTCAAGGAAGACGTCCGTCACTGGATGTCCGTGCCACTAACACTTCTAGGTAGAGCTGCACTTTTTAAGATGCTGGCGCTCCCCCGTTTTCTCTACATATTACAAAATGCACCGCTACCTATAGCGCCCAGTGAATTCCACAAAATAGACCAGACACTAAGGAAATTGCTATGGAATGGGGGTCACCCTCGCTTGGCACTCACCACACTACAAAGATCCTAATGGGAAGGCGGAATTGGACTCCCCAGCCTCCATACCTACTACTGGGCCAGCCAGATGGCAATAGTAAACGATGAACTCCATGGGGACACCACACTAACGCACAACAGAACGCAAGACCCCAACCAACAAGAAAAACCCATTATGAAAAATCTCTACTGCAAAAAAGTCAGGTCTGCTACCCCGTCCATGATGACACACATGACTTGCATATGGACAGACACACGCAAATACTTAGGCTGGGACAAAAAGCTAACTCCAGTACAACCACTCTGGAATAATAAACACCTCCCGGAAGTGAATAAACTACCGAAATGGCACTCTTGGGCCCAATTAGGCATTACCAAAATTGGGGACGTAGTGAAAGAAAATGAAATAATATCATTTACAATCTTAGCCACTGCCTTCGCACTCCCACCAAATGAGCAGCATCACTACACCCAACCTAAACATGCGCTACAGGCCCCTCTCCCCGAAATGGTTGACATGCCTGACTATACCGCGCTAGAATGCAACCTATTCCCGGAAATGATTAAGCACAAAGTTACGTCCACCATGTACAATTCCATAACCTCCTTTGCTACTGGGGAACTGTCGGGTCTGAAACCCAAATGGGAAAGGGGCGTGGATGCCATACTCCCAGAGGAATGGGTAACTGCTCTGATGTTCTCCAGAGAATCAGCTATCTCTTCTAGGCTCAGACGAATCCAACTGAAGATATTGCACAGAATTTATTACCCAAGGGTAGCATTATTTAACTGGAGCAAAACCACTGACTCATCCTATCTGAGATGCAAAAGGGAAGAGGGCTCTTATTATCACATACTATGTGAATGTACTGTAATTTAACAATACTGGCAGCAGTGCTGCAATTAACTCTCAAGGGTCATGGGCAAGACGATTCACAGAAGCGCGAAATATCTACTGTTGGGGATGGAAGAGGAAGTTGAGCTGTCACGATATGAAAAACTGTTTTTATCTACCACTACTGCACTAATCAAGAGAAACATAGCACAACTCTGGGGTTCTCAGATGACACCGAGCTACGCGCAATGCACAACGGATGTGGACATTTGCATTGAAATGGAAAAAAGAGTAGATTACAGAGATGTTTTCTTACTAACTTTCAAGGTGTTTATAAATGCTTAGAAAAGAGAGTCTGTATGTGAATGTGTGTCATGTTTGTTCCCATCTACACAGTCCCCTTGGGAGCGCACAGTCACAGGTGTGAACTGCCATTGATACTGGAGGGGGATGGATGTGGATGAGGCGAGCGCAATATGCCCGGAACCTACTCAAAGGACACAGAGATATGTTGATATATAGGGATGGGGACTTCAAAGAGGAGTCTGGAGACCCTGTGCCTTGGGTGGCCATGTGGCCAATGGTCCCCATGCGAAAGACCCTTTGAGGTGTCCATTGTATTTGGCACCTTGTTTGTTCTCATCCACCCAGCCCCCTTGCTGTCACAGGTGCAAACTGACATTGATACCGGAGAGGGATTGATGTGGATGAGGAGAGTGCAATAGGCCCGGGACCTAGTCAAAGGACATATAGATATGTTGATTTCAGGGACATGGTCTTCAAAGGGGTTTCTTTAGATAACTTGTCCCAGGTGGCCATGTGGGTAATGGTCCCCATGCAAAAGAACCCTTTGAGGTGTCCATTGTATTTGGCACCTTGTTTGTTCTCATCCACCCAGCCGCCTTATAAGTGCATGGTCATAGGTGCAGACTGCCATTGACACTGGGCAAGGTGAGTGCAGTAGGCAAGGAACCAAGTCAAAGGACACAGAGGTATGTTGAATGCAGGTACATGGTCTTCAAAGGGGAGTCTGGAGACACCATGTCTCGGGTGGCCCACAACCTACTGAAAGGACACAGAGATATGATGATTGCAGGGACGTGGTTTGCAAAGGGGTTTCTTTAGATACCATGTCTCAGGTGACAATGTGGCCAATGGTCCCCATGCGAAAAAACCCTTTGGGGTGTACATTGTATTTGACACCTTGTTCTTTCCCACTCACCCAGTCACCTTTATTTATTAATTTATTGGGTATTTATAATGTGTTTATACACAGTGGGATTCTAGTCGCAAAAAGACAATAAGGAAGGCGAACAGGGAGGACAGAATAAAAATGATCCTAATATGCCTTGTGACATTCGGATCATGCAAGTGCAGGAGAGAGAGGCGGTAGGAGTGCCAGACAGGACGGAAGGGCCAGTGAGAAAAAGAAAGTGCAGGTGAGGCCAGGTGGACAGAACCAGGGAAAAGCAGAGAGTGCAGACAAGGGAAGATCCACAAGCTAATCGCGAGGGAACGGCTACGAGGGTGCAGTCCCAAACATACTAGTGTGTGGGGAGTGGGTGCTGGAAAGGCACATGCAGTTTGTGGGGGGTCGAGGAGACCAAGTGTAGAAGTGGACTGGATTGGGGGTCATGGTGCCCTGAAGATTCTGAAGGAACCAGGCAGTCAATCAAGAAGCAGACAGGGACATTAGCAGGGGAGTGGGAAAGGGAAGAAAGAAGAGAAAAGGAAGGTCTTTAGAAGCTTCTGAAATTTCAGGTGATCTGCCTCAAGTCTGAGAGGGGCAGGGAGGCCATTCCAGAGGGAGGCACCTGCAGAGGAGAGAGATCTAACCCCCACTCTCTGCTTGCAATAACATCTGATCTGCAGAGAGTTAGAGATAGACGACCGAATGGTGCTAGCAGGTCGGTATTTAGAGAGAGTGAGTTGAATGCAGAGGGGTCCTAGACCCCAGAAAGCCTGTGGATGATGCAGAGGGTCTTGAACTTGATTGTCGCAGGAACTGGGAGCCAGTAGAGAGATTTTAGTGCTGGAGAGATGTTGTCCCTGGGCTTGAGGCCAAGGTGCGCGGTCACAGGTGTGAACTGCCATTGATACCGGAGGGAGATGTATGTGGATGAGGTGAGCGCAATTGGCCTGGAACCTACTCAAAGGACACAGAGATATGTTGATTGCAGGGATGGGGTCTTTAAAGGGTAGTCTGGAGACAGTGTGTCTCGGATGGCCATGTGGCCAATGGTCCCCATGCAAAATAATCCTTTGAGGTGTACATGGTATTCCGCACATTGTGCATTCCCATCAAACCCTACCCCTCCACCCTCACCCCTATTGTGAGTGCAAAGGCCTAGATTACATCTGACTTTGGTATGGGAAGGGGAATTGATAACGATAAAACTAGTGCAATAAGCCAGGAATCTTGTTAAAGGACACCAATCTTACAATTTAGTTTTAATAACTTTTCAATAGACAATTGACAAACTGCAAAATGCTCTGCTGTGGTTAAGGTCCTGTCTGTATAAATCGCTTGTCTTGTCCGTAGTCACTGGGGAATTTCTCACGAATGGCTCGAACTACACAGGCAGGTATTACTCAGAATCCCAGTCTTTCATGAAACCCCCATGTAAATGCTTAATAGGCCAGAAGCCTGTACCATCACTGTAAGAAGATACAGAAATAGTTATCTTGAATGAATCCAATAATTGCATTTATTTTGTTTGCACTGTCTTCTAGAATTCATTGCCTTTGTGAGCAAAGTGGTGACAGTACTATTGTTTTCAAGTATGGATGAGTAAGAAATGGGAACGCCCATCACAGCAAAAAAAAGGTTTGGAACATAGGGAAATATTGTTTTCAACTTTAAAGTAAAAGAAATGTAATTGTTAGCTCATTAAATATAATGTTGACTACGTTAGCTTGACATTTGAATGAGGCATTTTTTCAAACAGAAGAAAAATTCTATCATCAGTGATCCATCGCAGTACTAATTTTGTAGGAGAAGAACGTAAAATGTTAGTGTGTTAGTGGTCTTGGTTCTCAAACATACAACATACAAAGAGGAAACACACTCATTACTTGGATTACGTGGGCACACTTTTGTTTGAAGTTGCATTAGGATCATCATCATTTGCAACACAGATCTTGTAAGGCAGGCTGCCCTGAAGTCATGCAGCTGGGTAACACATAGTGGTGGTGTGTCTTCTTTGGCTATGTAGGCCAAGCAGCCAGAATTTTCTCTGCAACAGCAGTTCTCCATCAAAGTTGCCATCACCTCACAACGATGGCAGTTACACCAAGTGGAAATGTCTTCCGTGCCACTAAAATCAGGCTCCAGTGGTTGCTCATCACAATTTTCATCTGATTCCCCATCATTCGGCTTCTTTCTCTATCAACCATTTCCTCTTCTGTATATTCAGACTTTTACAATTAGGGCTGAATAGTTACAATCATTCCTGAATATTGAAGAAGTATAAAATCAACAGTGAGAAAAATAAAAACGTTTTTGTTTGCATACAGTAAAACAATGAGGTTTTACTTTAAAATGCAATATAAAAGAAAAATACGAGAAGAAACGGCCATGTTACCAACACCCATAGTGCAAAGACAAAAATAATAGGCACAAACATTGAAACTTCGCATTGACATGTTTAAAAAAGAAGTTGTGTAAATATAGAATTTTAATATGGTTTGTTGAAGAGAATTTATTTTTATATACAAAACACTTACACAATTAATTTGTTAGAGGTAGTGTAAGTACCTCTTCTCAATGCATTTTTCTTGGTAGATAGCTAAACCTAGCAAAAAGAACTTGTGGAGGCTTGGAGTGCAATACACTAACAGTAAGGAACAGGAAGTTCCAATGTTGTCTGATCAGAAAGGGTTTGTTGATAGTTATCGAGTTAAGAGGCGTCTTGACATTTCCATCCAGACACATTAATAGATTGCGCACAGAGAATGTTCACACTAGTATATCATGGGTAGTGAAACCCAGATAAAACCCGAACACAGACACAGAGTTACCTTCTCTACTATCTGAGACAAACACTGCATAGTTATATAAAGAAGAGAAGGGAAAAAAATATACAATTGCTGAATGGGGATTATTTCCTCTAAAATCCAAATGCTAAGTCCTGAAAAATATACCCAATAGCACGAAACCTAAAATGAACAATATACATTTAATTACAAATACATTTCAATGTTAAGCATAATATAATTATTTTAAAACCTAGTAAAACCCACAAAAGAAAAATCAATATAAAAATCACAATACACACAAAACATGACCTTAATCACAGTCTTTCCATTACAATCGGACAGAACAAATATATAATTGTCCAATTTGTGTAGAACAATCATTAGCCAAACGTGCTTCTGTCCCTATCACCCATTGCGTACAACATTCATCAGGGGCTATACATTGAACATTTGCAGGATTTTTGGTTCTTGGGTGTGCTGATCTCCACAGCGCTTTAGACAAGTGGCAGAGTTTCTAACGCTAAAACAATCAAAATAATCTGATATTAGTTCATCTATACACATAATGTAATTCAATCAGGTGGATGATTTTACACAACAACTAAAAACAATTAGTCCAGGGTACCTGCTCACTATACATGGTAACACCCATCGAATTGAAAATCAATTTCATGTCCTACTTCATAGAACGTATTAATATATACGACGGCTGCCACTGGCCACCAAGTAATGCTGCAAATACGTAAAACACACAATATACTAAATACATACTAGAAAGATCTCAGAATTCCACTTTCCACAAGCATGAAAAAAAACACAAACATGGAGCCATCATTCCAGAGATGGCAATAACTGGCATCCAAAGACGAACAAAGCACACTCCGATTCGTGCAAGGCATCTAACTTGTATCTTCCTGGATTAACAAATGAAAGAGTGTACTAAACACGTCCCTATAGATAACGAAAAACAGACCACAATGCACTCCTTCTCAAAAAATGGGATACTTATTATTACGTCATCCTTCACCATCAGTCTACCAGAAACAAGCATGACTTTATGGTGTCAAATGTGCCACCAAACATGATATGAAAGGTTATTTATAACACGCTTAATACCTAAACCCAGAGGTTTCTAAGCGCGGACCTGGGGTTGTATCAAAACACACATATAGCTGATGTACCAAGCACTAATCCACGTCCCCATTGCTAATCTCAAAGAAAGCATCACACCAACACCAAAGTGACCAATATCACATGCTACATGACGTTACATGACCTCTTGCCCAAAACACCTGTGGCCAAAAAACATGTGCTTACATCCACCATCTCCAAATATGCATGGGCCTGTTATACTACGTAATAATGCTGACACCATTGCAGGGCTATTCGGGCCACTGCACCACAAATGTTAAAAGCACGCTTGTGCACTTACCTCGTATATTATTGTTACCAGGAGTATTGAAAAACCAAACAAAATGGCAATGTCCAACTGACTCGAGATTAACGTAGTTAAAAAAGCGTTCTGTGCAGCGTCGGCAAGAATTGCCAACATATACGAAGGACTACGTTAATCCAAAAAGTAATGGGAATGGTGTTCCAAATCTTGGTCTTCCTAATGAGTTAATATAAAAGCTAGAAACTCCAACAAACTCTAAACGGCACTGCTGTTGCAAACAATTCGAGAATGGAAAGACTGAATCACCCAAAAAAATATAACCCAGGACCAGGCAAGGGGTCCAAAAATGCCTACCAACTAAGGTCCTAATTAACAGAAGTGTTTTATAATGGCAACAACCAACTGGAAAACGTTCTGTGAATTAGGCCCTACGACTCTCTCTCTGTCCGACAACACAGCCTCGTGTGTCCCAGCCTCATGTACTCCTGTAATTTCAAATTGGATAGTCTCCCTCTGAGATAAGCACGCCCACTGTATCATTGACATCAGGTAATCAAAAACATCACTGCCATGATGTGTAAACAGTGTGAAAAAACATTTAACAAAATAAGCCTGATGCAATATAATACAACATAAGAGATCAGGTACATAAATCACAAATCACTCGCATTATTATGGCCCTAATCATACAACTGGTCCATATAATGTATTTCAACAATGTACATCGATTGTTTATGAAGGAGAATTTTAGAAAGTAATTGTATGTGTCTGTAAATTGCAATCCCCCGAAATAATGATCTCAAAGTTCATATGCAAGGTTACAATGCACAATGTGTCATCACTGTAAGCCACATGACCCTAAACCCCCATGTACAGTACATAGGTATTTGAGAATTTCTCTAACATGATACTCACAAAACACTGTAAGTGCACAAGAAAAAAATGTTGGGATGCTTCAAACATTAATGCATATCAAAACCAATGTACAACACATGCACAATATATTACTACTCACAGATGTATTAGGCCAATAAGTTCTATTAAAGTGCTTCCATCGTCAGGACACAAACAACCTCTCTTTAACATGAAAAATGAATTGGTGTTGTGAAAAGGGGCATAAGCATCTAGTGATGTCAACTTGACGGACGGGTGATCTGAATTACTGCTGCAAGTGCACCTGAACTTAGGGTGATGGATCAACGGATAAGATGATAACAAGATGGAGTATCGCGTTCCATGAATTTCGCATGTGTAAATGTGAGAAAAATGAAGGTAAGATACATTGGAAATTTTTTACGATCGATCAATGTTTGCTCAAAAATACATGCCTGATCGATTGGGCCAAGAACATTCCTGAGAGTACTTCCCCTTTATTGTTTTACCTTCTGGCTATTTCCAAGCAGACAAAAACTTCCTATACAGGTTTAATTACTAAATAATCATGCCCCAACCAATAAAATGAGTACCAAACATAGCAGGGTTATCATTAATACTAATACTACTACTAGTAGTAGTACTGGTCCTTATACTTTTAGTAACGCTAAAATTACTAATAATAGTTCGGCTACAAGCAGTTGTAACAGAGCTACTACCAGTAATAGCAGCACTATTATCAGTAAACATAGTAATAGTAGCTCCTGCAATAATGGTAGAATGACCAGTTTTACTACTACTACCAATACTACTACTTTTACCAGTAGCATTTCTGCCATTAGCAGAATTATTATTACTACAATTACATCTAGTATTACAATGGTGCTCGCAGCAGTATTCGTATGAGTAGAGCTACTAGATGGCATACAAATGTATTGTCATAGGTTGCATTTGATGCTGTTAGTAGTATTAATACTGCTCTTGCTGCTGCCGCTACTACTATTACCACTGAAATTAGCAACAGTAATGTTACTGGTAGTTATAGTAACTCTATAACCACTACCACTGGTCATACAGCTAGTGACAGTCCTAAATGCAATAATACTAAATATAACAATGCAGTACTATCACTGCTCTGCTACTGATATAGAACTACCACCTTAAATAGTTGTAGTATTACAACTACTCATGCACATAACATTAATACTGGTACTAGTAGCCGCAATATCGTAATACTATGAGCAGCAGACAACGCTCTACTAGTACTAGCGCTATTGGTCTGGTAGGATTAGTAATAAGTAAACTAGGTGGTGTAAAGAAAAAGAAAATAGAATCTGTCACAGTTGCTTTGAATCCATAATAGACAGAACAAATGGACTTCCTATCCTCATCTCCTACTATTATTAATACTACTGCTTCTAGAAGTCATAGACATAGTACTACCTTATGCTACATTTGATGTTTGTAGTATTATTACTGCTCTTGCTGCTGTTGCTACTATTACTACTACTTAATAGTACTATTAGTGCTAGTTTAATAAACTCATTCATCACCGCTGGTGGTAAATGAGTTACCAGTTATCACTGGTCATATAGCTAGAGATAGTCTGTTACTAAATATACCAGTAGCTATACTATCACTGCTACTGATAGTAGTACACATACATTTAATAGTAGTAGTAGTAGTAGTAAAACTACTAATTAACATTCCATTATGTCTGGTAGAACTAGCAGTATTGTACTGCTATTAGCAAAACAAATGAGGTGATGGATAGAACGTTTACAATAAATCTTAACTTTGCCATTTCTCTGGGCAACCCTCCAGACCATCGTTCTTCGCCTCTAAAGCCATTACAAAAGGGGAATGACAATATGCAAATCAGGCTTAGTAGCACCCCCAAAGGGGCAGTCCAGCCCAAACTGCTTGACCACATCCCTTTTGCACGAGACCACAAGCATCCCCAGACATATTTGAGCCTTATTGGGTATCATCAGTGATGAGTAGCTTGGGTCTCTAGGCTCAGCTGGCATGGGCCCAGGTCTGGGCATACCCGTCCCACTCGGGGTGAAAATAGCAAACCAAAAGAGGTGATGGCTGGAAGGTTTAGAATAAATCTTAATCTCTGGTATTGCTCTGGGCAACCTTACTACCTGCCAAGCCTTTAAAAAAGGGGAAAGACCATATGCCAAATGCAGCAAAGGAACACTCATGCACACCCACATATAAATGTATCAGGGCAAACCTTTGAACAATTAGGTAGGAATGCGAGCTGTTAAATGGGAGACGGGCTGCTGCCCGGCATGAGGGCCACACTCAAGGGAGCTGGGGCAAGGGTCTTGGGCTGTCAAAAAGCGAGTCAAGATTTAGGATGTTAGCACCCCCATAATAATGGTCAATCCATTTGAACTACCAGATATGCAGGAATAATAGTTTTAGATCCTTCAGGAATTGGATTGATTAGTGTGACACTTCCTCTCTCCCCTGGGTGGGGGAACTGATACACAGAGAGCAGAGAACAACCAGGTCTGTAATTTGTAATTTGATGCCAAAAGGGTTGCTTTGTTCACAAGGACCAGACTGACCTAGAAGTTATCTGCCGAGTTCATTTTGATGACCAGGTGCACATCACATGGTTAGCAGTAAAGACAGGGTGGTACTAACTGAGTTTAACTAATTACTTTGCATCGTTCAAGGTGTATGTGGTCGTTACCCATGTGCAGGGAAGTTGGAGGATAAAACAACACAGCCAACTGGAAGACGGGCTTTATGTATCTATTAGCATGTATATGGGCAGCAGCCAATGAGGGTGGGCGATGAACACTGTACATTGAATGTGTCATGAATGACTATTTGTACGTTTATAAACCAAACACTGAGAGAGCACTCTGTGGCAGTGAGCCTAAAATACCCTGTAATTCTTTCCTTTTTGTATACAAAATAAAGCATTTGTTCGTCTCGGAAAAGGGTGGACCTAGCCTTTTTCCCCAGTGGGTTGTTTGTTCTATGTCTGATTGTTGAGGAATCAACCTACATTATTGGTGGCCTGACGTGATCTCAGACTCCCCTGCAAAGACAGAGGATTCCTAGCCACACATCCTGAGGGGCTGCGCCCACCTGCAGTGATCAGTCCCCTTTGAGAGGTTTACAGGAGTTGTGTTACCAGAATTCCTGTTTGTTCTTTGGAGTGGGGCGCTGTCCATGGATTGTTCAAGCCATTGACCGGACACCATGACACAGGACTACAGGTGAGCACGGAGATGTAACTGCATCCTCTTCAGAGAAAAACAAGTGGGGTACGAGAAAGGGGAAGTGTGAGTGTTGTTTGAGGGTGCAATGAAGAGTGTGTATATATGGATAGTGTGAGAGGAGCAAAAGGCACTTGAAAAGATAATGGGGATTGAGGCAAAGTGTTGGGCGGAAACTCAGTCTATTATTATAGATTATTTTAAATGGTTAAACAAAAAGGAAAAGGAAGTAGTGCAGCGAGCGCAAGCGAAGGAAGCAAAACTGGTTCAAAAGTAGTTAGCAAAGGTTGTTTTTCAGTGGACTCTTGCAATGGTGCAGGCAGAAGGATCAGCTGAGGTCACGGTAGTTCAGGCCAACATACGAGCAGTACCTGTGTGGGGAGGTGAAAACAATTTGGCAGGTGGGTATCAGCCCCAGAATTCCGTAGGGTTTCCAAGGGGGGGGGGGTTTCAGCAGGGTAGAGTGGGGTTTTCAACAGCCCAGTGAGGGTGAAGAAGATTTGGAGGCATGGACCCATCGGGAGGACGAATAGTGGGTCCGTGTTGGACATGCAGGCGAGTCAGTGATTTCTCAAGGGATTGTTGAAATAGACAGGTGTATGCGTATCCTCAACAACAGATGTACCCCTATGCTCAGGGAGGTCACCCCAGCCTTCTGGACAGCCACTCTTGGCCCCCCCATATGGAACATCATTGCCAGTTGCCCCGCCACCATTTCCACAGTTGCAAGCTCCAGGGTCCAGCAACATGCCACCATATGTAGTGCATCAAGGACAACAGCAGAGCCCTCAAGTACCGAACAGTAATTCCATACTGAATGGCGCAGTGACACATTACAGGGGGGGCAACAGTGGTTGGAGGACATCCATTTGTTTTTTCCTGGGACAAATACATATGCAGATTAGGACAGCTCACAGAGAGCCTTTGCATGCCCAGTGCTATTGGTCACCACCAACCCAGAAGAAGAACCCTTGATGGGCATGGAGATAGGAAACAAACCCTTTATTTTTATGGTGGACACAGGTGCAACTTAATTGTTCTTTAGTGAGGGAGGATTTCCTTTATCAGGTGAGGTGATGGAGATGCAGGGCTTCTCTGGGGAAATTCAATTGGTTCCTTTTACAAAGGAACTAACCATTAAGGTAGGGGTCAGCGAGGTGTGGCCCACTGTACTCCACTGCGACCCTGATTAATTTGTTGAGAAGGGACATTCTGAGTAAGCTCAACATGACTATCTTGTTCACTGAACAGGGTGTTAAAAGCTCGACACACGGAATGTGTGCCATGAGGGTAATGTTGACCTTACATGCATTGGGTATTGAATCTGCAGCAAGAGAAGTACCACTGGCCCCTGATTTGTCTATGAATGGAATCACAATACAGCGATACTCTTAGTCTGTTACACATGTCTGGTGCTGGCTCACTAGTTAGGCCTCAATTTGTCAAAAAAGGGCCTTGTAGAACTGGGCCTGATGGATTACTGGGTACACCCAGAGAGTATAACACTGCACCAAAGTTAAAGTAACAATTATGTGTCAAGAGGTAATTTTAAGTAAAAATGAAAGGGCATATGCTGTGTTGAAAACAGGTGCACCTTATTTAATAAAACGGGTTGCAGGATTGGAAACATATCTTGAGTGCGTAACCCCTGCATATGCCCAAATACTGTTTGTTCAGTTGCGTACCAACACCTTGAGGGCAGCTGAGTTTACATCCAGTTGGACAGCAGAGCGGGAAAAGCACTGCAGGGTCTGCGGCCATCCAGTGAAAACAATAATGCATTGTCTTTTGTTTTGTGCAGGTTACGTTAGGTTGTAGATGTTTTATTTACTGCAAATATTTCGATTAAAGGATATTAGGACGACCGAGATGACAACAACTTTTTGTAAAGGTACCTCGGATGTAAATTTAAAATATATACATAGTGCATGGCTATGCAGGGCCAAATGTATTTGACACAAATGTATGGCAACTGTATGAATCTTAAATGTATTTGATATAAATGTACGGAAACCTTATGAATTTTATTATGAATTTTACTGTGCAATACTGTCATTTATTATCTATTATTGTGTTTTTCTGTCATATTTTATGTAAAAATGCTTTAATGGTTTTTAAGCCAGATAAAGCTATGTACAACAAACAAACAAAACACAAACAATACTACTAAGTACAGTGCCACAGGTGGCTAATAAATATTGGTGAGTACCTTCCGAGTTTTTTTCAGACCTGCACAACCCTGGGAAGTAGTTGCAGGAATGATCATCAACTTGATATAGAAGGGGTTTTGGTGTCAGAGGAAAGCATTGTGTTGATAACAGTTGATTCTGACAAAGGGGATTGGTGCACTGTTTTGTGCATTGATCCTACAATACTAATGAAAAACATTTCAGATGAGGACCTTATCAAGAACAGAGAAAATGAGGGGGGAATAATATTGGAAGTTTGTGTTCCTTGTGAGATTATTATACAATACAGACACTTGGCATGTTCCATGTTACTGGCAGGGAACACACCCTCCTTCACTACAGAGGATTTGTTGTAGGTACCTGACATGTTGTGGATGAGTATTCCACATGATTAGGGCTTTTACAAAGTGTTTCACCGGTACATATCACATTGAAACCTGGCACTGTGCTGCCCAGGGTGAAACAGTATCCCTTATAAAAGGTAATGGAGGAAGGGATGTATGACCCACTAATGGCCCTGTTGCATCAGGTTATTATAGTACCATCAAATTCCCCCTGTAATACCGCTATCTACCCAGTGAAGAACTCAAAGGCAGCTAGTTGGAGGATGATTCAGGATGTGCGGCACCTCAGTGATATTGTACAGGCAGAGTTTCCAGTGGTTGCAAATTTCACCACAATATAATGATATAAATGTTCAGGCAACCCATTTCATTGTAGTGGATCTGAAGAATGTTTTTTTCTCAGTGCCCTTGCATCCAGACTCACATTATCTTAAAGCATTTACATTTGCCAGGAGCCGATTTCAACATACTAGGCTTTGTCAAGGGTATTGTGAGTTCCTGAGTATCTTTAACAGAGTTTTACATGAGGATTTAGGAAGCATTGTTATCCCCAACACCATCATTCAATATGTGGATTATTTACTGGTGTGCAGTACTACTGAATACCAGTGCAGGGAGAACTCTCTTGCTTTGTTACAATTGTTGGCTGACAAAGGATACAAGGTGGACAGAGCAAAATTGCAATACTGCCAGCAAGAGGAGTTGTAGTTGGGTCAATTGATTTTAGTGAATGGTAAAAGAGTGACTCCAGAATGCGCAGCAGCAGTGCGTGCTACACCTTAGCCAGTGACGGTTAAGGACATGCAGACATTTCTTGGTTTTTGCAACTAGTATAGAACGTGGATCTTTGACTACATGTCATATGCTACACCACTGCTCCAGATGCTTAAGGAAACACAGCAGATGAAAAACATTATTGTTTGGAGAGACAAAATGATTACTAAGTTCCAGCAGCTCAAAGATGTTATCTCCACTGCTCCTGTATTGCAACTCCTGATTGTACTAAAGAGTTTTATCTTTTATTTTGCACTCCAACGGTCAGATGATGACCGCAGTATTGACACAACATAGCACAATGGGTCATATACCATTAGTGGCATGCTGGATTCTGTCATGCAAGGACAGTTTTTGTGCAAACAAGCTTTGGCTGCTGCTTTCTTTGCTATTGGGAAGTTTGCTACCATTTTCATGGGGTCCTCATTGACATTATACGCTGTTTTTGCAATATTAGAAAGGTCATAATCAACACTGACTACACAATGGTCATCCGCATATGAGGTGATTTTTTGCAGTCCATCTATTCATATTGTTTGTTGTAAAACAGTGAATCCATCTACCTTTTTGATAGAACCCATTACTGATGATGACGAGATGCACGACTGTGTTCCTTATGAGGGTGCCAAGGACGATATCCCAAGGCATGTGATTATGCTCTAGATGACAGGGAAGTGTTTTTGTTGATGAATAATCAACTATTGATCAGGAGACTGGCCAGCGACACACAGAGGTAGGCATGTGCGATTAGTTGATGGTGAGTATAAGGTTTATCTACAGTGGAGATTAACAGGTCATTATTCAGCACAGGCAGCGGAACTGATTGCTCTTATTGAAGCACTTGAGGCAGTGCAAGGGTCCAGAGTGACAATTTATTCTGACTCAGTTTATGTGTTCATTCAGGGTTATTGAGATGGATGCAGCAAGGATGTTGTAGAGCAGATGGGTATCTGGTGCAGCGTGTGGCTCTGTTGAATAGATTAATTAATGCACTTTCACAGCCAATGCTTGCCGCCATCATGAAATGTGCTGCCCACACTAATGGTGTAGACTTCACCTTCCTCAGCAGTGAAGCAGCGGACACAGCAGCAAAACAGGCTTCGTATTTGACAGTATCCAATCTCCCTGAAAACCCAGAATTTGTAAACTTGCAGCTACAGTTGCAAGTTCCATATACAGCACTTCCTGTTATTGAAATCATTCAGATACAAGGTCAGGCACCGCAAAGTGAAAAGTTAGTGTGGCAGAAAAGAGGATGCGCATAATTTTCAACTGATTTAGTGTGGAGACAGATGTGTACGGGAAAGGTGGTGATGACCCATGCTTTGGCCGCAGACATACAGGAGGACTGGTATGTGCCTAATATTCAGGAACTGTTTTCTCAGTTCTCATCAAATTGTGCAGTCTGCCAGGCATATAACACTGGGTAGACATAGACATTTTTAAAGGGGCACAGTGGCACGTCAATTGGCCCGTCCGTGGCCTCCATATTGACTTTGCAGATATGGGTGAAAGGTGTAATTTTTTTCTGTTACCTTAAGGAGATTATGGCTCTTTTGGGAATAAAACACAAGTTATGAATCATTTATCACCCGCAGGTCAACGACATTGTAGAAAGGATGAACGGTTTGTTGAAAAATAACTTGTCTAAACTTTGTGCCGCATGGAAGAGGAATTGGGTGCATTGTCTCCCTTTGGACTTATTCAGTTTGAGGACCCAGCAGTGTAAGGAACATCACCTCTCCCTGCATGAAATAGTGCCAGGGACAAATATGAATATGCCACTACCCTCTGTGCTTAGTGCCTCTGATGCTCATAGGACTGTGTTGATTTTGGGGGATGAGTTTAATTTGTATTTGACTGAATTAAAGTGTATTAAATACCTTTCTCAACAGATTGCTCCACGAAGGACACAAGAAGGCGACAACAGTGCTGCAACAGACTCTGCGAGCTTGCCCTCATTGCAATTGTTCTTGGGCAATAACGTTTTTATTAAAAAAATTTGCTCGCAGATGGAGTGAACCTCATTGTAATGGTCCTTAGACTGTAGTGTTTGCCACCCCTTTTGCTGTTAAAGTGAACACATTGTGGTATTGGATAGATGTGTCTGATGTTAGTAAGGCACCTGCAAACCTTGCCCCCCATATTAAGCATTTTATCAGAATGTTTTATATTTGGTGATTTTATTGCTGATTCCAATTCCTGTGAAGAATATTGCTCTATTTTATTGGTGGAAGAATATTTTCAATTTTTGTTATTTTTTTAACAGTGTTTTATTTTGGAGGGTAGGACCTGTCTATTTTTTTTAACTGATAATGTTTTTGTGGTTCTGCAGAATTGTGCAATACTTAATGGTATTAATGGTGTATGGCTAGGTCATATAATGAGGGATGGGGTGTAGTACACAGGGATGTTAATACAATCAATTCTTTGGTATATTCTTTGAAGCTACCACACCAAGTGGTGAATGTCCAAACATGGTAGTGAATTTCAAACAAATGAGAATACAAGATATTGTAGTATGGAATGTACAAATGCAACTTAGAAGGGCTTTAGTTGAAGAAAATGAGTATATTGAGCACAAAGATGCAGTATTTGATACAATGTCTGATGTGTACCATCCAGAATTTAGTAACATGTTGTACAGCCACATGAACTTGGTAGGGAAGCAGAGGTATAACTGGAGTGGTTATGTCTGCTCCCTCATCCCCCACTTGTCTGAGCCCCCCAAAATGTTAGTAGCACAGGAGATATCACCCTTGGAGGCCTAGTGTTTGGTGCATCTAGCGCTGTGCCGGGTGCAATGTTTGTTCCAGGGGCACAAATTCAAGTTGTACTAATGGACAGAGATGGAGAGAAGAGTACCAAGGATGACAGTGCACCCCAATGTAAGCCACGAGCTATGTTAAAACTGGATGGGGTACTATTTGTGTTGAACAGATGGTAAAAGGCAGTGATGAGCTGTGCAGCAGGGGACTTGGTAGGCTTTGGAGAAGAAGAAATATGGAACATAAATAAGAATTGTCTCACAATATGGACTTCATTCATATACAAACTGACATAGATTGAAGCATGTGAGATGCCTGTAAATCCGTAACCAGCAGAAGAATATCAGTTTTGTTTATCAAGAGGATGGAAGGATTCCTGCAGGCACTAACATGAAGGGCTATAAGAAAATGTTAATTCCAGATCTTGAAAAAGGGACAGCAGCGCTGATGGAGTTGTGTCGGGTATGTGGTCAATAAGCATGCGTGCATATTTATTCTTCTTGGTGAGGTGCATGTGCATAAACAAAATTTCACTCAGCTATCCTGCTGGTGCCTGAAGTCCATCTGACAGGAGCCACAAAGCAAGGAATGCCGCAACCCAGTCCTGTCCATACCCAACCCCCTGAAGTAAAGAAGAAGAAGCGGCCAGTGAAGCTGAGAAAGAAGAGGTTGTCCAAAGATTCTTTCAAATTGCTCAAAGCCATTCCAGACAGATACCAATTACACCAAGACCCAGGTGTTTTTTACGTCCTTTTTGATGCCAGGAATTCAGGCTGCAGCAAATGCAAAATGGCTGCAGATTCTCTGATGGGAAGTGATCCAGTTGGCGAATGACACCGAACAAGTCCTAAATGCCATCAAGAGTGAGCTAAGGGTGATCCGGTTGATGACACTCCAGAACCATTAGGTCCTGGATCTCCTAATAGTTATGAAAGGGGATGTGTACAACAAGATAGGTTGTCTTGCTGTACATGCACACCCCCAAATGATGAAGAGAACAGATCACTGAGGCATATCATATGGGCTCAGCACAAGATAAAGACTGGTATGAAGAGTGAAGCATGTGTGCAGGCCAAAGATTGGTTTGCTATGTTGTTCTGATGGGCCCCATCCTGGTTCGGGGCACAGGTGATGAATATGATACAGATCATGGTGCTCCTGTTGGTATTATTCTGCATATGGCAGATGATGCTTCGATGTTGTGCCAAGACTATCCCGAACAGTGTAATGATGATGGTTACTAGTGGGGCAGAAACGGCTCTCATGGGTCTAAAGGATGGGCAGGTTCAAACTAAGGCCCCGAATAAGCCAGGCATGGTCATGATCGAAAGGACTATATACCCCCAAGGGACATTAATATCACCCCCACCAGATCCAGAAAACTACACTGAGCACTCAGTGGTTTTAGTGGGAGATGGGGATTGTATATTCCTTACATGCAACCCAGAGAAATATGCACAAAAAGGGGCATTTTGCATCATGTGTGTACGACGTGGGTTCCTAAGGATGAAGCGGACAGAGAGAGGGAAAGGGAGAAGTTGGTCAATCAAGGATTAACTAAAGGGGGGAATGTTCATATTTCTGCCCCTCCCAAAGGATTAAGGTTTTGGAAAATATATTAGAATATGGAGCATGTGCAGAGAGAGTGGTGTAGGGGGTAGGGGGAACTCCTACGCTTTGGAGATTCTGGTGGGAAATACATTTTTGTTGGCATATTATATTGGGGAAACTAACCAATGGAGTGGCGATAGTGTTACATAGAATATATTGTATGTGTGTGATGCTTATAACACAAATTAACAAAGCAGGTCGGAATCCTCTCAGTTCATGTTGGAGACACAGAACAATGAGGCCGCATCCATTGCTTTGATTATGGCATTCCAATTCGCAGGCACAGCAAAGAACATGTACACACTCCCACATATGAATGCATCAGGGAGTACCTTTGAACAATTAGGTAGGAATGTGAGCTGCTAAATGGGAGACGGGCTGCTGCCCAGCACGATGGCCAGACTCATGGGAACTGGGACAAGGGTCTTTGGCTGCCAAAATGTGAATCGAGACTTAGGATGTTAGCGCCCCCTAGGATGATGGTTATTCCATTTGAACTACCAGATGTGCAGGAATAATAGTTTTAAATCCTTCACAAATTGGGTTGATTAGTGGAACACTTGCTCACTCCCTTGGGATGGGGAACTGATACAGGGGGGAGTGGAGAACAACCAAGTCTATAATTTGTACCAGGGAGAGCAAAAACTGATGCCAATTCTGTAGGGAGGCATGATGGAGGTGACTGTGTGTCTGGGATGAGAAATGAATAGCTTTGTTCACAAGGACCAAGCTGACATTGAAGTTATCTTCGAGTTCACGTTCATGACCAGGTGCACATCACATGATGAGGAGTAGAGACAAGGTGGTACTATCTGAGTTTAAGCAATTACTTTGCAGCATTTCAAGGTGGACGAGGTTATTACCCACATTTGGTGAAGATGGAGGAGAAGGCAATGTAGCCAATGGGAAGAAGGGCTATATGTACCTATCAGTATGCATATGGGCGGCAGCCAATGAGGGTGGGGCATGAACACTGTATATTACATCTGTCATGAAAGATGATTTGTACATTTATAAAAAACGAACTCCATTTTGAGAACGAGAGAGCGCTCTCTGACAGCAGACATATAATACCCTGTTGACCTTTCCCTTTTGTATACAAAATTAAGCTATTGTTCTTCTCCAAAAAGGGTCCACCTAGCCTTCTTCCCTAGCAGGTTGCTTTTTGTGTGTCTGGTTGTTGATGAATCACCCTACACCACGTCTTGGCATATCCGTCCAACTCAGGGTGACTATGGCAAAACAAAAGAGATGACTGCTGGAAGGTTTACAATAAATCTTATCCTCTGTTATTGCTCTGGGCAACCCTCAGGCTTTGTCCCATCTCCAAAGGGGCAGTCCAGCCCAATCTGCTTGGTCACATCCCTTCTGCACAAGACCACAAACATCCCCAGACATGTTTCAGCCTCATTGGGCATCATCAGTGTGGAGTATATCTTGGAGCTCTAGGCCCAGCAGCCATGGGATCCAGGTCTGTGCATACCTGTACCACTCGGGATGACAATAGCAAAAAAAAGAGGTGATGGCTGGAATGTTTATAATGCATCTTAACCTCTGGCATTGCTCTGGGCAACCCTCCAGACCATACTTCTTTGCCTGCCAAGCCATTACAAAAGGTGAAATAACATATGCAAATCCGGCTTCTTCTCACCCCCAAAGGGGCAGTCCAGCCCAATCTGCTTTTTCTCATCCATTCTGCACGAGACCACAAGCATCCCCAGAGATGATTCTTCCTCATTAGGCGTCATCAGTGATGAGTAGTCTGGGTCTCTAGGGCCAGTAGGCCTGGGACCCATGTCTATGCATTCCCACCCCAATCGGGGGGACAATATCAAAACAAAAGAGGTGATGGCTGGAAGGTTTAGAATACATCTTAACCACTTTCATTGCTCTAGGCAACCCTCCATATCATCGTTCTTTGCTTGCCAACCCATTACAAAAGTGGCAAGAATATATGCAAATCAGGCTTGGTCCCACTCCTAAAGGGGCAGTCCAGCCCAAACGGCTTGGTCAAATCCCTTCTGAATGAGACCACAGGCATTTCCAGACATGTTTCAGCCTCATTGGGCGTCATTTAGGCCCAGCAGGGACGGGACCGACCCCTGGGCATACCCGTTCTACTCAGTGTGACAATGACAAAACAAAAGAGGTGATGGCCGAAAAATTTAGAATATATTGTAAACTCTGGCATTGCTCTGGGCAACCCTCCAGACCATCGCTCTTCGCCTGCCAGGTGATTAGAAACAGGGGATAGACCATATGCAAATCAGGTTTGGTCCCACCCCCAAAGGGGCAGTCCAGCCTGAACTGCTTGGTCACATCCCTTCTGCATGAGACCACAAGCATGCTCAGATATGTTTCAGCTTCATTGGCCATCATCAGTGAGGAGTAGCTTGGGTCTCTATAGGTCCAGCAGGCACGGGACCCATTTCTGGGCATACCCGTCCCACTCGGGTGACAATTATTGCACTGCAATAAACAGCAGAAGGAACATTACTGGTGCTTGTACTACTACTATTGGTGGGGTGGAGTTGGTAAGTAAGTGATGTACGTGGTGTAAAGAAAAAGGAAATACAACCTGTCCCTTTGCTCCTTTCTTGCTATACTGACAGAAATACTACACTTCCTCTTCTCCTCGGTCATTTCCTCTTCAAGGACTTGAAGGAAGCTCATAAAATGGATGACAACCATAGCAAGAGAAATGCTTAACGAAATGTTGAAAATAAGATATGCAGGAATCTTTTCTCACACATGAAAATAGGCAGAACATAACGCATGGACAGCTAGGGGCATCATATGTTACTTTGTTTGTTCACAATGGTTTGCTACCTTCAAAAGTGTTTTCTGCATAGGCTGTTCACATGAACAAGGTTTAGAACAACGCTGCACGTACACTGGGAAATCTCCAGCCTTCAGGAACAGCCACACCACGCTGCCAGGCCACATTTTGCATGACATAGGCACGCATAACTCTCAACCATTTGTGACGCAAAGGCGGGTGAAATCACCCGATTTTGTTTTTGGCGGGTGAGACGCCCATTGGAATGAATGGGCGTGCAGGAGGCTTGGCGGTGTTGGGGGCTGTCCCCGGATCACCGGGCAGCCCCGTACTCGGGTCGGGTGGCACCCGACGACACACGCTGCAGTGCGGCGATCACGCCGCGTGATGAAGGGTGGGGGTTCATCCCACCCGCTCCGGGACACCGGAGCTCCACACACGTGGCCAGGTCCACCTGGCCACCGCGGCCCCGGCTCTGGGGGCACCCAGGCCGGGGTCGCACCCCAACCCGCCTCACATGGTTGGGGGACCCACAGGGACGGCGTTGCCCGGCAGGGGCACCGTCCGGACGGCGTTGCCCGGCAGGGGCACCGTCCTCCAGCTGGGCCCCGACCTTGGGCCCAGCACACGTGGCGAGGCACCCCCCAGGCACCAACACAACACACTCACGCGGAGTCAGGTTCACTCGTGACTGCCGAGCCGGAAGCGGCTCGGACCTTTTATTAGGTTGGTCACATGGGTAACCATGTGACCACATAACTCCCTGGAACGTACCATGGCCCCTCACAGGGGTGCCATGCAACACTCCTCCTTTTTCATAACAAAATGCAAAAACTCCAAAATCCCACCATGACTACCACTACTACTACGGGAGCCACTCTACTACTTTACACACCCTTTATTAACCTGGGTGAGTGGCTCTCATGTCCCTGAACGGCACCAGTGAGGGCTACTGGCACCACATAAAGCACTCAGAGCCTACAGGTGCGCACCACACAACATTGCCCACTAACTGGACCATTTTAAGCAAGTCCATGTCTGCCGGCTCACAGTCTTCCGGGGAATGTCACTCATGATGTCCATCTTCAGTATGGAGTCGCCGGAAACCAGCTCGCACCCTCACCAGAGTTCATTTAGGACAGTTACTACACGGTCACACAAAATACCGGCAAAGCCGCACCTGGGGAGGCCCAGGGGCCACATCGGCTATGTCCACTTGTATGGGGGCAAACCTCATGGCCGGATGGCAGAACCCGCTTCCTTCGCGTTGTTGCATCCGCAGCCGCCACCACCCCTCTTTTTCCTGCTCCTCGGAGCGGGCACACCCACCCTCGCGGGCCGTCCCCCTTCAGATGGGAGTGGGGACAGCAGAGGGGCAGCTGACTTCCCCACTGCGGCGGATGCCGCTCTATTGCCTGTAGGGGCAAGGCAGGCAGCTCTTCTGCCCGCTCCTCAGAGCGAGCCCTTCCCTGTCCTTGCGAGCCCAGCTGGTGCTGGGCCCGCCTCCTTTGTTTCCTTTGCAGGCCCGTTCGATTCGGGCCTGCACCAACCCTTTTTTTTTTCATTTTTTTTTTTCTCTCGGGCCCAGCTGATGATGGGCCCGCCTTCCGTGTCAGCTGTTGGGCGGCCCTGCCCCAACTCCGTGCTACGGCCGATGCCGCTCCTCTGTCGGGGCCGCCTCCGCAGTTCCGCGGCCCCTCGTTTCCCTCCTCCCTGATGCCGGGGAGAGGTTCACGATGGGGGAGGGGCGCAGCCACCCTCGCGGCCGATGCCGCGGGCTTCTTCCGTCTCCCTCGGGGGACGGGCGGGCCGCTCGCCCACCATGATTTCCTTGCGGGCCCAGCTGGTGTTGGGCCCGCCTCCTTCTCTTTCCCCGCGGCGATATCAGCCGCACCAGCGCTCCTTGGGGAGGGGAACCGGCATCCCCCTCCTGCGGCGATGTCAGCCGCTCCTCGCTGCGGCCGACGCCGGGGCACCCTCCCTCCCGACGGGGAAAGAGGCAGCCCCCGCGTTCTTCACTGCGGCGTGGGCCGCACACTTCTCCCCCCTCTCGCGGCCGACGCCGCAGAAACTTCTTTCCCCCACGGGGATAGGGGGGAGAGTCTCCGCTCCTCCACATCGCGGCCGACGCCGCATCACACGCAGGGCTCCAGCCCTCGTCGCCATTGTTGGGGGCTGTCCCCGGATCACCGGGCAGCCCCGTACTCGGGTCGGGTGGCACCCGACGACACACGCTGCAGTGCGGCGATCACGCCGCGTGATGAAGGGTGGGGATTCATCCCACCCGCTCTGGGACACCGGAGCTCCACACACGTGGCCCGGTCCACCTGGCCACCGCGGCCCCGGCTCTGGGGGCACCCAGGCCGGGGTCGCACCCCAACCCGCCTCACATGGTTGGGGGACCCACAGGGACGGCGTTGCCCGGCAGGGGCACCGTCCGGACGGCGTTGCCCGGCAGGGGCACCGTCCTCCAGCTGGGCCCCGACCTTGGGCCCAGCACACGTGGCGAGGCACCCCCCAGGCACCAACACAACACACTCACGCGGAGTCAGGTTCACTCATGACTGCCGAGCCGGAAGCGGCTCGGACCTTTTATTAGGTTGGTCACATGGGTTACCATGTGACCACATAACTCCCCTGGAACGTACCATGGCCCCTCACAGGGGTGCCATGCAACAGGCGGGTGAGTCAAACCTTTACAAGGCGGGTGACACCCGCCAAATGCGTGTGAGTTGAGAGCTATGGGCACGGATGGAACTGCTGTTTTTTTTTCTTTTCTGCTAGGATTAAAGGTCCTTTTTTCGTCACGCAGACAGCGTAGGTAGACATGTGGCATTCTTGCTACTGGACTGTTTCTTGACAGGCTTGTGCTCGGATTACCACTTTAGTCATAAGGGAGAATTCTCTGTAATCAAGTTTCATTCAGGTTTTGAACTGAGATTTTTTGGAAGAGTTTTACAGAGGCCAGAGAAAAAATCTGTAATTTATGTTCTTCGACACAATATGGCCATTAGCACATTTCCATCAATAACCTTCGTCAGAACACAGCAAAAACACAGATCAAAGCAAATGAACAGGAATGGGGCAGTATACATAAAGGTGTTATGCCCACTGCTCGGAGGAGGCCTCTGGGAGTTTCCCCGCCTCAAAAACCTACATAGTTATCCGAACTCTGCTTTGTGGAAAACCGAAGTGAGAAGAATGTACTTAGTTAACATGAAAAACCCGTGGGCCTGATTCTGCAAAGGATGGAAGCCCTACTTACAAAAGTTTCTAAACAGGTCTTTACTGCCAGTGCGAGTGTAGTGAAAATGACAGAACGGTCAACAAGTTCTCGACTAACAAACTTGCTGTGCTGGTTTGCCGCAATCGGTGACCAATGATAAATGCTTTGCAATGGACACTCTCCATCACAGAAAAATATTCAGCCTCCAAATAGTAGTAATTACCACTCGAAATCAGATCAGTTGTGAGCTGGTATTAAAACATTACCTCCTCGTCCGTCTTCCTCATCACGAGGAAGACCTGGACTGGGAATAATAAGGATTGTCGGCCAGTAACCAGGCCATTAACACCTTGTCTATTTTGACCTCATCACAGTCCTTGCCATGGAGTAAGGACTGTGACGAGGAAGACCCGGGCTCGAAGTAATGAGGACTATCGATCAGTAATCGGGTCATTCTACCCGTAAGTAGCTGCTGCAAAGTAAATCATGTGTGAAACGTTGTCAGATAAAACTCGTGATCACAAGTGTTTCTTTCTGGAAGATTCCATTGACTCAGATATGTACTTATGTTATACGTGTTGTTTTTATGTTGTTTTTTTTCGCTGCTGGTTTTTCAACATTAATCAATATGTATCACTAGTGTTATTTGTGGTGCTGCAGAAGTTCCAGGGACATGCATGCTGAACTAGTATGTTTAACGTTGAAGGTAATTATTATCATTATTGGCAAGTCTTCCAGGGTCCCTGCCCGGACGACCTTTCAAGCACCACCTTCAAATCCCATCCAGAGCTTTGGTCAGCGATAATAGTGCATATTGCCCCAGTTTGGGTACATTACTGATCCAGCATCTAGCCTGTGCTAATGGTTTGGTTCTGTTTGGTGCAACGGCCATAGGTCTGCAGCGATCACTAGATCACTAAATTATCTAAAGGATTTGGATTTAGAAACGAATGTTGCTGAGAGTAAAATTCTTATTCTGAAACCTGCTTTAAAGACACAATGAAATACTTCAGCTGGTATTTGGAGGGGGAAAAATGGAAGTTGTTGATAAATTTAGATATCTGGGGTTTATAATGTTCTTGAAACCCGCTAACATACAGGATTATAAAACTGTATTATATGAGAAGGGGGATTTCTAGAAATGACAGACACAGATTGTTGCAATTAAATGGCTTACATAGGACATACATGACAACGCATGGAATGATGAAGTTTGTTAACCAGGGATCACATGCTTGTCCATGGTGTAGTTTGTATGTGGCCGGCCTCATGCATATGATGTGGCAATGCTGCCATGTTATGCAAATATTTGGGGGATTGCTTGGCCAGGCGATGACAAAGGCTGGTGCTTTTAGATTGAAATGGACACCAGATGAATGCTTGTCAGGCATGTACGCCAGACCAAGGAAGGCTGTGCATGTGGTTAAGCTAATGGACCTCGCCTCTAAATTAACTAAGCACAGGATAGCCATGTCCTGGAAGTTGAAAATTGGCCCGTTGTACTCTGTGTGGTGGGGGGACATGTGGCGGTGGACTGTGGCTGAGACTGTAGAATTATATAGAGCCTTACAGATGGGATCTCGAGAGACCACGGACAATATAGAAGCCTTGAATTTCCTAATAATTGCAATGATAGTGCATTAGAAAACAGGCCCCCTTGAATGAGCAACTGCATTTAATGATTGTTGTGGGATGTTTTCAACCACGCATCCGAGCCCTACAACATCACTGTGCGTTGCTGATAGCATAAAAAGCAATTCTGCGCACCAGAAAAAGCGCAGTGAAAACCT
Source organism: Ambystoma mexicanum (assembly GCF_040938575.1). Lineage (NCBI taxonomy): Eukaryota > Metazoa > Chordata > Amphibia > Caudata > Ambystomatidae > Ambystoma > Ambystoma mexicanum. The sequence goes on along the minus strand of NC_090934.1, from coordinate 328,441,374 downwards.
GACAGATAAGCCACCATCCACTTTTGACAATTCCCAGACCCATCCATTGGTTGCACCCAGAGCTGTTCAAAAATTCATTTCATTGGTGTCAAAAGTTACTAAAATCATGGCCCACAAGACCACAATAAAGATCCAACTTCTGGTGGGGTGTTCTACATCACTCTACTGCAAGGATCCCCATCAAAATGATGTCAGCTAACATCATATGCTGTCAAGCTAAATCCCCTTTTTGAAAGACATTAATTCAAGACAGCTGTCAAAAATGGTTGCAGTACCGGCATTTGACACTAACCGGCGCTAGCGATCTAAACTCTGACAGGAGAACTGTATTTCAGGAGTTGCAAAAGAATCCTGAGCTAGCTGGGACTTCAAAAGCTTGCTGATTAATGAGAATTCTCAACTCCTGCTGTTCCCAGGCCCTCACAAGAAGGCAGCCTGATTCAATTAAAAGTTCAAGAGGATGGGAAGTCTTCACACCTGTTCTTACCACCAACAGTACAGGATATCGCCTTGACATGAAAATTAGGAGGGGAGGAGAGTTTCCTGCAGCCTGGCAGAAAGGAACAATAGCCTCTTTCCACTGAATATGATATGCTGATTTTCTGGGGGTGGACCCATACACTTTTGTGAATTGAATTGAAGGCAAATATATGTTTTATAAGAATACTGATAACTAATTGTAACCAGATGACAGAAATGTACAACGGTGAGATTCTTAAAATGACAATTTTACTCACGGTTCAAGACTCAGCTGGTCGCTCTGTGATGTTCTGAGGCAAAACCCCGGGAATTATGAATATTGTAGACACTGTGTTTATACTAGAGACAGAGTAATTTACTGTAATATGTCCAGAGAGGGGATGTACCTCTGTAAATTTGGGTAAAAGTCTAATATGGCAAAACCCACTAAAAATGAAAATAAGTTGTCATTTCTGAACCCAAGCTCTTAGGAAGATCAGAGTTGGGCAAGAATGTACCTTAATTCATCTGCAATGTGTACATGTAATTTCAACAACTTGTGTATCTGGGAAGCATGTGTGGTTATGAAAAATCGTTTTTCTAAGTAAATGCAAAGGGGAGGGACTTCAGCCAGCTATATAAATAGCATCACTCTGACTCATCCTGACACACTACTCCGTTCTCCAGTCAGAGGACAGAAAAGTCTATAGCTATCAAATCATGAGAGGGTTGGGCCTAGAAAATCAGCCGACCAACCCACTTTTAAAACACATAAAAAGAGACTGCTTTGGACAGGCAGGACACATTCATTTTCCATTTCAAACTGATTTCTTGCAAAGCACTCTGCCGGACCAGACAATATCAAGAACCCAGAAAGCAGTGTTGTATCCAGACCAGACCGCTGTGCAGTGCCAAGAACTTTTGCCAGAACCAGAGATCCAGACCAGCAGACCAGAGCTGACCCAGATCGCTGTGAGCAGAAACCGGTACCAGAGACCGTCCGTGGGGTGAGAACCGCAGCTAAACCTGTTGACCAGATCGGTGACGGAGGCCCATTCCTTCCAAGACTAGGAGTGAGTATCCTGAAAACTGTGCCAGAACCAATCTCTTAGTTTAAAATAATCTAATTCAAACCATTTTAACCTGTCCAGAACTGCATCATAGAATTGTGTGTCCATCCTGTTGATCCAAAACCTTCCACAGCGCATCTGTCATTCTGAAACTTTAATTTTACTTCTGAAAATCTACCTCCACTGAATCGTCTGTATCTTTGGAATCATCTTTCATTTTAAAGCTAAGAATCTGAGCTTTCCAACAAGTCTAAAACTGACTTTCCACTCCTTATAGTTTTTTCCGTAATCGCGCTCGACGCACTCGGAAAAAATGCCGCGAATTGCAACTAGCTCATTTCACCACTTGTAAAAAAATAGCTGCTTTTGCTTCCATTGTCGAAATTCATTTTCAACCTGACAATCCCTCATGAATCATTGCTAGTGTTGACCTGAACTCATTCAACAGAGCTGTCACCTACCCTGAATCTCCTATAGGGAATTTAAATCATTTTTAGCGTATGTTCACTTCTTTGCAAATCACATTTGAAGTATTTTTGCCTGTGTTTTAAAATCATCCCTGTTGCTCTAAGCTTGCTAGGGCAGAACTGAAATTTGAATTGCATGTGGATTGTATTCCTGAAAACTGTGTGCTCGCCTTCCATCTCTTTATATTGCATGGGGGGGGTGAATTGCCACAAGGGGAAAAGTGATTATACTATCTCTTGTTGAAACCATATCAGTTTATTTATGTACAGCATTCTTTTCCATCATTGAACTTCCTTGAAACCATAAAAGCATTCTCAGCTACCTTATCCTTTCTATACCAACTCCTTACTGATAAAAAGTGTGCTAGTATCCATTGTTGATCAACCTTATCTTCTTAAGTGTGCTATCAAATATTAATTTATTCATAAAAGTGTGATATATATATATATTGTTTAATTTTCCAATAAACCTGTTAAATTGCAAAACAAACCTACTTCTTGGCTCAGTGAGGTCAGGGGGGATTCAAAGAGAGGGGCGTTATACAAGGGTTTATCATCCAGATCTATGAACTGGTCATAAAAATATATAAATAAGGGCTTCCCTTGGAGATCCCAGACTAGGCACTGACTTAGTTGGAGTACTGAATTGAAGTCACTTAACATTGTATAATGTTAAGCATACAATCTATACATATGATAGCTATATTGGTAAAGCATGATGCCTTATTTCTAAGCTGTTGCAGATGTTGGAACACACGTAGATTGTAACAACTTGCAATATATGGTGAGACCCTACTTTGTTCATTGTAAATCATGTACAGGAGCAGCAAGACAAGCTATTTTTTGTTTAAGTTTTGTTTTTATTTGTTCATTCGTTGTTTCTTTACGGTTGTCTTCATTATCATTGTAATGTTGCTAATTATGATTTTGTCTCTGAAAAACACTTGATTTTGAATAAAACATTTGTTTTAAAAAAGGATTATTAAACTTTATATTCGGTTATCAGAGTTCTGGTGATACAAATTAAAATAAATGACCGAATGTTTGGTCGTGTTTCCATACTTCCAATATTAAATTATATAAGTCAAAGGTGCTTCCTAGTCTAAACTTACAGGACTTTGACCATTTCATGGGTCATAAAGTGGGAGAAATCGGAAGCCTGCCTGTGGAGGCAATGTGTTTCCTTCCCGAATGGGGTACAGATGAGTGTGACTAGACAAGAATTGTGTCTTCTATCTATACAATCTGTAGTTGACTGGAGAATAATTCAAATTCTCCTTTTTCCGAATTACACCATCTGATGATAAATATATTTTGTAAGGCATTACATTGCTGGGTATTGTCCTGCTCACATATATTAGCATTTTTGGGAAAGAATATGATTGATTTGCTTCAAAATCCTGGAACAATTAATTTAAAGTTGTGGTCTAATGATTGGATTACTAATAGAGAGTGTATTATGATATACTATCTGTTTTCAACTTCCCTGGTGGAAGTGAAATCTTTTAATTAAGTTTCTCTCTATCTTTTGCAGTAGTCTACAAGGGTTTTTAGGAACAATTTCATGAGATTCAAACGGAATCTATGTTACAATAATCGTATTGATATGTCAACACAAAATATCTTTCTGATTTTTGTATCGTATTGCTCACAGTCCCATCTTTTCACTTTGGCAGAATATTTACTTAATAGAGATAAAAAAAGGGTTGCCTTGTTTGCATCGGCAGTACCATTCTGTCAAGTGTACAACAATAAACCAAGCTTTGTTTTGACATATCAATACGATTATTGTAATCACAATTACTACTAAGGCTAGCGCGAACAACCACAACCAACCTGCCGGTATCTGGTATTTTTCTGAGCTTGAGGGAAGAACCTCAAGGTTCCAGTTGTGCAGAACACCTAGATACCTGTTAGGACTAGAGTGCACCAAGAGTCGGTTTTACTCACTCACTTTCTTTCAATTCCCATACTGTAGTACATGAGTTCTATGCAGCCAGAAATGTCCTGTACATGCAGTATTGTGGGTGATTGGCCACTATGCAGGTGGGCTACCTTTGGGGTCTAGTTGGACTATAAGGAGTTTCCATTTCTGGCAAAATGTCATAAATGCCTTTTGTGACAAATATACTTCTGCCCTGAAGGAGTACAAGGATGAGAAGAGGCTAAAATGCCCACTCAGCCCTTTCACTTCTAGAAACCAAGAGCTAACACAATAGTAAAGGTAAAATAGACACAGTGAAGAGATATAGCTGTGTCGCCTTTTGTGGTAATGCGGGCTGAGGGAAGGCTATACTCTTAAGAAGGGTGTGAATGTGGTTTAGTAGCCACCCAAACACTATAACAGTCCAAACAAAAGGAATGTTCATTCAAGGTTTGTTCTATAAAAAATAATTACACTTTAATTAAACACACTATGTAAAATAATAACTAACTAGAAAAAACACTGCACAGAACCCACCCTTGAGGACAGAACACATAATAAACAAAGATAGTAGATGCAGCACTCTGGGTGAATAATCAGGGTTGAAAGGCAAGCAAAAGCAACACTGCTCTTAAAAAAGGATATGTACTTGGGGGCAGAAAGGTTTCAAAGTCATCTAACCAATATTTAGGGCCCAGAATGGGACCAAGGGGGCAGTTAGCAGTAAATAGTACCTTCTTTGCAGCTCTTGGTGGTGCTACAATGCCGAACCAAACTTTCTGGCACTGTGCGGAGATCAGCAGAGAGCAAAAGGCAGCAATGGAGGGTCCTGCTGGTTCAAATGGGCTGGATAGTCCATGAAACACGCTCCAAGCAGTTCAAAGGTGAAAAACAAAAATATTGTGTCTGTCTTGGTTCTCATGGTGATGTGAGTTAGAGACAAAATGAGTCAGTTTCTCATGCCCCCAAGCATGAGAGAGGCTGGCACACCCATGCAGGGGGCCTCCAACACAGTGAGGTCCTGGATATGGGTGTGTCTGGAAGAGAGTTGATCTGCTCAAGCAGTAGTTCACTTCTTAGGTTGCTGTGAGTCCCACTCCAGGGGCTCTGGGACACGATGGGGCGTTGTTCTTGGGCTCCCAAGCACGGGGGAGACTGGCACACAATTGCAGTGGTCCTCCAACACAGCGAGTTCCTGGGTACTGCTGTGGCTGGCAGAGAAGCAAGTCCAGTTCCGGTAGCAGATCACCCCCAATTTTCGCTGGGGATGGTTAGGGGGGATAGCTGGTCTGTAATTCGGAAGACCTGCCTTCTCCTCACAATTGTAGGACTTTAGAAAGGACTGCTCTCTCAACAGGGTCCAGTGAAAACATCAGGATGGTTAAAGATACGTCCAGATCATTCCCAAGATGATTCAGAGAAGTGGTGAGGACTGTTTCTTTTTAAAGGCAAATGTCCCAAGGTGATTAGACTAAAGGTAGCCTGCTTAAGGGGTGTTACCTGCCCTTTACAAAGGAACAGCGGGAAGCAATCCCCAAGGCAGGACAGGGGTGGGCCTTGTCTGGGAGGAATATACAAAATCATTTCACTGCTGAACTAGACCCCATGGCTGACACATGTGCAAAATCAACTTATGTGGCTAGGATAACTCTGAAATATGCTGGCAACCATTCCCTGACTCAGGTATGGCACATTGGCACAGTGTTATGTGCCACCAGAACAACATCCTCAGCGTTATGTTGGTTTTGGAACAGGTGTGCATATTTTAACTGCAGTCCCTGCCCTGCATATGTGTGTCTGTCACGGCAACTGTCACAAGGAAACCTATGGCCTCTGGACCTACCCTGTGCCACTGGTAGAGCAGGCGGTGCCAATCAGGATACTGATGCAGTTGGGCACAAGTACACACTATTTTAGGGAGCTTATGAAAGGGGAATCTGATTAGCAGATTTCCATTTCAGAGATGGATTTAACCACATCATTTTATTTAATACAAATCCAAAATGCCAGGGCTTTCACACCCTTTCCAGATGGCAATTTATCACACCTTTGTGAAATGCAAATTATCAGGGAAATGCAGGAGTGCATGCCCATGAACTGTCACTAGCTGATAAACTAGTTTGCTTTAGGATGCCCTTGTATTTTGTTGCAGTTGTTTTTTTTAAACATGTAATTGTCCTCTACTTTGTGCAGTGTAGATGCAGTGGTTCCCTTTTTAAGTGCTTCAGTAGATTGTCTCAGCTGTGCCCCAACACTTTTCTTGCTCTTTTACACTTCACTGGCTTTTTCTTTGCTGTGTCTTTCAACAGTGTAGTGCACCCCACATGTAGCCTGGTTAAAAGCTTGGTGAACCTGCTCTCTAACGCAGATGCACTGAAGGTGCCCTGGTAGGTGGAATATCAGGAAGCACCCCTGCAACAAATGCAGTGGATACCTGGGGAGAAAGCGATTCCATTCACCAGCATTTAGAAGTCTTTTTAACTTTTTACTATGTTTATAACTATTGTTTGTTGTTTGCAAACAACAATTTGCAAACACATTTGGAAAATTTCAAGCAATTATGATGATTTTACATGGCATGGGAATGGGGACTTAAAAACCTGCCGCTTTAATTCCCGCTCCACCGGGACAATGTCCTGGTGGCCCTGGGAAGTCAGGCGGCGGATCTGGTGTTACGGGGTCAGTGGCCCGGTGGGTTACCGCCAACCTCGTAAAAAGGCCCATTGTGTGTTGTGAGATGGTGATGTGTCAATCTGAAAATGTGCTGTAAAATCACCCTGTTTAAAGTTCAAACATGGCTTCAAAACGGGCAATCAGCTTGGATTCTGCTGTAACCTCATCTAAAATTAGGAGTTGGGGGATCTGGGCCTTATTCTGAGTTGGCTGGTACACAGTAACAGTGCTAGTAATAACGTTTACTAGCACTTTTACCAGACCAGCCAAGTAGAACTTTGCTGGTAGGGGTTAAGGGTTTACCTCGAGCCAAGTGCTGGATGTAAATCTGACCCCTACCAACAAAAAGTGTGGCAATTACCGGGTCATCATGGCCCTGTCGGACCTGGTAATTGCCTATTCACGGGTGCCGGAATGAAATGCTCCCCATTCCCAATTGAGCCCTATAGGGGAGGTCAGATGCACCGGCACCATTCAGAATGGTGCCGGTGCATCCGACATGCTCTGCTTGCGGGTGCCGGTATGCCTGCCAGGTCAGACCTGGCGGGCGGGAAGGCACCCACGAGCAGAACTCGTAGTTTGCCACTCCATTAACAACGGTACCGGCAAGTTTACCGGTACCGTTGTTACCGGACTGGCAAACCTATAATGAGGCCAGCTGCCTTTATTAAAAGCACATTGGATCCAGACACTGAACACGTAGTTATTTCACCAATGTCTGTATATTTCTAACAGTTTTATGGCTCTAACTAGAGTGGTTCAAAAGTAGATTTAACTATAGTTAACGCTATTTCTGATTGCTACTTGGGTCCATTATTCTGGTTTTGTTTTCTATTCTCACTTCAGGCTAGGTCAGTTTCTTGTTATTCCTTCTCACAAACTGGCCTGTTCAGAGTTTCAGGACCCATGTGTATCTTGTCATTTGCTGAGTAAGGGAAAAAGTCATGCGATTGTGTCCACTTTATTTAAATTTGAAGTTATGGGTTCCCACGTGTTGCATTTGTTGTATTTCTGGGTAATGACAATCAATTGTCATTTGCTTGTTTTCTTTTTTTTTTTTAAACTCAAGATTATGTCCCGTTCTTTCCCTGATAATTGTATCTGTGGAAACGGGACATAATCTACGAAATTGATTCAGTTTTAAACCAGACCAGCCATTACTCTGATCTCTACCTAAAACAATTCTGGGGTGCCATGTGGTAGGGAGCACCATTTCCCAAAATTGCTCACAGTAGAATTGTACCTCTCTTACCCCCAGACCCCTGATGCTCAATTTGATTGCCCTCTGAATATAGATGTGTGGAAAAATAGAACCCGTAATAATAGCCGGAGCCCAACTGTGCAACATGAGGTGCTTGTGCTCAGCTTTGGATGTGCTCTCTGGAGAGGGAGCGGTGAGTATGTGCTGGTTTCAAAACCCTTTTGGGAATTAATATAGTCCTCTCTGTTTCAGCCTTTTGCGCCACCTTTCCGAGCCATGCACCTACGCACAGCTCCAGAATTATGTGTATGGGGTGACCATGTTGGAATATCGGTGGGCCTACAAGTCAAAGGTCTCTGGGCACCTACAATTTCAGATAGGGCAGGACTGCCTGAGCAATTTGATGGAGGCTTAAGAGCTATGCATACATTAGGTTTGAGGTTTGGGTGCCACCTATGACAGCAACATTCTCACAGTGCTGATGCATTCTGGACAAACATGAACTTGAAACATCCCTGCATTCACATTCTTACACCAATATCGCATTATCATCTTAATACGACTAATGTATAAGACAGTGATTAAACAGTTCATACATGGCATTGTCCAGCTACATATGGTACAGTGAAAATCAGTAGCAATCACAATGTGACCAATAATATATGAAGCCAAATGACTAGCAAACCCTGGCATGTTTGAGGTTGGTAAGCTAAATAATCAGGGAGTAAGAGTCCAGGTGACGTGAGAGGGACCCAGGGTATCCAGTGCCATGGGCAGTAGAATCAATGATTGATGTAGTGTGAGGATAGAACAAGGAATAATGATCCAGCTAGTGAAGCGGGGTAACCAGCGAGAAAGGCACGATGACAACCAGTGAGGAAGGTTGACCAATGAATGTTAGATGAAGCTGAGTGATCAGATGATGATGCATGCTGGTCATGGCAGGCTGTCTAATGAATGGAGCAGTTGAACCCATAGGCCCTTTAAGAGAGGTGGTGCTCTATGGGATGGATGGGGATGCAGATCTTACTCTCACACCAATAATCATACCGACTCAGGAAGTTGTCAAAACATAACTGTTTTTAATTGCAATTTTCTAAAGCAGGGAGTACAACGGGTATCAACGGACAACCCACAGCATAAGTCTCTCAATGATTCATATGAAAAAACACAGTTATGTAGCAAAAACTCATCATACGTGATGTCATACTACCTGACAAAATAAGAAAACCTAAATTGGATTGTGGTTGGTCTACGGGGATCATCTAAGTATACTTTCTATATAGGGACAGGTTGTTATTGGATCTCTGCAGTCAGGTGGACAGCTATGCCCAGCACTATTGCAAGTCTTCTTCTGTGTCATAAAAATACACAGCTCTTTGCTACGTGGTCCTCTACAATTGGTTGGCATGCTTGTACCCTTCTGGAATATTCCACTCGCTAGCAGCACACAAGCTGGTACCCCAGGTGCTGGAGGGTTGCACTTGACCATGCCTCCCCATCCAATTAGACCAACATCCATCATCACTTCTGCTGTCTGCCATTCAATTAGTCCTTTGAACTCGGCCTTGCAAAGGATCACTGTGCCTGACAATATAAGAGAGTCTGAGGATAGTCTTATCTTCTGGTCTCGGTGTGCCTTGCCCAAAGTCCATTTCCATCTGACCATGTTACAGGAGACCATGTTTTGAGCTCCTTCTTCGCATTTACCACTATTAGATGAATAAAACCTGACACTTCTAGTGTTTTTCCATTACACCTCAACAGGAGCTCGTCTTGCTTCTCACGTTCATTATATCTTCTCAAATAGATAACCAGTTCTTGGTTGCCCCAACCCTTGACAAGTCTTCTCAAATCTTCCATCGCCGTCAGCTGTTTTCTTCAACTGCGCCACACTTTCAGCCCTTCTATACACGGGGTCCAAGTCTTCTTAAAATGCATCATGGAAAAATATATTGGCAGCACCACCTGCAGTCTGTTCACTACGTATATCCAGCCTTATGATTACTTATTCTACTTGCATTACAGCATTTGTACAATTATTAAAGGCTTTGCATTTTCTTCAGTGCTCTCTGCATGTGCAATCTGCATTTTGCTCATGAAATGTTACTCAATTCTTTACTTCGCCATTAGATTCTATAAGGTGTATGTACTTTGTTCATTGGCATCTCTTCTGGGTGCGTAATTTCTGCTTCATGTGATGTCACCAGTCTTCTCTTTTCATTAATCTTCAGAAGACCATAATTTCTACACGGGTACATCATATAGGGGTTGCTCAAAGGATATCTTGTTTCAATGACTCTTCGTGGTATAGGTACCATTGTTGGCTTTGCGCATGTCGTAATTTCTGGTTTCCAACATATAGGCAAGGTGGGGGCGGGACGTTCGGTAGAGGCACTTGGCTCCTCCTCTACACTCCCCCTTTGGTTGTTTCATCGACCACTCTCCCATTAGTCTTCACGTCTAGACATCCTTGTCTGAAAAAGTGCTGATTTTACATGCTCATGAACACTCCAGGTCATGAGAGGACACTGTCCATTCGGGCTGCAGTAAATCCATCTTCCCACATACTTGTGGTTTCTCGGATACAGGAACTTCGGTCGGTCCCTCGGGTCCTAGAATGCTGGCTTCTATATATTTTTTTATTTCTTCATCTGTCAGCTCTTTGGGTCCAAATTCTGACTCGACATCGTTCATGATCTTCATTCCTACTGCTTTATTTGCTGTCTTCTTACACTGTGTGATTATTATTCCGATCACACAGAATCCAAACATGATCATCACCAACAATGCTCCAAGGAACTTGAAGATATTCGCCATCCATTGCAGAACCCATGAGAAGATTGACGCAAACCAGCTGTCATCTGCAATATCTACTACTTAGTCTTCCATCTTGATGTGCAAGTTTGTCAGCATCGTTATGCCTCTGTCAAGATCCCATTCTCTTCATCGTGAGAAGGTATGAATGTGAAACATGATTCTCTAATTTTGGCACCAACACCTCCAACCATGGCTGTAATCATGTTCAGTACATATCTATTCTGAAGAGTCTTCAGTCCTATGTCTCTCAGTTCTTTCTTGATAGCATTGAATCCCTTTATTGTAGTGTTGATCGTCAGCAGGAGCTCCCAGCAAGTGATTTGCAACCACTTTGCATTTGCCATCATCTGGATCCCTGGCATGAAGATTGTCCCAAATACTGCAGAAGTCCTACTGAACAACCTGTGTTCGTACAGAATAGAGACAAAGGCTTCTATCGATTTAGTTGAAAAGTAGTTTTCCCTCTTGGTTCGATAGCGAAATTCAACTGATCTTCTCTTTCTCAGATGCACATCTGTTTTTTGGAAACTCTCCAATGTTAAGGTCACTCTTCGGAATCACCAAGGCTAGAACATGGACAATCACCATAGAACACATCCCTCCCCAGTCCTTGTGCAACTTCATGTATGCTCTGGATCCACAAGCCCAGTAGTGGTCCATTACCACTACTGTCCCGTCCTTCATTCCTGGTACATTGAAGATTCAACCACACTGCTGATTCTCTCCAGCTTTTCTTGTGCCATTGATTCAGAAGCATAGCTCTGCACTAGCCAGAGGCACGATCTGCAATGGGGCTCCCTTGTCATCAACCCATGTCAGCAGCTGTGCAAGCTTCAGCCAGAGAGGTTTGCATCCATTCTTCACACAATCTATAAATGGCTGCTAATGTCCTGTTACTGCCACAGCTTTGCATAGAACGATGCCTTCTTCCCATCCATCTAGAGAAAGTACTGTTCCCCTGATTTTCATCTGGCCTCTCTCCTTGCATATTCAAATGTCTTCATCATTCTTTCCTTGAAAAATGAGATTTCTATTTATCTCCCAACTGATTCCGCTCCCTTCTTCCAAGGCTGTTTGTATGTGTGGTCTCTTTCTTGTCTTTAAATCTTGCACGTACTCATCTTCTTCTGGAGCGGTCCATTCACTCACCCATACAAAGGATGCTGTTCGACCCTGGAACTGTATGGCAGAGTGCAAGGTTTGTCAGACAATGAGCTGTCTGGACTGCTATTTCCACAGCTATAAATATCTTGGAATTCCCCATAGCATAAGGTAGGAGAGCACAAACATAGCTAATCTCCTTAGAGGTCCTTTTCCCACCTCCTTCATGTGCTGATACCACATGTCATTCCCCAAATGTGCTGTACTGTCTAGATAATCATTCAATTAATAATCATCTTCCCTTGTGCTTCTCTTGTGTCTCCCTTTTGCAAGGAGGGTGTGTGCATAATTTTCATGAAGTACATTAATAAGGGTCCTTCCTACAGGGGGAATAATAGGCATACTTGTTACAAACCTTTAACAAAGTAAAGTTACAAAAGAACAAAAAGAAACAAAATTTGAATGGCAGTTTAGGAAAAGGGCAGAAATAAACGTAAGGCCATCATCTACCGTGCGCCAGAAGCCCTGCAGGAAACATTTTTCAAGATAGTTAAGCATTCCAACAAATAGTGAAAATGAAGTTCATAGCATGTTTTCCCAAAACAGGTAGAAGTTGGCAATAAGTTCGGCATGCACTACATGATTTAGCCATTTCTAGTGTCTTTGGCTGTTGGATTCTGGATTTGCTTCTGCCTTTAATAGTTTTTCCACCATTGCTTCCAGGAAAAAGGTTAGTTCAAACGTTAAACTACGATCCGAATCTTGAGAAAGTAATTTCCACCAGTCTTCAATGGACATCGTTGGTCTTGCTCAAATTAATCTTCCTAGGTGCTTTGTGCGTTCCTGTGTCAACTTACAGCAAGTTAATGTTAGATGTTTCAAGGTTTCAATGTCTTTATCACAAAGGCGACACATTTGAGACTTTGGGCAAACAGCTTTCTATAAACTCAAATTTTCTCGAAGTGGGTAATTGATTAAGGTGATATTTCAAGAAAATTGCTCTTCGATTTTTGTCTGGGAATTTTTGTAGATATGGCATAATCCCATTCAATTTTCTCTCTTCATTAGGCATTAGCTTCATAATTCTATGTTCTTTGCACGTATCTCCAGTGTCGATCCAATCTTGGGACCAGAGCAATGATTTTACCTTATTTGGATTTTCTAGGAGCATACTTTTGTCTGCTCCTATTTTGCTGAGGATTTTTTCGCAATGATGGACCCACTTTGAGAGGACAGTATCGCCAGACTCTTTGGCTAAATCATTTAAGATGTATTGTAGTTGTGGCTTCTCAGCTGTGGCCTTGCGATATTAATTTAGCAAATTCTCATGATTCTCCCATTAATGGATAGGAGGCCGAGCTCAAATCTCATACAGGCGGTTGGAACTCCTGTAGGTAACCGCAATACCTTGGACCAAAAAGAGTGTTCGAGCGAGGCCCAGACTTCCGCAGGACATCCAAAGGCACAGTCAGCTCCATGAATTAGGGCTGGAATGACCTTCGTTTTATAGAAAGTCAAAACTGGTATTAAGGAATGTTTCCCATATTTCATGTTTACAATGCAGGCTTGCGCTGTCAGTTGCCTGCATTTAGATGTGACTTTTTCCACCCATGGGGCATCATTGATGTTTGAACTCAAAAGCATACCTAGGTACATTGATTGTGTTTTTGTTGGATCGTGCCTTCGCCCATTTTCCAAGTGAACTTTTTCTTTCCAACGAGTTCTTTGTTCTTTTGCAGATCTTGCAATATCAGAATTTCTGATTTTTTCGTGTTCACTTGAAGGCCATTTAGGCGGATGTATTGGGCTAGAATTTCAAGTTTGCGTTGCAGACCTATTGGGGTCAAGTCCAGGAGGACTAGGTCGTCGACGCACAATAGCCAATGAACTTCCTTTCCATTAATCTTTGGCGAAAAGATGTTTGCGTTTTTGTATGCATCGCCCAGGTCTGAGATGAAAAGATTAAAGATGATTGAGGCCAGGGGACACCCTTGTTTACTCCTCGATATGTTTTTATTGGAGTTGATAAAGTTCCCCTTTTATCCAGTCTTATTGTTATCTCGGTGTTAGTATGTAATGCTTTTATGGCTAGGAGTAGGCTGCTTGGGCATTTCCACTCGGACATTTTCTTCCAGAATAGTTCTCTGTCAATGCTGTCAAATGCTTGTGACGGGTCCACAAATACCAAAAAGATTTTTTTGTTTCTTTTTATTTCATCCATTTTGAGTATATTCAACAAAAGGAGATTCAGTCCACAGCCTACGCCCTTAACAAAGCCTGCTTGACGGGAGTCCAAATGGTTTGAATCTTGTATCCACTTGAGAAGTTGTTTCTGCAATTGAGTTGCAAATATTTTTCCCAGCACATCCAATAAGGCGACTGGCCTGCAGTTTTTCGGATCAGCTCTTTTGCCTTTTTTGAAGATTGGAATGATGATCGCAGTTTTCCAGCTAGTTGGTATATTTCCTTCATTGGAGATGACGGCAAACACTTTTGATAGAAAATTGGCCCATTCTTCAGGATTTTGTTTAAGTGTGAAGTTTGTTAGGCCATCAGACCCTGGCGGCTTGGAGGAGGAACTTTGTTTGATGCTCGATAAAATGTCCTCTCTGTTGAACTGAAGATCCCATTTTGGAGCTGAGGCATTGGAGGGTCAATGGTCGTGCTTTTTTTCTCGTAGACTGTATTGTAATGTTTAATCCAGTCTTTTTCACACACCATAGATATTTGAATTGTCTTGATTGCAATCAATGATGTTTATTAATTTCCAAAACTCAGAAGAGTTTTTATTGTTGAGGCTGGCAAGCATTGATTCACTATCATTTTGACACATAATTGCTTTGTAGGATATTTGCCAGTTTTTGTATTTTAGTTTGCTGATTCTAATAGCTTGTTTTTGATGTTCGGATTTTAGATTTTTGTGTTGCCTCAATTCTTTACGAAGTTGTTGTTTTATTTCGAGTACTTGTTTATCAAAGTGGTGTTTCGGTTGGAAAGATGGTCTTGTCCTTCCTTTGTCTATAGTCATAAACTGCTCTAGAAGACAGTCGTATTCAAGCTTCTTTTCTGTGGCATTTTTTACATATTTATCATAAGACTCTTTCAGAATCTTAACATTTTAAGGATTTATCTTTAGGCCCGATCTATTAGGGTCGGCGAAAACTTGATTATTCCATTGTTGAGGTTTTTTGATGTTTGTCATTTTTAGTGATAGTTTTAATTGGCTGTGGTCACTATTTGAGTCGACTGTGATTTTCAAGGACACGGCTCGTTGTTGTAGGCTGTCTGATATGAAAAAGTTATCTATCATAGAAGATTGATTCATGCTTCTCCAAGTTTTTTCTGGAGGAATATCGCCTTTGATGTTCCCATTCATCATATTTAAATTTCTTTCCTCAAGGTCAGTACACCCTTTTTTTGGCCAATTTTTGTGCTAGGTTTTTGGATCCAATATCCTTGGACTCGTTCACACAGTCTAAATAGAGATCTCCACAACAGATAATGTTTGGATTTTGATTACCACTATTTATTTCGTCAATCAGGTCACACACCATCTTTATAAACTTGTATCTTCCCGCATTTTTATGGTGCCAATAGATGTTGATGATGTGGATTTGATATGTGATGTTATTTGTCTCTTTTTTAGTGGAAATCACAGAGTACTGTATGAATGGAGATAAATTTGATGTTTTTATTAATTGCCAGCCAGAGTTTTTCCTTATCATGGTCAAGAGACCAGCAGACGGACGACCCTTGGCTCTTGTTATGGCAGGATGTATTGCTAGTTTGTATGCATCTGACAATAGGCAGGTAGCCATCCATGTTTCTTGGAAACAGATGGCAGTGAAGTCATCACTCCAATTCCTTGTATCATTAAACAGATGTACGAATCCTCTCGTACTCCATGATAAAATGTTTGTTGTAAGGCCAATTGGCCCTTGTTGGCATTAGCTCGATTTGCTACCTAGAACACCAGCCAGCCAATTCCTATTTGTATTCATGGTTGGCTTCTCTGCACTCTCTATTGGATTATTTTCATTGGTCAAGGTGTTAATGTTTCCATTTATCGTAATTTTTATTTGTTCGCCAAACGTGCATCGTGTTTGATTTTTAACACTGCTATCTTTTTCACTCTGAAGTCCATCAGATAACTGATTCGATTGTTCTGTCCTTATTGGTGTTTTGAGCAGCGATAACGTTCTCAGTGTTTTTTGATTGAGTTTTATCTGCTTCTGCTCCATTTCTTGATGTGTCTTTGGAAGTTGTTGTTATCTGAGATGTGGTTCCTTCTTCATGAAGGTCGAACCCCAGAGATAGCAAAAAGTGGATTGCATTAATGAGTAGGTGAAATATTAATCTGGAAACAATGTGAAGCTGTACTTTATCGTTCTGCTGGTCATTGACAAATTCGACAGTTTGAATGTCATTTGATTCTATAGAACGAAGACCAGGCACATGGTGCAGTAGTTGTAGTACGTTGTTTCTATTTAGTGTTAGACCGTCTTTTGTGTCCAAGATTTGTTCAAGAATCAACATATATCTTCCAGGTTTTTTGTGTTTCTCAGCTCGCAGAGTATTTTTTCTGCTAGGCTGGCTCCGTCCTCCATCGTTTTCTTTAAAAGTTGTTTTTACCATGAGATCCCTCGGACAGGATTGTCTCGGGCAATCTCAAGCTGGAATGTACAGCCTGTGTGTTTCAGCGGCATTCTTCCCATTTGTCTCGTCTAGTATGTGGCTCCGGGTGTTTATTTCCTGTGTACTTTAGCCCATTCCATTTGAAGCTCCTTGCCGCTTCCTTTTCTCGTCCATGGTCTCGAACTTGGCCTCTTGTTGTGTGGTGTTTGAGGCTTTGATGACATCCTTAGGGAGTATTAGTTAGCAGATTCGTCCACATTTTGTCGAGTCCTGTATGGATTTTGCCAATGGTTTATCATTAGGATGTGGTGCAGATGTTTTCGCTGAGTTTTCAACAGCTTGCTCATCATTTTCTTCAATGCAGGTTTCTTCTTCATATGTTGATAGGTTGAGCAGCTCGCTCTTTAAACTCTCCACACTTTCCTCCTCAGTGATTGTTTCTTCAATGATTATTTTCTCACTTGGTTTCGGATGTGGCAAAAGTCTTTTCTGACTTTCAAAGGACTGTTCTGTGTTTACGAACACATTTACTGCCTTCAGGTTCCTAAGGAATTTCCTTGGGCCTAAATTATTTTGTTTCCTTTTACATTTTTGATTTTTTGTTTTTTTACCCAAGTCTTGATTTGGGTTAGCCATGTTCGGCTTTAGAAATATGTCGTATGTTTTCTCCTTAGTTGAATTTTGGTTTGAGGGGCTTCCAGTACGTGAGCCAGGGTAATCAACTCCATTTTCATTGGCTGTAGGAGGTGTTGAAGGTGTGTGACCGGTATTAGTTGTGGTCTTCTTCTTTTCAGATTGATTTGGAATGTTTGATTGCAGCAATGTGGAATGATCTGTAGGGTTCAACATTCACGGCAACTATGGCAGGGCGAGGGATAGAGGCCATGTGGCCGGAGTAAGACCAAGCACTCCCTTCTTAACTCCTTTGTTGATTTCAACATCTTCTGAGAGGCCTTGCTCATCTTCCTTATCTGTTTGTTTAGATGATAATGATATTGGATTAGCTTTGAGTCTCACAGGTTGTTGAATAAATTCAGCATTGACTGGCTTTTTATTTAATGCCAAATTTGGTGGCAAGTTCTCAGGTGTGGTCACCACTAAATCTGCTTCATCCCTTCTTATTTTTTGACTTTGTTTTAGGAGACCCAATGCTTCTCTTGTAACCTCAACTAGGACTCTCTTATCCTCAATGTTTAGTTTCTTTTGATCTGCTAATTCCTTCACAGACTGATCGATTCTTTGGATATTTCCCCATAATTTTGCAGTAGCCGAATCTCATTGAGGATCAACCAAGGGCATTTTAGAGTTCATCAGAGCAGACAGAGTTGACAAATCTTTTATGTTCTCATTGATTTGCTCATACATCTTAAGCATGGGGGCCATCGCTATTGTCAATGAGGACATGACAAACGGTCTTAAATCACTTAGCGCATCTTTGATTAATTTTTTAACATGAGCATCTCTCATGATTTGATTTGATGAGGCTCTATTGTTTTTTCATTTTGGTTTTGCATTGTTTTGTTGTTTCTCTGCTGGATTTGAAAGAGATTTGTCATTGCTAGATGATGCTCCCCGCTCCTCGGTGCTCAAGATGACAGTGTCCTTAACTAGAGGAGTCCTCCCTTGGTTGTTTAAGATTGATTTGCATGGAGGGCTCTTGTTGGTTGTCCTGGGTCTGTTCTGTGAGCATTCAAAAGGCTGTGATATGCTTGAGGCAACACGCCTTCTTTTGCTTGCCCCACTTGGCCAGTGTTTCCATGGAGTGCATTCATTTACCGGAAACATTGGCGATTGTACAGCCTGCCAAGGTTCAATTTTGGATCCTTCCAAATTAGATTTCAAGTCATTAGCCGCAGAAGGTTTTGAATTTAGGGTTCCATTTAATTCTGTTAGGTCCAGCAACAGTTTATTCACGTTGGCCAGCGAATTTCGGCTTTTGACAGGGGATTCCATGAATTCTCTCGGTGTGTTTTCCTTTACGAGGGGTGATGAATCTGCTTCCCCCTGTGCATTTTCCTGTGGAGTAGAACTCCCCGCCTCCTCTTGGGATAAGGGGTCATTGCATTTAGCCCGAACTTCCAACGTTGATTTGTTGTTTATGGGATTTATTTCGAGCGTATCCAATGTCAATGTCTCTACAGTAGCCTCCTTGTCATTTTCAAACAGCTCTGGGATGGATACGGGAAAGGCTGTATCCTTCTCAAAGGCTGTATCCTTCTCATGACAATTATAGGCATTTTCTAAGCCTCTCGGAGAAATCATTGCGCTCTCCAACTAAGCACCAGTGCTTTCTGAAGTCAGGCGCCTCTCTCTAACTTCGGGCACCCGACATTTTGTTTCAGTTCTTTGCCTGGCAGCGCGCGCAGCCAACTCTTTCAGCTGCGAAAGGGGAGACACCGAATCACCTCCTTGAGGGGCTACCGCGGTGATATCCCCTCTCCCCGTGGATTCTGCTCACTTTGATCTCCCGGCTCGCGGCCAGCCAACGCAGCGTCATCAGCCCCATCTCCAGCACATCAACAGCCGGCAGCGGCCGCACCACACCTCCCCCGCCAGACTCAACACACTCGCCCCCACCAATGCGGGCTCATTATGGAGCCTGGAATCACCTTCTTCCAAGGTAATTCGAGTTTGGTGTAGGACGGCAATGTTATGTGGCGGATGTGACATGTGTTCAACCTCACTCGTAATGGCATTAGCTTTTGTAAGCACGTCCAAATAATGTATGGGCTTAATGTGTAATTGTCGTGGTAAAGAAATTATGCGAGGGGGAGGAGAGGAACATCCCCATGCTTTTCTTACTTGAGAGTCACAGGAAACCTCTTCTGGTCGACTTGTCATGTCGAACACCTTCGTGGATTCTCCTCGCTCAGTGCGGCGCAGCTGTAATCTCGTTTGTGGATAGTTGATTGTTCGTTGTAGAATCTTCTCACGATTCTCACGATTCATACTGCATGGACGTGGCGCGAACTGCAAATGGCAGGGTGCCTCACAAGCCCCGTGAGCCTCCAGAGACTCACGAGACTCTGCACCGACTCAGCGCTGCTCCGCGGATGGCAGGGGTTTTTATGAATCCACACCCCACACAAAAGTAGAAACATAAAGAGGACAGGCAGTCCACAGCAAATCCACAGCAGGAACTCCAGGAGAACAGAGACTCACGAGACTCTGCACTGACTCCACTAGCAACATCAGCAAAAACAATAAAAAATGATGACCATGCATATATTATGCACCAATACATGAGACCCCATCACTTTCGATTCTCCATATGTCGTTGAGTTTGCTCATTTTCCGGGACTGCATTATTCTTGACAGTCCACATTGTGCCCGTGTACTACTTTAAGGAAGGAAAACAACCTTTTTAATCAGGCAACTCATTAAATGTTCAGGTAGCTGCAGAATCTGTTCAATTATTGCCATAAGTAACCTTCTTGCAGGGCCATTTTTAGGATCTTGTAAAAACACATTTATATTAGTACTACACCAAACAAGATGAGGATAGGCTCTGTGTATGTATATATAGACAGTGGGAAGTTGTTTATGGTCATCGACATTTGACAGAACCATGAGATTAACCAAAGAGAAACTGAAGGAGAAATTAATCTGGTAACTGCTCCCTTTTCCAGTTGTCAAATTCAAATTCTAGATTTGGCATTTTTACCACTTCAACACTTTCTAAAGTCCAATTCAAAAATTCCTAAGGCTCAAGAACTTTTGCTTGCACCCCTGCTAACATATCTATAAAGTGTGTCTGGGGTGAGCCACAGTCCAAATGCACACTTGCATTTATTTAATCAGCAATCTTAACGTCCTTCTTCCTCATCATCGATCGAGTCTGCATGTGCTGAACTTCTTCTTCTTGTCTTGCTTCCCAATCAATGGTTAGGGGTGCATAGTTCTCACCAGCATATGGTTTCACGTCACGCAGATGGTCCAGGCATGTCTTTCTTGGACTTTTACTGCTGAGGGAGTAAGGTTCTCAACAATAACCGGTCCACTAAAATGGGGCTCATGCCACTTCCTTGTGAAGTTGCGCACTAGGATTGCATCTCCAATTAATAATTTAGGTACAGGAAGTCATTCTTGAAGTCTGGTTGCTGAATGGTGTTCATCTGGGTCCTGAGATCGACACCCCTTGCGCTTCAGTTGATATGAAATGACAGAGATACTAGCGGTCATACATGTCAAATACACAAGTATCTCATTTCCTAACAATTCTGCAGTTGTCTGGGCATCACTAGCTTGTGGGGTGTGAGGTGGTGGTCCAACCCAGGCTGATTCCTTAATGCATATAATGGAAGGGGCAGGCAATACAGCCATCTCTTCTTCAGTGTCAATTTGGGTTTAGCAATTCTCTCTTTGAGAAGACTGTTGAGTCTCTCACATATCCCATTCACTTGCTGGTGATAAGCAGAATAAAACTTGTGTTTTATAGTAAGCAATAGGCTAATCTGTTGAAATACTTCATTAACAAGATGGATCCCATTCTCGGATCTCAGCACCCACATACTCCCCATCTGGGAAAGACTTCCCAAACTAAAAACATTGCTGCGCAAGTGGCATTGGGGTGTGTACATGGACCTGCTTCAATCCATCTTGAGAAGAGACACACCACCACCATTATATACCTATATGCTCTATGTACTTGCAGCTTATCAACATGCTCAATATGTAAATGATGAAAAGGACCATTAGGTCAAGGAATAACTCCTTTGATTGTTCTCAGTGTGTGCCCAGCGGTAAACATTTGACATATGATGCAGTTTACTATATAAAATGCAACGTGTTCTAACAGGTTCGGTACAAACCAGTCCTCCACAATAGCTGCTGCAAGGCTTTCCCTAATTACATTCTCAGGGTAGTGCAGCTGTTCAAGCACTACCCTTAACAAGGCTACAGGCATCACTGGCTTTCCAGTGCTGTCCTGCCACCAAAATGCTTCACATGGGGAAAAATGCTCCCCTCCATTTCCACAATTCTTGCTCTTCCTGTGGAGCACTTCCTTGAAATACTATCATTTACCTATATCCACTACATACTTGCAGCATATAAACATAGTCAATATGTAAATGATGAAAATGACCAATAGGTCGAGGAATAACTCCTCTGATTATTCGCAGTGTGTGCCCAGCGGTACATGTTTGACATACGATGCAGTTTAGTACATAAAATGCTACATGTTCTAACAGGTCCGGTACAAACCAGTCCTCTGCAATAGCTGCTGCAAGACTTTCCCTAATTACATGCGTAGGGTAGTGCAGCTGTTCAAACGCTACCCTTTACAAGGCTACAGGCATCACTGGCTTTCCAGTGCTGTCCTGTCACCACAATGCTTCAGAGGGGGATAAAGCCTCCCTCCTACATTTCCACAATTCTTGCTCTTCCTGTGGAGCACTGCCTTGAACTTCCATCAACTGTGTTCTTGAAAAACAATTAAAACCTTCAATTACATTCATAATTGTAACTACATTCTCTTTTACATTTGGAGTATCAAAACTTAAAATATCAGGTGAATATGCAACACTTTTGGCCTTTTCATCTGCTGCTTTGTTCCCGCGAGGGATTACGTCCATTTGCTTAGTATGTGCTGCGCACTTAACTATTGCGATGGTTAGAGGAGTTTTAGTGCCTTGATAAGCCTGTGCAATAATGCTGTGTGTTGCACTTGAGTGCCATCCGCTAGGAGTACCCCTCCTTTTCCAAGGTACTAGCCGTGCATGCATGGTTGATATCACATAAGCAGAGTCACTGTACACTGTCACTTCCTGTCCTGTATGTTTCTCGAGCACAGATAGAAAAAAGGGGAGGCCTGATTATTGTCTATGGCCCTTCAGGCAGTTCTGCAATATAATAAAGAGATAAGGCCAACTCTGGCAGACGATAGGAGCGCAGACTATTGACTGCGCAGCAGGGTCTTGGATCCCATCTCTCGCCTTTAACAAGGCAGCCCCTCGGTTCACAGCCGTAAATTTTGCTACACTTCTTGCTAGTGAGCCGTAACAGTGATTAAACATACGGCTGTCTCAAGCGTTTTAAGGACGCAGTTGCTTTAATGAATTCATTGGCACTATTTTCGAACTGGAAATTAGAAAAAAGAAAATATTTTCCTTTTGAGAATAACAGGCATCCATTACGTGAAGCGCCATTGTTGGAAGCATTCACTACGGGATCGACTCCATCACACCGGTTCGCCAGCCCCTGAAAGTTTCAGAGGAGGTTAACAGATTTAAGGCTCTCCTGCCACACACCACTCACCTTTGGTTTTTTACCAAGAGGCAACGCCAAGTTGGCGATTGCTCTCCTGTCCTGAAGAAGGTTAAACATTAAGTCAATACACGAGGGGACTGTTTCATCCTCGTGTGAAAACTTAACCGAAACATGTTGACAACAGTTTTCAAAAAAAACCCTGAATATCAACAGAGGGGCACATTGTAAAATAATTGAGTGTTGAACTTATAATTGTTTGATTTACTATTTGTGGTATATACAAAGTATCACCTTGTTTTATTCAATTTTTGCAAATATGATTATTGTATGGATGAGTTATGAATGAATGGTTTTTGGAGGGATGTATTGCATTTGGTTTGTGGAGCCGATTTTTTCATGATATGTGTATTTGGATAATAAACAAAAAACTATTTGGATTTAAACAATAGTTATTTGTCATCTCTGGTCTAGTTGGCCTTATCTCTTTATTATGTTTCTCGAGCACGACAATAAGCGCCACCAATTCTGCTGCTTGTGCCGAAAAGTGAGACCTAATCTTGGAATGCCTTTCCCCATCAGTTTGATCCAAGACCTGTCAATAAAGAGGATCTTCCCCCCTGCTAGCGCATTTTCCTTTACTCTTGGGATATCATCGTAGATCTCTTTGTAAATAGTGCAATCATGCAGTTGCTCGCCCTCTGCCACAGGCTCAGCTACAAACGGGGCAGGGTTCACTATTTTATTCCTGACTATTTTGATTGCTGGATTCGATATAACTACCTCATATGCAGAAGCCCTCTGAGATGTCAATGTACCCTTAGGGATCTCCAAAATGGCAAACAAACCATGCTCAACAACCATTGTCATTGAACACCCCATCACAATACTAGTAAACTTCTCTATCTTGAATGCGGCTTCTGCCAGTGATTGCTCGCAAGGGAAGTGCCCTCTCATGACTGGATCTAAAATCCCACTGTAATATGCCAGAGGTTTGTACCCCAATGTAGTCCTCTGTGTAAGCACTGCTGTCATAACTTTCCCATTTGTGTGCAAGAGCAAAAAGAACTCCTCAGAATAGTTTGACATTTCTAAAACTGGAGCTTTACAACTTGCTTTCTTTAATTCTTCAAACCCTCTCTCGATTTCCTTAGTCCATTCTATTTTTTCCTTGCTCACTTGTGCTTTCTTCAGAGCTTGCAAAAAGGGTCTTGTGTATGAACTATAATCAAATACCCAAGCTCTAACATAGTTGCACAATCCCCAAAACTGTATTTGTTTTATCATGTGTGGTTTTACTGTTTTAATAATCTCCTCAGCTCTTTCAGGTGTGACTTTCTTTCCTTCATGTGAGATTAACTGACCTATGTACAACACCTTTTCTTGACAATATTCTAACTTCTCCTTTGCCACTTTATATCCCTTGTCTGCTAGAATACTCATCAACTGAATGTAATCCTGCCTGCACTCATCTTCCATCATGCTAGAAACCAAAATATCATCTACGTAAAGCAGCACAACACCTTTCAAATCAATATTTCCTGAGTTCATCTTCAGGATCCTATTAAAGATCAATGGAGATTCACAGTACCCTTGGGGCAAACGAGTGCTCTTCAGCTTAGTTTGACAAAACATAAATGACGTAAGGTCTTGAGAATCCTTATGCAACGGGATTGATAAAAACGCATTTTTCAAGTCAATCACTGTGAAATATCTTGCATCTGTAGGGATACTACATAGTATTGTTGCCGGATTTGGAACTAAAGGGAACTCTGCCTCTACAATCTGGATAATTGGTCTCATGGCCTGAATTATTCTCCACAATCCTCCTTTCGATTTGTTCACAGGGTACACCACGGTATTGCACGGTGACTCTGACCTCACTAAGATGCCCTGTTCCATCAGGGCTGATATAGTCTTGAAAATACCCTCATCCGCTTCTTGAGACATTGGGTACTGTCTTGCTTGAGGTAAAATTGCTCCTGTCTTCAGCTTAATCGTAACCTCCCTTACTGCCTTAAATAGGCCTATGTCATAGCGTCCTATAGTCCTTAAAGTGTTTGGCACTTTTTCCAAATCTTCATCAAAAAATGCTGTGGGATTTCCCTTTTCTCTATTCTGATGCAATATGTAATACTCATCTGGAATATTACTTCATCATCTGATGGATCATCTCTAAACATATCGTCAGTGACATCAGTCAATCTATACCCTTACCCGATGGCAATCACTGTTCTCCATGGCCTGCCCTCGTCATCGGTTCCTTCGAGCATGGCTAATTCCCCTCGCACTATGGCGGCAGTTAACCCTAGGGGAATAGTCTGTCCCCCTCTTCGTCCATAGATATCTGTGGCCAAAACAAAAACTCATCAGGTATTCTCATGATCTTTCCCGCTAGGCCAGGTAGCCATGTCAACAAAATGTGTACACCATAAAGAAAGACTTCTGGCTCAAATGTCATTCCTCACAGAGCCATTTGCTCTGTAAACGCCAATATAAATTTGCCCACGTTCAGGTAATCTATCCCTAGAGTGGAACACACTATGCCTTCATCAGTGAAAGAAATTGTCATATTTAGCTTTGTCATTAAATCTCAGCCCAAAATATTAACCAGTGTCTGCCTTGAATACAATAATGGAACATGCATGTCACACTCTCCTATGGAGAGTGGTAATTCATCAGTAAAAGCAACTCTGCTTGTATCTCCAGAGAAACCTTGCGCTTTCATGGCATTCCCCTACATTGAATATTTGCCCTCTCGTATACATGAACAAGTAGCCCCAGTGTCTCCTAAAAAAGAAAAAGATTTGCCTCCCATGGTAGCATCAACCGTTGGTTCCTCTTGGGGGTCTGGTGTCACCAATAGTACTGAACACATCAAGCCGCCGTGTGAGCTGTCCTATTGTGGGTACATACTTATCCCCGTACCTATAAAAGGACTTCCTCCCACCATAGTGACACCCCTACTCTATGAGTCAGTAATTGACCCATGTTTGTGTTCTGCGTATCTGCATGGGTGTGTGCTGTGATAGCCCTTGCGACGGATTCAATGGTGCTTGCTGTGGTTGCAATGCCTGTTGCATTTGCGGCGCTTGTGCTTGATACACTATCTGATCTTGGGCAAATACATTCCTAGCTTGTGATCTATATGCTGGAGGAAAAGTTGTCCCCCTCTTGAGAATTGCCCATTCTGTACATACCCTTGGCTTCCACATGTTCACACGATGTGCCCTGTCATTCCACATATCTAAAATATAGGAGGAGCTCTTCTGACTAGCCCCCCTTGGTTGAATCCTCCTTGCACATTTTGATTATCATTCTGCATATTCTGAAACCTGCCTTGGTTATTTTGAAAACCAATGTATTTATTCTGAAAACGACACGCTCCTCTGTAGCCCATTCCTCCCTCCTTGATCCATCTGCCATCGATTATTTGCCTGTGATGTACCCACTGCTTGCTGCATTCCTAGTCCCTCTCCGATCGTTAATACCGCCTGTCTATGGCATACTTTGACACTTTCTTTGTAACTAACATGCCTTCCTCAAGTTTGCTAGCATCTTCCTTCTTATTATTTTTCTCTTGTAACATCCAGGAAGTGATGTGCTATGGTCAACTGTATCTCTGCCCATGGCTTCACTTTCATTCCCAGTAATTTCTTGAGCTGTCTCTGTACTTGCTCCGGTAATCCCTGACACAGAATGTGGTAAAATACAGCCACTGATTTCCCCCATGACTCCCTAATTTCCAAGGTCCAGCGTCCCTGAATACTTTAAATGTAAGCAAGCAGATCTTCGTCATCTTTCATCTTACGTGCCATAATTGCACCCATATCTGACGTATCAGGATACTGTATGCTGAGCGCCCTCCAGATATCTGCTTGCAATTATTAAATGGCATTCCGTCATGGGCTGTGTTCTGTGCCATGACACTTGAGCAAGCGGTTCTCGTCCAAAAGTCTTCAGCCCTTTTCCCAAGAATGGCTGCTAGGAGACCCTTAATGTCCCCTATTGCCAAAGTATTTCTTCCTGTCATCTTTTCTAGCTACTAAATACATTTCCCCGCCCCAGCCATTAAACTGGGGAGTTTTTGTCCTTATCCATTTGTGGCCAGGCGATATATTGTGGCCTGGCCCCTCCTTTCTCCAATAAAGGGAATTGCGAGAACCCAAATCCGCAATCGGTTCCCATCGTCTGACTATTCATAGTGGGGACAATGGTTCCTGATCGCCTTCTACCTCGCAATGATCTAAGCCTGCTCACATATGGTGGCGACTCTCCCTTCCCACTATGCAATCGTCCTTTAGGGTGCTCTGAATATGGTATAGGATCTGGCATCCTATCTTTAGGCTGCTCTAAATCAGACCATCTCACTTCCTTGTCTGTCTGCAGACATCGCTTCGGATTACATGCACTTTCTCCCTCCTCCCCACAGAAGGTTTCTCTCTCTTCGTCTGACATATCTCGTCCCCAACTAGTATGGTTTTCGTCCCCTTCACCCTTATTTAAAGTAAGCCTGTCCAAAGACAAGACTCTATGCTCAAGACTAAACAAGTGCCTTGCTTCGCCTCGTGATTGGACAGCCAGGAATGGTTCTGCATTCCCTCGGCTTCCCAATTTGCTGATAGACTCTATTGATCCTCTTCCACATGTTCCCTTTGTAAAAATTCTTCTCTACGGTTATCCTAGAGTGTCTTGGCGTGGCTCCCTGCAACGGGAGGGAATTCTCTATATGGCTCCATGGTATAACTGGACTCGGTTACATTAACTTTTTCTGAATGCGTCAATGTTGCCTTCCCTTTGTCTTTTTTTTGCTCCATTTCTTCGTCTAATTCCCTTTGCTTTCTCGCTTCCTGTCTAACCCTTTCCTCTTCTCGTCTTTTCTCTTCCCTCCTTTCATTCTCTCTATGCTCTTCTTCTTCCCTTTGTCTTTGAATTTTGTATCCCTTAATGTCTGTGCTTCTTCCTCTTGTCTCTTCTTTTATTGCCTGTCTCTTTCTTCGATTTCTCTCTGTCTGTTGTCATACTTTCTTTGACCCTTTGCCCTTTCTTCCTTTCTCTGATGTTCTTCCTGATACATCTGTTCTCGTCTCTGCCTATTCTTTCTCTTGTGCTCATATTCTTTCAATCTTTTCTCAGGTTCCCTGTCTTTTCTATACTTTTCATTTTGATTTTCTTTTTGCTTAACTTCCTTGATGCCTTTCCCATCGAGCATGAGCAATATCTGTCCACCCATCCATTTGTTCTGTACAAGTGTTACCCCGTCAGATTTCTCCTTTTCTCGTTTCTATCTCTTAATCTATCGTTCTATGTGTGCGGATAAATCTGGTCATTTGTTTTTCTCCTCCTTGTCCTGTGAGACCTTAAAGGTCTCCTCCTTTCTTTTAGTCCTTTCTGGACTATCTTAACTGCTATAGGCAGGCAGTTCATATATCGGATTACCACATCCTGTCGCCGTTTTCAGATATAATTCTACATCTTCTGTACTATCGCTGTTTACTTCAGGTGAGGTAAGGGGAGCAGAAGGTTCAACACCTTCCTCCAAACACTGGTTAAGCATCCAATCCTCAGTAAGTAGGTCTTCCTGTTCCTCCTGGTACATTTTCCAAAGCTCTAAAATGTCTTTTCCAAATTCTTCCCCTACGCAGCGTGCAAGTGTGTGGTCATGTGTTACAAAACCGCCTTTGACAGCAATCCCCCTTGTGGCCATGGCATGAACATTTTATCTGCGGTGCCTTTTACCCACTCTGCACTATGCTGTCTGAGCTTGGGTGCATGTTTTGTCAGTGTCTTGCACAGATGCATCAGTGGAGTAACATCCCCCATTGTGACAAATCTCAATTGACTATCAATACCGTTTAGTTACACAGATAACATTTCAGAAAAAACAAAAATATGAGCGCACTCCAACCTCGCCACTTAAAGCCTCTAGTTCTCAAAGAACTCAACCTATGAGTTCAGTCAGCGGTGACAATGACTAAAAATAGGTAACAATTTTGTATCTCGTCTTTAACCTCACAATCTTACTCTCACCGCTCTTAGACACCTCTTTTCAATTACAAAATACAAAAAAAGACGGACCAGTCGAATTTATATATATTTCACCATGGTATTACTTTTGTCCTAGCCCCTAAAATACCCCGATTGGAGATTGAGTCTTCCTGATCATACATTTTTTATGTGCCACCTAGTACCCACTTGGGGTTTTGAAATGACTCCTTTTAGACCTGCCTTGAGGTAGGGAACCAGGCTCTACAGAACGCTCCTCGTTCAAAAACTTTTCATCATCTACTGAATAAACCCCTGTTACTTTTCTCTATTACCACAATCCCATCGACTTTATTTTGACAGTCCCCTAAATCTTCTCACCATTCGCTTTTCTGCTGAAGTCCTTTGGGATCATCCCCCGCCTCTATTCGACCACCATCGGCTTCAGTCTCCTCAGCGCCTGTGGAAACCAGGATGGATTTCGTCAAAGATGGACCTGTCCCACCTGTATCGATTTTCTTGCAAGAGTTCTATATCGGCCACTCTCCACAGTAGAGTTCAAGTGCCTATGGCTAGATGGCAGAGGGTGTCTGATTTTCCAAAAATGCTAAAGACCTACTAATTGACGGATCTTATTAAACCATCCTCTGCTACAATGTGAACCGGAAGGCCCTTTAAGAGTGGTGGTGTACTATGGGATGTTTTGGGATGCAGATCTTACTCTGGCACCAATATTCAGATTGGCAAAGGAAGTTGGCAAAACATAACTGTTTTTTATTGCAATTGTCTAAAACGGACTACAACAGGCGTCAACGGAAACCCATAGTATAAATCTCCCAACGATTCATATGAAAAAACACAGTTATGTAGCAAAAACCCATCATACGTGACCACATACTAATGGCAAAATAAGAAAACCTAAGTTGTATTGTGGTTGGTCTACAGGGGAAATCTAGGTCTACTTTCTATATAGGGGCGGGTTGTGATTGGCTATCTTCAGTCAGGTGGACAGCTATCCCCACCCCTAGTGCAAGTCATCTTCCGTGTCATAAAAATACACAACATTTCATTGGCTTTCAAACCATAGGGCTCTTTGCTACGTGGCCTTCTACAATTGGTTGGTACGCTTGTAGCCTTCTTAAATACCCCGCACGTAACTGGCACCCCAGGTGCTGGAGGGTTGGACTTGACCAGGCATCCCTACCCAATCAGCCCAACATCCATCATCACTCCTGCTGTCTGCCATTCAATTAGTCCTTTGAACTCGGCCTTGCAAAGGATCTCTGTGCCTGAGAATAAAAGGGAGTCTGAGCATAGTCTTATCTTCTGGTCTCGGTGTAGCTTGCCCAAAGTCTATTTTCATCTGACCATGTGACAGCAGACCGTGTTTTGAGCTCTTTATTCGCATTTACCACTATTAAACAAATACAACCTGGCACTTCTAGAGTTTTTCCATTACACCTCAACAGGAGCTCGTCTTGCTTCTCCTGTTCATTGTATTTTCTCAAATAGATAACCAGTTTCTTGGCTGCACCAAGCCTTGATACTGGGCCAGACAAGCCTTCTCGAATCTTCCTTCACCGTCAGCTGTTTTCTTCAACTGTACCCCACTTTGAGTCCTTCTATTCACGGGGCCAAGTTTGCTTAAAATGCATGGTGCAACATCCAGATTCTATACACACACATATATTGGCGGCACCGCCTGCAGTCTATTCACTACATATAGCCAGCCTTATGATTCCTTAGTCTACTTGCGTTACAGCATCTGTACAATTATAAAACGGCTTTTCATTTTCTTCAGTGCTCTACGCATGTGCAATCTTTATTTTGCTCCTGAAATATTGCTCGATTCTTTACTTTGCCATCAAATTCTATAAGGTCTATGCACTTTCTTCATTGGCATCTCTTCTGGGTGCGTCACTTCTGCTTCATATGACTTCACCAGCCTTCTCTTTTAATTCATCTTCACACTTCTTCCGGAAATTCCTTCAGAAGATAGTAATTTTTCCGCGGGTACATCATATAGGGTTTTCTAAAAGGATACCTTGTTTCAAGGACTCTTCGCGGTATAGGTAACATTATTGGCTTTGCACATGACTCAATGTCCAGTTTCCAACATATAGACAAGATGGGTCTTTTGGTAAAGGCACTTGGCTCCTCCTCTACACAGTGTGGTAAAGGGCTGATGGTGGGGTGGTCAATGAACAAGGTGGAACAATGTGATCAAGGCATTCTTACCCTCTTAACAATGCTGATGAGTATGTGAGCAACAGAAGGTAACCAGACAAATTAACACAGAGACCAGCGAGGGAGCAAGAGAGATCAGTGAGTTAAGTAAGGTGGTAAGGGAGCATGATGAAGTAACAAGCATTAAAATAGATGGTGTTTTGTCTATGAGGCTGTGAGTAGGGCATGAGGTGTGGGAACAGTAAAAGAGTTTCAGCTTCACCTCACTGAAGAGGTCCAGCACAGCTGAAACCCTGTCTGAGGTTGTTGATGGTACTGCCAACAACACCATTTGAGGGTCATCAGGTGTCACAGCTGCAACCCCTGCGGTCTCCCTTCCTACCCCTGTGGTCCCCCTCGCTACCCCTGTATTTGAAATAAAATATTACAATTATTTTATTTTTAAATGGAAGGTCCTGGGCCCTGGAGCAGCGGGGACCTTGCCAAACCAGGTTTTGGGGGCCGGGGGGAGGGTGGTCCAGTCCTCACTTATAAAGATGAATGCTATGCCAGTGCTTGCAGTGTGAGAAGGAAGCGCTCAGTAGGGTAATCTGACCATGACATGCAGCACATGTCACTTATCACATTCAGATCCAACATCTTCTGTGGCTTCCTCGTGGTTCATGTACAGGAAAAAGCTCTCCAAGATTCCTGGTTCCCGTTTGTGAGCAGCATGGAGGAGCAAAGAGTGGCCTAGATTGACGGACTGAAGCTGGAAAAACAGGTAAGAAGGCTTTAAAAAAATGTGATGTGTATTCTCCATGTGTGAAGTGCGTGTCAGATGTATGTATGTGCCATAGGTTAGTGAGTTGTGGGTGAAAGAGAAGACATGTAATACTGTTTGTGTTTCAATGTTCTCTGTGTGTGTGTGTGTCTGTGTGGAGAATACAGTGAGAGTGGATGTAAGAGAAGGAGTATGAGTCAGTGACTGGTGAGTGAATGAGTAGGAATGTGATAGTGTGTTTGAATGTTCTGGGTGGAAACACGGGTGTTAGATGCATCTAAGGTTGTGGGCCATCACTTCCCGTGATGTCATGTGGGGGTGGGATCAAATGACATCACTTCCTGTGGTGTCATCAGAGGTCAAAGGTCATGTGATTTCCCTTCCGCTACCACATGTTGGTGAAATTACGTCCCTGGATACTGCCCTTGTGAGTGGGACCAGACTAATATGCACATGGATATTTCACCTCTGTGAAGGGCACAGTAAGCTATAATGTGGTAATGTATCCTCCTGAGGTGGATAAATCCTATCGAGCAATGTTCCTTCTCAGTAGAGAAGCTACTACACTTTTGTAAACTCCTCCCTTAGTTTCAATGTGTTTTTTCCAGTCTCTCTGCAGGATGGGGCACCAAGCTGAAAGAAATTCAACATGGGATTGGATTGCAAACTGGCAAAGAGTTGCCTAGTGACAGCTGCTTCAAGAACTGTGACTGCGTGTGGTGCGATTCACCACTCACCACAGCATCAACCGCAAAGAAAGGCCAATTGGCATATCAGCTCATTGTACTTTACCTGCCGAGTGAACTGTCCTCCACCCTCCTTCTCCCAGCTGTCAGCACATAGACGCAGCTCGCAGCCCCTGGCGTCCCTCTACTCCACACTTCATGCTGCTCCAGGTCACAGCTGCCTTTGCATCCCTCAGAGGAATCTGCAGCAATAATTCTCCATCAGGCAGTAGTAAATAAGCTGGAATGCCTGAGTTCATCTTGGAAAGACACTTTGCATTTTTTGGCAAGAATTACAGATTTGTCGCTCTCAGATTTATGTTTCTGGAGAATAAACAGAGAATAATGTCGAACGGCAGGTACCGAAGTGTAGATGGATGGGATCGGGGTCCCATCCGTGTGTAACCCTTATTTAACATATTCTGAGGTGGCACAAACTGCAGGCGAGTTTGATTTAGCATCATCAAATACAAACTTTAATCTTGTTTCTCTTTCTCTTTTCTTTCAATTCAGAAATCATGATTCTCTTGATAAGATGATAATAAGAATGCAAATAATAACTTTTTATTTATAAAGCACTACATGCCAGATTCCTGCTAAAATAGGGATTTGTCCCTTTTTTATTAAAAAATAAATAAAATGAACATTTGACTTTATTCCAAATTCATTACAATTTAAAATGCAATACAAAAATATGTAAAACCTAATTAAACCTACGAAAATCACAATACACACAATACATGGTACGCATGCAAACACATTACATATTTATATTGAACCACAACTGGACAAAAAACTAATTCCTAAATGGCCCAATTTGTGTACAACAATAATCAGCCCAACATGTTTCTGTCCCTATCACACAAATAGTAGGACATTCATCAGGCGCTATCCACTGCACACTTGCATGATTTTTGATAGTTGGGTATGTTGACCTCCACAGCACTAAAACCAAGCCACAAGCATCCTAATATTAACAACAAACTCAAAAAAAGAAAAAAAGTCACCAACTACAAAACCAACAAATTGATGAATCTAATCAGACCAAGATTAAAAAACAAATGGTATTACGTCTGGCCAATACTTGTTCCAAAAAACACACACAAACACAATTGATAATGGGTACCTGCTCACTGCACAAGCTATCACCCAATAGGATGTAAATCATTTTCAAGTCCTCCATAGTAGAACTTTTGAATATACATCACAACCTCAACTGGCCAACGCCAAACACTGCAACATAGAAAACACACCACACAAAGGCTTTCACTACAAGGCTCTTAAGCCACCATACATAGTAACCACCTAACAAATATATTCACCAACTCACTAGAGCTGCAATGTAACCCACACCATATCTGGAATCTTTGTTACTCCTGTGCCAGCATCAAAGTTAATCAAAGACTCCTACTTTCATCTTCACAGGTTCAAAGTCCAAAAAGTACCTTGAGGTGCGACAACCAAGCATAGATCCCAGGGTCAGTCTGCATGCTTTTCCATGAAACATCATTCCCATTACCACCACAGCATGCACAGACCAGAGTGGTGGCTGAAGAGCTGATGAAACATGTTGTTAGAACATACTGTGTGCCCAAACACCCATGTGGGACACCTTAAAAGAATACCTTGACACCCCACCATGTGTGGAATGCAAACGTTACCAGAAACAAAACATGGTACCATGTGTATAAACGCACGGTTCAAAATACGTATCTTAATACTGCAAAAACCATGCCCCTTTAGTGAGTAGCGCTGCCACACCACAAAACAACAGGATCTTACCTTCATAAGTTTGACACAGGTCACAGAAAACAATGTGCTGACGGCCAGTATCAAAATCACAAACCGTGCTGTGCTCTGTGTCATCCTATATGAGCTCATTGCTTCCAATACAACAACACCAAAAAAGGACTACTAGAGGCAATGGAAATAGAATTGCAAGTCACATGGGCCAATTTATACCTCCAACAACAATGCGTTACTGACTGCGGGAACGTTCTTAAACGCCCAATACTTTATCTCAGTATAAAACCATCATCTCTATTCCATGGAATAAAACAAGAGATGAAATGCAACAGTGAAATGTCTGCCTACGTGACTATTATCATGAAAAAAAAAACACACTGTCCACCTATCTAGTCCAACATTGGTTAACACCCAGGAGATCATACCCCGATTACTTCCAAAAGTCAAGCTGCAGCGAACCCAAAAAAACACACAGACGGCCTGATTCATGGATTAATTACGCCAAAAAAAACGGGATTTGTGCACCATTCTGCCCGCAAATCCCTGTTTAACTAATAGGGATTTGCGGGCAGAATGGCGCACAAATCCTGTTTTTTTCGCGCAAATAATCCATGAATCATGTATAGAATCTTGTATTGTTTAAGCACAGATGCTTTCAACACACCAATCATACAATGGTATAGTGTGCTTCAAATACATTAGTAGGTTAAAAAGTACTGACAGTAAGACAACCCGCTTCGGAATGGTTCACAATATGCTGCAAGTCCTTACAATAGTCACAGATCTAAATGTCAATACAAACATAAGTTTGCACTTTTTTGAACTTGTATAGCCCCCTATACTGGTCTTGGACACAAATATCTCAAATAAATGCATTGGAATAACTAACATCTCATAAGTGCAATTTTGGCATTTTTGTTATGGTTATTTTACACCTTCAATACAATGTAGGGAGTA
The DNA here is from genome assembly GCF_040938575.1 of Ambystoma mexicanum. Lineage (NCBI taxonomy): Eukaryota > Metazoa > Chordata > Amphibia > Caudata > Ambystomatidae > Ambystoma > Ambystoma mexicanum. The sequence goes on along the minus strand of NC_090934.1, from coordinate 328,406,454 downwards.
CAAAAAACATATCGCATATATTGCAACACACAAGATTTGTTCATGAAACAAGTCAAACTAGATGGCTCACAACCTATATGAAGTCTGTGAAAAACATTATGCACAGGTTTTTCTCTCATCAAAGTCCAGGCATTCCGTCTTCATCGCACCAGAGGCCATTTATGTGGCCACTGTTATAGGTCATTTTCCCGTGTTATATGCAAGTACACGGCAAAAACCACAGAAGTGGATATTGCTCTGCAAGATAGATGGCTCATTAAAGATCAAATGAATTGTAACAGTGAAAACGTTGTATACATGATCACATACCCGTGTGGGCTCCGATAAATAGGAAAAACTAACAGGAAATGCAAAAGAGTACTCATAGAGCACTGCAGCTGTGTTAAGAATAACATCCTTCAGGCCACATTGGTTAAACAGGTTCAATGTGAAATTACCGATTTAGTTTGACAGATTTTCCTTTGATTGGAAAACCGTCATTGTAATGATCTTTTTCTCTTGAGACCTTTAAATGTGGTTTTCCTTTTTTTTATATTCGGGGGGGGGGATTAACCCCTCGAGCCCCTCATTGTTCTCCCCACCACAATCCACATCCACCCTTTCCGCTGGATTTCAGTTGTTTAGCAAAAAATGATTTTCAAAACCAGTAGTCATATAATTGGTCTTAATGAAGGGCTTCAGTGGTATAATGTCCATACCATTTAGCATGAGATGTACAGCTGGGGTGATGTATACGTCTGCACACACAAATCATTCATGGATGGAGAATCAACATTGGATTGAGCAACCTGCATCTCGCTATATCATACAAAGGACAAGTGCACATACAATGCAGTTCATCTTCAACAGAGATCACACATTTGGCAACATGTAGACATTATCTTCTCCCAGTGTTTAGTGAACTTGACAAGGGGAAGGATAGCCAAGCGGAATTCTGTATAGAGAGACTCCTTCATTCTTACTTGGTAATCCAAGTTGGGCTCCACAGTCAGAGTGGATTTGATGGTGACTTGTAAGGCAAATATCAAGCCTGGTTCCCAAGACCCTGTCAAGAAACTGCAGCTTGTGAACTGCCTTCGACTGTCAGTCGATGCTAAGCGGGCCAGACCACAATGGCTCAAGGTCCAGAATCAAGAGTAATTGCTTAATGTGTCTTGGCCACGGCAAGGATTTTGCATCATCCCTGGCTAATACATAGGCAAGGCCCTCTCTATAGTGGACTAGATCATCCAAAGTCCAGATCTTCAGCCAAAATAAAAGGGGTTTAAGCATAACCTCATATTTGATTTGAAAATGCCCCAACCCAAATGCCAAAGGAGCTGATGGGGCACTATAGGGTAGGCCTAATAGACACTTAAAAAAGTGTGTTTTCCCAGGTGCCCTCCGCACCACATTATCTCCAGCATAGAGGGGAGGCCCCGGAGTAGATTCTATGAAGCTTAACAGGGGTCAGATGCCACTGGATAAGAAGCTTCAGTCACATCTCCCTTATTTGGAGGGACCTAGTCAGCCTGGGAATCTGTCTCCACAACCACGCCCAGTCCTCGTCCCCCAGAAAAGTACCGGTGGCAGACTCCCAAGCCTTAACATATGCACACACTGGAGGAGCCTCTCCGACCTTCATAATTCTATATAAGTCTGCGATGAGATGCTTGTCTCCCGACTCCTGACTGAGGAACTTCTCAAGGGGAGTGAGTTGTCGAGTAGCCGCTTGCCTCAGCGAGGGGTGAGTAAGCCAATGCCTTAGTTGGCAATAACTCTTCTCCAAAAGTGAAGTCCAGTTTACACTGATCAAAAGGCTTAACCATCCCCCCCTATACATGTCCGGCACCACTCTACATCCCCCCTGGTACCATGCCTGAAACGCGGATGTGCCCTACCCCGGGGAAAACTGCAGATTGTCAAAAAGAGGTGTGGGAGCACATATGGTGGGAATGCCCGTCGATTGTGAATTTCTGGGCGGGGGTTTGGGAACAACATGGGATTGGCTATCATGGGACTGGGGGATCCATAGCAGCGATCAAGAGCAAGGCGGGTCGTAAGCTCTATGTCATTATGATGATGGCCGCAGCAATGGTAATAGTCAAAAGGACCCCCCCATGATCACAAATGGGTGGCTAAGCTTTGGAACTTGCTGGCGCTTGAGTGGCTTACTTACTCAATCCAAGGTCAATATCACAGATTTAGGGCTGATTGGTCAGCTGTGTTGGAATACTTGTTGGATGGACCAAGGCAGAGGTGGTGTCCTCGGAGCATGAGACTCTTGGGTATAGTAGTGGACTCACCTGGAGAAGCAGTCTTTTGAGGGACCTCATGTATTTGGGATGGCTCTTCCCATGAGGAAACACTGGGAGGGGGGGATGGCCTGGAACCTGCTCTGCAGAGCAATTACTGGGCTATTGGACTACTCTCAGAGAGGGAATTGTGGGGGAGACTGGAGGAGGGGTTGTGGTTTGGGGTGCATTGTTACTTGTTTGCTTGTTTGATATGAAAATGCCAATAAAATCAATAAAAAAAATGTGTTTTCTATCATATTGAGAGAGACACATGGCTCAATTGCAGGCATAGCCTGCGTCCTATATACCATCTAGGCTGAATAAATTGTTCTCCCACCGTAACGGGCAGAAAAGCCAGCTACCACACCAGATTGTCTGAATGCTGTCAGTTGCTCTTTTCCACCTGTTTTGGCCACTTTAAATAACTAGCAAATTGTACTCCTAGATATTCAAAAAACTCCACAGTTGCTAACAGAAGATTATTCAAATAATATCATAACTTTTGTTTTAGATGTATTTATAGTTAGGCATTTATTTGTACACAATGCTCCAAAGATCAAAAGCTGGTGCTGGAGACCAGCTGAGCTTTTAGATAGATATGCAGAGTTGTCTGCAAAGAGTAGAAGACTCCACTTAGTAGGGCGTTACCTAGGGGAATCTATTGAAACTACACTCATGTCTGTAGCTATACTATTGATATATATAATAGGAATAAAAAAGGGGCCAATACACAGCCCTGCCTAACACCTATGTTAATAGGAAAATAACCTGTTAGGTCATCCACTTTGCCCCATCTGACACATGCATAGTTACAACAGTACAGGGCCTTAATTGCACTGCTAAGGGATGCAGGAACCTGTAATTTCCCCAAGACCTCCCACAATTGATTTCTTGGGACAGTATCAAAAGCTGTCTGGAGGTCGGCAAAACCCAAATAGATGGTTTGGGATTGGAATGTAGTAATTTCTGACAGATATGGTCCAAACTGAAAGCCTGGTCAAAGGTTGACACTCCCTTTATAAAACCTACCTGCACATGGTGGTATAAGATGGTACATTGCTCTGACCAGTCCTCCAAGCACTACAATATGATTTTGGTGTATATTTTAGCAAGCAAGTCAATCAGGGATATGGGTCTATAATTTGAGGGGGCTTCTGTATCTCCTTTTTTGTGGATCAGGATAAATATTGCCCACTCCAGCTATCACGGAGAATCGATATTCTATTTATTTTGTTAAAAATCGTTGTGAGAAAAGGTACCTCTATATCAGGATTACTCTTAAAAACATCAGCTGGGATAAAATCAGGGTTTGGAGTTTTACCATAATGTTGGGATAGGACAGTCCACACCACATCAAGAGTAGCAAAACAATTGCCTGAAGGGGATAGTCAATGGACTCAGACACTTCCACCCTGTTGTTACTAAGAACTGCAGCTTATGGTTGACCCACGGTTCAGGAAGAATGTTACTCAGGCCAGCACTCTCACCACAAGTAGAGCCAGTCATCACTAGGTGCCAAAAGTCCTTGCTATTTCTTGACAGAATTGCAGAATACAATGCTGTCCAAAGACCCTCTGTATGCTCTGTTTTCTTTTTACACAATAAGGACCTACATTCATGTCTTAAAAAAAACTCTCTCTAGCTGCATTTCTCCCAACAAGAGCAGATTTGGCTCTTCTGCATGCTTGATTGTATCAACTATGAGCCTTGTTTGTACCATATGAATACACAAATATGCATTTTTCTTGATACCTGAGCTAATAGTTTAATTTCAGAAATGCCATTTTACAGTGCAAAGAACTGATAATCATTTCAAGTTTTTAACTGCTAAAATGTGTATCTTTAGTAACAATTAGAAAGACAGGTTGGCTGTGATGAAGATAATTAACAGTGCATTTAGAGAAACATTTTGTGCCATTCTTCTTACATGTGTTGTAAGGGATTTCAATCAGGCACACGCCCAAGCCTCGGCCAGCATGTAGTGCGCAAATGAAACCCTTATTTATTTTTGTCTAAAAATTCAATATTCTGAATGATATACCACTCATATCACACCCTTCTCAAAATACCCCCCAGGTTACACTGAACCAGGAATCAGGCTAGTTTTAAAGGTACTTATTTATTTATTTGTTTAGAATTTAACATCACAATATATTTTTAATAGGTAACAGCAATCACCAAAGGGGTGACAGAACAATGAATAATCTCTGTAATGCACGGGGAATCAAGTAATGAACACAATAGAGTGCAGCAAAGTAAAGAATACGTTCAGGTTGGTTTGGAATAGATAGCACTATGGTTAGAGGTTCCCCCAGCAACACCCCTCAACCGCCCAATAGGCAATTTAAATAGATGTGAGGAGAGAGCAGGTACTCAGGAATAACACAGACCAAACAAAATATCACTCCCACCTTCCCCCTTTAAACACAAGAGAAAAACGGATTAGACTTTTCAACTGTCAGTATGGCTTTGAAATTGGCTGAGCAAAAACACTAACTATGTTCCAAAATGCTTAAATTATTATACATTTCTATGGGATCCGCTTTGAACAGATGCAAGCAAGAAACAGCAATGATTTAATCAAAAGACAACAATTGGAATTTCAAAGGCAAAGTAGGAAATAATTTAAAGGCAATTCACACGTGTAAAACTTTTGCAAAACTTAAATTCGCAGCAAACATTTACTTATGCAATTTTTGATATAACGGGTCAATCGCACTGTTTCGCACTGCAGTTTTGGGTTGTGGATGTAGCTAAGGATGTTAGGTATCAGATATCATTCTTTCTTTAAAACTGAGGGAGTTTGGAGGTTTTAGTGAGAGGTGTT